>NC_031975.2:2738663-3338663 GCF_001858045.2 Oreochromis niloticus
GGTGCGAGGGCCCTCATATCGCTGCTTGCAGCTTTAATTATTAGGCCCGAGCACAAAAGTGCGAAGGCCCTATGTATCTGCTCTGTTTCTTATTATTATTATTATTATTATTATTATTATTATTATTATTATTATTATTATTATTATTATATTCGGCAAATGAATCGGCCTTTTGAGGGCCTAAACATGCTCGAAAACTCATGAAATTTGCAGACGCGTCAGGTCTGGTGAAAATTTACGTATTTTAATGTCCGTAGACATGTCCAGGGAAAATTGGCTCAGTAGCGCCACCTAGAAAAAATGAGAAACGCGAGCCCCCGAGATGGGTATGACCTACATGTATAAAACTCGGAACACATATCTAACGTTCGGAGACGCACATAAAAGTCTATTATGGCCATGTCCTAAACCCAACAGGAAGTCCGCCATTTGGAAGTGAAGGTGACATTTTGGCTCTAATTTTGCCATTTCCATGCCTCGAACTTTTGCGAACTCCATTGGAATTTCATCGTACAAGCTTCATATTTGGTCAGTGTCAACTACACACCTGGGCCATGTTAAATTGCGGAGCTTTTGAGTTTTCGGGTTACTGTGAGGCCGTGGCGCCACGGCGAATTTCGATGACTCGCCATGAAAATCTTATTGCCTCTCGTTCTGTCATACATTGTCCGACCTTGACAAAGTGGACACATATGATAAGGCTCCACCCCTGAACATATTTCAACTGCATATTTGACCAGGGACAGCGCCACCTATGGGAACAGGAATGTCATGTTTTACACTTTGGGGTACAGTATTGTAATGGGTGACATCTGCAGCCTCAATTTCCAGGAAAGCCTTAGAGTTGGTCTTGGGTTACAGAGAAAACTGTGAGTTTTCGCTGAAGGGTGTGACCCCAGCAGCATGGCGAACATTGAGGTCTCGCCATGAAGAAACAAATTAGTGTAACTCAATGAAATCCATTGATCAGTACCAGATTTTACAGGATGATGTCAGACCCGCCCTGACAGATTGATATGCCCATTGTCAGGAATACGTAGAGCGCACCTAGTGGCACCAGGAAATGTCATGTCTTTCATTTGTTGTACTGATTTTCACAGGTTCATCGTGGCCACCTCAAAAGCGGTGAATATCACCATCAGTCCTCTTGATCTTCAGTGAGAAAATTGTGATATAAATGAACGGCGCACCCTGGTGGCAGCGCAGTTCACCATGAAAGATGAAGTGGCTTTTGAGGGCTTGAAAAGTTTAAAAAGTCTTGAAATTTGGCGCACACCTCTAATGTGATGAGGGATTTCTTTTTATATGTTCATTTCCTTGAACAGGCAAAATGGCTCCACAGCGCCCCTACAAAATTTCAAAACACAGCCCCTGCTCTGTGTTTATGTATGAGTTTGAAACCTGGCAAGCTTATTGGAGATATCAGATGTACAAAAAAGTCTCTTGGAGCAATATCCCAAATCCAACAGGAATCAGCCATTTTAAAATCAATGTGTAAATTTGCGACATTTTCCCCTCTTTCAGGCTCATACTTGACGAACTCCTCCAAGGGATTTCATTAGATTTTACGCGATCTCCTGTGTGTGGAATCTAAAGACCTTTGTGATGTTAATTGCGAAGCTTTTTACGTTCAGGGAAACGGGGTGGTCATGGCGGCACGTGGAGTTTCAATCCTCGCCAAAAAGCAGTAACCTGCTGTCGCTCAAAACACAATGTCCAATCTCTCCCAAAGGTCGCAGGCGTGATGAGACTCGAGCTCGGAAATGTTTGTTATGCCATTTGTCAGTAATGGTTAGAGCGCCACCTAGTGGGACGACTATAATAATGGTTGAATGAGATGAAATTTAGCTGGTGGTTAAATGCATGATTCATCAATTGACATCAGATCGGAAGCGCTGGTTTTAGGTGTTGGGCTTGGCTCGACGCGCCGGGGGTGCGAGGGCCTCATATCGTCTTGCAGTTTAATTAGGCCGGCCAAATGCGAGGCCCTATTGTATTCCTTTTTATTATTATTATTATTATTATTATATTATTATTATTATTATTATTATTTATTTCGGCAAATGAATCGGCCTTTTGAGGCCTAAACATGCTCGAAAACTCATGAATTTTGCACACGCGTCAGGTCTGGTGAAATTTACGTATTTTAATGTCCGTAGACATGTCAGGAAATTGGCTCAGTAGCGCCACCTAGAAAAATGAGAAACGCGAGCCCCCGAGATGGGTATGACTACATGTATAAAACTCGGAACACATATCTAACGTTCGGAGACGCACATAAAAGTCTATTATGGCCATGTCCTAACCCAACAGGAAGTCCGCCATTTGGAAGTGAGGTGACATTTTGGCTCTAATTTTGCCATTTCCATGCCTCGAACTTTTGCGAACTCCTCATTGGAATTTCATCGTACAAGCTTCATATTTGGTCAGTGTCAACTACACACCTGGGCCATGTTAAATTGCGGAGCTTTTGAGTTTTCGGGTTACTGTGAGGCCGTGGCGCCACGGCGAATTTCGATGACTCGCCATGAAATCTTATTGCCTCTCGTTCTGTCATACATTGTCCGACCTTGACCAAAGTGGACACATATGATAAGGCTCCACCCTGAACATATTTCAACTGCCATATTTGACACAGGGACAGCGCCACCTAGTGGGAACAGGAATGTCATGTTTTACACTTTGGGGTACAGTATTGTATGGGTGACATCTGCAGCCTCAATTTCTCCAGGAAAGCCTTAAGGAGTTGGTCTTGGGTTACAGAGAAAACTGTGAGTTTTCGCTGAGGGTGTGACCCCAGCAGCATGGCGAACATTGAGGTCTCGCCATGAAGAACAAATTAGTGTAACTCAATGAAATCCAATCTGATCAGTACCAGATTTTACAGGATGATGTCAGACCCGCCTGAACAGATTGATATGCCCATTGTCAGGATACGTAGAGCGCCACCTAGTGGCACCAGGAAATGTCATGTCTTTCATTTTGTTGTACTGATTTTCACAGGTTCATCGTGGCCACCTCAAAAGCGGTGAATATCACCATCAGTCCCTCTTGATGCTTCAGTGAGAAATTGTGACTATAAACTGAACGGCACCCTGGTGGCAGCGCAGTTCACCATGAAGATGAAGTGGCTTTTGAGGGGCTTGAAAAGTTTAAAAAGTCTTGAAATTTGGCGCACACCTCTATGTGATGAGGGATTTCTTTTTATATGTTCATTTTCCTTGAAGCGCAAAATGGCTCCACAGCGCCCCTACAAAATTTCAAAACAACAGCCCCTGCTCTGTGTTTTATGTATGAGTTTGAAACCTGGCAAGCTTATGGAGATATCAAGATGTACAAAAAGTCTCTTGGAGCAATATCCCAAATCCACAGGAAGTCAGCCATTTTAAAATTAATGTGTAAATTTGGCGACATTTCCCTCTTTTCAGGCTCATACTTTGACGAACTCCTCCAAGGGATTCATTAGATTTACGCGATCTCCTGGTGTGGAATCTAAAGACCTTTGTGATGTTAAATTGCGAAGCTTTTTACGTTCAGGGAAACGGGGTGGTCATGGCGGCACGTGGAGTTTCAATCCTCGCCAAAAAGCAGTAACTGCTGTCCTCAAAACACAATGTCCAATCTCTCCCAAAGGTCGCAGGCGTGATGAGACTCGAGCTCGGAAATGTTTGTTATGCCATTTGTCAGTAATGGTTAGAGCGCCACCTAGTGGGACGACTATAATAATGGTTGAATGAGATGAAATTTTAGCTGGTGGTTAAATGCATGAATTCCATCAATGTGACATCAGATCGGAAGCGCTGGTTTAGGTGTTGGGCTTGGCTCGACGCGCCGGGGGTGCGAGGCCCTCATATCGCTGCTTGCAGCTTTATTATTATTATTATTATTATTACGGCAAATGAATCGGCCTTTTGAGGGCCTAACATGCTCAAAACTCATGAAATTTTGCACACGCGTCAGGTCTGGTGAAATTTACGCATTTTAATGTCCTAAATATCAGGGAAATGGCTCAGTAGCGCCACCTAGAAAATGAAAACGCGAGCCCCGGTGGGTATGACCTACATGTATGAAACTCGGAACACATATCTAACGTTAGGAGACGCACAAAAAAGTCTGTTATGGCCATGTCCTAAACCCAACAGGAAGTCCGCCATTTGGAAGTGAAGGTGACATTTTGGCTCTAATTTTGCCATTTCCATGCCTCGAACTTTTCGAACTCCTCTTTGGATTTGATTGCATAAGCTTCATATTTGGTCAGTCTCAACTACACACCTGGGCCATGTTAAATTGCGGAGCTTTTGAGTTTTCGGGATAAGGTGAGGCCGTGGCGCCATGGCGAATTTTGATGACTCGCCATGAAAATCTTATTGCCTCTCATTTTGTCATATATGTTCCGATCTGGACCAAAGAGCACACATACGATAAGGCTCCACCCCTGAACATATTTCAAGTGCCATATTTGACACCAGGGACAGCGCCACCTAGTGGGAACAGGAAATGTCATGTTTTACACTTTGGGGTACAGTATGTGATGGGTGACATCAGCAGCCTGAAATTCTCCAGGAAAGCCTTAAGGAGTTGGTCTTGGTTACAGTGAAAACTGTGAGTTTTCGCGGAAGGGTGTGACCCCGGCAGCATGGTGAACATTGATGTCTCGCCATGAAGAAACAAATTAGTGTAACTCAATGAAATCCAATCTGATCAGTACCAGACTTTACAGGCATGATGTCAGACCCTCCCTGAACAGATTGATGTGCCCATTGTCAGGAATACGTAGAGCGCCACCTAGTGGCACCAGGAAATGTCATGGCTTTCATTTTGTTGTACTGATTGTCACAGGTTCATCGTGGCCACCTCAAAAGCGGTGAATATCACCATCAGTCCCTCTTGATGCTTCAGTGAGAAAATTGTGACTATAAACTGAACGGCGCACCCTGGTGGCAGCGCAGTTCACCATGAAAGATGAAGTGGCTTTTGAGGGACTTGAAAAGTTTAAAAAGTCTTGAAATTTGGCGCACACCTCTAATGTGATGAGGGATTTCTTTTTATATGTTCATTTTCCTTGAACAGCGCAAAATGGCTCCACAGCGCCCCCTACAAAATTTCAAACAACAGCCCCTGCTCTGTGTTTATGTATGAGTTTGAAACCTGGCAGCTTATTGGAGATATCAAGATGTACAAAAAGTCTCTTGGAGCAATATCCCAAATCCAACAGGAAGTCAGCCATTTTAAATTAATGTGTAATTTGGCGACATTTTCCCCTCTTTCAGGCCTCATACTTTGACGAACTCCTCCAAGGGATTTCATTAGATTTACGCGATCTCCTGTGTGTGGAATCTAAAGACCTTTGTGATGTTAAATTGCGAAGCTTTTTACGTTCAGGGAAACGGGTGGTCATGGCGGCACGTGGAGTTTCACTCACTCGCCAAAAAGCAGTAACCTGCTGTCGCTCAAAAACACAATGTCCAATCTCTCCCAAGTTCGCAGGCGTGATGAGACTCGAGCTCGGAAATGTTTGTTATGCCATTTGTCAGAATGGTTAGAGCGCCACCTAGTGGGACGACTATAATAATGGTTGAATGAGATGAAATTTAGCTGGTGGTTAAATGCATGAATTCCATCAATGTGACATCAGATCGGAAGCGCTGGTTTTAGGTGTTGGGCTTGGCTCGACGCGCCGGGGGTGCGAGGGCCCTCATATCGCTGCTTGCAGCTTTAATTAGGGCCCGAGCACAAAGTGCGAAGGCCCTATTGTATCTGCTCTGTTTCTTATTTTATTATTATTATTATTATTTATTATTTTTTTTATTATTAGGGCCCGAGCACTGAGAGTGCGAAGGCCCTATTGTATCTGCTCGTTTCTTATTATTATTATTATTATTATTATTATTATTATTATTATTATTATTATTCAGGCAAACAAGGGCCTTTTGATGGCCTAACATGTTCAAAACTCATGAAATTTTGCACACATGCAGGTCTGGTGAAAATTTTGTATTTTAATGGTTTTACATATGAGCATGGGAAATCGCTCTAGAGCGCCACCTATGCTTGTTAAATGCAGCCTACGACCACATGTTTGAGGTACATGTATGAAATTGGCACACATATGTATCATGCCAAGACAAACAAAAAGTCAATGGACCATTGACGCAACCCAACAGGAAGCCGCATTTGAAGTGAAGGTGACATTTGGCTCTAATTTTGCCATTTCCATGCCTCGAACTTTTCGAACTCCTCCTTGGAATTTGGTCGTATAAGCTTCATATTTGGTCAGTGTCAACTACACACTGGCCATGTTAAATTGCGGAGCTTTTGAGTTTTCGGATACGGTGAGCCGTGGCGCCACGGCGAATTTCGATGACTCGCCATGAAAATCGTATTGCCTCTCATTCTGTCATACATGGTCCGACCTGGACCAAAGAGCACACATACGATAAGGCTCCACCCTGAACATATTTCAACTACCATATTTGACATCAGGGAGAGCGCCACCTAGTGGAACAGGAAATGTCATGTTTTACACTTTGGGGTACAGTATTGTGATCGGTGACATCTGCAGCCTGAATTTCTCCAGGAAAGCTTAAGGAGTTGGTCTTGGTTACAGTGAAAACTGTGAGTTTCGCGAAAGGGTGTGACCCGCAGCATGGCGAACTTGATGTCTCGCCATTAAGAAACAATTAGTATAACTCAATGAAATCCAGTCTGATCAGTACCAGACTTTATAAGCATGATAACATACCCGCCCTGAACAGATTAATGTGCCCATTGTCAGGAATATGCAGAGCGCCACCTAGTGGCAACAGAAATGTCATTCTTCACTTTGTTGTACTGATTTCACAGGTTCATCGTGGTCACTCAAAAGCGGTGAATATCACCATCGTCCTCATGATGTTCAGTGAGAAAATTTACTTTAAACTGAACGGCGCACCCTGTGGCAACGCAGTTCACCATGAAGATGAAGTGGATTTTGAGGGTTTGGAAAGTTTAAAAGTCTTGAACTTGGCGCACACCTCTAATGTATGAGGGCTTCTTGTTATGTGACCATTTTCTGAACAGCGCAAAATGGCTCCACAGCGCCCCCTACAAAATTTCAAAACATCAGCCCCTGCTCTGTGTTTATGTATGAGTCTGAAACCTGGTAAGCTTATAGGAGATATCAAGATGTACAAAAAGTCTCTTGGAGCAATATCAAATCCACAGGAAGTCAGCCATTTTAAAATTAATGTGTAATTTTGGCGACATTTTCCCCTTTTCAGGCCTCATACTTTGACGAACTCCTCCAAGGGATTTCAATATTGACCGATCTCCAGTGTGTGGAATCTAAAGACCTTTGTGATGTTAAATTGCGAAGCTTTTTACGTTCAGGGAAACGGGGTGGTCATGCGGCACGTGGAGTTTCAATCACTCGCCAAAAAGCAGTAATCTGCTGTCACTCAAAAACACAATGTCCAATCTCTCCCAAAGTCGCAGCGTGATGAGACTCGAGCTCGGAAATGTTTGTTATGCCATTTGTCAGTAATGGTTAGACGCACCTAGTGGGAGATATAATATGGTTGAATGAGATGAAATGTTAGCTGGTGGTTAAATGCATGAATTCCATCAATGTGACAGGAAGCGCTGGTTTTAGGTGTTGGGCTTGGCTCGACGTGCTGGGGTGCGAGGGCCCTCATATCGCTGCTTGCAGCTTTAATTATTATTATTATTATTTCGGCAAATGAATCGGCCTTTTGAGGCCTAACATGCTCGAAAACTCATGAAATTTTGCAGACGCGTCAGGTCTGGTGAAAATTTACGTATTTAATGTCCGTAGACATGTCCAGGGAAATTGGCTCAGTAGCGCCACTAGAAAATGAGAACGCGAGCCCCGAGATGGGTATGACCTACATGTATAAACTCGGAACACATATCTAACGTTCGGAGACGCACATAAAAGTCTATATGGCCATGTCCTAAACCCAACAGGAAGTCCGCCATTTGGAAGTGAAGGTGACATTTTGGCTCTAATTTTGCCATTTCCATGCCTCGAACTTTTGCGAACTCCTCATTGGAATTTCATCGTACAAGCTTCATATTTGGTCAGTGTCAACTACACACCTGGGCCATGTTAAATTGCGGAGCTTTTGAGTTTTCGGGTTACTGTGAGGCCGTGGCGCCACGGCGAATTTCGATGACTCGCCATGAAATCTTATTGCCTCTCGTTCTGTCATACATTGTCCGACCTTGACCAAAGTGGACACATATGATAAGGCTCCACCCTGAACATATTTCAACTGCCATATTTGACATCAGGGACAGCGCCACCTAGTGGGAACAGGAAATGTCATGTTTTACACTTTGGGGTACAGTATTGTAATGGGTGACATCTGCAGCCTCAAATTTCTCCAGGAAAGCCTTAAGGAGTTGGTCTTGGGTTACAGAGAAACTGTGAGTTTTCGCTGAAGGTGTGACCCCAGCAGCATGGCGAACATTGAGGTCTCGCCATGAAGAAACAAATTAGTGTAACTCAATGAAATCCAATCTGATCAGTACCAGATTTACAGGGATGATGTCAGACCCGCCCTGAACAGATTGATATGCCATTGTCAGGAATACGTAGAGCGCCACCTAGTGGCACAGGAAATGTCATGTCTTTCATTTTGTTGTACTGATTTTCACAGGTTCATCGTGGCCACCTCAAAAGCGGTGAATATCACCATCAGTCCCTCTTGATGCTTCAGTGAGAAAATTGTGACTATAAACTGAACGGCGCACCCTGGTGGCAGCGCAGTTCACCATGAAAGATGAAGTGGCTTTTGAGGGGCTTGAAAGTTTAAAAAGTCTTGAAATTTGGCGCACACCTCTAATGTGATGAGGGATTTCTTTTTATATGTTCATTTTCCTTGAAGAGCGCAAAATGGCTCCACAGCGCCCCCTACAAATTTCAAAACAACAGCCCCTGCTCTGTGTTTATGTATGAGTTTGAAACCTGGCAAGCTTATTGGAGATATCAAGATGTACAAAAAGTCTCTTGGAGCAATATCCCAAATCCAACAGGAAGTCAGCCATTTTAAAATTAATGTGTAATTTGGCGACATTTTCCCTCTTTTCAGGCCTCATACTTTGACGAACTCCTCCAAGGGATTTCATTAGATTTACGCGATCTCCTGTGTGTGGAATCTAAAGACCTTTGTGATGTTAAATTGCGAAGCTTTTTACGTTCAGGGAAACGGGGTGGTCATGGCGGCACGTGGAGTTTCAATCACTCGCCAAAAAGCAGTAACCTGCTGTCGCTCAAAAACACAATGTCCAATCTCTCCCAAAGGTCGCAGGCGTGATGAGACTCGAGCTCGGAAATGTTTTATGCCATTTGTCAGTAATGGTTAGAGCGCCACCTAGTGGACGACTATAAATGGTTGAATAGATGAAATTTTGCTGGTGGTTAAATGCATGAATTCCATCATGTGACATCAGATCGAGCGCTGGTTTAGTGTTGGGCTTGGTCGACGCGGGGTGCGAGGCCCTCATATCGCTGCTTGCAGCTTAATTAGGGCCCGAGCACAAGTGCGAAGGCCTATTGTATCTGCTCGTTTCTTATTATTATATTATTAGCAAAAGAAGGGCCTTTTGAGGGCTAAATGCTCAAAACTCTTGAATTTGCACACATGCAGGTCTGGTGAAAATTTGTATTTTAATGTTTCATAGACATGGAAATGCTCGTAGCGCCACTATGGAAAGCAGCCCCGAAATGGTAGCTACATGTATAAATTGACACATGTTACGCCAGACGCACAAAAAGTCTATTATGGCCATGTCCTAAACCCAACAGGAAGTCCGCCATTTGGAAGTGAAGGTGACATTTTGGCTCTAATTTTGCCATTTCCATGCCTCGAACTTTTGCGAACTCCTCATTGGAATTTCATCGTACAAGCTTCATATTTGGTCAGTGTCAACTACACACTGGGCCATGTTAAATTGCGGAGCTTTTGAGTTTTCGGGTTACTGTGAGGCCGTGGCGCCACGGCGAATTTCGATGACTCGCCATGAAAATCTTATTGCCTCTCGTTCTGTCATACATTGTCCGACCTTGACCAAAGTGGACACATATGATAAGGCTCCACCCCTGAACATATTTCAACTGCCATATTTGACACCAGGGACAGCGCCACCTAGTGGGAACAGGAAATGTCATGTTTTACACTTTGGGGTACAGTATTGTAATGGGTGACATCTGCAGCCTCAAATTTCTCCAGGAAAGCCTTAAGGAGTTGGTCTTGGGTTACAGAGAAACTGTGAGTTTTCGCTGAAGGGTGTGACCCCAGCAGCATGGCGAACATTGAGGTCTCGCCATGAAGAAACAAATTAGTGTAACTCAATGAAATCCAATCTGATCAGTACCAGATTTTACAGGGATGATGTCAGACCCGCCCTGAACAGATTGATATGCCCATTGTCAGGAATACGTAGAGCGCCACCTAGTGGCACCAGGAAATGTCATGTCTTTCATTTTGTTGTACTGATTTTCACAGGTTCATCGTGGCCACCTCAAAAGCGGTGAATATCACCATCAGTCCCTCTTGATGCTTCAGTGAGAAAATTGTGACTATAAACTGAACGGCGCACCCTGGTGGCAACGCAGTTCACCATGAAAGATGAAGTGGCTTTTGAGGGGCTTGAAAGTTTAAAAGTCTTGAATTTGGCGCACACCTCTAATGTGATGAGGGATTTCTTTTATATGTTCATTTTCCTTGAACAGCGCAAAATGGCTCCACAGCGCCCCCTACAAAATTTCAAACAACAGCCCCTGCTCTGTGTTTTATGTATGAGTTTGAAACCTGGCAAGCTTATTGGAGATATCAAGATGTACAAAAAAGTCTCTTGGAGCAATATCCCAAATCCAACAGGAAGTCAGCCATTTTAAAATTAATGTGTAAATTTGCGACATTTTCCCTCTTTTCAGGCCTCATACTTTGACGAACTCCTCCAAGGGATTTCATTAGATTTACGCGATCTCCTGTGTGTGGAATCTAAAGACCTTTGTGATGTAAATTGCGAAGCTTTTACGTTCAGGGAAACGGGGTGGTCATGGCGGCACGTGGAGTTTCAATCACTCGCCAAAAGCAGTAACCTGCTGTCGCTCCAAAACAC
Organism: Oreochromis niloticus; assembly: GCF_001858045.2. Taxonomy (NCBI): domain Eukaryota; kingdom Metazoa; phylum Chordata; class Actinopteri; order Cichliformes; family Cichlidae; genus Oreochromis; species Oreochromis niloticus. The sequence goes on from NC_031975.2 coordinate 2,749,791, forward strand.
AATGTCCAATCTCTCCCAAAGGTCGCAGGCGTGATGAGACTCGAGCTCGGAAATGTTTGTTATGCCATTTGTCAGTAATGGTTAGAGCGCCACCTAGTGGGACGACTATAATAATGGTTGAATGAGATGAATTTTGCTGGTGGTTAAATGCATGAATTCCATCACTGTGACATCAGATCGGAAGCGCTGGTTTTAGGTGTTGGGCTTGGCTCGACGCGCCGGGGTGCGAGGGCCCTCATATCGCTGCTTGCAGCTTTAATTAGGCCGAGCACCGAAGTGCGAAGCCCTATTGTATCTGCTCGTTCTATTATTATTATTATTCAGGCAAAAGAAGGCCTTTTGAGGGCTTAACATGCTCGAAAACTCTTGGAATTTTGCACACATGCCAGGTCTGGTGAAAAATTTTGTATTTTAATGGTTTTACATATGAGCACTGGGAAATGGCTCTGTAGCGCCACCTATGCCTTGTTAAATGCAGCCCTACGAACATCGTTTTAGCTACATGTATGAAATTTGCACACATGTGTATCATGCCAAGACGAACAAAAAGTCAGTGGGACCATTGACGCAAACCCAACAGGAAGTCCGCCATTTGGAAGTGAAGGTGACATTTTGGCTCTAATATGGCCATTTCCATGCCTCGAACTTTTGCGAACTCCTCATTGGAATTTCATCGTACAAGCTTCATATTTGGTCAGTGTCAACTACACACCTGGGCCATGTTAAATTGCGGAGCTTTTGAGTTTCGGGATACGGTGAGGCCGTGGCCCACGGCGAATTTCGATGACTCGCCATGAAAATCTTATTGCCTCTCGTTCTGTCATACATTGTCCGACCTTGACCAAAGTGGACACATATGATAAGGCTCCACCCCTGAACATATTTCAACTGCCATATTTGACATCAGGTACAGCGCCACCTAGTGGGAACAGGAAATGTCATGTTTTACACTTTGGGGTACAGTATTGTAATGGGTGACATCTGCAGCCTCAAATTTCTCCAGGAAAGCCTTAAGGAGTTGGTCTTGGTTACAGAGAAAACTGTGAGTTTTCGCAAAGGGTGTGACCCCAGCAGCATGGCGAACATTGAGGTCTCGCCATGAAGAAACAAATTAGTGTAACTCAATGAATCCAATCTGATCAGTACCAGATTTTACAGGGATGATGTCAGACCCGCCCTGAACAGATTGATATGCCCATTGTCAGGAATACGTAGAGCGCCACCTAGTGGCACCAGGAAATGTCATGTCTTTCATTTTGTTGTACCGATTTTCACAGGTTCATCGTGGCCACCTCAAAAGCGGTGAGTATCACCATCAGTCCTTCATGATGCTTCTGTGGGAAAATTGTGACTTTAAACTGAACGGCGCACCTGGTGGCAACGCGGTTCACCATGAAAGACGAAGTGGCTTTGAGGGCTTGGAAATTTTAAAAAGTCTTGGAATTTGGCCCAACCTCCAATGTGATGAGCGCTTTGTTGTTATGTGATCATTTTCCTTGATAGTGCAAAATGGCTCCACAGCGCCCCTACAAAATTTCAAACATCAGCCCCTGCTCTGTGTTTTATTTATAAGTCTGAAACCTGGTAAGCTTATGGAGGATATCAAGATGTACAAAAAAGTCTCTTGGAGCAATATCCAAATCCAACAGGAAGTCAGCCATTTTAAAATTAAGGTGTAATTTAGCCACTTTTTCGCCTCTTTTCAGGCCTCATACTTTGACGAACTCCTCCAAGGGATTTCATCAGATTAACCCGATCTCCTGTGTGTGGAATCTAAAGACCTTTGTGATGTTAAATTGCGAAGCTTTTTACGTTCAGGGAAACGGGGTGGCCATGGCGGCACGTGGAGTCTCAATCCCTCGCCAAAAAGCAGTAATCTGCTGTCACTCAAAAACACAATGTCCAATCTCTCCCAAAGTTCGCAGGCGTGATGAGACTCAAGGTCGGAAATGTTTGTTATCCCATTTGTCAGTAATGGTTAGAGCGCCACCTAGTGGGACGACTATAATAATGATTGAATGAGATGAATCGTTAGCTGGTGGTTAAATGCATGAATTCCATCAATGTGACATCAGATCGGAAGCGCTGGTTTTAGGTGTTGGGCTTGGCTCGACGTGCTGGGGTGCGAGGGCCCTCATATCGCTGCTTGCAGCTTTAATTATTATTAGTATTATTATTTCGGCAAATGAATCGGCCTTTTGAGGGCCTAAACATGCTCGAAAACTCATGAAATTTTGCACACGCGTCAGGTCTGGTGAATATTACGTATTTTAATGTCCGTAGACATGTCCAGGGAAATTGGCTCAGTAGCGCCACCTAGAATAATGAGAAACGCGAGCCCCCGAGATGGGTATGACCTACATGTATAAACTCGGAACACATATCTAACGTTCGGAGACGCACAAAAAAGTCTATTATGGCCATGCCCTAAACCCAACAGGAAGTCCGCCATTTGGAAGTGAAGGTGACATTTTGGCTCTAATTTTGCCATTTCCATGCCTCGAACTTTTGCGAACTCCTCATTGGAATTTCATCGTACAAGCTTCATATTTGGTCAGTGTCAACTACACACCTGGGCCATGTTAAATTGCGGAGCTTTTGAGTTTTCGGGTTACTGTGAGGCCGTGGCGCCACGGCGAATTTCGATGACTCGCCATAAAAATCTTATTGCCTCTCGTTCTGTCATACATTGTCCGACCTTGACCAAAGTGGACACATATGATAAGGCTCCACCCCTGAACATATTTCAACTGCCATATTTGACATCAGGGACAGCGCCACCTAGTGGAACAGGAAATGTCATGTTTTACACTTTGGGGTACAGTATTGTAATGGGTGACATCTGCAGCCTCAAATTTCTCCAGGAAAGCCTTAAGGAGTTGGTCTTGGGTTACAGAGAAAACTGTGAGTTTTCGCTGAAGGGTGTGACCCCAGCAGCATGGCGAATATTGAGGTCTCGCCGTGAAGAAACAAATTAGTGTAACTCAATGAAATCCAATCTGATCAGTACCAGATTTTACAGGGATGATGTCAGACCCGCCCTGAACAGATTGATATGCCCATTGTCAGGAATACGTAGAGCGCCACCTAGTGGCACCAGGAAATGTCATGTCTTTCATTTTGTTGTACTGATTTTCACAGGTTCATCGTGGCCACCTCAAAAGCGGTGAATATCACCATCAGTCCCTCTTGATGCTTCAGTGAGAAAATTGTGACTATAAACTGAACGGCGCACCCTGGTGGCAGCGCAGTTCACCATGAAAGATGAAGTGGCTTTGAGGGCTTGAAAAGTTTAAAAGTCTTGAAATTTGGCGCACACCTCTAATGTGATGAGGGATTTCTTTTTATATGTTCATTTTCCTTGAAGAGCGCAAAATGGCTCCACAGCGCCCCTACAAAATTTCAAAACAACAGCCCCTGCTCTGTGTTTTATGTATGAGTTTGAAACCTGGCAAGCTTATTGGAGATATCAAGATGTACAAAAATGTCTCTTGGAGCAATATCCCAAATCCAACAGGAAGTCAGCCATTTTAAAATTAATGTGTAAATTTGGCGACATTTTCCCCTCTTTTCAGGCCTCATACTTTGACGAACTCCTCCAAGGGATTTCATTAGATTTACGCGATCTCCTGTGTGTGGAATCTAAAGACCTTTGTGATGTTAAATTGCGAAGCTTTTTACGTTCAGGGAAACGGGGTGGTCATGACGGCACGTGGAGTTTCAATCACTCGCCAAAAAGCAGTAACCTGCTGTCGCTCAAAAACACAATGTCCAATCTCTCCCAAAGGTCGCAGGCGTGATGAGACTCGAGCTCGGAAATGTTTGTTATGCCATTTGTCAGTAATGGTTAGAGCGCCACCTAGTGGGACGACTATAATAATGGTTGAATGAGATGAAATTTTAGCTGGTGGTTAAATGCATGAATTCCATCAATGTGACATCAGATCGGAAGCGCTGGTTTTAGGTGTTGGGCTTGGCTCGACGCGCCGGGGGTGCGAGGGCCCTCATATCGCTGCTTGCAGCTTTAATTATTATTATGTGTGCCTATGGAAAGAGGCACACATATTACTATTCGTCGGATTTATTATTCTTATTATTATTATTATTCTCCATCTTCCGCCTAAATTTCGGCACGTATCACGCCCCGCAGTTTTGAGACAAGCTTCATATATGTTACCTCATTTTGTGCGGCCGGATCTGGAATGGTGTGCTATGACTTTTGGTGTTTATGAATTTTATAGTTTTTTAAATATTAATATTTTAGTGAAAATTTTCCCGCGCTCCTCTGCCGAACAGTTTTGACATTAGGGTTACATATGTTAGATCATTTTGTGCGGCTGGAGCTGGACTATTATGTCATGACTTTTGGTGTTTATGACTTTTATAGTTTTTTAAATATTAATATTTTAGTGCAAATTTAGGCCAATTCATCTTTTGGCGCCAAATAAACAGACTTCATTTGTGGTGTGTTGGCGCCATCTTTTGGTCCCATTGAAACAAATTTCAAACTTCATTTGTGGTGTGTTGGCTCTCTCTAGTGGTATGCCGGGAGTGGTACAGCCTGTCTACCCTTATTTGGATACCGTAATGACGACAATATCAATGGCGCGCGCACCCTCGCTGCTTTCAGGAACCATTGGAGGTTTTAAGGTTGCGCGAACCATTGAATAGTTACGGTAAACACAATGGCTTCTATGCTTGGTGGAAAACTCCATATCCCACAATTCATAGCACACCTCTGCCGAGTTAAACAATGGCGGCCACCACTTCGTTTTATATGTCTTTTATTAGTGTTTCTAGGTCACAAAATAAACTTTTAAGATATTTTCAGGCGAGAATGTAGGTGTGTAAACTTCAAATATGTGCTTGTTTTATCAAGACATCCCATATTAGCGACAATGCTCTGACGACCTCGGTCCTGCCTGACAGCTAGCCGGCTACCTAGCTAGCTGCCGCACTTGGCTGCAAATGGACAGCGAGGGGACTCTCTCTCTCCTTTCACCTCCCCGGTCTCTCGCAAATGCTCGCACAGAATCGGAGTTACAGCTGGATGTGGAAAAAATAACTGAGTTGTTTGGTGGTGCTATAATGCGGAGCTACAACAGTGGGCAGCTATCCACCGGTGTATGACAGAAAGGACATGCCGCGACCGCTGATCGACCAGTGTTTGCTAACGCGGAGGTCAATCGTGGATCAGGGAAAGCGAAGGCAGGAGCGTGAGGTGAACTGAATTTCAGGTAAGAAGTTATGACCTGCACTCTATTTGGGTCAGATATAAACCGAGTTTAGGTGTAGTTTATTTAGCAGCAGTTCTCTTATGTGTTGCTGATAGCCGGCTAGCTAGCTAGCGCCGCTAGCATAGTTAGCTAGCACCGCTAGCGACCCTTCGTGAAAAGCACCCAGGCTTGGCTTATATTGAGGCGGGTGAAACTCGTGTCAGCACCCGGTCGCTCGCCGACAGTATGTGTTTTAGCTGGACTTATTTTTCGTTTATATGGACCGATGATTTATTTATTTATTCATTTTAGTAACGGTATAAACAGTGAAAGGTGGTGGATTGGCCAGATGTAAACTTCAAATATCTGCTCGTGTTACCAAGACATCCCATATTAGCTCTGATGTTTTCGGTGCCTGCAAAGAGCTAGACAGGTAGCTAGCTAACCCGAGCTGGCTGTCTTTTTGACTCAGGGTCATAGCTGGACTTATTTTTCGTTTTTATGAGCCGATGAGGGTTTTTTTTTTAGTAACGGTACAAACAGTGAAAGGCGGTGGATTGTCCAGATGCTGGTCGATGTGGAAAAAATAACTGAGTTGTTTGGTAGTCGCTGACGCGGAGCTACAACCGAGGGCAGCTATCCACCGGTGTGTGTCAGAAAGAACATGCGGGGAACGAGGCGGCGAGGCGACCGCCGATCGACCGGTGGTAGATCGTGGATCAGGGAAACCGAAGGCAGGAGAAGCAGGCGGCTGCCGGTCGGAGCGTGAGGTGAACTGAATTTCAGGTAAGAAGTTATGACCTGCACTCTATTTGGGTCAGATATAAACCGAGTTTAGGTGTAGTTTATTTTCGTTTTTTACAATCAGTTATAATAACTCGTACTGCGTGGTAGCTAGCACGATGGAGTTTCTATACAGCTGTGTGCGCGCTAAGTTACTGATGTTGAACTTTATGACAGCCTCCCCTGTCATTCTCTCGCCTGTTCAAACTTCAGTCATGAAACTGATCAATGATCGGCTTTCTCTCTTGTTTGTTTATCGCGCTAAACAACAGCAGCACGTTTAAGCTTGATCAGCTGTTGTTAGAATTCATTTGATTTTAATTTCTAGTATCAGCTGATGTTTGCTGGAGCCACAGCTGTAGAAGCGGCTGGTCGAAACCAGGAGATGACCTTACTGAATCATCAGAGCTGAACTGGTGATGGAGAAACAGGTTTACCTTTTTTTTCGGTGACATGAATGAGTTGAAGGGAAGTTATGAACTGTTTCTGAGAGAAATAAACACCAAGCTCCTTTTTTTATTTAGCTGACAGCTGGTAACTGTGCAGGGGCGGATCTAGCAAAGCTTTTGCCAGGGGGCCAGGTAGGGCATTAACAGAGAAAGGTGGACACAAAGATATACTTTTCTTTCTTACTCTCATACAGGGAGTGCAGAATTATTAGGCAAGTTGTATTTTTGAGGAATAATTTTATTATTGAACAACAACCATGTTCTCAATGAACCCAAAAAACACATTAATATCAAAGCTGAATGTTTTCGGAAGTAGTTTTTAGTTTGTGTTTAGTTTTAGCTATTTTAGGGGGATATCTGTGTGTGCAGGTGACTATTACTGTGCATAATTATTAGGCAACTTAACAAAAACAAATATATACCCATTTCAATTATTTATTTTACCAGTGAAACCAATATAACATCTCCACATTCACAAATATACATTTCTGACATTCAAAAACAAAACAAAAACAAATCAGCGACCAATATAGCCACCTTTCTTTGCAAGGACACTCAAAAGCCTGCCATCCATGGATTCTGTCAGTGTTTTGATCTGTTCACCATCAACATTGCGTGCAGCAGCAACCACAGCCTCCCAGACACTGTTCAGAGAGGTGTACTGTTTTCCCTCCTTGTAAATCTCACATTTGATGATGGACCACAGGTTCTCAATGGGGTTCAGATCAGGTGAACAAGGAGGCCATGTCATTAGTTTTTCTTCTTTTAAACCCTTTCTTGCCAGCCACGCTGTGGAGTACTTGGACGCGTGTGATGGAGCATTGTCCTGCATGAAAATCATGTTTTTCTTGAAGGATGCAGACTTCTTCCTGTACCACTGCTTGAAGAAGGTGTCTTCCAGAAACTGGCAGTAGGACTGGGAGTTGAGCTTGACGCCATCCTCAACCCGAAAAGGCCCCACAAGCTCACCTTTGATGATACCAGCCCAAACCAGTACTCCACCTCCACCTTGCTGGCGTCTGAGTGGGACTGGAGCTCTCTGCCCTTTACCAATCCAGCCACGGGCCCATCCATCTGGCCCATCAAGACTCACTCTCATTTCATCAGTCCATAAAACCTTAGAAAAATCAGTCTTGAGATATTTCTTGGCCCAGTCTTGACGTTTCAGCTTGTGTGTCTTGTTCAGTGGTGGTCGTCTTTCAGCCTTTCTTACCTTGGCCATGTCTCTGAGTATTGCACACCTTGTGCTTTTGGGCACTCCAGTGATGTTGCAGCTCTGAAATATGGCCAAACTGGTGGCAAGTGGCACCTTGGCAGCTGCACGCTTGACTTTTCTCAGTTCATGGGCAGTTATTTTGCGCCTTGGTTTTTCCACACGCTTCTTGCGACCCTGTTGACTATTTTGAATGAAACGCTTGATTGTTCGATGATCACGCTTCAGAAGCTTTGCAATTTTAAGACTGCTGCATGCCTCTGCAAGATATCTCACTATTTTGACTTTTCTGAGCCTGTCAAGTCCTTCTTTTGACCCATTTTGCCAAAGGAAAGGAAGTTGCCTAATAATTATGCACACCTGATATAGGGTGTTGATGTCATTAGACCATACCCCTTCTCATTACAGAGATGCACATCACCTAATATGCTTAATTGGTAGTAGGCTTTCGAGCCTATACAGCTTGGAGTAAGACAACATGCATGAAGGGGATGATGTGGACAAAATACTCATTTGCCTAATAATTCTGCACTCCCTGTATAAAATATTTAGCTTTTATTAAATAGTTATCTGAATCTTACAACCAAAGTTTGTATAATAATACACAAGATTGGCTGTAGACCATTGTTCATCATTCAGAACACTGTGTAAAAATAACAAAAACAAAAAGTGAATGCAAAAGTGCATAAATATTTATTTTACGTGTTTGATATGTGTGGCGGGGCGTGGTCTGCAGTGCCGCTGCAGGGGAGGTGGACCCACCTGAGGGGCATCTGCAATCACACCTCTCGGGCGTAGTCTGTGCTCTCTCGGCTGTTTTTGGGTGTGTGTCGGGCTGTGAGTTGAAAAGCTACAGCTGGCTGGGAGGGTACACCAACCATGTGTGAAAAGTGGTCCATAACGTACTGGTTCAAAGTGTGTTCGTGCAAACATTGTCGGGGTCTGCCGTGGTACAGAGGGACTTCTGCTTATGAACCTGTGTGCACAGCGTCTGCAAATCGGGGCTGTACAAAGTGACCTCATCTTTACCCAAAACTGTAAGCTGTCATCTGTGAGGCGCGAGCGGTGTTTGTTTTTACTATAATTCATGGTGGAGAATGGCTGCTCTTCTGAGTTTTGCTGTCTGTAGCCGTATGAATGGAAAACTACACAGATTAGCAGCGGCATAGGCACACATAAAATTTCTTCTGAAATTTTCGCTTTCTAGTTATTATTATTATTATTATTAGGGCCCGAGCACTGAGAGTGCGAAGGCCCTATTGTATCTGCTCTGTTTCTTCTTCTTATTATTATTATTAGGGCCCGAGCACTTCGAGTGCGAAGGCCCTATTGTATCTGCTCTGTTTCTTCTTATTATTATTAGGGCCCGAGCACAAAAGTGCGAAGGCCCTATTGTATCTGCTCTGTTTCTTATTATTATGTGTGCCTATGGAAAGAGGCACACATATTACTATTCGTCGGATTTATTATTCTTATTATTATTATTATTATTATTATTCTCCATCTTCCGCCTAAATTTCGGCACGTATCACGCCCCGCAGTTTTGAGAAAAGCTTCATATATGTTACCTCATTTTGTGCGGCTGGATCTGGAATGGTGTGCTATGACTTTTGGTGTTTATGACTATTATAGTTTTTTAAATATTAATATTTTAGTGAAAATTTTCCCGCGCTCCTCTGCCAAACAGTTTTGACAATAGGGGTACATATGTTACATCATTTTGTGTGGCTGGAGCTGGGCTAGTATGGTGTGACTTTTGGTGTTTATAACTTTTATAGTTTTTGAAATATTTAGATTTTAGTGCAAATTTAGGCCAATTTCTAGGCTCCTGAGAAAGATTCTGCTTTTGGCACCATAGAAACAGACTTCATTTGTGGTGTGTTGGCTCTCTCTAGTGGTATACCGGGAGTAGTACGGCCTAAAGAGTGCCATGCTTGGTGAAAACTACATATCCCACAATTCATAGCATGCCTCTACCGAGTCAAACAATGGCGGACACCACTTCGTTTTATATGTCTTTTATTCGTGTTTCTAGGTCACAAAATACACTTTTAAGATATTTTCAGGCGAGAATGTAGGTGTGTAAACTTCAAATATCTGCTCGTTTTATCAAGACATCCCATATTAGCGACAATTCTCTTAAGTGTTGCTGATAGCCGGCTAGCTAGCTAGCTAGCTAGCGCCCCTTCGTGAAAAACCACCCAGGCTTGGCTGATAGTGAGGTGGCTAAAATTTGTTTAATCGCCCGATCGCTCGGCAAGGGTCTGTGTCTTAGCTGGACTTATTTTTCGTTTATATGGGCCGATGATGCTGGTCGATGTGGAAAAAATAACTGAGTTGTTTGGTGGTGGCGCTACAACAGAGGGCAGCTATCCACCGGTGTGTGACAGAAAGGACATGGCGCGAACGAGACATACAAGGCGGTGAGGCTACCGCCGATCAATCGTGGATCAGGGAAAGCGAAGGCAGGAGCGTGAGGTGAACTGAATTTCAGGTAAGAAGTTATGACCTGCACTCTATTTGGGTCAGATATAAACCGAGTTTAGGTGTAGTTTATTTAGCAGCAGTTCTCTTATGTGTTGCTGATAGCCGGCTAGCTAGCTAGCGCCGCTAGCATAGTTAGCTAGCACCGCTAGCGACCCTTCGTGAAAAAGCACCCAGGCTTGGCTTATATTGAGGCGGGTGAAACTCGTGTCAGCACCCGGTCGCTCGCCGACAGTATGTGTTTTAGCTGGACTTATTTTTCGTTTATATGGACCGATGATTTATTTATTTATTCATTTTAGTAACGGTATAAACAGTGAAAGGTGGTGGATTGGCCAGATGTAAACTTCAAATATCTGCTCGTGTTACCAAGACATCCCATATTAGCTCTGATGTTTTCGGTGCCTGCAAAGAGCTAGACAGGTAGCTAGCTAACCCGAGCTGGCTGTCTTTTTGACTCAGGGTCATAGCTGGACTTATTTTTCGTTTTTATGAGCCGATGAGGGTTTTTTTTTTAGTAACGGTACAAACAGTGAAAGGCGGTGGATTGTCCAGATGCTGGTCGATGTGGAAAAAATAACTGAGTTGTTTGGTAGTCGCTGACGCGGAGCTACAACCGAGGGCAGCTATCCACCGGTGTGTGTCAGAAAGAACATGCGGGGAACGAGGCGGCGAGGCGACCGCCGATCGACCGGTGGTAGATCGTGGATCAGGGAAACCGAAGGCAGGAGAAGCAGGCGGCTGCCGGTCGGAGCGTGAGGTGAACTGAATTTCAGGTAAGAAGTTATGACCTGCACTCTATTTGGGTCAGATATAAACCGAGTTTAGGTGTAGTTTATTTTCGTTGTGCTGACTTTTTACAATCAGTTATAATAACTCGTACTGCGTGGTAGCTAGCACGATGGAGTTTCTATACAGCTGTGTGCGCGCTAAGTTACTGATGTTGAACTTTATGACAGCCTCCCCTGTCATTCTCTCGCCTGTTCAAACTTCAGTCATGAAACTGATCAATGATCGGCTTTTCTCTCTTGTTTGTTTATCGCGCTAAACAACAGCAGCATGTTTAAGCTTGATCAGCTGTTGTTAGAATTCATTTGATTTTAATTTCTAGTATCAGCTGATGTTTGCTGGAGCCACAGCTGTAGAAGCGGCTGGTCGAAACCAGGAGATGACCTTACTGAATCATCAGAGCTGAACTGGTGATGGAGAAACAGGTTTACCTTTTTTTTAGGTGACATGAATGAGTTGAAGGGAAATTATGAACTGTTTCTGAGAGAAATAAACACCAAGCTCCTTTTTTTATTTAGCTGACAGCTGGTAACTGTGCAGGGGCGGATCTAGCAAAGCTTTTGCCAGGGGGCCAGGTAGGGCATTAACAGAGAAAGGTGGACACAAAGATATACTTTTCTTTCTTACTCTCATACAGGGAGTGCAGAATTATTAGGCAAGTTGTATTTTTGAGGAATAATTTTATTATTGAACAACAACCATGTTCTCAATGAACCCAAAAAACACATTAATATCAAAGCTGAATGTTTTCGGAAGTAGTTTTTAGTTTGTGTTTAGTTTTAGCTATTTTAGGGGGATATCTGTGTGTGCAGGTGACTATTACTGTGCATAATTATTAGGCAACTTAACAAAAAACAAATATATACCCATTTCAATTATTTATTTTTACCAGTGAAACCAATATAACATCTCCACATTCACAAATATACATTTCTGACATTCAAAAACAAAACAAAAACAAATCAGCGACCAATATAGCCACCTTTCTTTGCAAGGACACTCAAAAGCCTGCCATCCATGGATTCTGTCAGTGTTTTGATCTGTTCACCATCAACATTGCGTGCAGCAGCAACCACAGCCTCCCAGACACTGTTCAGAGAGGTGTACTGTTTTCCCTCCTTGTAAATCTCACATTTGATGATGGACCACAGGTTCTCAATGGGGTTCAGATCAGGTGAACAAGGAGGCCATGTCATTAGTTTTTCTTCTTTTAAACCCTTTCTTGCCAGCCACGCTGTGGAGTACTTGGACGCGTGTGATGGAGCATTGTCCTGCATGAAAATCATGTTTTTCTTGAAGGATGCAGACTTCTTCCTGTACCACTGCTTGAAGAAGGTGTCTTCCAGAAACTTGCAGTAGGACTGGGAGTTGAGCTTGACGCCATCCTCAACCCGAAAAGGCCCCACAAGCTCACCTTTGATGATACCAGCCCAAACCAGTACTCCACCTCCACCTTGCTGGCGTCTGAGTGGGACTGGAGCTCTCTGCCCTTTACCAATCCAGCCACGGGCCCATCCATCTGGCCCATCAAGACTCACTCTCATTTCATCAGTCCATAAAACCTTAGAAAAATCAGTCTTGAGATATTTCTTGGCCCAGTCTTGACGTTTCAGCTTGTGTGTCTTGTTCAGTGGTGGTCGTCTTTCAGCCTTTCTTACCTTGGCCATGTCTCTGAGTATTGCACACCTTGTGCTTTTGGGCACTCCAGTGATGTTGCAGCTCTGAAATATGGCCAAACTGGTGGCAAGTGGCATCTTGGCAGCTGCACGCTTGACTTTTCTCAGTTCATGGGCAGTTATTTTGCCCCTTGGTTTTTCCACACGCTTCTTGCGACCCTGTTGACTATTTTGAATGAAACGCTTGATTGTTCGATGATCACGCTTCAGAAGCTTTGCAATTTTAAGACTGCTGCATGCCTCTGCAAGATATCTCACTATTTTTGACTTTTCTGAGCCTGTCAAGTCCTTCTTTTGACCCATTTTGCCAAAGGAAAGGAAGTTGCCTAATAATTATGCACACCTGATATAGGGTGTTGATGTCATTAGACCATACCCCTTCTCATTACAGAGATGCACATCACCTAATATGCTTAATTGGTAGTAGGCTTTCGAGCCTATACAGCTTGGAGTAAGACAACATGCATGAAGGGGATGATGTGGACAAAATACTCATTTGCCTAATAATTCTGCACTCCCTGTATAAAATATTTAGCTTTTATTAAATAGTTATCTGAATCTTACAACCAAAGTTTGTATAATAATACACAAGATTGGCTGTAGACCATTGTTCATCATTCAGAACACTGTGTAAAAATAACAAAAAACAAAAAGTGAATGCAAAAGTGCATAAATATTTATTTTACGTGTTTGATATGTGTGGCGGGGCGTGGTCTGCAGTGCCGCTGCAGGGGAGGTGGACCCACCTGAGGGGCATCTGCAATCACACCTCTCGGGCGTAGTCTGTGCTCTCTCGGCTGTTTTTTGGGTGTGTGTCGGGCTGTGAGTTGAAAAGCTACAGCTGGCTGGGAGGGTACATCAACCATGTGTGAAAAGTGGTCCATAACGTACTGGTTCAAAGTGTGTTCGTGCAAACATTGTCGGGGTCTGCCGTGGTACAGAGGGACTTCTGCTTATGAACCTGTGTGCACAGCGTCTGCAAATCGGGGCTGTACAAAGTGACCTCATCTTTACCCAAAACTGTAAGCTGTCATCTGTGAGGCGCGAGCGGTGTTTGTTTTTACCATAATTCATGGTGGAGAATGGCTGCTCTTCTGAGTTTTGCTGTCTGTAGCCGTATGAATGGAAAACTACACAGATTAGCAGCGGCATAGGCACACATAAAATTTCTTCTGAAATTTTCGCTTTCTAGTTATTATTATTATTATTAGTATTATTATTATTATTATTATTATTTCGGCAAATGAATCGGCCTTTTGAGGGCCTAAACATGCTCGAAAACTCATGAAATTTTGCACACGCGTCAGGTCTGGTGAATATTTACGTATTTTAATGTCCGTAGACATGTCCAGGGAAAATTGGCTCAGTAGCGCCACCTAGAATAATGAGAAACGCGAGCCCCCGAGATGGGTATGACCTACATGTATAAAACTCGGAACACATATCTAACGTTCGGAGACGCACAAAAAAGTCTATTATGGCCATGCCCTAAACCCAACAGGAAGTCCGCCATTTGGAAGTGAAGGTGACATTTTGGCTCTAATTTTGCCATTTCCATGCCTCGAACTTTTGCGAACTCCTCATTGGAATTTCATCGTACAAGCTTCATATTTGGTCAGTGTCAACTACACACCTGGGCCATGTTAAATTGCGGAGCTTTTGAGTTTTCGGGTTACTGTGAGGCCGTGGCGCCACGGCGAATTTCGATGACTCGCCATGAAAATCTTATTGCCTCTCGTTCTGTCATACATTGTCCGACCTTGACCAAAGTGGACACATATGATAAGGCTCCACCCCTGAACATATTTCAACTGCCATATTTGACATCAGGTACAGCGCCACCTAGTGGGAACAGGAAATGTCATGTTTTACACTTTGGGGTACAGTATTGTAATGGGTGACATCTGCAGCCTCAAATTTCTCCAGGAAAGCCTTAAGGAGTTGGTCTTGGGTTACAGAGAAAACTGTGAGTTTTCGCTGAAGGGTGTGACCCCAGCAGCATGGCGAATATTGAGGTCTCGCCGTGAAGAAACAAATTAGTGTAACTCAATGAAATCCAATGTGATCAGTACCAGATTTTACAGGGATGATGTCAGACCCGCCCTGAACAGATTGATATGCCCATTGTCAGGAATACGTAGAGCGCCACCTAGTGGCACCAGGAAATGTCATGTCTTTCATTTTGTTGTACTGATTTTCACAGGTTCATCGTGGCCACCTCAAAAGCGGTGAATATCACCATCAGTCCTTCATGATGCTTCTGTGCGAAAATTGTGACTATAAACTGAACGGCGCACCCTGGTGGCAACGCAGTTCACCATGAAAGATGAAGTGGCTTTTGAGGGGCTTGAAAAGTTTAAAAAGTCTTGAAATTTGGCGCACACCTCTAATGTGATGAGGGATTTCTTTTTATATGTTCATTTTCCTTGAACAGTGCAAAATGGCTCCACAGCGCCCCCTACAAAATTTCAAAACAACAGCCCCTGCTCTGTGTTTTATGTATGAGTTTGAAACCTGGCAAGCTTATTGGAGATATCAAGATGTACAAAAAAGTCTCTTGGAGCAATATCCCAAATCCAACAGGAAGTCAGCCATTTTAAAATTAATGTGTAAATTTGGCGACATTTTCCCCTCTTTTCAGGCCTCATACTTTGACGAACTCCTCCAAGGGATTTCATTAGATTTACGCGATCTCCTGTGTGTGGAATCTAAAGACCTTTGTGATGTTAAATTGCGAAGCTTTTTACGTTCAGGGAAACGGGGTGGTCATGGCGGCACGTGGAGTTTCAATCACTCGCCAAAAAGCAGTAACCTGCTGTCGCTCAAAAACACAATGTCCAATCTCTCCCAAAGGTCGCAGGCGTGATGAGACTCGAGCTCGGAAATGTTTGTTATGCCATTTGTCAGTAATGGTTAGAGCGCCACCTAGTGGGACGACTATAATAATGGTTGAATGAGATGAAATTTTAGCTGGTGGTTAAATGCATGAATTCCATCAATGTGACATCAGATCGGAAGCGCTGGTTTTAGGTGTTGGGCTTGGCTCGACGCGCCGGGGGTGCGAGGGCCCTCATATCGCTGCTTGCAGCTTTAATTATTATTATTATTATTATTACGGCAAATGAATCGGCCTTTTGAGGGCCTAAACATGCCCAAAAACGCATGAAATTTTGCACACGTGTCAGGTCTGATGAAAAATTTCGTATTTTAATGGTTTTACATATAAGCATTGGAAAATTGCTCTAGAGCGCCACCTATGCCTTAAAAAATGCAGCCTTACGACCACATGGTTTGAGCTACATGTATGAAATCTGGGACATGTATGTATCATGCCAAGCCGAACAAAAAAGTCAATGGGCCCATTGACGCAAACCCAACAGGAAGTCCGCCATTTTGGATTGAAGGTCACATTTTGGCTCTAATTTTACCATTTCCATGCCTTGTCCTTTCGCGAACTCCTCCTTCGGATTTGGTCATACAAACTTCATATTTGGACAGTGCCAACTACACACCTGGACCATGTCAAATTGCGGAGCTTTTGAGTTTTCGTGATACGGTGAGGCCGTGGCGCCACGGCGAATTTCGATGACTCGCCATGAAAATCTTATTGCCTCTCATTCCCTCATACATTGTCCACCCTGCACCAAAGAGCACACATATGATAAGGCTCCAGCCGTGAACATATTTCAACTGCCATATTTGACATCAGGGACAGCGCCACCTAGTGGGAACAGGAAGTGTAATGTTTTACACTTTGGAGTACAGTATTGTGATCGGTGACATCTGCAGCCTCAAATTTCTCCAGGAAAGCCTTAAGGAGTTGGTCTTGGGTTACAGTGAAAACTGTGACTTTTTGCGAAAGGGTGTGACCCCAGCAGCATGGCGAACTTTGATGTCTCGCCATGAAGAAACAAGTTAGTATAACTCAAAGAAATCAAGTCTGATCAGAACCAGACTTTAAAGGCATGATGTCAGACCTGCCCTGAACAGATTGATGTGCCCATTGTCAGGAATACGCAGAGCGCCACCTAGTGGCAACAGGAAATGTCATGTCTTTCACTTTGTTGTACTGATTTTCACAGGTTCATCGTGGCCACCTCAAAAGCGGTGAATATCACCATCAGTCCATCATGATGCTTCAGTGCGAAAATTGTGACTTTAAACTGAACGGCGCACCCTGGTGGCAACGCGGTTCACCATGAAAAATGAAGTGGCTTTTGAGGGGCTTGGAAAGTTTAAAAAGTCTTGAAATTTGGCCCACACCTCCAATGTGATTAGGGTTTCTGGTCATGTCATCATTTTCATTGAATAACGCAAAATGGCTCCACAGCGCCCCCTACAAAATTTCAAAACATCAGCCCCTGCTCTGTGTTTTATGTATGAGTCTGAAACCTGGTAAGCTTATGGAAGATATCAAGATGTACAAAAAAGTCTCTTGGAGCAATATCCCAAATCCAACAGGAAGTCAGCCATTTTAAAATTAATGTGTAATTTTGGCGACATTTTCCCCTCTTTTCAGGCACCGTACTTTGACAAACTCCTCCAAGGGATTTCATCACATTGACGCGATCTCCAGTGCGTTTAATCTAAAGACCTTTGTGATGATAAATTGCGAAGCTTTTTACGTTCAGGGAAACGGGGTGGTCATGGCGGCATGTGGAGTTTCAATCACTCGCCAAAAAGCAGTAATCTGCTGTCACTCAAAAATACAATGTCCAATCTCTCCCATAGGTCGCAGGCATGATCAGACTCGTGCTCGGAAATGTTTGTTATGCCATTTGTCAGTAATGGTTATAGTGCCACCTAGTGGGAGGACTATAATCATGATTGAATGAGATGAAATGTTAGCTGGTGGTTAAATGCATGCATTCCATCAATGTGACATCAGATCGGACGTGCTGGTTTTAGGTGGTGGGCGTGGCTCGACGCGATGGTGTGCGAGGGCCCTCATAACGCTGCTTGCAGCTTTAATTTATATTAAGATTTAAAAATCTAGTTGTTTTTGCTTTCAGAACTGCACATGATTGTTTGCAGCCAGCAGGTTGTTAATGCTGTCCATCGAGTCTAACAGTACCTCAGCTAACGCCAGCTAACAATGTTAGCTCGGTAATAGTAATAAATCACATAGTACTTTACATAGTTGTAAAAAGCATGACAATATATCAAGTAATCCAAAGTATTCACAATACGTTACTCACATTGAGTAACTTAAGGGAATACGTTACAAACTACATTTTGGGCCATGCATTCTGTAATCTGTAGTGGAATACATTTTAAAAGTAACCTTCCCAATTCTTATTATATATTATATTATATTATATTATATTATATTATATTATATTAAACTATTTAGTGTGACTGTTTTGCTTTTTAAAAATATTTTGTTGAGAATAAAGAGTTACAAAACTTCAGTGGATCAACGAACTTTTAAATCAACTAAATGTTTCAAATTTCAGTTTTCTACTTTTCATTGCTTTAAATGTTTCATTCCTTTTTCATTTTTCTGTTTCAGATAGTTTTTTGTGTCAGTTTACTTATGTTTTAACAAGGTTTAAGTTCTGTTTTTACTTGGCTTTGTGTTGGTTTAAACTTTTGCTCATTATATCATGGGACTATTTTTAGGATCATAAGTTTAAAATTAAAAATTGTTTGAATTGGGAATTGTTGAATGTTGTCAGTGCGTATGCCCCATAGGTCGGACTGAATTCTCAGTTTGAAAAAGAGGAATTCTACAATAAGCTGGATGAAGTGATAAAAACAAAAAATCTTTTGTCTATTGAAGTTTGACTCAAGCAAACTTTAATAGAGATGTAGTGGAAGGGAACAGAGGTGTTAGGTGGGTACTGTGTTAAGGAGATAAATGCAGATGGACAGATGGCAGTGGATTTTGGGAAAAGAATGTAAATGACTGTGGGGAATACTTTGAGAAGAGGGATGGGTGATGTATAAGAGGGAAGCAAGGTGCACAGGACGACTACGTCACATGCAGTGAGTGCAAACTTGAAGAGATAGGAGGAGGCAAGGTGTGGTGGCAGGCCAGAATGTAGTTGGGCAATATCACATGGTGTTCTACATCTATGATGCCTTTGGACATCAAGAAGAAGAACCAAGTATTAAAGGCAAGTATTAAAGGGTGGAAGTTAAAAAGAGAAGACTGTTGCTCAGAGTTCAGGGAGGAGTTGAGACAAGCTCTGGGTCGTAGTGAAGGGTTACAGGGAAATTAAAGCTTTAGTGCTGAGGGAAACTAGCGAGAAGTCATTCAGTGTATCCTCTGGATAAAGGAAAGGGAACAAAGATAGAGGTGGAAATGTACTAATAAGTCAAAGAATTGTGCTGGAACTGACCTAATGAATGATAAAATGAAAGAGAGAGGAGGCTGGATGAAGGACAGTTAGTGAATCAGGAAGCAGAGTTAGGAGGAAGTGAGGCCAGCTGTGAAGGGGATGAAGAGTGTGAAAGTGGTTGGCACCCGTGGAGGTATGTCCAGGAGAGAGGGCAGTGGACCTTTTAACAAGACTGTTTAACATAATCCCAGACAGTGAGAAGATGCCTGAGTGCTGTCCTTTGTTATATTTTTAGTTTTGAGTTATTTAATTTAAGTTTAACTTTGTACTTAACCATGTCTAACAGCCATTTTAGAAACATTCAGGAACATTTTTAAGGTGAGTTGTTGAGTTCTTGTTGCTTCTCATTACAGCCGTCTATCCCCATCTTTGAGATAAGCACTACCATGACTGTCTCCTGGATATCATGGGCTTCTCTCTTCTTCATCTGTTTATTACCCTGCACGATGGGAGGTGAGCATTCATTTAATTTTGTCAATGACTTCCAAGTTTTATTTTTGAAAGTTGCATGCCAGTAACAGACCTGCCCAATAACAAGAAGAGGGGGAAAACCTTAAAATATGGAGCGGCTTTATTTTTGAAGAACAAAAATAATTAATAGACAGTGTAATCTGAAGAGAAAATACAGAGGAAATCAACATGATCAGAGCTTCCACCTCAGCTATCACAGTTAGAGTTGATAGATTTTGAGGCATGTCCACATTTCTCATACAGTCAACCGCACCAGGCATAGGGTTTCATTCGACATGCTGAGAAAGACACTGAACACTACACAGAATTAGGAACTTGGGTTAAAAGCACTCTGTAGACAGATGTAGTCATAAGATCATGGAGTCACTCTCTCCTCTGTGCAGGGAAATACGTGATCCAGCTTTGCCACTCTTCACACAAATGAATCGAGTGAACCGACAAGTACAAACATATCCCTGGATGTGCTTTATTTTTTGTCAGATAACACAAACCTAACATTTTTAGATGACCTCTGATGTCTGATTCCAGCCTGTGACACTCTGTAACTATGTAGCAAATCTTCCTGAAACCTATATTTCAACAGCATGTTCGAACCTCTCGCTATTAAAAAGGATCAGTCTTTACCTATGATGCTGTCTTGGGAGAAAAACACATATCAAATCTATAATTTTAGTAACATGTCAACAGCTGTGCTCAGACATTTGTTTAATCATGTGACTAACAAGGAAAATTTTTCTTCTAGGATTGAACAACAGTGAGAAAATATTTTACAATGTCAGCTTTGATGCTTATCAATTGAAGGATCAGTGCTGTTTTGTGTCGTGTTTAACTTTCAGCCTTGTCAAAAGCCAACACAACAAAACCAATGGCCTTTGTGATATTTACTTACCTTGAACAAACAGCTCTCAAGCACCATATTGAAAAACAAAGCAGTATGTACGTCTATAGCCTGCAGCATGCATTGCATTGTCATGTGAGAAGGAAAAGTTCAACCAGTTTCCTCACTGATTGATGTCAGATGCACTTCCATATTTCACTTGTATTTTTTAAACATTTATGTTTAAAATGATGTGATTTTCCAACACCACACCTTTATACACCTTTCATAATAGTCTACTGTAGTTAAAAAAACTTCAGTTTATAACAGAGTTACTGAGTATATTTATGCATTTGTCCAAACAGCTAATTATGTGCCAGCGTAGTGTTTAAAACCCTGCATATGCAGGAGCTTCAGGCAGTTTTCACATCAAACATTAGAATAAGTTAAAATTCACTGAATCAGAATTCAGTGGAACATTTTTAGGATTTGATATAACTGGAGATATAACTGGTAGTAATCTTTGGAGATGTGTAATGAAATCATGTCAACACACAGCAGAATCTCAAAAGAATGTCTCCAACATTTTAGCATTGTATTACATGAAGAAGAATGTGTATTTAAAGCAAATTTAAACCATTCCCAAGAATGAATGTGGCCCTTTTAAGCGAATGTCACATACACTTTGAGATCATGATATGAAATATCATTTTTCACATTGTAAGGCCAAAGGTATTTTCTAAATTGCAGAATTAGGGTTTTTATCAAAGTAAAGAAATATGTTTTATATGATCTTCTTTGGTAGGAACTCATTCAGTCAACCAAAATGTGCAGAAACACCTTTATGTTCCACACTATGTGTAAATGACAAGGTTTCAAATCTTCACATCTATTCTCTTTCAAACCTACCAGTGACAAACCAGTTTCAGCTGGAGCCGATGACTGCAGCAGTGCTTAAAGGCTCCGATGCCCAGTTCATCGCCAGAGTGACCGGATCATGGACTATCATGACCTGGATAGTTGGAGGGTTTCTGGTCCTCACAGTAAATGGAAACACTACAATATCTCTATCAGAGCAGTATTCTGCTACATTCTGCTCCAGTGATAACAGCAGCTGTGTGGAGTTCACCATCCATAACATCAGCCGCTCACTGTCCGGGCCCGTCACCTGTGCTGTTCAAGGGTTATTTGGAGAAAAGACAGCACAGCTTTATGTACAAGGTGGGTTCATAAACATGTATCAGACATTTTGAAGTCTGGTGATTAAAAGGCTAGTTCATGTATCGGTTGACCTCTAACCTCAATGTGCAGTCAGTCAAACCTAAAGGAGGATGTTACCTTCAAGGTCTTTACCCTCGCACTGTATGTATTTTCACACCATTGTTGTAATGACTGGAGTGTACTCTGGAGGACAGCAGTGAGCACTGATTTCCAGGCTTTTCAACGGCCTCCCGCAGCAGCATCTAATCATAAAGAAGATCTGATGAGAAAGAGAAACAAAAAGCTTTAAACCTAAAATGAAAGTTGAAACAATCATTTCTGTGACACTGACAGAATGTTAGATGGTAACAGGACAACCTGTGTTATTTTATTTTAATTTGATAAATGTAGTTGGATAAAATTAGCATCACACATGCACAGTTGCAGTGATTTAATAAATGAACCAGTTAAACAGTTTATTTAGACCCTGGCTGACAATTATGAATAAATTATCTCAGTTATTGTTGTGGAACTTCAGGATTTACAAAAAAACCAGTGAGTCTTTTATATTTTCCAGTTTAACAAAGTGTAAACCTAATAAAACCATGGCAACAGTGACTGAAATAATTCCTTAGGTATTCCCTCTTTTGTGATGAGTTTATCTGTAAAACAAAAATTAAAACCCTGTACAATAAATATGTTGTAGGCTTAGAAAGATTTAGAAAGCTTGTAAAGTGGCAGCAGTTCAGTTGTATGTGAACTCAGCTCTGACATCTGTCCAGCTCAGATGTTGTCCTGGGTCCTGAATCTAGCAGTTTTCTGGATAATTCTGCCTCAAGCCAAACTTTTACACAGACAGCAGTATGGAGTAAAATATGCCTCCTTCTCTACACACAAAGAGCTAAGTGTGACTTTCATCTGTTGTTAATCTGGGTCCTGGTCTGCCTGTTAATGGACATTGATTGTGAAGCACTGATGGAGAGCTGTCTCATGAAGTTGATTAGAATCTTATTGCTTTTCTGCAAGGGGACATTAACGAGGGACACTCACAGTGAACATTCTGGTTAAAGAGAGTTTCACAGTGAAACAATACAAGTTCCTGAATAGGAGCACCCCAGTAATGATCTGGCCCTTGTCAAAGACGCTGTGGTCTTTACACCTGCCTATTTCTCCCACATCCCACATGGTGATCTGGCCATGTGTTACCTGGTAATTTTCAGTGTCCATATTAAAAACAGTCCCTGGAAATCTTGTTTGGCCCTGGCAGTTGAACTCTGGGGGATAAAGTCAGTGCACAGCCCTATACTGAAGAAAACGATGACCGTACCCCTAGTTGTGCTTCTGAGCTCATTCTAAAAACTATTACTTGGGGCGTAGTCAAAGATTGTAGATGAGAGCTGGGTCACTTTGACACAGAAGCTAATATTTCAGGTTTGTGGTAAAATTGCAAAAGTGCAATTGGTCCTAACACGTTTTACAGGGAGTAAAGGCTCATTTAGAGTTGTGCATGGATAAACATGGACTACTGCTGATTGGTAACATTGCAACAGTTTCCTCCACCCAGTCCCTTTATGTAACATATTTAAAAAATAAAGAAGTCAACAAGCAAATACTGCATTTCGGCATTTAATAAAGCACACAGAGAATCAAAGCCCCAACATAACACAAAGGAGTGCCAGACATCTCCAGTCTCACTATGGTGCAGGTTAAATGAAGTCTGCTGTTAGAAAACAATAATTTCTTATTCAGATATAAGAAATTATTATAAAATATTACCCGCACATGAGTACAAGGTGTATTTGTCAGCAATTGTTTATAGCCACAGGTTTGTTTCTCTGGTGTATATTTATTAGAGCAGGATGATGTATTTGGAACTGATTGCAGTGCAACATGTCACTCAGCTTAATGATAATTTGAGGAAATAACAAAGCCCACTCTGAGAGATATAGTGAGTGAAAATGTAATTAACCTCAATCAACATTTGACAGTGGTTTATTGGTTGTTTGAATGCATTACTACATTGACTTCTATACTAAACGTGAATCTCTGAATCTCAGCTGGAGGAAGTTATGAGGAAGTCGATCTCTGCTTACATGACTTTACTGCTGATTTTTGGTCTTTTCATGTGTTTTAAGGGCAATGTTAAATATAGGGAACAACTTTCTTCTATATTTTTCAGTTTATTCTTCAGGTCCAATCATGAAGCTAAGAATTTATTGTGGACACAGCACATTGTCGCCACTCTTTGATTACACTGAACAAGGTCAGAAATGGGTTTTCTTCAGGACCTAAACTCTCCTTTGTCTTTCTCAGAGAACGGAATGATCAACATCACAGGACCGAGCATGAAGGTGATGTATGACCAGCAGGTAGAGTTCCAGTGTGTAACAGCTGGTTGGTACCCCAAACCTACAGTCACATGGACTCTAAATGGTAACGCTATGAACAGCACCCTGGACAACTTCACCGATAATGGGGATTTCTTTAACTCCACCAGTGTACTAACCTTCCAGGCAGTCAGAGACACCACAGTCAAATGTTTGGTGAGCATCCCAGCACTGACATCCCCGCAATCAACGTTTCTCTTCTTAGTAGTTGGTAAGAAACTCTTACTTACTTTTTGTGTATAAAGTTGAAAATGTTTAACAAAGAAGTTACAAGTCATGACTTCTGCCCACCTAAGCTACCTTCAGAAACAAGAGGATCTGTTTTTGAGTCATATCCTCTATCTGTGTTACTGCCACTACTTTACACTTTAATTCCAACAATGTTTGCAATGCTGCCAATCTGACCAAAGAGTGTAGATTAGCAGAAAACTGTCATTTTATGTGCAAAGCGATCCCTGTGTAAAACAAACATGTTAGTATTTTTCATTAAACTTTTGATATGCTGCACTATTTTTTGCTAAACCTAAAACAAAATGTTGCCTTTTTTTTTTTTTTTTTTTTTAAATCTAAAAGCTGTTGTAAATCACACTTTTAGAAAAAAGTTAGATGTACGTGCCCTCATGGTGAACTTCAGACGATTTTGGTGCAGTAGATTAGAAGCAAGAGAGCAATAAACTGTCACCTTCCAAAACACAGTTTACAACATAATTTCACGACTGAAACTTTTCTAATTAAAACTAAATCTAAAATAAAGGTCTAACCTGGTAATCTTATGATGTAATAGAATTTTATCATAGGTCAAGTCTGGACAGTCATGGACCCAATGTGAGGCAGTGGTATAGCTGGAAACTGTCCATGTATTAGGATCATTACTCACAAAAAGTAATGTATCACACGTTACTCACTGTTTTCTTCAAAAGTAATGCAGTATGTTATTTTATTACTCACTGGAGAAATGAATTTTTTACACTACTTGTTACATTACTTTCTCATTACTTAATAATATTATTTGAATTGTATCGTCTTGTTGTCCGCACACCAACACAAATGTGTTCCCTAATGAAAACAATATTTCTTTCACTTCTTACGTATGAACACAAACCCGACAATAACAAAGCAAAGATGAAAACCAGCCTAAAGAGATTTCAAAGTGATTCTGCTTTAGAAATATGTACAGGCAGCTAGCTTAGTGTTAGCGAGCTTTATGTGCAGATGAGACAAAAGTTCAAAGAGCCAAAGCTCTGTTAGCATGATAACACGTTTGTTTCTGTCCCGGATGCAGTTTGGTTTACCACCATGCTCGCGTCCTGTTAAGCAAGCAAAGAAGCTCTAACCATTTTCCTTCTCCTGAAATCCACTGACTGCTGCATGAGTGTGCAGGAAGAATGTTGGATTCTTTTTCCTTTCTATCCACCCGGCATGCAGATAACTAATGAATGTAATGTTAGCCCAGTAACATGTCACATTACTATGTTACTGAAAAATATAAAGTGATTACAGTCATGTATTACTGTAACATATTACACTGATATATTATAATCATATAAGGAAATAATTATATTTTCATGTTTTTTTCCATATGGAGGCAAATCTCACATGGGATTATAAGACATACAGTCTCTCCAAATAATGCGAGAGAAATTTTTTTCCACTTTGATTATTTATGCCTAATAGATTCCTTAAACGTGCATAAACTTGATTCTTCATACATGAAGGTCCTAACAATGATTTAAGTGTTAGAAGTAATTGGGTGGAGTGTTCCTTTAATGAATAACCCTGAAAAAGCATGACAGGGTGAATGATGATATTTACTATTTGCCTTATCCAGTATAACAGATTATTTCTGCTGTATGCTCAGATCTTATGAATAAGTGAAAATCCACAGATAGACATAAAGATCTAATGTATCAGATCTGATAAAAAATTAAATTAAATAAACAGACAAAAACCAAACAAAAAAAAAAAAATTCAACTTATAACGTAGAGCAATTACCCTAACACCAATAGCCCTGAATGTCTGGTGCCAGCCAAGATGGATACAGATATTACATGGATTCCATGCTGCAATATGCAAAGAGGAAGAAGTGACATTTCTACCAGGAAGTAAAGCGTCCCGCTTCAATAAATAGAGTAGAATAACAGCTTCTGAATGCCAAATTTGAGGTTTTTTGAATCTTGTCTCTGTATGATATCAGTAAGAAGAGATACACCTAATATGGTCATGTTCACTGTCATTATGCAGTGCAACAGGGCTAAATATTTAAAATGAGTTGGTATTATACTCATCTAGTTCCCACACCTTTTAGGTTTTTTGTTAGATGCCTCAAAAAAGTATCCAGTTAACACAAGCTTTAGACATTCACATTCTGTTCTACATAATTAAATATGTAATTAAACATGCCACGCTTTTACTTCTCCCAGAGAAGAGGAAAAGACCACAAAGGTTGTCATCAGTTCTCATTTGTCAAGAGAACCACAGTCGTGCTGTCTTCCAGGATGTCCAGTGGGACATCCTGGAAGACAGCACGTTTTGTTTTTGTTTTTGTGAGGGATAGCCAACCAGATGAAGCAGTGTAATGTGTAAAGCATAAAAGAAGTGTGTGTGTGTGCATAGGTGTGTGCTTGCTCATAGGGGGTCATATGATCATTCGGTTTTTCTCTGTATGTATTATTGTAGGATCTACGTTACATATAAAGCACCTTGAGGCGACTGTTGTTGTGATTTGGCGCTGTGCAAATACAATTGAATTGAATTGAATTGAATTGAACCAAGGCACAGAGATACATAGGGATTAGTTTGGACACTGAGGTTTAAATAAGCAGAAAATTTTCCTTTCCCTTCCTTTTAGGTGCTTTTATTGACCAGTTTAGCGTGACAACCAAAAGCTTTAAATTTTTGAATTGCTTTCTCTTACTTCTGATCTTTCTCCTGCAAAAGCTCCTAATTGGACTGTGTTGATAGCTGTGGTTGTGTCCTTTGGAAGTCTTGCTCTGCTGGTTTTGCTCATCATTGGAATTTGGTTCTTCTACAAACGCAGGAAAGAAAAACGTAAGGGTCTCATTATTTCATTAACTACGTAGATTCTGTGTCCCCACAATCACAAATGTTGTACTAACAGATGATGAACACAAATACAGAAGTCACTGTTTCGTTTGTTAACTATGAGTATCTTATTTCTGAATCTGATTTTAGAAACAAACTATCAGGATGAAATGAGGTAAAAGCCAATTTAAAATTATTCTGTCATTTAATTTATTTATTAACCAATGAACCTTTTTCTACATACAGTGAAACGGTCTGTTGTTGATATTTGTGTGCTGTAGGAGAGTGAGGACACAGAGCCAGTTAAGTGGTGTGCATGGACCCAGAAACAAAGAAGGACAAGTGAACACAACATATGTGCCGGAGGGTCAGACAAGTAAGACTGAACACAAACACACAAGCGTTTAAAAAGTTACTCGTGTACTGTACCAGTGTCTAACAGATAAAAGGGTACTTGTTCTTGTACTTTGCTCTTTGGTGGAAATCTCTGAACAATCTTAGAGGTAATCCAATTATCCAAAACCATCTGATACACTTTGAATATGCTGTTCAAAGTATGTAGACCTCTGAGGCTCAAGGATAGTTTACCTTTTTTGCATAGTTGGTAATCCATCCTTGTTTTCCTGTTTTGCTTCTCTGTCCGCAGGTGTTCCTACTAGTGAAATCACTGACAATGGCGTATTCCAGGTAAATAGCTCCAGTAATTTAGATCCTGGTCTGGGTTTTATGCAGCAGTAGCTACACATGCTAGCTTATCAGCCTGTCCAAGCTGACATTGGGATGGGTTGATAGGCTATCCCAATGTCAGGCAGACAGTTCACCAATCAATCACAGGACTGTTATTGGACAATAATAACTGATAATAGAAAGAGCAGTTTTGTTGGGTTTGTGACTTTCTTACAACTCCTTTTCCTACAGCTACACTGTATTGGTGACTTTGGTGGAAGCAAAGAGCAAAGACGTGTTACAGTTCTCCTCTATGCCTTTTTTCTTCATAGAACAGGTCTAAGAGTCAGCCATGCTAGCAGCCCAGTGAAGCTGTAATTAGACAGAGCAGTGTTTGAGCTAAATGCTAAAGTCAGCATACAGTGCTTTTCAGAAGACCAGTTTCACCACCTTAGTTTAGCATATTAGCAAAATACTATTTGTTTAGGGGTAAATATAAAGGAGTACATTGTCTAATTTGCAGTTTTTGGTGGGGAAAAAATACTTGAATTACCTTGAAAACGTTAATTTTGATCACATGATGACACAAGGTTATGTGTCACTGCTATGCTAATCCATTCAGTAGATGTTGAGATATTTCACTGGTATTATAGAGAACAGCAGTTTATCTGTAAATGCTTCAGGACATTTTAATGAAAAACAAAAAATGTTGATCTCTTTGTTAACTGACTGAGAGTTACGACAGTTACCTTAGGTAGAGCCACAATACTAGCTAAACAACAATTAATGCTTTACAGTTCAATGTCAGTCTATCTTCTGTCTGGATCTTCAGCCTAAAATATGAACTCTCATCACGTCATGATTTTAGATACTTGTGCTTTTTAGGTTTTTATGGACCTTCGACCGAACCATTTTATCCTTGAGTCCAACTAAACATTTGACCTACTTTTTTAGATGTTCCCTCTAGACTTTCAAAAGATATCATGCGATAAAATGTATAATGCCTCCCTTAAATAGAGCTTTTCCAGTCAAGCAGCAGCAGTTTGTATGCTTAAGTGATTCAAGTCTGTCTTCATAATGTCATCATACTCCAGTGAACGCACTGGAGAGCAACTTCAGTATCTTGCTCGAGGATACTTTGACATTTTGCTATGCAGACTGAAGCAGCCAGGAATCAAACCATCAGCTGACCTGCTCTACTTCCTGTGGCAAAGTCACCCCATAGAGAAGCATTGATTTTTCACAGTTAAACCTTTGTTTCATGCTGTAATGTCATCTCATGGATTGCACAAATAGAATACCAGTTTTTCTAGTATTGAATCCATCTAATCTTTGGAACCATAGTCCTTACATAAACCACAGTGAATAACATTGGGCAGATCACTTGACACAGGTGGCATACATTACAGTCCAACTTTTGGTTACTCATGCTGTATGTCATTGGAAATGCTGAGACTGTTTTGATTTATTCAGATCATTTTGCTGTGGTAACTGAGCAAACATGATAATGTATTCATGTGGCTTCATTTCTGCATTCAACCACATTTTTTTTTATTATTATAACCTTTATTTAACCAGGAAAAATAATCCCATTGAGATTAAGAACCTCTTTTTCAAGGGAGTCCTGACCAAGAGGCGACAACACGTTAAAAATTACAAAGTTACATACATATTGTAAAATAACAATTACATTTTAAACAACAATTTTCTCTGGCTCTCTCAATCTAGACTTAAAAGCATTTAATGAAATAAGATCTGCTATCTTCCAATCTTTTTGCATCTTGTTCCATGTGGATGGGGCAGCATAACTAAAAGCCCTCTTTCCCAGTTCAGTTCTGGCAAATGGAACATTAAGCAACAAAAGATCGCTTGAACGCAAGCTATAGGAAACAGTGCTTTTCCGTGTGAGCAGATCACAAATGTAAGTGGGCATTTGACCAAGCAGGGCCTTATAAATAAAGATGCACCAGTGAGCAAATCTCCTGGAGGACAACGAAGGCCACCCCACACGAACATACAGATCACAACAATGGGTCAAAGCCCTACAGTTTGTAATAAACCGTAAAGAAGCATGATATACTGAATCGATCTTTTGAAGACACTGGGCAGAAGCATTCATATACAGCAGATCACCATAATCTAAAACAGATAAAAATGTAGCATTCACAAGACGCTTTTTTGTCTCAAAGGAAAAACAAAATTTGTTTCGAAAGAAAAATCCCAATTTTAATTTGAGTTTTTTCACAAGATTGAAAATATATTCTCCATAATTATGAACATGTTAATTTTTCCATGTACTTTAGCAGGCATGGCACAAATGGATGATTCACTGTTTTACCATGCAACTGATTTAAGTTTTGAATGAGGCACCCCATAAACAAATATGTTATTCAAGACCACAGTTACATTGCAGTATTTCCAAGCTGATTACCTGTTCAGAGGAGGAATATGATTAATGTGTTGCATAGATTTTAAAATAAATGTTGAAAGAACATTTTGGATTTATTATCATTTATAATGTTAAATTTTGCTGCTTTTGATTTTTAGGTATCTACTGTGGCAAACAGTGCACAAGCAGGTGTCTACAATTTTGAGGATCCAGGCTTCATGAAACACAGACATGTCACGATTGTGTAAGGACAAACTGAGGACGTGACACGTCTCTGAATGCTTGCGAGCCTGGGAACAAACCTGCACAGCATCTAAAAGGTGCTCGGCTTTGTCTGGATAAAAGGTGATCTGGATGACTGGATCTGCTCAAACCAAAGACTGATGTAGGGTGAAGGCTGTAGCTTCAGGTGGCCATGCAGATTTTAAATCTTCCATAATTTATTGTAGAGAAGAAATCATATAACCCTGTGATATACGTACGAATTGTGTACATTTTTATTGTAACATTATGGGAATTTAAATATTCAAAAGTGATAAAAGTGATTAAACTTCTAAATCCCTTAAATTGCATCTCCTTACTTGTAAAGCAATTGTTCTCTGAGGAGTGGTCTATTTTTAAAAACATGATTAAAAGCTGTTTTAAATAGTTACCTTGAGAATGACATGGCAGTTTCACATGTATAAGTTGCTAGCCAGCTGCTGTGCACGGGCAGCTCGGGGTGGTTGTAGCTCATGAGGTAGAGGAAGTCATCTGCTAACTGGAAGTTTGGCAGTTCAATTCCTGGTTATTCCAGTGTCCATACCAAAGTATCCTTTGCTAAGATATTGCATGAGGACATGATTTCTTTGAGTTATAGCAATTTTATTCGTCATGGTGCAACATTGAAATTCGTCGTCTTGCCAGGGTCACACGCTTTGACAAAAACTCAGTTTTCAATGTAGCCCAAGACCAACTTCTTAAGGCTTTCCTGTACAAGTTTAAGGCTGCTCAGGTCACCCACCTCTACTCTGTATCCCAAAGTGTTAAACATGACATTTCCTGTTCCCACTAGGTGGCGCTGTCACCAATGTCAAATATGGCAGTTGAAATGTTTTCAGGGGTGGAGCCTTATCACATGTGAGAAGTTCGGGCCAGATTGGACCGTGTTTGAATGACAGCAAATAAAAATTTCAAATGGACTGATTCTTATATAGCGCTTTTCTACTCTCCTGGAGTACTCAAAGCGCTGTATGCAACATGCCTCATTCACCCACTCATACAAGCACTTCTAAACTCAAGTGCAACTAATAAGCATTCACACTCCAATGAACGCATCGGAGGGCAATTTGGGGTTAGTATCTTGCCCAAGGATATTTGGTATGCAGACTGGGGGAGCCAGGAATCGAACCACCATCAGCTACTGATCGAACCACCATCACTAGCTGATCTGCTGTACCCCCTGAGCCACAGCCACCCACCTCAAATGATCGCCGTGGCACCACGGACTCGCCCTATGACGAAAACTCAAAAGCTCCACAATTTAATGTTGCCCAAGTCTGTAGTTGAGACTAACCAAATATGATGTTGATCTGATAAAATTGCTATAAAATTTAAAATTTAACTGAGCAGATTTCAATTACAAGTTCAGACATTTTTGCTGTTGAAGCAGTCAAAAGCCAAAAAGATCCACAATGCCTGCTATGGCACACTGCAAGGATATGTGCTACAGAAATGCCTACTGTTCTCACACTTTAATGTACGTCAGTAATCCCAGATTCAGCATGTTTTTTTGGACTGCTGGATCAGCTGGACTCAGATGACCTTTACTTGGCCAAGAAACAATTTTAGATGGAATTTGTTGGTGAAAACGACCAGCATGCAGCAAAATTGTCCAGCTGAGCTTTACGATCAGATACAAGCCACTGATGGCAACGCTCCCCACTGGATCAATTAGGTGATAACGTGACATCGCTCTCACTATCACTCCTATGTAATTAAAGATACAACTTAATTTGTGACTAGATTTAATGTGATCTTCATTCAAATAGCCACTGAAGGTCTTGAGATGAACTTTGGGACTACTTAGTAAGAAAGTTTGACTTTGTGTTTTTATGAGACAAAGTGGAGTCAGCTGGAATCCTAAGACAGAAATGTTTCATTTGATCTGCTTAAACCAGCAGTAACTGATTTTGGGGTCAGAGAAGAAGGCTGAAAACACGATGTTGCCATATCACCCGAGAGACAACAGCTGAATCATTTCTACAGTCACAGAGAAGCAGTTTAGCCTCTGTGTAGCCTGAGAGGAATAACCTGCAGCTTTATGGCTCTGTATCTCTGTGTGTGGACAACTGATGGGAGTGACTCACATTAGAGAGCCGATGTGCTGAGGAGGCTTGTCAGAGTGTCTTGATGAAGAGTGAGGTTCCACAGCGCTGCTGTAAGAGCCCTTCAAGTCTGAGAAAACTGACACTAAATCCGATTACCTGCACTGTTTACGTCTCCATATTTAAAATCACATTAGTGCCTGTAATGTTCTCTTCCATTTAGCGTCTTTGAAATTGCTTAAATATGAAAGAAGATCCTCTTCATACTATCACTCTTTGATTTTACTCTTGTTAGTTGTTCACATTTTCTGTGAGTAGAAGACTAGTAGCTTATTTCAGCCTTTATATGTGATTAATACGATTTACAGCATTGCAATTGGATGTGAAGAGCAGAAACAGTGGCTTCTTGGTTCCTCCTAAAAATAGATAATTACTTAAACAGCAGGCTGGCAGTGGATGTAAGTGGTAATGAACAGAACCAATAAAATTAATGAATAAAGCTATGGTAATGACTATTGATAAGCCATATATAGTGCTGCTTGTTGAGTCATTCTGGCTTTCAGGGCACTTCTGGGCAGTTTCACCCTTGCATTAGGAATGTCCAACAAATTAATCTCACAAAGGAGACTTCAATCATCAAATTTCCTGTGCAGAGTTGGAAGCGCACACATGCATCCTGCTTGCAAAAACCACTGGCTGGCAGAACATGTTGATAATGTCACAGTGTTGATTAAACTATGGAATATTTGGATGCTACTAATCATTTTCTTCCAGGAAAAGCAGCAATCAAAAAATTACCTGTCCAGATGAGTAACCCCTTTCTTTCTCCTTTTATTTATATTTTAACAAAGTCCAAGAAAATGCCTTTTGTATTACAGGCACACTGTACAGTACACAAATGTTGGAGGACTAGACCTTTCCTTTGTCATAATGATTCAGACACTGAAAGACCCCATGATGGGGGAATTGAACTCAGAACCTTCTTGCTGTGAGGCAACAGTGCTAAACATCATGTCACAATAATTCTGCAAAGGAAGACATGTAAAAAAGTAAGAATGACAGATGAATAAATGAGGTCTTTTAGTTTATTAAATACTTTGTTCTGTCTAGAATAACCAAACTGTAATGTGTTGTTTCTCTTAATTTACAGCCCCAATTTTTTTATTTTTTTTTTAAAGTCTGGTTTCTGTTTAAAATTTGAATAAGATTTTCAAATCTCATATTTTGTTCTCAGTAAAACACAAAACATATCACAAGTTTGATTTGAGACCTTTTACTATTTCATGAAAAAATATTAGCTTGATGGCAGCAAAACATCTCAAAAATGTTAGGAAGGGGGCAACGAAGGTAAAGATGGACAGATGTTCACTAATCTGCAACAAACTACATCTCCAAACTGAGAAACACCTAAAATTGTCAAGACTTTGAATATCTCACCGTCTATCATCAAAACATTCTGAAATCTCATTTTCATTGCATGGGGTCAGAAACGCTTACAGAGACCACTGCCTGTGCATTTAACTTCCAATATCACTGCATAGTGTATTTAGCTGCTGTATGACTAAAAACAACAATTTGTTTTAGTGATGGGATTCATTGCCTTAAGCAGTAAGGGAGGCAAGGAGTTTTCCTTGCACAGTATGATGGAGCCATCAAAAACAACACAAAGAAGTTCCAGTTTTTTGAAAGCTCTTTGTTCAGAAGACCAGTCTTAAAAATAGCTGATCTCGAGGTAGCAGCGTCTTTGCTAAAAATGCCTCAGCAGCATTACAAGAGCCAGAATGAAGCTGGTGACTGTCAGACTGGGGGAAAGGGCTTACTTGTGCTGCATCTGGTAATAGATAACCCTGCAACTTAGCGTGCAAAGGGAGAACGCGTGAGTGCCCACTTTGTCAGATTGTCAATATGACTTCAGGATACGGAGACAGAGTGGGTCTAGAGTTCAGAAAGAGTTTGCTGACGCGATCAGCAAGTCAATATGTTCACCACATTCTAGAAACACATCCATATACTGTAAATGCTGATGTATTTAAGGATGTAACTAATAATATAATTTGTGACATTTTTTATTCAGACATTTCTTTTATTGTAGGGTCTGCCTAACGCGCCTTGAGTCGACTGTTGTTGTAATTTGGTCCTTTATAGATAAAATTGAATTGAATTTCCAAAGCAGGGAACTAAAGATAGTAAGAGACATGAAAGCTGTGGGGCTGTAGGTCCTTTATAACACATTGCTACTTGTACAGCATCTTTCTACTCATTTGAACACTTTCTCCCACGAGTCTCACTCTTCCAATCACACACTGCACAGGGGGAAGCTTGGGGAGTAACATTTTACCCAAGGATACTTTGGCACACTGGAGAAGTCAGGGATTGATCCACCAGCCTGATGATTGGTCGATGACTAAATCTACCACCTGAACTACAGACATACCTAAAACTGCTTTTCAAAACAAAATGAGAAATAACAAAAAGACAAAAAACAACAAAACGAAGAAAAACTATTAACTGGAAATCACATGGAACTTATTTGTTTATCCATCTAACACAAAAGACTAATTCAGACTCTTATTGTTGGATTTAAAATAATATTGGGTTTGCTTGTTGGCACAAAATTGCGTGTCAACATATCCCAAGCAGCGTGATTTGGAGCTCTGTTTCAGGCCATGTGGAAATCTAAATTAGAAAGCTTTTGTTTGTATTTGGACTGAAAATATAAGGAGCTAATTTATTTATTTGTTGTCATCATAGTGGTGATGGTAAATTTTAAACACTTTACATACTTTTTATTTACAGGTTGAGTTACTTTAACAACACTGTGTTGACTACTGACAGATATATAAAGAAATAAACAAACAGTTTTGCATATATTCTGTGACTTTTGGGTAACCTGGTAAAGGCCACTGAAGCTTTCCAAAGTGAGCCTTTGTTACATGTAAAGTTTTACTCAAAAAGATCCTGAGCAGCTTAAAATAGAATAATGCAAAAAACTTTCCATCAGCATTGAGTTCAAATGCATTAAAAAAAAGAAAAAACACCAAATGTATTTTGTTTATTTATCCATTCTTTTCTTTTTTTTTTCTTTTAGCAACGATAGAGTATGCAGAACGCTTTGAATGTATTTCTTGTTTTTCTGCCATGCTGCAGCCACACAGTCTCCACATGTTCAGCATGCTCCTGATTTGACTGGGATGTGATTAAGAAAATAAGCTGAGGATCCTTCTTCAACATCTCTGTGAAAACAGAGAAATGAAACAACCCCATGAAAATCTTTAAAAATAAGCTCTGCACACTGGTGAAGACTTTATTTCAAGGAGTCGATGAGATTTGACGTGTGTGGGCAGTCCCAGTGAATCAGGGCTTTGAGTGACTGATGATCAGTTATTACCTCAGGTGGATCCTGAGGGACACTGAGTGTGGTGGATCTGTGAGCAGCTCGGGGCTCTGATTAAAACATGACTGATTTACGGTTTACTCAAACTCTGCCTGATTCATGAGTGTGCAGACACACACATGCATGCACATGAAAAGTTATGAGTGTCACTTGCCAAATAAAAAAAAAGAAGATTTTCTGAAAACTGTAAGAACAGGCAGAAATAAATCTGGAAAAAAAAATAAAGAAACTGCAAAAATGTAAGTTCATAATTTATTCCAGTGCTCCTCTCTGTTGCACAGCAACAGTTTGGTAACTTGTGAATACAAATGACTAAATCATATCCCCATATTTCTCCTCAGTTTAACAGTTTCAGCCATAAAATCAACATGGGTATGTTAAAAACTCTTTGTGGTATTTTTTCAGTTTGTTTCATTGGTATGTAAGTGTTTAATGGGAGCAATTATTAGTTTCCCTAATGTAGTCAAAACCAGAAATAATAAAATAGTTTGCCCTGATATTTCTGATTCTTTCCACACAGAATTGTTTGTCCTCTAAAGGCATCAGGACTGATTCACACACACTGGGTAACACATTCATTCAATCCGATAAATATGGCCATGGTGTGCTACGGTGGCTACAACGTCCCCTCCAGGTCCTTCAACTGGATTTGCTAATAATAATTAATTATATAATAAGAGTAATAATAAAACATATTATAACATATTGCAACTGGATAGTTGGGATAGTCAGTACGCTATATATTGAATCAGGCACACATTCATAATGTGAAAACACTCTATGCATTATTATTAAAGCAGTAGTCACTGACATAAATGAGATATCTTATAAAATGATCTATAGCAGCATTGCACATCTTTTAATTCCCGTTATTTAATTCAGTTTGCCTGCTACATTTTACCAGCAGCGTTAAGTGTGCCTGGACTGTTTCACTGAAGTATTTAACTGGGATAAAAGGTTACTTTCAGGTCTTCAAGATAAAATAGAAAATAAATCTTGTCCAACTTTGCAGTTTTCTGCAGCAGGGTTCCTCTTTTATATGTTATGTTAATATTCCCTCTACCCCAATACGCCTTCAGCACCTGCTGCTGCAAAGGACCCCCACAGCATCAGTGCCACCAGACTTCACCATCATCATGAGAAATACTGCTGGGAAGTACAAAAGTGCAAATTTGATCTCCACTTACTAACAGTGCTACTTATTAATACTACATGTCTGCCCACTCTATTTGTAGTTAAAGGCTCTGCAAACCCACGCAGCTATGAGTAAAAACACCTGTGTGGGTGGATAAAAAAATACATTCTGGATAATACATTTCTATTGATCAAAATGCCAAACAATACTCCAAATGTGCTCTGTCTCAAGCAGCAGCAGGAGCCACCATGAAAAAGTATCATTTATATTCATGAATCCTTACTTTTATTGTTTAAAAAATGTTGGAAAAATAATATTGGAGACATCTTTTTATTATCTTTATTTTATGCCCAACACATCTTAAAAATGCTACAAATACAACATAAAACAAACAAAAATTCACAGCATAACACAGTGGTTTAAAAACATTGCAAAAGTGGCTTTTTTCAAAAGAAATATCCACAAGTCTCCTTCACTGGATTCCTTATTGTCTTTTTAGATTCACCAGTAGACAGAGGCATGGTTAAATTCCCATTCCCTGCTTAATCTTCAACCATTCCTTTGTCTTTATGATGCAGAGTCACTACAATTGATATAAACTAATGAACATATACATTTATAGACTGGAGATTAATACTAAAATCCAAATTGCAAAATAGTTTAGCCAGAAAACTTTATGATTCTGGCATCGAAAATGTAAGACCGCAGCGACTGAAACGTGCAGTGCTGGTTCGGGATTAAGAGGAGCTTCACATATAGAAACGATCCAGTTTAGTATACATATGATACATGATGCTTTTTTTTTTTCTTTCTTTCTTTTTTTTTTTATGGTTTATTTTATTTTCAGCGGACCCGCAGAATCAGCAGATGGTGGAAGACGTGAAGGCTGCTCCTTGGTGTTGAACTACAGACGAGGAGCCCCGTGCCCATTGGCTTCGTGGAAATGTGGCGAGGGGGGAGCGGGGCTTCCTGCGCTATAAAAGCGGAATGTGCGCGCGTGGAGAGGACGGTACCTTCAGTCAGTCGACCGGTGCGCATCACAAATATCCACACGCAGACACGCACAGCGAAGCCATGAGTGAGGTAGGTTCTTCTTAGTAAACCGCTTTTTCTGCTTTGTGTTTGTACTTTGGCGCCAGAGACAACTGATACTCGGGACTTGGTATAAAGTTATAAGAGCAGAGCTGCAGATTTAAATAATAATAATAATGAACCCTTCGCTTTGTCCAACACTTTTGATGCTGAGATCATCGATATTCAACTTTGGTGTAGAGTTATAAAAAAAAATAACATGCACACATGTTTAGCATGAAGAATAAACTCAGTGTGCGCTTTTCTCGATTTTTTCCCACATTGCTACATTTTAGGCAAAAAAGTGATAAGCGTTAGTGTTACAGTGAGTCACAGCCTAGATGAATATTGCTTCTGTTGTCATGACTGGAACTGGTGTTCCAGGCAGACTCTGAGCATACGTGATGGGATTTTTGCAGCTCTGATGATCTTAATCACTTCACAAACTTAAAATGACGACCAGCACAGTCAGGTTGTTGGAGCCACTCCTCTGTGTGTGTGTGTGTGTGTGTGTGTGTGTGTGTGTGTGTTGATGTTTTACTGATGAATATGGCTAACAGTGACATTTCAGACTGAAGCTCAGTCCAGCATGAACACATGCTGGACTGAAGCAGAGGCAGCATTGACCTACACAGTCTGATTTCACACAGAAGTATTCAGATGTGATAGAAGCAGCCAGTCTGATAATGTCAGAGTGGAGATTAGAAGCAGGAGTGTTCACTGGCAGGGTAAGTCCTGTCGTCTCTGAATTATTCAAGGCTAGCTGGGAACCCAGAGAAATAAAACATTCCCTGAGCATTCACGAGGAGCCAAGGCTCCAACAAGCCCGCTTGGTCACCCCAAGAACCCGGACTGACTAAAACCATATAATACAAGGATACTTTTAACCTGTCTCCAGCTCTGAGTCCACTGTTGGGCTTTATTATGCAGTAATTGTTTCAAAGTGGGGTTTATCACTCGATTAGTGCTTCCAATGTATGTAAATTGTGATGAACACCAGCTGTCACTACCTTATGAATCTTTTATTGGAAACTTATGTCTTTTTGTTCACTCTCACACACACATGCACAAACTCAGTGACTTCTCTCCTCCCCTCCTGTGTGCTGCTTACAGAGTGAAGTTAAAGTCCATAAATAAGACATTATTACACAAAAGAAAAGTCATGAAATAAAATTGCATAGCGCACGTCAGTGATGGATTCTTGTGTCTTTAAAAACAGCAAGGCCAGGGCAGGAGTCTGTTGCTCTGAATGAATAATTAAATGCAAATCAATGGTGGGCTCCATGTACCTTTAAATACTGCTCCTCTAGCTCTTTTTTGTTCGTTTTTATTGCGCTCAGATTCCCACACAGTTTTAATGCTCGTCAAGATAACCGGCATTCCCACCAGAAGCAGAGAAGACTCACATCACTATAGAATCATTACGTTGTCCAGACAATGGGGGAGACCATCAAAAACACGGAGACTTATTTCTCCAGGGACACTTGATCTTACCATCTAAAGCAAGTGCAGGCAGTGTATATAAGCAATAAATATGCCTATAAACACTGTGTAACTGCATTACAGCAATCTACCGAGGCGAAATCCTGTTTCAAAGCCAGACAGCACTCATACACCAGCCAACTTACTGCCTGGATTGGTAGTGTTTTAAAAATCAATGCATGTATCACTGTCATATTAAGTCTTACACTGTGCTATGATTAATGAAAAAAGTAGGCCATAAGTGATCCCCTGCTGTATTCTTCAGGCTTGGACTGATTCATCTTTGGCAATGTCCACAAACATCAGGCAGTCTGAGGCTCCTGTGGTGAAAGTGGCTTAAATGTGCTGCCTGTCACCATAGTGATGAACAATTCTGCATTTCCAGCCTGTAACAGGCTTTGAAATTACATTAACAGCATTTTAGGCTGGTGAGGACTGCATTGCTGATGATTATGTTGCATATTATCCATAAATCTCTCAAGATTTTGTTTCTCAAACTCAACCAATGTCTCTGAATTTTCGAACTTATCATCATCTTAGCATCGTCTTCTTATTTAAAGCTACATAAAATAGATACTTTCTTTTAGTTGCTAGTTGCCGTATACATGTCTTATGGGAATCATCAAGTGTAAGTAATCTAGCGTCGCTTGTAGTTGCTGTTGTGCTGTTTTGAGTTTTAGTCCTGTTTTGTTTGTTTAAGCCTCCGGTTGTTGAACAAAAATTTAATTAGATTGCTCTCAGTGGAGAGGTTTCAGCCAGCTGTTTGTGGTTGCCAAGATATGTCCGTTCCACTTTTCAGATTTCCAGCTAAAGATAATGATTCCTTGTGTAGCCCAGTTTCTCACCTGGAGATTTGCCCACAGTACCCAGCACCGTGGTGGCTCAGGGGAAAAAGTGCCAGCCGTCATGGTCATGCTACATCTCCTCCCTTTTGTTTGATTAGTAGAAGTACATTGAAAGTACAGTGTGTACAGTAGGCTGCTCCACAGGGGCAGATCAATGTAAGAGAGAGAAAAACACATCTGGATTGGTCACATAGCTACTGGATAATTGTAAAAAAGATTTCCTCTAACAACAATTTGTGATTTCTGTATTCAGTTGGTTACATCTTTAATGATGTTTTTTCCTGTTTCAGTCACTGAGAGCAGTGAGGATGCCACTGCCCGGCAGACTGTAGGGGCTTTACACCTGGGTCATGTTTTCATTTATAACAGTATAAGACCTCTATTTTGGTGACATACTGCCACTGACCCATTCTCAAGAAGCAGGTGAGGAGTCAGATGGTGTATATACAGTTTAACAAGATAAACAACTGTTGAGGTAAAACCCAAATTTACCATGAAAATTTTTAAGTTCTTTATTGTTATAGTAAATATCAGTTTTCTTTTACTTTTCCGAGGATGTGTTGTGAGCTGTCTGAGTGGAGGCCTAGAGCTCCATCTCTTCCATCTTCCCATCACACTGTCTCTAACTCCAGACCCCTTTTGAAGGAAACGCATTTCCACCACATGCATCCCCAAGCTCATTCTTTAAGTTACTGCCCACAATATGCGGTAATGTAGATCAATGAGTAAATTGCTTCACCTTCATGCTTAGCTCTCTATTCATGGCAACAGAGTGGTGCTATGCAATACTGTACTCCAGATCTCTCCCCCTACTTTGCTCTCTCCCTACTCATGAACTCCTCCCTAAACGTGAGCAGGTAAGCCATCGTTTTATGGCTCAGAGGCATGGCCATTGGACTTAGTGGTGCTAATTCTCCCAGCCACTTAACACTGGGCCACAGATGTAGCCTTAGTCTATGTTCAAACTTGGTATATCAGCAGTTATTGGGTGCGTGTGCTGTCATTAATGCTTGTAGAACAATAAAACTGAAGTAAAATTATTTAATATCAGAAAAAATAAAGGGACAAATTTTCATCTAAGAATCTATAGTGATTATTATTGGTCATTGGAAACACAAAGACCTTTTACTCTCCCAGAGGTCTGAGGGATCTTCCAGGAATGGTGATGCAATTTTCTTTAAAACAGACTGATCAGTAGGCGGTGATTTCATATGTGTTGATCTCGTATCTGGAACATAACCTGCTCTGAAGCAGGTTTCCAGCTACCATGGCAGCATATTCCAGTAGGAAGTGAACCACCTTTGTTGTACAGAAAACCCAGAGTTTACCCTGAAGATTTCTGGATAAGATGAAATACTGCTTTGTAGCACAGACCTCTGCTGGCAAGGTCCAACACCCACCAGGAACATGTCTACCTTTTTGCAACATGAGCTAAGTTGTCACTGTGATAGTACAACTACTGAATGGATTGCATGAAATTATCCATCCATTTTCTGCTGCTCATCTAATTCAGGGTCACGGGGGAGTTGGAGCCTGTCTCAGCTGACATAGACAATGGACAGATCACCGTGGCTAACACAGAGACACAGACAAGCATTCAAACTCACACCGATGGCCAAACTAGAATCACCGATTAACCAACCCTTATGGTGGTACCCAGAGAGCACCCACAGAAAGAACATGCAAACTCCACACAGAAAGGCCCCGGCCAGAAGTTCAAACCCAGGACGCAGTGCTAATCACACCCTCACTGCTGGCCTGCACCGAGTTAAACTGGCATAAATAATGTCATTTCCAATTGAGTGTTCAGACTTTGTTGTGGTAAATAAAGAAACTTGTAGGACAGTTATGTCCTTACCCTGGCACTAACTACAGAGACTGACGTTACTTATGACTGCATTCAGGCAGAAGTCTCAGACCGTTCACTTTTTCAACTTCACAGTGTTGATAGCACAATGGTGAAGTCATTAGCAAAGTTGTCACATAGAATGAAGATGCTGGGGAATAAAGTTTTCCTGTGTGGATTCCCTCCAGGGACTCCAGCTTCCTCTGGAATTCCACGTTTTTCTGGAAAACAGACAGGCGGTGATTTCATATGTGTTGATCTTTTATCTGGAATATGTTAGGTTCTGGTGAGAGAGACTGACTGGCTGGACTGGTGATCCGTCTAGGATGCATGACAGCTGGGATACATCCTGTGACTGTGAATCAGACATGAATGGATAGATCTTTTTAACTTATTGGTGTACAATGTCATGATGCACTCTGCAATAATAACCATCAGGAAGATGGACAAAGCCACACAACTGAGACTCACAATGCAATAAAACAGATTTAGCCCTGGTGTCAAATTGTGCAGCAGCTTTTAGTGGACACCTCCAGCTGCTAAAAGCTAGTGTCGA
The DNA here is from genome assembly GCF_001858045.2 of Oreochromis niloticus. Classification (NCBI taxonomy): domain Eukaryota; kingdom Metazoa; phylum Chordata; class Actinopteri; order Cichliformes; family Cichlidae; genus Oreochromis; species Oreochromis niloticus. The sequence continues at coordinate 2,792,353 of NC_031975.2, forward strand.
CAAGACTGTACTCAGAAGTGGAAATCTGATTTTCTTGTAATGTCTCTGTAATTCTGCTGCAGGTTAATCGCAGCGTGCTGTGCTTAAGTGCTGCTTGACATTACCGTCTTTTTAGGATTTGACTAGCCTTTTAAATCAAAGTCATTTTCATTGTGATGATTCACTTTAAGCATGTTGTTGCGTGTGGGCTGTGGCGTGTACAGTGTGCGGATGATTAAATGGCAATTTCTTAGTCATCTGTTTAAAATCTGCTTGAAAATGTAATTATTGAAAGATGGCCACAAGGCCATATTAAAGGGGATATCCTGTTTTGTCCTTCAATCAGTGCATCAACATTTAAGTGGTCTCCTGTTGTGTTCACCTACCTCACACTTTAATTACATCGAGAGTGGTGGCTATCATGGCTGCTTGGCAAAGCGTTTAGTCTCATCATCCAAAGTGGACTAGAGCCTTTTTTATTAAATTAATGAGATAAGAGTGTTAGAAGTTGCTGATCAGTGTAAAAAGGACAGCAAGCTGAGTGGGGAAAAGCGTTCAGGGATAGATTTTCCTTAAAACTCCTTTTTGCTGACTGAAGACTGATGAGGTGATAGAGATGTGGACTAAAGTGATGATTAGAGGAAAAAATCTCTGCAACTCGGAGAAAATGTTCAAATAAATTTTGATTGAAATATTGTTGATTCTATGTGATGTTTTTTTCTTGCTCATTGACCATAAATGTCAATTTATGGTCAATTCAATCTCCAATTCTCTATATGAGATGTTCACACTAACCCTAATCCTGCTTTAAACAGTGAGCAGAGATTACACTAAAGTAATTTGGTGGCATTCCTGGTTTCTGCTCATGGAAAATGACAAACAACAGCGGGAGAAGAGTGGGATGGGTAAGGCTAACGTGGGAAAAAATAAAACTGACTGCAGTTAAATGACCAAGATGGGATTTGTAGGGAACCTTACAGATGTACAGGTTTACTCCAAGGTTCCCAAAATGCCATTCATCGCTTCTCTGGGGAACTACAAATAATCTTTGATAGGAAGAACTGTTCTCATACTGTGCTGTAATTCGCTTATGGCTGACATAAAATGCAAAGTCACCCTAAATTGAAAGGGAAATCCTAATTTATCTAACTAGTTATAAACCCATCACATCACCCACATTATGCCCCTTGGAGATTATTGACTTTCCAGTCTCCAGTATAGTGGTATTACCTTTCTCTGAATGAGAACAGTAAACGACTCTCTTAACCTTTATGTGTAAATCAGAATCAGCAAATGACCTTAAACTGTTAAAGCGATATGAGATTCATTCATCTGTTTGTTAGTTTGTTCGTTTTTACTAAAATGGTTTGCCACACCACTTAGCAGTTCATATCATAACAGCATCATCCATTTGGGAGAAAGTACCCACAGAAGCTGAGTGTTTGTAAATTCCACTGGGATATTTCTGGCATACAGGATGGAAGAACGTGAGCTGGCTCTAATCTCTGTAGGTTTTTGGAGATACATTATAGTCATTCTGTGCAACAGTGCAGCACAGTGTTGCTTATTATTGTTTGAAATTATGTATTCGGTGTTTACAACTGCTTTTTTTAAGACTACGAGTATAGTTTTTTATGCACACTCTGCCTAATGCATACTAATGCTCTTTGGGAAAACCCTGCTGATCTTTTACTACTTTTACTTGAATGACTCCAGCTGGAAAATACTGCACACTGCTACTTCCATATATTGAAAATATGCTGTTTTACATGTTTATGTGAGAAAGACACTTTCCATTGGGCACAGCATAGCTGCTGGAGTTTAATGAGTTTGAGAGGTTTAATGAATCAGTACTTGACAACACAAATCATTGAACAATGACATTTTTTATAGTACAAGAGAAAATGGTAGCAGCTTCAACTGAAGCTGTCGCTGAGTGCTTTAATTTCAGTTAAATTTTCAATTCAACTTTATTTATATAGCACCAAATCACAACAGTCACCTCAAGGTGCTTTATATTTTAAGGTAAACCCTACAATAATACATACAGAGAAAAACCCAACAATCATATGACCTCCTATGAGCAAGCACTTTGGGAACAGTGGGAAGGAAAAACTCCCTTTTAAAAGGAAGAAACCTCCAGCAGCATCAGTTTTTCAGCATCATTCCAGGCCAGGATGGTTCAAATTTTAAAGCTATTGCACAAATGCAAGAAAGCAGTCCTACATATTTGTTTAATATAAGCATCCGGGTCAAAAATGAATCCAAAATTGCACATGGTGCTACTGGAAACTAAGATTATGCTATCTAGGTAAGCATTTGATTAGAAGCCATACTTATAAGATTTAAGAGTAAAAAAACCCTCAGTTTTATCTGAATTTAGAAACAGGAAATCTGGTCATCCAACCTACTGATGTCTTTAAAACATTCATGCATATTAACTAATTGGGTAACTAATTGTGTTGCTGCGTGTCACCTGCACAGCCATAAAAATGTATGATCCATCCATCCATCCATCCATCCATCCTCTTCCACTTACCAAATTCAGGGTTATGCGCTGCTGGAGCTTATCCCAGCTACTACAGGACTAGAGGCAGAGTATACTCTAGATAGCCTAACAAATTAATTATTCTGTTCAATTTGCCTATTTTATTCAATCAAACATGCAAGACTCCCCTTATTTATCATTAAAGCTTTTATTACTAATGAGCATAATGTATATTAAAAATTACTTACATCACACATGTTGGCCAAGCTTGTTTACAAGAGAAGCTAATCTGCTACGATGATTACTGAAAGTGCTCATTTATCTGCCAATGCTATCTCTTTTTCCACACTTTGTGCAGCTCTTAACTGATCTCAGAGCAGTGAAAGCACAGTCAGTGGCTTGTCTACGAAGCTAATCTCCCATCAAGCTCCATGCACTCTTTAAGGGACACTGGCAAGTCCATGAGAATGCCTGTCAGATAACTATAGTGAAGTCAAAGGTGCAATATTTCCCTCTTAGATGTTGTGGAGTAGAAACATGAATAAAATTACATTCCAGCCGTGCGCTACTATGCCTAACTAAAATGGTAAACGTGGTAAAAATACCAAAAACCTGGCTTGTGGTTTGCTGATGTGTAACCTTTTTATCGTGCTTATATAAGCTCTTCGTACAGCCTCAGAGCTATAAGCATGCCTTTAGCCTCATTCACTGGTGTTTTAATGCCGTGAGTGCTGATGTTTTACATAACCCACAGACCTGGTTGTACCAAAGCTGTAGTTCTCAGTGTGACGTCCTGTACAGTAAAAAAAAGAAGAAGCTATTTTTATATTGTTTTTTCTTTTTTTTTAAATCTGGGATGAATGTGTTAAAAAAAAAGCCTAGTCCATCAAGTGTGTCATCCCTGCTCAGGTAGTCAGTCATCGCTCAGCAGTGTCACTCTTCCATGCTGTCATCTCTGTTTCCAGTCTGGTGGTGGGGACGCTGCTACACAGTTGTAATGGTGCTGGGATGAGCTGTCTGTGACCCAGTTTTGCTGTCTTCTCGTTAAATTGTTAATAGATCCTGAGTGCAGCATGGAGTCTCTCTAGGGAGCCTGAGCTGCAAAAAGAACCAAAAATAGCCCCCCACACACTTCCAAGGTAATTTATTTATTTTACCAATTGCCAAGTCTCATGAAATCAGTCATTGAGAGAAAACATACATGAGCATCACATGAGGAAGGAGTGATGGAAACAACAAATCTTTAAAAGCTGCTACCGCAGAAATAAATGTAAGCTTCTGCTGACACTGAAACCAACCCGCTAAAGAGCAAATTCTGGATAGACTCCATCTGTATGCTTGCACTGTGGCCCAAAGAAACAAAGAGAACTTGATGATACAGGAGTTTTATTAAACTTAATTCACTTCCTTACTTTTAGACAAACAATGTTTTAGGTCGTTTGCCACAAACACGCAAAACAAAACAAAGAAAAACAAACAAGCAAACAAACAAAAACAAGAATTATATGAACCTTGAAAGGCTTTGATCATTTAAAAACGGCCAAACTTTTTAATAAAACCTGTCATTTCAAGTTCACGTGTTTCCTTGCACTCCGTGTAGGATCGCATGAGGGGCATTTCTCACACATTTCCTGCTCAGGCTTCTCAAATTTGCATGAACATTTTATGGTCCCAAGTTTTAACACATGCAGTGAGTGCTCTGAAATCTTAGCTTCATATATCAAATACTTTGAAACATACTGAAAGTGGCCAAAGTTTCCTTATGGTACTCTAATTATAACTCAGAGCAGAAAATATTCTAAAATTCTGATGATGGTGGATTTTAAAATGGAAGAATAAGCACATATTTAATAAAATTATTTTCTGAATTATAATTAGAGCACCATCTGGTTTTTTTGGGACAGGACAATCTAAAGATATTTTTGTTTTTGTGATACAACTTGTTATATTTGCTCAATCCAGCATGACAGCTGATAATGACATTTTCTTCAAATATGTGATTAATTATGTCACATCAAAAATAGTCTACATACTTTATTTTATAGTATTCTGTAATTCAACAATGTACCATTCAGAAATCATCAGTAATTATTTTTTGCAGTTTGAATTTGTATGATTTTTTGTTCAAATATGGGACTTTCCAGGGGTGCTGGATTTTATTATTTTTTATTTTAACTAGTCAATATTTTGACATTTTTTGATGTATCTCTCCCAGATCACACATCCTGATTGTGATTCATTTCGATGGTAAGACCAGTGATACAGGAGCTCAAAGGATGAGAAAATTAATAACTTCTGGTGTTTATCAAGCTCTGTTTGTTGCCAGTCAACCATGGTAGGCATAGTGGCGCACATTGTACACTGTACAGGAGGAGATCATCATTAGCAATATAATTATTATCACTGCCATCCATTTGTCAAGCTCCCTCTGTTTCTGGCATACGGGACTGGAAGCCTGCAATAGTCGTGGATCCTCCTCGGGGACCATGCAAGCTAAAAAAAAAATCTACATAAGCTCCACATAATCTGCTCAAACACCAAGCAGTAACACAAACTCAGGTTCAGTTTAGCTAAACATGGCATTGGCACCAGAACGTGTACCAGACTCATGGTCTGCTCTCATCCAGCTTCCTGCCCTAACTCCCCGGATTTGTCTTCATGTTTGTGCTGCAGGGCCAAAGAATGACAGGACTTCTGAGTAAATGCAGAATCTAAACTGCAGAATCGATCAGTTCAATTATGTTTTAACAGCTAATGCTACTGATTGACCTGGTAGTTCAGCTTTCCATACTACATTGTGCCAAAACTTTAAACTAGCAAAAATCTCTTTGCTCAGTGTCCATAAGTTTGGGTCAGTTCTCTTTTGATAAAAACGTGAAAAAACTAGTGAAAAAAAATATTGAGTAAATTCAGAACAGAGCAATTAATTAACCAAATACAAGCTCTCTATTATTTAAGCAGAAACAAAAACACACTGAAGTTTCCCAGTGTAGAGAATACAAAGCTTGTGCCAAATCACCAGCTGACCTCTGCTTAGAAGACTGTAATTATATATATATTACCTTTGACTATACATCAAACATCTTTTACTTCATGAACCCAGCAGGTTCCAGATGTCTCTTCCTCAGCCTACATTCAAACTAATGAGATTCCAGTTGTTGCTCTGAAATATAGATTAAATGTAGTTCTGAGAGTAACAGGCCTCAGAGTCTGAGCCATCCCCCTTTCAAACCTTATTTAAGCACTTGCTTTTTATGTATCCTATTTCTTTCATGCTTTAATTTTTTTTTACTCCTAAGTATTATTTCAAATCTTCTCTAAAGTACTTCGCAAAGTGTTTCCTATTGTAGAATATAAATTGCTAAGAACTTTTCTGTTTTCTTTTCTTTTCTTTTTCTAATTAGATACAACAAACGTGTCTGTGGTACCTGCTCCTCTGGCAGTTTTAATAATCATGATAGCAGGCATCTCAGCTTGGTGTCCCAGCTTATGTCACATCTGTTCCTTAAAATGTCAAGGTCACAGCTGTCAGGTGTGAACATTAATGGAAAGTGGACAGCTACAGGAGGTTAGATGTGCTTTAATGACAATGATAAAATATGGGAGGAGGGATATTTGATCATGTCTTTTAGAGCTAATTGCAAAATATAGAAATACGACAGAGCCAGAATGCAGTAAAAACAGTAGGAGTGCTGTGCAAAATAACAACAGAACTTAAGATCAAGCTAGTCTTTCTCTAATTCTTTAATTGGTCTTGAGCAATACTTCTCCAGGCTTTATGAATGTTTTCCAAGCTTTTTCTTTGGAAATTGGCTGCTTGTATTTTCAGTCCAGTCCTTGAACCTGAACATTTTTGGTGGAATGTCTTTTTTCTTGTTTTTGTTTTGTTTTGTTTTGTTTTAGCAACATAACATTGAGTTATGAATCATTCAAGTCTAAAAATGTCACCTACCTATGAACCAGTGTTGTATTTACACATCAAAGACAGCAAAGAAAACAATTGAAATTGTATCTTTATGCAGTAGCAAAACAACTGGTGTCACAAAAACGCACCATATCCAGACAGAAAACACACAATGGAACACTATCACTCAGGTCTGGACTCCCTAGACTCCACACTTCAACTTTACTGTGGGATCATCTTGTCAGAGAACCAAAGGTGAACATGCAAGCAGTGGCGATAGCGAAAGTAGATGAGTTTAAATACCTGGGTATGGACCGTACACAAGAGAGGTGAAGAAGACAAGTGTCAGGGGTGATTAATGAGCAGCAAACATAAAAGGGAAGTTTAAAAAATGGTGGTGTGACCTGCCATGATATATGGCTTTGAGACGGTTGCACTAACAAGCAACAAGAAGCCAAACTGGAGGTGGCAGAGCTGAAGATGCTCAGATTTCTGATGGGAGTGACCAAAACACACAGGATTACAAATGAATAAATCAGGACAGAGACCGCTGATCTTGTACTCCTTACTATCATCACGGGGACCACTTTGTACTTGCCTTCCACATCTGCTCCAGCTGTTCCTTCAGCCTCTGGTACGTCTCTATTCTGTTCTGATGTTGCTGTTCACTATGAATGTGGCTGACCTTAATGAATCATTATCACTGTTGCTGATGAGCCAGGTACTTGTACCTGTCCTGTATGCTTGCTTTGCCTTCTGGCAACTTCACTCCTTCAGTCCAGATCACCTTCCCTCTCTTTGCAATGATTCAGCCGCACTTTTCCAATCTGAATGACATTCCAACATCCTTACTGTAGATGCTGGTAAGATGGATTAGTGGGTCTATTTTTCACTCACTCTTGGCATACAGTTTGATCTCATCTATGTAGAAGAGATGGCTGATGGTTGCTCCACTCCTGAATCTATATGCATATCCACTCTTTGAAATGCTTAGAGGTGAGCCATGTGCAGAACAGCAATGGGGCCAGTTAATCACCTTGGTCATCCATCTGCAATGCAGTCTTGAGCTCCCTTTCCTCAACCTCCACTCACACCTTGTGTCAGGTGACCTCAGTAGTTCAGAAGAAGGTCAAATAACCGTTTCCCCCAGTGTAACTCCATGAAGTCACACAGAGGAAGTGTGGTGTTCCTTCTTGTGGATCTCTGTCAAAGATCAGTAACTCTTTCATCATGGTTGATGCAAGTCTGCAAGTCCTTCCTCTTCTTGATTGTGATTGGTTGGTGAGACAAGAGTAATGGTGACAATTGTAGCAGTGTTCTGAAAGTTGAAAGATGTCCTGGCCAAGATGGTGGTGCCAATTTAGATTTGCTATGATGGATGGAGTCTTCTCGCTGACCCCCAAAAAATTCACTTACTTGGTTTGGATTTTAAGTCAGATCAGCACTGCTGTTTTTCCCTTTTCTCTGGTATTGCTTTAAAGTTCCTCTGTAAAATTAAAATGCTGCAGTAAACACATTCCTGCCAAACACAGTGACAATGCTGCTCCCTCAACTGAACTGAGGGCACAAGTGATGAGAGTCAAACCTAAGTAAATGCTGGGATGGGCCATGACAAACAACTCATATGAAAGTCACTCGTTGATCCCTGAAGTCATCTTATGATATCGAATGCAGGCGCTCTCTTGTTCTGAAGTTCTAAAGAATGTGCTGAAATTGAAGAGATGAAACCTCTGCTGAAGAAGTGAAATGGAACAGAGCATGAAATAGTGCAGAGAAAATGTGCTAATGTGTAAAGAGTGTGCACATTAGATGTTCAGCCGTTATGTAAGCTGTGAAAAATGGAAGAATGGAGTGGGCATATGAGTACATGTTGGAGAAAAGAAAGCTGTCCTCCAGACTTTAAAGGAAAACATTTTATTTATATGTCATCCACTACTAAGGCTGAACATACTTTACTGCCATAGCTTGCAGTCCCTAATATGATGTGAAAAATACACCTGGTGATGATGCCGGAGTTGCTATGATAATGATAATACAGCTCTTGTTCCATCTCCGTCTTAGGCTCAAAATGACTTTTTGAGACAAAGCCAAAAAAACCTCACTCAAAGTAACCACACACACACACACACACACACACACACACACACACACACACACACATGCGCGTGTGCATTGATGCCATGCCTTCTTTTAGCCCTCTCATGAAAAGCTGAACTATAACCTGATACTGTTATCTATGTTATCGGTGGATCTCTGGGGCTGATTAATAGGATGGCACAGGACAAGAGCAAAGAAAAGACTGAGGAAAACAGATTCGAATGTTTGAACTGTGCATCCAGTTCTGACCTGCAGTTTTTTACTGGTGTCAGCTCTGTTCATCAGTCTTGATTTCGGTTTCAGTTTCAGTTTAAATTTTATTTCTAAAGCACATTTAAAAGACCCAGGCACATCAAGGTGCTTCACAGACGAGCCGCATTTGTGAAGATGGAGCAATATTGTGCTCCATCTTCACATTGTACTGAAACAATTGCTCAACTCTTATTGTCATTCTGCTCCTGGATCTCAGCTCTGGCTGAATGCTCGCTTGTGGTGGGTGGAGGTGTGATGTATGGCACCATCACTTCATGGCACTGCTCCTGCCCTCCTGAATAACAGAGCACAATCAAGCAGCTGACAGTAAGCATGATGCCAGGAATCCCAGCAGACTCACTTAGATTTCTGCATGTAAACAGAAAAACAGATGGCCAAGTTGCCAAACAAGTTTTTCTTCCACTTGCTCTCCTGATGGCATAAGGAGACTCTGGGGGCGAGATATTTGGCTTCATCTAGGAGTCCAGGCAGCAGAGCTACAGAAACCCTCTATGCCCATCGAATATTCTCTGCTCAAATGGTTTTCATCTGAATGTGTCGCCGCTGTTTGTGCAGCTTATAGCAGAAGACTGTCTTCCTTCTCTCACCCCAACCGGTCGCAGCAGATGGCCGCCCCTCCCTGAGCCTGGTTCTGCCGGAGGTTTCTTCCTGTTAAAAGGGAGTTTTTCCTTCCCACTGTCGCCAAAGTGCTTGCTCATAGGGGGTCATATGATTGTTGGGTTTTTCTCTGTATCTATTATTGTGCGATCTACTGTACAATATAAAGCGCCTTGAGGCGACTTTTGTTGTGATTTGGCGCTATAATAAATATAATAAAATTGAATTGAATTGAGTTGACTAAGAGACATGAAATCCATTCTCAATCCCCAAAGTGTCTTAAATTCACATCTCTCCCTCTGATGTGTCAATGCTTCTGTTGCTCTGCATTTGCTGCAACCTGTCGGTTTGCCCATCAGTGCCAGTTTCTCTGTTTATCATGTACATATACATACATATTCCCTTGTTAGCCTTCACATGCATATGAAATTGAATTACAATCCCATTCTTAATCCATAGGGCCTAAAAGACGTCTGCCCACCATTTGCAGTTATAACAGCTTCAATTCTTCTGGGAAGGCTTTTCAGGAGTGTGTTTATGAGAATTTTTTTTACCATTCTTTCAGAAGTGCATTTGTGAGTTCAGACACTGATATTGGATGAGAAGGCCCGGCTCACACTGTCTGCTCTAAATCATCCCAAAAGTCTTCTATTAGGTTGAAGTCAGGACTCTGTGCAGGCCAGTCAAGTTCTTCCACACCTTCATCCTTGTCTTTATGGACCTGGCTTTGTGCACTGGTGTGCAGTCATGTTGGAACAGGGAGGGGCCATCTCCAAACTGTTCCTGCAAAGCTGGGAGCATGGAATTGTCCAAAATATCTTCTTATCCTGAAGCATTAACAGTTCCTTTCATTGGAAATAAGGGACTGAGCCTAGCTCCTGAAAAACAACCCCACATCATAATCACACCTACACCAAACTTTACATTTAGTACAAAGCATCACACAAGTACTGTCCTCCTGGCAACCACCAAAACCAGACTTGTCAATCTGAGTGACAGAAGGAGAAGCATGATTTGTTACTTAATGGACTATAGAGCAATAGAGAACACGTCTCTACTCCTCAGTGGTGGTGTGCTTTACACCACTGCGTCTGACACTCTGCATTGCTCTGGGTGATGTAAGGCTTGGATGCAGCTGCTCGACCATGGAAACCCATTCCATGAAGCTCTCTACACACTGTTGTTGAGATAATCTGAAGGCCACATGAAATTTGGAGGTTTGTAGCGTTTGACTCTGTTTGCGACCTCTGTGCGTCTCAGTGTCGTCTGAGCCCGAGCTGTGATTTTGCATGGCTGTGGCTGAATTGCTGTCAGTTGCTTTCACTTTGCTATAATAACACTAACAGCTGACTGTGGAATATTTAGTAGTGAAGACATTTCATGACTGGACAAGTAACATCCTATCACGGTACCACGCTGCAGTTCACTGAGCTCCTGAATTCAGTGATTTACATGGGTGGGTGAATACTTTTGGCCATATAGTGTATTTATTGAGAAAGAAGAACTCTGACGGCATAGATGCCAAACTAAAATGATACTTTATACTTTATATAATTATACTCTACACAGGCGCAGTCAGTGCATTTCAATATCAAGCACAAAAGATAAGCCATGCCTTTTTTTAGCATTAAGTATTGGCACGATTAGCAGTAAACTGCATGTTGCAGCACTTTTTATATTTTATAATAAATATATATCAACAATCTAACCACTTTTTTGTATGCACCACCAGCTCAGGGCCCAGTATATTTTGGTATGTAGACTAGAGCAGCCAGTGATTGACCCGCTAACCTTTGACCTGTCCTAGTGCCTGAGCCACAGCCACCCCAAATAAATGGTGGGAAACCAAAGCTCCATATGAAGCAAGCTCTCTTAGAAAAGCAGACTGATCTAAGTTGTGAATGTGAAGCAAGCCTCAGCTCACACTGTGAGCCTGGATGCAATCTTACTTTGGGCGAACGGTATCATCCCGTCAGGGGAGAACTCTCAGGAGCTGTAGGAGCAGGCAGAGCAAACTTGTCTCTGCTGCAGAAACACGGATTATAGATCAACATCCTGGCTCGCCTCACAAAGAACCGCAATTCTCCTTTCAATTGTTTTATGTGTTGCTCATGTCTGTGTGACTATAACAGATGCTTGTTTTGTTTCAGGAAACGATCAGATTGGTATTTGGGGGAATGAACAACATATTTTGTGTTGAAGGCAGGTTTACATGTAACGTCTCAGGCTGATGTTAATTGTAATTTTTAATTGCTCATTCTTTCTCTTCTCATTTTTGCAGAGACAAGCATCTGGCCCAATGACCGGAAACAGCAAAGCATCTGGCCAAGGTATTTTTAAACAGAATATTAACAATGTGAAGTTTTTACCAAAGATTAGATTGTTTAAAAGACAACCATGTATAAATCTTTACACACTAAAGTGACCTCAACACCACAAACACAAGGTAATTTTCTCATACATTCTCTACTTCTGCGTGGTTTCATTTAAAGCACTGCATAAGTGTTTTTAAAGCACATTATAGGTTTTATATTATCCACAGCTGTGAACATGGTGGAAAAGATCTACAGCAAAATAAGCACATTTTTTGTATTTACTAAGCACAGTTCTTGAGTAAATGTACCCACACTATGTGACGTGTAACTCAGAAATAAAAAACAGAGTTCAAGTGTTTGGGCATTTTTGCATATTTAATTTTAAGATATATTCTTCTTTAAACCATCAAGTTAAAACAACAAACTGAGAGACAACTGTGTGCTGTGAGGAGAAGGACCCAAGTGCTGACACACGAAAGAACAAAACTTGAGCTTTAAAAAAAATGAGCTGTTTATTCGAGGCTGGTGAAACTACAAAACAAAAGGGCAATGGTGAAACTAAACTATAACCTAAACTGGGTGATCTAACGCTAACACAAAAAAACCTGGAACATGAACGTGGAAACCCAGCATGAAAAACCTGGAACGTGAAGACTTGACATAAATACATGAAATCCCTGGAAACATGGATGTAGTAACAAGCACACATAGCAGGAAAGCAGGCTAAGCAGACAAAGAGAGACTAAATACACACAGGAGGTGATCAGGGGAAGTGGACATAATGACGCCACAGGGGAAGTGAAACTAAATACACTGAACATAGAACACCAGACCTCTTCAAAATAAAACAGGAAACATAACAGGACGCAGACATGACACAAAGACTAATGAGGGACACGCACACTTTGGAGGTGTCCAAATTCATAGGCTGCATCCTCCTGAGACCGCATTTATTCCGATTACATCACAGCGACGCGACGAAGGCTGTCCAAATTCGCAGACTTCTCCGAATGCAGCCGATAAAATGCGTCCTCCTTTTCCCTGAGTTTGAAGGATGGGTTGGGTGTATCCTTCGTGGCCCACCATATCCCAGAATTCATAGCAGCCAATTCCAGTTTCCAACAATGGCGGCCGCTACTAAGTTTTAATATTACTCTTATTAATCTTTCTGGGTCACAAAATAAACTTTTGAGATATTTCAGGCGAGAATGTAGCTGTCTAAACTTCAGATATCTGCTCGCTTTATCAAGACATCACATATTTGCAAAAGTGCTCCGACGTTTTCGGAGACATCTGTTACCCACCAGCTCGATAGCTAGCCGGGCGATAACAGCGAACTCCCCACACATCGTTTTCAGATCCCCGCGGTCTTTCACTACTCAGGTTAAACATGATATATAAGTCACTTACATAAATTAAAAATGTTGTTGCTTGGCTTTTTTCAGTGTTTGATTTGTTCCTGAGTAAATCGGTTTGGCTGAGATTAAAGTTATAGTTTTCACACAGCTGAATAAACATCAGACGGAAGACTGATTAAACAGAAGTGTGAGACGATCGAGAGTTTACTCCAGTGTCCTGTTATATTTTAGATACAAAGGAGCAGACAGCTGACTTTATTAAACTCCACCGAGACAGCTGGTGACTCAAAACTGAAGGCTAGACGGTCCAATTTCACAGCCACTCACTTCCGGCCTATCCGGCCTTTGGAGGACCCGGCCTACGTAGACCGCGAAGGCCGGGTCCTCAGGAGGATGCAGCCTATGAATTTGGACACCCCTTATAAATACAGAGGGCAAAAGGGGACTGGGGATGAGACACGGACATAAGCACAAACAGAACTCAAAGTACTTGGTCAAACGACCCAGGACCAATACAGTTAGTTACAGAGCTGAAGCTGGGCATTTTAATATGGGCGTGTATCTGGACCCATGACCTCTGAGCCAGCCTCATGTGGCTGTTAGAAGAACAGTAATTTTTGGCACTGCTGCTATGGCTTCATTTTTCATTCCCAAAGGTTTTCACTTGGTATTGATACAATTTGACAAAAACACAATTTTTTCTGCCATATCTGACATCTTTAAACAATAAGAAGTGTTACAGCCTGTTTTCTTAAAATAAATACATTAATAAATACAAGTATATATATTTTTTAATCCTCATATTTGGATGTTTTCTCTGCAATTTAAGCATTGTTATTGTGAAAGTAGATATTGATAAAATTAAATCTAACATTGCACAAGTGTGCTCCAGTATACCTGTCATGCTTTTCTTATTTAATTTGAATAGTTGATTTCAGTTTGTTTCTTCACTGTTTATCTGAAACAACACCAGCTCTTTCTAGCATGGCAGTAACTCTCAGGAAGACCTACTTTGTAAACTGGGCCATGGTATTGTTGGCGTGATGAAGTAATTCTAATCCCTTGAGTTATAAACAGCAAAATTGGACTCTGAATACTTGGCAGAATCCTTTGAAATTCATAAATGGTGCTAAGTGCAGAACTATCATCCTGGCAAAATGATAGTGTGGAAGAACAAAAGACTGCTTCTAATGAACCTCACACCAGTGAATGGCTTTTTTCAACGCCTGAGCTCAGGTGAGAGAATCAGTCTGGCTTGTGGGATTATCAGTTGCTAACTAAGCTTAAAAAAAGATATCCTGTCATGAATATGCATTCAGCAACTGTTCGACCATGGAGAAGGTGTCATAAATCTTGTAAGTAAATCTAAGTAAGTCACTGTAGTTTGCACATTTTCTGAATTCAATTTCACGGCACTCATTGAATGTAATCTCCTCCACTCCTCGAAGGTAACATTCTTCTCACACAATCAATGTAGCAGGTTATTAGCAGCCCATTCACTGCCAAACAGCTCCATAGTCCATTCAGCACAGAAGGACCGCATGTCATTTCCCCTCTGTCTCTGGGGCTGCTGATAACCCTGTAAAGACCCCGTGTTGAAATGGATTTTTGTCCCAACCTTTTGGGATGATGAAGTGTGTTGCAGCTCTGGCTCGGTCCAAAGGGGGACATCACAGCAGTGATCAGGAGAAATTTGAGGACACTAAATTGAATTTGACACGTGTGAAATGCATTCTTGTGACATTTGCCCATTTTGGTCTTTCCTTTTAAGAAGAGGTAGTAAGCTGTGTGCCCTTGAATTCTATGCAGGAAAGAAAAGGCACTTACAAAATGAATAATGCTCAACACATGACAATATCAGGAATGGCAAATCCAAAGGTGACATGTGTTGCATAGATTGTATAGAAACCTCCTTCACATAGATGGAGCCATACAAATGCTGTCATTTTCCTGTTTGCTTGTTTTGGCATAACCACTCCAATGTCTCTATTCTCACCTCTTCCATTTTTTAATCCATTCATATAAATTACATGCCAGGTTTCAGCTTCAGAAAGAGGGAAACCTAAAGAAGCAATTTCTCACTGTAGCAGTTTATATTTGTCAGCAAGCCTCTATTCTGGGACCTTCCTGCTCTTCCATGTGCATATGCGGACAGTGGCGTGAAACAGGCCCAGAGAACAGCAAACATGGTGGCCCATTGTATGGGACTGTGGGACGAGGCTATATCTCTTAAAAATACAGAACATAATAACAAATTTACTTTACAACATTCATGGACTGTACCATTTAATATACTCAGAATTCTAAGCAACATTTAAACATATGGGAATTGTTACCTTTTATTTCTTAATATAAACTTTCTTTTCTTTTCCGGCTCCAGCAGATAGACATAGATATCCAGCAACAAAGTTACTGCCAAAGTCCACAGTGCCTTGCAGTCTGGGATAATTTACATTTCCCTTCACTAATCATTGTCCATATAATCTAAGGCTGCTGTAATATATATATAAATGATCTGCAGCAATGATTTACAGATGGGATTCATTCATTGGTTCAGCAGTATGACCTAAAGCGTGATGTGCTTTTAAAAGTTTCTTTGTGGTGTAAAGGGCATGAGCCATGTGGAGCAGGTGTGATTATAAAGAGTGATGGTGTGTGTGTGTGTGTGTGTGTGTGTGTGTGTGTGTGTAATAGAGAGAGATGTGCAGTTATGAAATATAAAGTTGTTGTTCACTGTCATCCAAGGGCTTCAAGGTCAACAAAAGGTACCATCTAAGCGTAAGTAGGCCATTTGGAAAAAATCACCTTTCATGCAAGAGTGCACAACCACGCACGGAGCACTGTACTGCATGAAAACTGTAATACTCGAATAAACAACTGACCTTTTGTTAAAAGTGAATGAATGAGCATGATGTTTTTTGGTGTTTTTTTTTTATTGCAGTGAGAACTGAAGCGATATCCTGTAAAACTGATTCTTTTCACTTTTTTATAATCACGTCATGTTCTGTGATCAAGCAGCCAGCTGCACTTCTGTCTTCTCTGTTTATCCCTGTCTGGGCACTTCATCTTTGTTGCTTTGAATCTATTAATCAGAAGCTTGTTTCTTAATTAAGTACAGTGCATCTCATTCCCTTCACACACAGCACCCGGAGGCTTGAGGGAGTTGAGGGTTCTGGCTTAAAGAACTAGAATCTTCTCTGCTGCGCTGTGAAGAGCACGTTCCCCGTTTGCTTCTTTTGTCAGTTTGTCAGCTTCTGCTCTGTCCTTTTACTGAATGTCAGCCATCTGTAATGACATTTACATCTAACAAGAAAGAGGTCACTTCTGCAGCACTGCAACAGAGCAGTAAAAATTGACTGCAAAACCTTTACTAAATGTTTTCTTTCTATGTTTTGCAACCGCTGTTTATACTGTTTTGTCCGTGTCCAATAATGGCTCGTTTAATGGCTTCCGCATCCCCAGAGTTTACTCTTTGAATCTGTAAAACATTCAGCTTCCCTCAGCTGTCGAGGATCTCCAGCCTGACGAGGATAAAAATTAGGCCCATGAAGCTGCTGGATCAGTGTAAAATAATGGTTTGAAATATTCTTTCTCCTCAAGTGTGAAGCTGTAGTTTGTTTTAATATGCAATTCTTGTGCCATTAAATACAAAGAGACAATATAACAAAAGTAGAAGCAGTATTCATGCATATGGTCCAAGAAGCGGCTTTACGTTGCTCTCTGTGTTAGGAGTAGAGGTTAGCCAAGTTTGTCAAACTAACCAGCTAGTCTTCATCTCAAAAAGCTTTTATGCAAATTTACATATTTTTGTAAAACCAAAAGTATACAATACCTGTGACAACTAGGAATAAAAAACAGCCTTGGTTTCTGAATGTTCTCTTTCACAGGATAACAGAAACGTAGCGTTTTGGACACCAGGGGTAAGAAATGTTGAGACTCCCACACTGTTAAAAAAAAAAAAAAATCCTAAAAAAACAGTAATATTCCGGCAGCTGGGGCACCAAAATAATACCAGAAAATAACTTTCTCATAAAAATACGGTTATTTTCAGTAATGACAATACAGTTTGTTTCCCTAATTTTACATGGATTTTGCCTTTTTCAAGTGCTTTTAAACATTAAATTAGGAACATTTTAATGTGATTAAAGAATGAAATTACCTATAAACAAGGTCAATGAATGCGGCAATATGAATAATAATACTTAAATGTACAGAAATATACAGTTAACAGTTGGTTTAAATAATTCAATTCAATTCAATTTTATTTATATAGCGCCAAATCACAACAAAAGTTGCCTCAAGGCGCTTTGTATTGTAAGGTAGACCCTACAATCATATGACCCCCTATGAGCAAGCACTTTGGCGACAGTGGGAAGGAAAAACTCCCTTTTAACAGGAAGAAACCTCGGGCAGAACCAGGCTCAGGGAGGGGCGGGGCCATCTGCTGCGACCGGTTGGGGTGAGAGAAGGAAAACAGGATAAAGACATGCTGTGGAAGAGAGACAGAGATTAATAACAGATATGATTCAGTGCAGAGAGGTCTATTAACACACAGTGAGTGAGAAAGGTGACTGGAAAGGAAAAACTCAATGTATCATGGGAATCCCCGGCAGCCTACGTCTATTGCAGCATAACTAAGGGAGGATTCAGGGTCACCTGGTCCAGCCCTAACTATATGCTTTAGCAAAAAGGAAAGTTTTAAGCCTAATCTTGAAAGTAGAGATAGTGTCCGTCTCCTGAATCCAAACTGGAAGCTGGTTCCACAGAAGAGGGGCCTGAAAACTGAAGGCTCTGCCTCCCATTCTACTTTTAAATACTCTAGGAACAACAAGTAGACCTGCAGAGTGAGAGCGAAGTGCTCTAATAGGGTGATATGGTACTACAAGGTCATTAAGATAAGCTGGGGCCTGATTATTTAAGACCTTGTATGTGAGGAGCAGGATTTTGAATTCAATTCTGGATTTAACAGGAAGCCAATGAAGGGAAGCCAAAACAGGAGAAATATGCTCTCTCTTTCTAGTCCCTGTCAGGACTCTTGCTGCAGCATTTTGGATCAGCTGAAGGCTTTTCAGGGAGTTTTTAGGACATCCTGATAATAATGAATTACAGTTGTCCAGCCTGGAAGTAATAAACACATGAACTAGTTTTTCAGCATCACTCTGAGACAGGATATTTCTAATTTTAGAGATGTTGCACAAATGGAAGAAAGCAGTCTTACATATTTGTTTAATATGTGCGTTTAAGGACATGTCCTGGTCAAAAATGACTCCAAGGTTCCTCACAGCATTACTGGAGGCCAAGGTAATGCCATCCAGAGTAAGAATCTGCTTAGATACCATATTTCTAAGATGTTCAGGGCCGAGTACAATAACCTCAGTTTGATCTGAATTAAGAAGCAGAAAGTTAGCGGCCATCCAGGTCTTTATGTCTTTAAGACATTCCTGCAGTTTAACTAATTGGTGTGTGTTACCTGGCTTCATGGACAGATAGAGCTGCGTGTCATCTGCATAGCAGTGAAAATTTATGCTATGTCTTCTAATGATGCTGCCTAAGGGAAGCATGTATAATGTAAACAGAATTGGTCCTAGCACTGAACCCTGTGGAACACCATAATTGACCTTAGTGTGTGAAGAGGACTCTCCATTTACTTGAACAAATTGGAATCCATTAGATAGATATGATACAAACCACTGCAGCACAGTACCTGTAATACCTACAGCATGTTCTAATCGCTCTAATAGGATATTATGATCAACAGTATCGAACGCAGCACTGAGGTCTAGCAGGACAAGCACAGAGATGAGTCCACTGTCAGAGGCCATAAGAAGATCATTTGTAACCTTCACTAAAGCTGTTTCTGTGCTGTGATGAGCTCTGAAACCTGACTGAAACTCTTCAAATAAGCCATTCCTCTGCAGATGATCTGTTAGCTGTTTGACAACTACTCTTTCAAGGATGTTTGATATGAAAGGAAGGTTGGAGATTGGCCTATAATTAGCTAAGACAGCTGGGTCTAGAGATGCTTTTAAGTAAAGGTTTAACTACAGCCAGCTTGAAGGCCTGTGGTACATAGCCGATTATTAGAGATAGGTTGATCATATTTAAGATCGAAGAATCAATTAATGGCAGGACTTCTTTGAGCAGTTTTGTAGGAATGGGGTCTAAAAGACACGTTGATGGTTTGGAGTGTCCGGAGGGGTAGAATATTTTACTGCTATTATTGGCTGCTATTTTTATAATCATCATTACCATTTCATGTTAATAGTGATGTTGCATTTAGATGCATTCAGATGTTCAAATATATTGGTATTATATTAGTCTTTATTACAGGAGCAGTTATAACCACTTTAAGCTGTTGAGTTGAATTTATAATCTTAAATGTTTGTATGCAGACTGCATGGTGAAAGAAAAGGCCCCACGCAGAGTAACTCCAAAAGGAGACAGGAAGTTATAGGCTTTTGAAGTTGCAGGCTTGCAGAAGTGAAACTGAAAGCAGAGTGAGTGCAAGTTAAGAGCAGGGTGTTTTATTATGCATTTATCTTTGAGTTAAGCTTTAAGTAGTTGTATTAGATTGAAACAGTTGTTTTATACATTTTACATAGAAGTTAAGATCATTACACACAGGATGGCCTTAGCCTGGTTGCTAAGGTGCAGAGAGCAGATGCACACTCTGTGCACGCGCAGAGACATACACACACACACAGACACAAATAGAGAGGTCACGACACGTACGCAGTACACAGCACGCACGCGCCCCCGCACGTGCACGCACACACATATTAGATCGACTCATTTAGGTAAGAGTTTATAACTGCAAAGTTTGGGTGCGTACGTGTTAGTCTGTTCCAGGAAGTGCACCAGATGTCCCAGAGAGAAGCGACAGCGAAGACGAGCTGAGGGGAAGCACCGACCCGAAGACAATGTTCTTTTAAAACTATGATAAAGGTTGTTGACAGAACATTGGTGGTTTTGAGTTGACGTATGCTGTATTAAATCTGCCTAGCAACAGAAAAGGGGGCTGTACTATCTTAACCCTATAAAACCGTTGTCTGAATATGGTAAAGCAGTTCAATACTGATTGGGTTGTTGGACTCACACATGTGTATTCATTAAAATGCCGTCTAATTGCACACGCCCGGATCAGTGCTTATTTATGGATTCCTCTCTCAACATTGAACCCTAACAGGAGGAAGTAATTATTGAAGTTAACTCAGAAAGATCAATTGGAGAAAAAGAGTCTAACTTAACATCAATGGTACTAAAAGTAGCTGTAGATAATATTACATCTGTGGGATGATTATTGGTAATTTTTTCTCTAATGATAAAAATTTTATTTGTGAAGAAGTTCATGAAGTCATTACTAGTTAACGTTAAAGGGATGGTTGGCTCAGTAGAGCTCTGACTGTTTGTCAGCCTGGCTACAGTGCTGAAGAGAAACCTGGGGTTGTTCTTATTTTCTTCAATCAGTGACGAATAGTAAGATGTTCTGGCTTTGCGGAGGGCTTTCTTATAAAGCAGCAAACTATTTCTCCAGGCTAAATGATGATCCTCTAAATTTGTGACACGCCATTTCCTCTCCAGCTTACGAGTTATCTGTTTTAGGCTACGTGTTTGAGAATTATACCACGGAGTCAGGTACTTCTGATTTGAGGCCTTAGTTTTCACAGGAGCTACAGTATCCAGAGTCGTACGTAGTGAGGAGGTAAAATTATTAACAAGATAATCGACCTCTGTTGGAGTAGCGTTCAGGTAGCTGCTCTGCTCTATGTTGGTACAGGGCATTGAAGATGATAACAGTGGGTGGATTATATTCTTAAACTTAGTTACAGCACTTTCAGAAAGACATCTACTGTGATAAAGTCTACTCTGCACTGCTGTGTAATCAATTATTGTAAATGTAACTGTTATCAGGAAATGATCAGACAGCAGAGGGTTTTCAGGAAACACTGTTAAATGTTCAGTTTCTATGCCATATGTTAAAACAAGATCTTGAGTGTGATTAAAGTGGTGGGTGGGTTCTTTTACATTTTGAGAGAAGCCAATTGAGTCTAATAACAGATTAAATGCCATGTTGAGGCTGTCATTTTTAGCATCTACATGGATGTTAAAATCACCCACAGTAATTATTTTATCTGAGCTGAGCACTAAATCAGATAAAAAGTCTGAGAAATCAGAGAGAAACTCTGTGTAAGGCCCAGGTGGACGATAGATGATAACAAGTAAGACTGGTTTCTGAGTTTTACAGCTGGGGTGGACGAGGCTAAGCATCAGGCTTTCAAATGAATTAAAAGTCTGTCTTGGTCTTTCGTTAATTAATAGACTGGTGTGAAAAATTGCTGCCACACCGCCCCCTCGGCCTGTGCTTCGAGGTTTGTGGTAGTTAGAATGACTCGGGGGTGTTGATTCATTTAAACTAACATAATCATCCTGCTGCAACCAGGTTTCTGTAAGGCAGAGTAAATCGATTTGTTGATCAATTATTAAGTCATGTACTAACAGAGACTTGGAGGAGAGAGACCTAATATTTAATAATCCACATTTCACCGTTTTACTCTTTGGT
Organism: Oreochromis niloticus; assembly: GCF_001858045.2. Classification (NCBI taxonomy): domain Eukaryota; kingdom Metazoa; phylum Chordata; class Actinopteri; order Cichliformes; family Cichlidae; genus Oreochromis; species Oreochromis niloticus. The sequence continues at coordinate 2,813,924 of NC_031975.2, forward strand.
TCAGATGTGGATACTGTATTGTTCTTTCTTTGTGATTTTTTATGTTTAAGTTGTTTATTGCTGGTTTTTAGTTTGTTTTTTGTCCGTTTGGGAGCTGACACAGTCTCAATGGAGATGGGTTTTTGGGGGGTAGCAGGAGGAGAGAAGCTGCAGAGAGGCGTGTAAGACTGCAACTCTGCTTCCTGGTCCCAACTCTGGATAGTCATATTTTGGGGGGTTTAATAAATTGGTCCATATTTCTAGAAATGAGAGCTGCTCCATCCAAAGTGGGATGGATGCCGTCTCTCCTAACAAGACCAGGTTTCCTCCAGAAGGTTTGCCAATTATCTATGAAGCCCACATCGTTTCTGGGACACCACTCAGACAGCCAGCAATTTAAGGAGAACATGCGGCTAAACATGTCACTCCTGGTCTGATTGGGGAGGGGACCAGAGAAAACTACAGAGTCCGACATTGTTTTGGCAAAGTTACACACCGATTCAATATTGATTTTAGTGACCTCTGGTGTCATTACTGCCGACGTGAATTATGATCTTACTGTATTTACGTTTACCCTTAGCCAACAGTTTTAAATTTCCTTCAATGTCGCCTGCTCTGGCCCCTGGAAGACAATTGACTATGGTTGCCGGTGTCTCTAGCTTCACATGTCTGAGAACAGAATCACCAATTACCAGAGTTTGACCCCCGGCGGGTGTGTCACCGAGTGGGGAAAAACGGTTAGACACATGAACAGGTTGGTGGTGTACCTGGGGCTTCTGTTTAGGACTATGCTTCCTCCTCACCGTCACCCAGCCGCCCTCTTTCCCCAGCTGCTTGGGGTCTGCCGGGGAACAGCTAGCGGGGCCTAGGCTATCTTCGGCTGCACCAGCTACAGGGGCCTGGCTAGCTACGGGTGAATGAAGGGTGCGAAGCCGAGTCTCCAATTCAGTAATCCTGGCCTCCAGAGCTGCAAATATGCTACACTTGTTACAAGTATCATTACTGCTAAAGGAGGCCGACGAGTAACTAAACATCTGACACAATGAGCAGGAAAGTGCAGGAGGGACAGGTGAAGTAGCCATGGTGCTAACGAGTCGGCTACGAGCTAAGCTAAGCTAGCGAAACAGTACAGAGACAGTGAGTGAATACTTTGGCTATAAATTAGGTAGTGAGTACACAGAAAGGGTGATTCAGATGAAGCACGTTTAGATTATACTATGAAAAATGTATATAAAAGATTTTAATTAAATTGCTAAGCAGATAAGCTACTCAGAAACACCACTGTGTTTGAGCAGGAACAGGAAATGATACTCTACCACAAAGCGAGCGAACACCAAGTGACAGCGCCACCAGAGAAATCTTTCAGGAACTTTTGATATGTCTATGAACTCCCCTCTTGAAAGTCCTGCTGTCCTCTCACATTCCCATGTCTCCTCTCTCCCCAGAAGAAAAGAAGAACAACCTCCCCCAGGATTTTGACATCGACATGGACGCCCCAGAGACGGCGAAGGCTGCTGTGACCATCCAGTCACAGTTCAGGAAATTCCAGAAAAAGAAGCAGGATGTGAAGTCGTAGAGTGGCATCTCCTAGCGTCGTCTTCAGCTGACGTGGGCCCGGTCATGCATGTCATTTAAACTGCATCATCATGAACTGGAAAGGGAGGGTGAGGGCGGGATTCCTGAAGGTGGAGGTAGAAGGGTGCGGTTAAATTGTACCTTTGTGAAAGTCTGTGCATAATGAATAACTTTACTATATACAAAATGTTGCATTATTACTTTCTTGGTGTATGTATTTAGATAATAATATAATTTTGCTATTTCTTTTTTACTTCAGTGACACTTTACAGTTTGGTTTCACACTCACTGCACACCCACATAAACAGGAAGCTTAAATATGGGAGGTCTTCTCATGTAATGTTAAACAGCGATCTTTGATTGATGCTATAATCTGGGTCACAGTACCAGCAAAAGAGTTGGGCTCCACTGGAGGCCTGTTATTGGCTTCTTCCTGTGGCTGAGCAGAGTGATTCCATACTGTTACAGTGTCTTTAAAATCCAATCAATTTAGTGTCTCTAAATGTGTTCACATGTCGCAGGTCTCCTCTCCGACACGCCTTTCCCCTGATGACGCTCTCAGTTGTATCTTTGTTGATACTGCAGATGTTGTGATTGTGGGTCTTTGCCTGTTGTGGTTCCAGTGTGATTCTTCATTGTTAGATTGGCTCACGTGTATTGTACAAGCACACACATGCATGCATGAACGCTCACACATATGCGCACACATGCATATCCACTTCTACAGAGAAATAAATAAAGACAACAGAAAGGAGAGATTTCTTTTGGAGTATTTCTTTCCTTGCTACAAAATTCATGCACTGCATGCAGCAGGTCACATCTGTGATTTAAAAGGAAAGTTGAAAAAGCTGACATTGAAGCATGCATGTGCAAAGCTGCAAGATTATACGAAAACTTTAGTGATGATTGTGAAAGTGGTTATATGCACACACAATGTACTTTGTGTGCTGCGGTTAAAATTCTATTTACATTGATCACAGTGCTATACAAATATTGCAGTAGTTAATGTTTTGCTAGTATATACAAGCTGGGATCAAAAGGTTCTAATGATTGACCTTAAAAAGAGGTTTTTAGGTGATTCATAGACGTTGTTGATCTCTCATTCAATATCCTTCTGTCCTTGTGGACCTGTGCCTTTAACTTGATTTACATTTTTGGTAATGTGGACAAAAGAGTTGCACTAACCAAACTGTTAAATTGTTTGAATTTAAATATTTTTTAAAGCAGCTTAAAAGTACAACTTTGTCAGTTTTCTCAAACATAGATTTCTCCATCATTCTAGTAGCAGATGTTTGGCTTCTAGAAAAACAAAATCATGAATTAATTAAAACTGGAAAAACAAAACAGAAGATCCAATTAAATTTTTCTTTTCTTTTGTCATAAACAGTGTCCAGGGGTATAAAATCTAAGCAATGCTGACCCGCATCAGAAATGAGCTCCCGGGGTTTGTTGACATGACAGGATTCAGTATATGTGCTGATGAGAAGCGGGGCTGTCTCCACTTGGCTCTAAAAACACCTTCACAGCATGGCAGACCACAAAGGCTGAGCCATGTTTTCCTATTTTTGCCCTGCGGTGCTACTCATTACTAATTTGTTACCATGGAAACACCGAGTTATGTTGCAGGCAGACTCTTTAAGTTTAAATTACGTAGGTTTTTGTGAAGTTAGAGCAACAATATCATACGGTGTTAAACACAGTGCTGCAGGTGAGTCTCTGCTCTTCTGCCATCTCATCAAAAAGCACAGCTGCTGACCACAGTGTTCAGTAAGGAAACTCAGTGGAGTGGAAGATGTGAAATTCTAATTTAAACCTGTTTTCTAGTAGATATATTGGGTATTATTTCACATTAAAATCATTTGTAATGGAAGCTGAGAATATTAAACCAACTATTTTATCAGGAAGTAATGACATTTTTGTTATGCTGTGTTTTATGCACAGTCTCTTCAGAAACTGTCCAGGCACACTGTATAATTTGTAAAATTCATTTGAAGTGAATACATTTCCCATATTCCCACAAGTAAACTCAAGCTATAATAATAATAATGGATTGCATTTATATAGCGCTTTTCGAGACCCTCAAAGCGCTTTACAATTCCACTATTCATTCACTCTCACATTCACACACTGGTGGAGGCAGCTACGGTGACGTTTTCTTTCTTCTTTAGTGTCTTTATGATTTGCAAACTTGGATGTGGGCAAATTATCCCTTTCTTCCTAGCAGATTGTGTAAAGTAACTTCAGACTGGAAGGGAAGCATGTACGATGACGTGTCTTCTCTGTGTGGGTTTGTGCCTTTGGAGCTGGGTTTTTCGTCACCTCCCTGATCGATTACCTGGCAGCCAGCTTCAGAAAGAGTCCTGATAGTTCCAAACTTCTTCTATTTTACATTTCTTGAGTGCTCATAGCAGACCTTGCACAAATTAAGATTTAACTTTCAGCAAAGTTTTATTATGTAGGCATTTTTCCCCACATGCAGTGTTTAAAGTGGGATTTTATATACAAGTATGAATGTGTGTCCCAGCTTAGTATCATGGGCACACGTGGGCTCCACTCACATTTTTGACACATCTTAAAGACCTGACTAGAATTTCGATGACCACAGCAAAGCTATGAATACATCTGTAAGGAACAATTTCAATTTTAATTTTCAATGAAATCTATAGAATTTCTAAAATAATTTTTTAAAGCAAAGAGTGATTACTTTATTATCTCTTTGCTTTTTCATTTAGATATATCGATGTTGGTTTTGCCAGCTGAGGGCGAACAGATCACACTGTAAGGATTTCTCTGTGATCATCACATAAACTCCTTTGCTGTAACTCACTAAATGAGTTTGTGAGGAGTAAAAATATCTGGAATCCAATAAATGACAACATAAACAATGCCAGCTGTCTGAGCCATGCTCAGAGCTCATTGCTTCGGGTCTGCACTGGGACATGCATCCGTGCTTATTACTTTACGTTTTCAGAACCACTTCCTCAGCTCTGCAAACGATGGATTCATATGTCTCAGGCTGATCAGAGGCAAAGCATTCAGTGCAGCCGGAACCTTATTTATGACAGCTGTTATTAACCACCGAGTGTGCTGGTGAGTAAATCTCTGCCACCGTGTTTAATTTGTTGTGGACTTTGGAGGTGGATGGCAGATACAGTTGTCATGCTGAGTAATACACCTTCCTGCTAATCCGTGTCTTGTGATATAAGACCGTGGAAGCAATTTAGCAGGCAGGATGTGTGAGGCTCAGGCGGACTCTTCAGGATGGCAGGTTGGTGAGTTCAGAATCAATAAACCAGTTTAGGAAGATTCTTCATAATTCTGTTGCTACTGTTCACACTTATCCTCTGCAGTAACACCAGACGGAGTCTTGACAGGCTATAATGTAACAACACTTTAAATTTACACTGACTTCATTAGAGCAGAAAATTAAACTGATATATTTCACTCCACTCTCTTCAGCGCATTTCGTCACTTGCATGATGTTTAACTTTAGCCTACATGTCCCACAATGCCTTCTGCCTGTTAAGTGGTAAATGGCACTTTATTGCTTGGCAGTTCTCTTTATCCTTTCTTAATAATACCACAGAAATGTGTGAAATGATATGAAAACCTCAATGAACAAGTCTGTTATGGTGAAGAAGCTGTTATCAGTCCAACTACATTCCTGCTCCGGCCAAATGTCACCCTCACACGCACTAGAAGTGCTTTGATTTTCACATGACAATAATTATAATAAACTTTATCTATTAATGCCAAATAAAATCTTAAAATGAAGTCAGTACCTTTTATTAAAATGTGTTCTGGAGCAGTGAACCTGATGCCTCCAAATACCCGTGGACAGTCATGTGGTACAGAGAGGCATTGGTAGTGAAAGAACTGGAAGAGCAGAGTGTATGAGGTGTGGGCCCGCTCCCCAAATTCAGATGAATGATCTGAATTACACTTGTAGTCTTTAGAAATGAAGTTTCATGTTAAATTTAATACAATCATGTAGTGCAGTCAACACTTAATACCACTGTGAAGAGGCAATCAGAGCTCCATCCCAGAATTTCTCAGTCTTCGGCACCACAGCAGTTAGTCTTGACCAACTGTGGCTGCAACATAATCATCTGGCACTAAATTAGGAAAAAAGAAAAATGTTTCTATGAGAATTTCTGTTTAAAATTAAGTTCAAAACTGAAGAAATAAATTAGTTTTAAGATTTTAGGAATAATTTTAGAGCCACAACTGAATTTGATAAGTATGTTTGGAAGATTTCAGATATGTTTAAGATCAACCTGAACTGTTTTAAGTAAATTTGACTCCACCCTCTCCAGCAGCACAGTCATTCGTTCATATTCTATGGTAATATGGTGTCAAGCATCACCACCTATAATTAAACATCTGACATGTTTATATAATCAAACTCTGAAAATACAGATAAAAGTCTGTTCTGGGGCATCTCTGTCACATTTAAAAAATATATAATTTATTTAGTTTTGAGCATTTCATTCATTTGGTTTTCTTAAATGAGTTTTCAATTGTATAAACAGTCTCGCCCTGTTTATAAAAATGCGTCTAGATAAACCCAGAGACGAGACAGTAGCAGAGCTACCTGGAGCACGGTGAACGGCAGCTTCAAACTTTCACATCACTCATCTAAATTTGGACAATCAGCGTTGATGTTTCATGTCACTGATGGACGACACAACTGAAATCAAACTGATCACAGATTTTCAATCTTTCATAGTAAAGGTCAAAGGCTGCTTTCAAAATAAATCTGAACTGCTTTTATTTTAAATGAATTATATAATTGTATATAATTTACAGTGTAATTTCACAATCATTCATATTTTTTGAAACTGTTTCATTTCATGTATTTTTACTCTGTTGTGGTTTTATGTGACTGAATTGTTTGTGTACTGTGGATGTAAAAGCCCAGCTGGGGACAAGAGTTTGAAATTAGCTATAAACTGTCATCAGTTTCATATTTTTATACTGGAACTATGGTGGTTTAATATGTGAAACCTATTAAATACAAAGACACAAAAAAGAAGGTTCATATCGACTTTTGTGGTAAATATAATTAACGTCTCCAGATGTGGATCCACTCACAGACACACAGCTGCAAAGCCTCATGGAAAGAGTGGAGCCACTGATATTAGGAGTCTGCAAACCAAGTACCACTGGATGTCATGGAGTTTAAAAGTGAGGCTGCTGGTGTGTTAGGTATCCTTAAAATAATGTTTTGTGCTTTCAGTCAGCTTCGATTTATACAGTCATCCCTGAACACAGACATGTGGGATTCATTCTGAAGCTACAGAAACTTTTGAAATTTTTCTGAAACACATCTGAGCTGAGGATGAAAAAATATAGTAGCTTATCTTATAATTGACATGAAGAGTTCAGACGTCTGACTCTCTCTCTCAAAACCGGGAACCCCACAGAGTAAGTCAATATATGTCAAGTCAGTGGGAATAACATGACACTGAGAAAAATGACTCAACTGCTGCCTGGTTTCTTCTCCTTTAGGCCAGGAGTGTCAAACATAAGGCCCGGGGTTGAGAATCAGCCCGGGCTTTGGAAAGGTGAAGAAGGACCCTGGAATTTCAACTGTATTTTCAGAAGTTTCCTAGTGCTTCCTACTGATAGCTTTTCCCATTCATACTAAAGTAATTGAATTACAGATATCTGTATTTTCCACATTTAAGATTCATGCTGACAGATTTCTTTCTTTTACTACAGCAGCATTTCTTCATCATGTAGAAAAAACAAGACATAGTGTTGAAATTGCACTTGTTTTTCTTACATCTCACTGATTACACTGACAGAAAGGGGATTTTCTTTTAGTTTCTTTAAACTGTTTCAGAATCCCAGTGTTAAGTGCCTTATACTGTTGCTGTGCATTCTGGTATTTTGAGGCTTTGTTGGTATTTTCGTCATTTTAATTGTCTTCTGACAAAATCACTATATGCTCCACATTTGCGGTTGAATATCTCTGGAAAACATCCCGTCCACGATTCAGGGCAGACTCAACTGCTCATCTTAGTCACAAGCAGGTGTTGTAGAGAGGGCCTCAGCACACTGCAGGCTCATTGTTTTGACCAGACTGTGCTGAGCAGCACGTCACTGCCACCTGCAGGTAGGGAGTACAAAGCTCCACATTAGGAAACCATCATGTTTCATCGCTGTCACAGTGACAAAAACGAGGTGAAGACCGGGCATCTCTCTCGCCGAAATTCACGGCCCAAGCAGGCAGGGAGCGCGGCCTCCACCCGCTCTGGGCCCGTCTGCTCCGTCACCTCCGCCCCACCATCAGTCACGTCAAAGCTGCGAGGGACACTTTGGGGAACAGCCATTTTATTAATCAAATTTGAACCTTTGTGTTAGTTTCTCTTTATTCCAGTGCCACCATGGTGAACACTCATGTTAAAAATAAAAAGTGACATTTTTTTTGTTAAAATGTATAATCATAATGAAGACAGTTAATCATAGAAACTAATCATAGAAACTGACATTATGACCTCACAGCATTTTGGATCCCTCAGGCTAACTCAAAGAAAGAGAACAGAAACGGGCCAGGGCAGACAGGAACAGAAAAACAGCTTCTTACGTATATATCCACATGAACTTTTTTTTTTTTCAGATACTTCCCATAGACATTATAGGTTTGGTTCGAAGGGGGGAATTCTGCTGGATTGTCTCACGTTTTTTTTTCCCTGTAGAGGAGCATTGCTGCAATGCAGCAACAGTAAATCTACTGAGGACAGTGAGAGCCCTGAAGACTCTACCTAGTGCACTGAGAGAAGGGATCTGGACACACTTGAGTCGGGCTGTTGTGAAGTGCAAACCATCAGTACTCAAAAACCTCCCTGTTCTAGCTAACATCATTTACCAACCTGGCAGACAAGCAGTGGTAAACTACACCTGAATACAAAAGCTGGAGTGTGTCCGGCCCTGTAAGTATACTCACAACATAGTTATTTATCATCATTACAGTACAGTATAGAGCAATAGTTTCCATAGACTTTTCATATCTTTTTTCATATTGCACCATCAGAGAATGGGACACAGAGAAAGATCAACAGAGACTCCATTTCCTAATTAAAATGAGATATGTGCAAACATGACTAAGGACTTTATTAACCAAATCAATTCTTCCCTGTAATATCCACAAATAAAAGTGATTTCTCTTTTTATATATATATTTATAGTAATAAGAATAATAAATCTTCACATTGGATCATTTCATAGTGTGACAAAATGCTCGACTGGGCTGCCCACCCAGCCGTGATCATAATCCTCATTGTCTTTTAATTGGTCAGTCCCCATGCATCCATAGGAAATAGATTTTTTTTTCTTCAAAAAAAGTAACAATTTGAGAGCAGCTGAAAAGTTTGGACTCTAGTTTCAATTGCTTTCGTTCCGAGATTTCTCCGAGTTTCATGAATGTTTCAGAAGGAAATTCCATAGGAAAAAACATGACTCCAAATCGTCATCTTCCAGAAACCAGGAAAAGAAACCAAAGAGGAAGAAAAAGATGTCCAGGTTCTTATGAAAACACTGGAGAAGTGATGGTGATAATAGATCATTTGGTAATCAGTAATTAATGATCAATAATAGCTGACAACTAACAATTAATAATCACCAATTCCTTATAAAGAATGAACAAGAATAAATAAATGCTCCCTCGTTACTCAATTAGTTTGGCAAAGCTCCGACTGGACTCATTTCCAAATGAGTGAAATTTTTTTTTCTCAAGTGATACAAACAAATAAACAAACCAAAACAAAAAAAATACAAACAAGAGGTAAAAGAAAAGTCTAAAATAAATAAAAGGACATTAGTAAAAGTGACCCCGTCCTCGGAGGGAGGGGACATATATACAGAACTGCGTGGTGAAAGTCAGTTTACTGCACTTGAGTGTTAAGTCCAGTGTTAGAGTGAGTTCTAGTCCCGCCCCAGGTGCCCCTGCTGTTATACTAGCGTATAGGACTTTGCGTAGGGGTTGCTGCTCTGTTTCAGATGTCCTCTGGAGTCCAGCAGGGACTCCTGGGAGGTGCTGAGCTTGGCTGCCTGGGCCAGCTCTGAGCCCTCTCTGTGGGGGAGTGTGGCTGCTGATCCGGGTTGCCACTGGGCCACTGGGTCCCTGCTGGCCTGAGGGGCCTCTGTAGGTGTCGGGGGCGCCATCCGAGAGGGCCGCTTCAGCGAGCGGCTCTTCTGGGGCTCAAGGCAGGCTTGACCCATGGCCGCTCTCTCCCCACTAGCTGTCCCCCTAGATGACCCCGAGCAGGACATGCCTCGGTTTAACAGGAAGTCCATGCGCAGATAGGGAGGAAGGTGAACCAGCTCGCCCCCTGAGGGACGACAAACACAGAGCAGGGTCAGTAAGACAACAGACACTCCTGAACAACCTCACCCTGTTCTCCAAAGTTATCACGCTAAAATAATCCTGCTTATTCTTTTCAGCCAAATTACTCTTCCACTCCCGTGACATGCAGTTTGATGGTGTATGGAATAACTGTGCACTCTTATTTTGAAATGCACAAAACACCAAATCACCAGTAATCCCTGCATGCACTAATCAGGTAATGGGCAGTTTCATTTAACATGTGGATTTACATTATAATGGCTGGGATTTGCTCACACTATCAAACAGATATTACCAGTGAGAGGCTCACACATCCCGAACAGACAACAATTATAAGCCTGCAAAGAAAATCACTTTAATCATTCCAACCATTTGTCCTAACTGAAACAAATCCTGTTCTGATCTCAAAATAACATCCACGTATAGTTTAAGGATCACAGTCGTTTACTTGCCATACCACATTTGTCTTGTTCGGCGTCCAAACCTTTAATTTGTTTTATAGTTTAACAAATGTTTATTTTAGAAGTCAAACTGCAGCATCAAAACCTCCACGTTCCCACCCAAAGTCAGAATAATACATTTCCAGTAACTTTGGACTGAACCTAAAATGTATTACATCTTCTTCATTTGTACATTAAAATGTTCTTTTGCCCTTTAAAGCAGATATAGCTGCCTTTTTTTTTGCTACATTTATAATTAATTTTTAGACAATGCTTCTGCATCTTTGTCCAAGTTGTTTTCATTCAGACTGGACTTGTGGTTTCACTTTAAATAAGACGACTATCAGCTTGAATGAATTCACTGCTGGTGTTAATATTAGGGGTAAACATTAGAGATGTTGAGCAGTTACAGTTTAGTGGTTATCAACAGATCAAAATGAGATCAGTTGTAATTAAACGGTGGCATTTCAGGCAGGCTGAAGTGTGGCCTCTGGACAGCTTGGCCTCACCCGGTCTGTGAGCCTTGGGCACGGCCATGTTCATAACCCGACTGACGTCCTGAGGCTTGGGTGGGGAAGCGGTGAAGCGGCAGATGCCTGATTCGGATGGCGTGCTGGAGGTCAGGCTGTCGGTGTAGTCGTTGGTGCCTGCCGTCATCTGCTCTGACGAAGTGTCCGAAATGAAGCACTCGGTGATGGTGAATTTGGCGTGTCGCAGCTGCTCCTCCATCTTGGCGTGCTCGTAGGCTCTGGCGAGCTCCTCATAAGTTGAGGAGGCGCTCTCTGTTGACACCATGCTGCTCCGCGCACGGTCTGGATCAGGCCCAGAGTTAGTGGAGCGGATTAGTGTTAGAATTAGTGCAATGCCATTTTGTGAAAGTTAATACAGGTGCTATGCTGTTAGGAGCGTAGGGTCACACAGAGCAGCTCTGTGTTATTTACCTGTGTCCTGAGATGGGCTGACGCTGTAGCTGTCACTCTCCTTGTCAACAGAGCCTGCCACTCTAGGTGTGGGCAGCCTCCAGTCAGTGCTGAGAGTGTGAGAGGAGACTGGCGGGTGGGGGCGGTTTAGGGTCCACTGGCTGGCGTACCTGTTGCGAGCAGCTGGGCCAGCTTTGGCCGTGCGGCGGGCTGTAGGGTCTGAGAGCGAGGCAGAGAAACGCAAGGTATTTAAGTAGGTCAAAGCAACAACTTGGCTCAATGAAATGGTCATGATTACAACAGAAAAGAGTGACAACAGTATACAGACTCTGGGATTAAAGTGGATTTTCTTCTGCGTCACTATGCAGACTTTGATTACTAAAGTAATAAAACCTAACAGTGAGCTCACTGCATGAGAGCTATTGGGCCAGATTTATTCACATGTTGCACGAGTGTAAAAAACAGTGTTGTCAGTATTTAAAAAGAGAGCACAGTGAGAAGATTGCATGTAAGAGGTGGGTAGGAATTTTAAAATCTGATTTACTAATGTTGGAGGTGCACAATTTACCACTAACTGTGCTGATACTTAGGCCGGAAGAAAGCGTGTCTGACTTTTGTTCTTGATATGGCAGCAGCTACTGCTGCACTGAGAAGGCATCGCAGAGGTTTAAGAGTGTGTGCTAGAAGAGTGAGAGATCTCTCCAGGACTGTCAGTGTATTTGCAACGGCAGACAAAGATGTGAGAAAAGATGCAGATTACCAGGTCACCCAGTTCTAAATGTGACCCGGAGCCTCGAACCTAAAGGAGGTCATCCAATGGCAACAAAACTTTGTCCATCTTTTTATGTTTGTGGCACTGAGTTTAACATACTGTGGCTTCTGTGGCAGTAATTCCACAGTGGGGTTCAAAGCAGAAAGGCTAAAGAACAACCGAGGGATGATGGCGCTGACTTTAAAATCTATCCTGCGAATAACAGTTTGTGCAGCCATCCTGCAACTTATTATACCTGATAATAAACTAGCTGAAGTCTATTTGTGGAGTGGATTTCATGTAAATATAGAATCTGTAGTGAAACCGCTCCACAAGGAAACACCATATTGACTCCAGAACAGCAGGCGTGGCAACAACACTGTAACTATGAAGCAGCATAATGTGGCGTATGAGTGTAGCAGCAGTCTGTTGAGCTGACAGCCAGAGCTAGTTTATGTGTGAATGTTGTTTAAAAAATCCTCATAATTTCCAAAACAAAAGGCACACTGACAGAGGGAAGGTTCACGAAAGGAGAGAGTTCTGGGAAAATAAAAGGACATATAAACATTTTAATGTATTATGAAGTTAAAAAAAGAGTCCGTACTGGACTTACTAGTTCCTGGTCTGGCATCAGACACGTCTACCAGTGGACCAGTGGCCTGGGAGATTGATTGGTAGTGGACAGTGTGGGTGACTGTGGACGACTTCTGCTTCTGTGTCTCCCCGAAGTCGTTGTCGGTCAGTAGCACAGTGGACCTGTCATCTTTGAGGAAGCAGCAGAAACAAACTTAGCCTGCGTGCCATCTTACATTATGTCCTGTGGCACCAGTGCTCGCTGCGCGCTTACCAACAGTCTCCATGGTGTCTCTCTCCTCGATGAGAAGCTGGGCTCTGGGGATATCGATGTGCATGCGGAGTGTCTGCTGCTGTTTGTTAATTGGCTCTGCTGGACGCGTGTTTTTACTGAGAAGCACAGAGCAGATGAAAAATGAATGGAAGTGAAAAGATCTTGTAATTGTATCTGTGTGCATGCTGAGGTAAATGATGATGGCTTAATGAAGATGTTACCTCATGAGCATCTCAGCCAAGCTTTTTGCATCTAGGAAACATACAGAGAAACTGTTTAGAGGCAAGCACGTAGCAAATTTGGGAAACCCGCCCATCACGTGTGGGGACCCCCATCATCTCACCTCTGAGCCTCTTGAGCCTCTGCTCCCTCCTCCTCCTCCTCAGCACCAGAAGTCCGATGAAGATCACGACGATACCCACCAACACGCAGGAAATGGTCACCATCATCTTCAAACCCTCACCGGTCCCAGAGTTATCCTCGCTCACATTGGGCGCCTTCACTAAAGGTGCGATGGTACCTGTGCGGAGGTCATGTGACAGTGTCAGGAGAGACAACCTACATGACAACCCCCTGATCTGTCTCTTTAAATGAAAGCTACTGAACAAATCCTAATGTGTAAAAAAAGTCAAGAGCATTGCAAATTTTGTGTTTCACCATAAGCTGCTGCCCTTTCCTAATGGTTGTGCTTGACCTTTGTCAAATTGACACTAATGCTTTGTTCTCATTTCGCCCAGCTGTACCTCAGTACCAATGAACTCATCCTTCACAGCCTAATGCTCACCCCCACCCTCTCTTCGGCAGTCGCAGAATGTGATTGAGGGAGGAAATGAAGTATTTGGTCCTCAGAAGTGATTGTGGTAGAACATCGCTGAGCCCCCGGTGTGCAATATGAGCTGGTAATGCTGGAATCCTTTATCTCAAAGGAGATCAGGAGATTATTTGATTCTTGTGCTGGAATTCAGAGGGCTTGTGAAGGCGGCGTCATCATGAAAACCAGCTGCAGCCACTAGATTTGGTATGAAATGTGCTTTTTATTGCCCGATTTGTCAAAGGCGGCTCAGTCTCCTTGAGCCTGGAGCTCTGCCATTAACAGAAAAGGTAATTTATTCCTTTTTGCCTCAAACTCTCACACTTAGTCAGACTCTTAATGTTATAGTTACTGAGAACTTATGACTTTTATCACCAATTCCCTCCTAAAGTGTCAGTGTTCACATGATACCTCTGGAGCAGCCAGTGAATCACACAGGTACAGTACCCTGCTGGTTTCAGTAGCCCACGACAGACAGTACAATCACTCTGCTCCCTGTGAAGAAAAGAGTGGGAAACAGATGGTCTCCTGCCACCGTGTGAACTCACTGCCATCATAGCTGAGTGTTGCAAACTTGACTCTCTTCTCGGCATAGCCGGCGCTGTTGTAGACTTTCATCTGCAGCTCGTACCAGGTGGCCTCCTGCAGGTCGTAGAGGACGTAGCTCTTGGTGAGGGAGGTGCGCTGTGCCGTGGTCCAAGTGGGCGAGTCTACTGGCCGATACTCCAGGGTGAACGAGGTGATTGGGCATCCGCCGTTATTCCAGCCGTTCAGGTTGAGCTTGACTCGAGTGGCATTGATGCTAGTGAAGAGCTCCTGTTCTTTAGAGTACTGAGGTTCTGTGGGAAGAAGGAAAAATAATCAGAATTCAGACACAAAATTAACAGCTTAAGACAAAGTACACCTTGATTAGACCTGCTTTTGCATTCACAACAGTCTTTATTCTTTGTTGCATACGTTCAACAAAGTGCTGGAAACAGGAAACTTCAGAGATTTGGACCCATGCTGACATTGGCAGCATGTCACTGCAGACATGCAGACATAAATTCCCACAACTGGACTGAGCTCTCGTGATAAGGAAGCCATTTGCGTAAAGTAAACTCACTGTCAAGTTCATGAACTTTGTGACAGGGTGCATTATTTGCTGGAAGAAGGATTTTTCCATACCAGTGACTGTGTGTACACTTAATCAGATGCAATACATTCTGTGCTATCACTTTATTTTGTAACTCAGGATGTTTTCAGGAAACTGAAACCAAATTCAAATTTGGTGGATCTCCCCTGTCGAGCGCGCTCTGAGATTTCAGCAGGGATCTGAAACCTGAGCGGGTGGTAGGATCTGAGTCTCCTGGTAAGAAAGTCTACAGCTGAGGAGTCCACAATGAGAATTTATTCTCCAGGGTGAGACTGTCAGCGCAAGCTTCTACTATAACGTCCCGATGAGGGAGTGCAACCGCCTGAATTGCCGCTGAGCCATTGTGTGTTTGCTCATAGTACACTAAAAATGGTTTTTAGCTACATCAGCACAAACTTTCCTCACTACCTGCCCCTTTCTGTTGCTCCAAAAAAAATGAAAATTAAGTTGACACACAGGAGAAGATCCAGGATAATCAAAAGGCAATGATCTAAAGATAAAGAGCTAAAAGCTTATTGGATTTAAACCAGATCAATCCTTCAAACTCCTATAAGGTTTTGGCTCTTTACAGGTTTGATCAAACCTTATATATTATTATTTCTGAGGGAAAAAAGTTAAAACCCCTTTGACCTTTTAAAACACGCACTCAACGTGTTTATCACTCCAATCATTTGCTGTATTGTTAAATATTTTAAGTTTACTTTTAAATAAGTCGAGGCTGCACAACGACTAACCTGTAACATGCCCCTTAAAGAAGAACAGTTCATACCTTTCCCATGGGTCTTTGCTTCAATGATCTCACTGATGCGTCCGGGGCCCACGGCATTCTGGGCAGTTAGGGTGAACTTGTACCAGGTGCCACATTTGAGATTTTCTAGCCTGTAAGAGCGCTCACTTGGACTGATGGCAAAATTACCCCACTGTTCACTGTTATCCTCTGAGTACTGCAAAATGTAGCCTGAAGGTAGCACAGATGGGGACATGAATGTAAATCAAATGGTAAAAAAAGCAGTGACAGAAAAGGACAGGTAGAATCTCTCTGACCTCTAATGGAGCTGCCACCGTTATCTCCTGGGATCCAGGAGAGGGTGATGGAGGTGGTGGTTGTCTTGGTCACTGTGAGGCGAGGCTGGTCAGGTGGAACTGAAGGAAACAGCAGGAAAAGACTTGAACAAGAAGGATTTAAAGACAAAAATCTAGCACTGAAAAAGATGATAACGTGTCATTCATTTGTCTTTCTGCCCATGTTGTAATTCTCACCTTGAACCTGGAGGTTTAGGACAATCTTGTCCAGTCCAAAGCTGTTACTGGCCACACACGTGTAGTTCCCAGAATCCTCTGCTTTCACTGTGCGGATAACGAGGCTGCCGTTCGTATGGACGCTGCGCCGGCTGTCAATCACAACGGGTGCTGGGGTTCCATTGCTGAGGCAGAGATGCATTTACAATTAGCTTTCAGCTTCCAGTGCGCCACACAGACACTGGATATTTTAAGGAGACAATATCCACAAATATTCAGCTGTGAAAAGATCCTCAGTGATTAGTATTTTACTCACATCTCCTTCAGCCACTTGATGGTTGGTGAAGGATCGCCAACTGCCTTACATGGCAGCAAGATGTCCCTCATCCAGGGGGTCGTTACGGTCCTGTTGAAGGTCAGGATCCGAGCCGGAGCTGCAAAAACACACAACTGATCAGCCTGCAGTGAAATTCAAAGACATGTGTTCCTGTTTAAATATTTCAGATGGAGAATTTAACTTAAGATGTGCTCACACATGTCTAACCTGACAGACTTCTTAAAGAAACTAGAGAAGAATACATTTCTGTGACAATTATTGCAACTTTCTACAGAGGAGCAATAGAAAGAATCGTAACTGCAAACATCACAAACTGCTATTAGAAATGCACAGTGCAAGACCAGAAAGCACTGCAGTGGGTGATTAATATAGGAGCTTTGGGTCCTGACTCCAGACAATAAAGGGCCTGTTGGTATATGCATCAGCTTATCTGCGTTTACAGAACATGTAACATGTTACCAGGGCCAAATGTAGCATTATTCCAATCTAATAATGCTCTTTGTCTTAAGAGTCATTTTTACCCAAACCCCACTCCACATTTTACGCATCAACTTCGCACTTCAAGGTCACAAACGTGATACCAGGCAACAGAGAGTTGTTCAGCATTGAAAAGCACATTTTATAAGAGAGTAGCTCCACCGACCCTCAGCCATGGGTTTGACAGTGATGATCTCGCTGGCATTTCCACGGCCCGCAGCAGTCACTGCAACAACCCAGACACTGTACTGACGGTTTTTGCTCAGGTTGGGGATGCGGTAGAAGAACACATCTGGGGCCGCCTCAAACTCACTGCTCACCTGGAGGAGGGAGGACATTCATAAATGACTCCAGTACATTTTTAAAAAGACTCAGGAGTAAAACTACACATGCTGATGTTTTCTTATTGAGCCCAAACCAGTAATGAACAAATATTGTGTTTGCACCGAGCTGGACTGATGCTGTCTACGACCAGTTCTCAAACAGCTCAAATTATACTGGCCAGAGTTCACATTTAGACCAAACAATTCATTATCTGTGATTTTTTGTACACCTCTGCAAATGTTATAGTTGTTTAGGTGCTACAAATATTTGTGTTTCACATGTTCATGCCTTGTGTGAACACCTAGGACATGTCAAATATCTACAGTTGCTTGTGTGATATATGCTTCAAATAGTAATAAATAAATGGTTTTAAATGTCTTGATATGCAGGGCTATGAAAAATCAGGGTGCTGTAGCATTATGCTGAGCAGGTGTAAAGCTCTTTAAAGCTAAAGAAACCCACACAATTATTAATTATTTCAGTTTTTTTGTAAACTTTTGTTTTTACTTTACTTTTACTGTAATTATTAAACAAACATAGGTCATCTTTGCTTCGAGCCGAAGCTCCAGTTTCCTGGTTATCAGTGATTCTTTCATTTTGAACTATTCAAATTCAAAATGCTGTAAAACAGTAACCACGGCAGCCCTTGTTAGCAACAAAAATGTGTAACAGTGTAACAATGTCTTTTTGAATGACTTTGTTGATGTGTTTTACCGTGGGGTGTGGGTTGGAGCAGAAAACAGTGTATTTCCTGATGATGCCGTTCACTTTGAGAGGAGGAAGCCAGGACACGAACACCATTGAGTTGGATGCAGCTGCTGCCTTTACACCCGCCGGAGGACCGGGAACTGAAAGCACGAGATAATTTAGTTGATATACTCCCCACATTAAGCTAATATTAATACTCGGAAGATTTTTATGGCTCTTTTTACACTGATTATACAGCTAGATAACAGATGGCCACATAACATATTCTACAGGGCTCTCTGCTGCATGCGAGACTTACTGCTCTCTACTTAATAAGTATATTTAGGATCCTGCCTCATTTTTATCCCAGTAAAATACTGTTGGTCTAGAAAAACTGACATTTAGCGTAAAGAGGGGAGATATTGTAATTCCTTGAGGCAGTGAATCAAATTCACATTAGCACAGATCTTAGCATAACCTGACCATGAAACAACCTCTATGACAGAAGCTCGCTACAACCTGACAGCTGCCCCGGTGCCTTTTTATTTGGAGAGGTGACTTAATCGGCCTACCATCCTCCTTGGTGCGGGTGTAAATCTGTTCACTGCGGACACCATCACCAGCTCTGGTGAAGGCCAGCACCTGGATGCTGTAGTTGGTATATTTCTCCAATCCATCCAGCTCCAGTGAGGGCTTAGAGGTTGTCACGTTCCTGATCTCTCCGAGCTCTGACCGACAGAAAACAGAAGAAGATGAGAGAGGAGACAATCGGTGAATAAATCAGCGTGGGATCTACACATCTCTGTCTCTGCTAAGATATTTTCACCTTCTCCTCAGGAAATGATTCACTTCTGACATGTTGAACTGTTTGCATTGTTATGTTTGACTGGATCAACTGGAAAAAATGAGACTGAGAATATTACACATATAATATCTGTGTAGGCTCTCAGTCATCCAGGTCATGGTAATCTAAGGACCTTGGAAACATCTCCAGACGTTTCATCTCTCATCCGAGAAGCTTCTTTAGTTCTAAGACCAAATGGTGGAGAGTCCGAGGTACTAAGCCCTCCTGGGAGTCGACCCACTATTGATCATGTGCCTCATCACGTGAGCCAAGGTGTAAAAAAGGGTGTGGGTCATTATCTGCAGAGATCTCAAGTGAAACCACTGTGAGACTTCACCCTATCATGTAACACATTGAGGTCAACTGACGCTGAAGCTCAGCAGCTTCTTTCAAAGCTCCTTAGATTGTGTTTATTAGTTGACGATTGAAAAAAAAAGGTCACAAAATTGTTGTAAATGATGCTGTTATATGTTTAGGTTCTGAATTTGTTTAAATTCAGATTTATCCTCAACCATACTGACAGCAGTATTAAATACTCAGTATATGTAAGAATATTCTGGTTCCTGAATTATTTTTGTGAAAAAAAAATCCCCATAATGTCTCCTGTTGTAAATAATCCTGTTATGTGACAGGTTGCCACTGGTCCAAACATGTGACTACTATAATATAGAGGATCAAAAAAGTAATATCAGGCCTAAGTGAGCACAGCCTGAGATGATTTCATATTCAGTCACAAAATTTAAACAAGCCTGGATCCAAGCGTACATGTTTCCCTCAGCTGTTAACTTCTGGATTATCAGTGTGTCTGTATTCCTTCACCACAATCTGTTCTCCTCCACAGTTCTAGCTTTTCATTTCACTCCAGAGATCTATAACACATCCCCAGCTACTCCTCTTCTCCTCATTAAGGAGCTTTTAAAACACTTGAAAAACACAGTAGGATGTACAGGTTAACCAAGACATACAGGTTGTCTGTGCCTGGCCCACAGTCTTCATATCCAGGAACATATAAAAATGAAAAACAATGATTTTAAAATCAAAAATTATGTTTGCATCAAACTGGAACCACATCCCGATAAAGAAAAGTGACAATAATCAGAGGTGAATTTGTGCCCGTATTTTTCTGGTGCCTGCAACTGCGAGATAACTGCAGCTCTCCCGTGACTTTAATTGATTCGAACGGTGGATTAATTGTTTTTCCGAGCCAAAAGGATATTTGCAGATGGTGTGATGACTTGCTGGTTTTCATTGTTTGACATAATTGCTGAAGATAATAGTTTTTGGCTGTTTAGACTGTTGGTCAGACAAAAGAAGCAATTTGAATATGTTACATTATAATTTTTTAATGGTTTTGCTGACGTTATGGGAAAAATAGACTGAATAAGCAGGAAAATCACTGCACAATATTCAAAAATTCAGGTCTGTGGTCTTTTAGTTTTTAGATACTCTGATTTCTCTTACTCAACAGAAGTATTACAAAAAAACAACCAAATGAACAAAACCGTTCTTGTTGTACAAACTGCAACACCGCCTGCATAGCCTGCACCACTGCAGTTAGGGTCTATACCGCCCTCTGCTGGTCAATGACTTATTCCATCATCCTGATGTACTACACTTGTCTGGCATTGAGTGCAATACACAGATCAATATATTAATTGTTAGGCTACAGTATATATAAAAAATTATGAACACAAATATTTGCAAATAATAGCATTTTAAAGTAGCTTTGAGAATACATTCACTGTTACCATGCAAACTAGCCATGGCTGTCAAGTCTTGAGCGTTCATGTTCTGTAGGCAGGCCAATGTGATGTGACAGTGCAAGGGGCAAAGGTAATCATGCTGTCACAAGCAATCTGGCTGACACTGCCATGCCATGCTGTCCGCCTTCCAAACCACATCAGCATACAGCCTGTTGGCCAGCAGTGAAGGTTATGCCATGCCTTAAAAATCCATCTGAGTAACGACACTAAAAGCTACAACTTGGTCATTAGAAACAATACTTGTTTCTAATGACCAAGAAAAAGTTACACGCAGGAAAGACTTGAGCCAGGATGTCAGGATGGTAACTTAGAGCACTGCTTAACCTCAGCAGTTAAATCTTTCTAACAACATGCACATATTTACAGTAATAGGCTCAGAAGTGATGGCCTGCCATTGGGATCAACAATATCCTGCCCAAGGACATCTCAGAATACTCGAACCACTAACTCTGCTGTAATTGGGCAACATGCTCCAAAACCACAGTGAAGCTGTCAGCGAGTGTCCTTGGATGTAGTTTCATCAAGTAAAATGATTTGCTCTAGGCTCAGTGTGGGGATCTGCAGGGCTTTACTAAATGTAAGAAAACACTGGGTCTCATTCACCGACACGCACAAATCAAATGTTTTCTGCACAAATCCTGGCTTCGTCACTATTTTTATCTGAATCTGTTTGTAGCTACTAACAAATTAGAACATCAGACCACCAGAATGCAGGAAGATGGTTGTCCTTCCTGTTAAGAGGGAGTTTTTCCTTCCCAGTATTACCGAGTGCTTGCTCATAGGGGTTGTTTGATTATTGGGGTTTGTAGCGTCTTTACTTTACAATAGTGCTTTGAGGTGACTGAACAAAGCTGAATTGAATTGAAATAAACAATGAAGACTGTGGATGGGTAAAATTAGATAAATACAAATCTTTAGCATATTAAAACAACATTAATTAAACTGTTACATGTATTCATGTTAAATGAACAGATGTATTAAATAATTATAAAACGGATGCCCCTTCATCCTTGTTGGATGTTACGACTTTGACCTACATTTCTTGGCATTTCTTGGTTTGTCCATTAACCGCACTCTTGCGTTGACAGATCAGGTGATCCTTGTCCAGGGTCAGTTATTTTAGCCTAAGCCTCACCATCTCTGCCTTTGATTTTTGTCACTCGTGGCTTGTTTTGGCTCTTAGCTCACACACAACTGTTCCTTCAGACGTGCTAGCAGGCTAGGTGTGCCCCTGCATAGGTGCATCAGACAGGGTTATCCACCTCTGCTCTGATTGGAGGCAGACTCATAGTAGTGCAGATCACACCTACCTGTGTGTGTATATGTTTTCATTAAAAAAAATGCTATCAGGAATTGTTTCTAATTTTACTCTATTTGAGGAGGAAGTGCAGATTTCTGGAGACTGAGATGTATTTTTGTAAAATGCATGTTAATCTAAACTCAGGTTTGCATGCTCTCGTGTGTGTGTGTGTGTGTGTGTGTACCTCCATCAGGCAGGTTGGCCCAGTAGATAACC
Source organism: Oreochromis niloticus (assembly GCF_001858045.2). Taxonomy (NCBI): domain Eukaryota; kingdom Metazoa; phylum Chordata; class Actinopteri; order Cichliformes; family Cichlidae; genus Oreochromis; species Oreochromis niloticus. Next base: position 2,835,919 of record NC_031975.2, read on the forward strand.
CTGAATCCCAGCAAGTTGCCATTCAGAGCTTCTTTAGGAGGCGTCAGCCAGGACAGTGAAATGACCTCTGGGGAAGTTGCAACGGCCTGGACGTTCTCCGGGGGACGACTGGGCACTGAGTGGAAAAAACCCAGAGACAAAGTATAAAAACAAACACTGACGTAATACCCAGTGATCTCCACTAGGTTGTGTTACATCCTCACAAATATCTGCAACATTAAACCACGCTGCCTGGCTCCTTCACAGCTGTGTTTGTAATGGGATACTCCAAATGTATTAGTGCTGTATTTAGATCAAGGGTTTTGTCTCATGTTCAAAACCTGCGTACAACATTTCTCATTCATTGATGTGAAACTACAATTAAAAAAATAGACTTATTTCCTCCCCTCTTACCGTCCTCCAGTGTGGTAGCAGCCACCTCGGTGGAAGACGGCCCCGTCCCAGCGCTGTTACTGGCTTGCACTACGACTCCATACTGGGTGAACTTCTTCAGGTTATCCAACACCAGGCTTTCTGCATTGTCCCCTGTGGTCTCCACGCTGATCACACTGAACTGGTAGTTTCCTCCTGAGCTGTACTCCCTGTAGCCTACCTGGTAGCCTTTGATGGCCCCATTTTGGAGGTGCTTTTTGGGCGGCTGGGAGAAAAATGATAACACTCATTAGAGATTTACTGGCTGAATTAAATATACACTGTGCTAACGAGGGAGTGCTAGCACACACACACACAGATAATTTGTCAGTTAATCAGATTTTTGCCACTCATGCTCCTATCATGTGTTGTTCACATCTGGTAATGAAATCCATCTTGTTTGTAACACCCAACCTACCAAAACACAATCAAAAATGCATTAAGGGCGTATTTAGGCCTGAATGGTCAATATGGGCAGGAAACAAGAACGCGTAACGATACATGACACCAAGTAGGTGATGCATCCAAATGCATTCCTCATTCTGCTGAAGGAAAAGAAAATGTTGTAATCCTGCAAATGATTTACATTCAGATCATTCTGTTTGTCTTTCCTAATCATTTACTGCACCAGCACAATCCTTTTCTCTTGCTGGTTGAGAGAAAATGTGCACTTTTTTTATCATTTAAAGCGTAGCCGTGCGCCATTTGTGAAAGCATGACATGGATGCATGAATTGAATTGCTCTGAAATTCAACGATCCAAGCTTTAAACAAGACCACATGTTATTGCACATCAGAGCAAATTAATGGATTCCCTCACTTTCAACTAAGCAGATGAGAGATGCAAATATTGTAACTTCTTCTGAAAAAGCAGAGTAATAAAATATTCTACAACAAACTGGTTCAAATCCACAAAGTTAAATAAAGAAACACCTGAGCTGAGCTTCACTGCTCGCTGCTGAGCTAATTCACAGGAGCAGCAGCAGGTTAAATGCTTAGTTTTATGGACAGAGTGGAGAGAACAGCACTGAATTAGGAGATACATTTAATTATATATATATATATATGTATACATATATATATTTTTAATCTGTATCTATATGGATACAGCTAAAGACTGCACACATTCAGTCTATGGTAACACACAGGATCAGATGAACTTACCCTCCATGTGACTCGGATGCTCTGGGAGGAGAGGGCTTCCAGCTGCACGTCCTGAGGCGGACCATCAGGAGCTGAGATCATGTCAACAACATAAACGTCTGATTAAAGTGTGCACATCCAACCAACTGAATGAGTGAGGCTGTGGATAAAAATATGGAGCTTGTATATGTAGGTGGCTGCTGAGGGTGAGGGGAGGCTGCCAGAGTGGGGAGCACTTGGGGGGGGGATAATTTGCAAAGGGCTCCTGCTTTTCTCTATTGACCAGAGTGTGACATTTACTACTGAGGCCGCTAATTGAAAAGTTTTGCTTTTAGTGCAGGGTCAGCGTGTGTTCAATAATGCATCAGAGCCGACGGGCTGATGTCACCGGGCTGTTAATGAAGTGACACAGTTGGCTCTTTACCCTCTTTTGCCTCCTGTCTCTATTTCACTGCTCACACTCTGATTGCTGTCGTTCACCGTGCGTTTTTGCTACACCGATTTTTGTCTTACTGTACATTATTCACAGTACTGAAAATCAGATAATTGCGTGTTTGCATTATTTAGTTCTGCAGAAAAAACAGCACAGAATGCATTTGGCTTTGAGAGGGATTCAATCTCTTAATTCTCACCTGCTTCATCAGTGGTGATGGTGAGCTCATTGCTGGCCTCACTCTTCCCAATCAGGTTCTTGGCAAACATGCGGATGTTGTAGGTGGACGAAGGGTGAAGGTCGATGATGGTGGCCTGGTTGAGCTGAGGGGAGACGTCTTTGGTCTTCTGTGCAGTATCCCAGGAGGCTGAGGGGGGAAAGGCCAAGTTTTATTGGTGGGCCTGAACTCAAGAGGTCAAATCAGGCTAAGTACATTAAATTATAGCTTTGAGATTAAATGAATGCACTGGTAATTCACATCTCTACTGGCTTAGCTGCATTTCCAGATTGGTATTACACCAGTATGTTGGACTTAAATGAGCTTCACTGTACCTGATTTATTCTTGCTCTCAATATCAAAGCCTGTTATTGGACTGTTGCCATCGAACCCCATGGTCCAACGCAGTGCGATGGTTCTGTCTTTCACTTCTCTGATCTCCACTTCTGGGGGGTCCGGGGGCTCTACAAGGCCCAAAGTTAACTTAGTGTTACTGGAGGATGCATTATTGTGAGGATTAAAACGATCTGCTCAAGACAAGCGTTAGCTGACATTATTTGAGCATTTCAGTTAGGTGAGGTTATACCTTGTACTGTGAGCTGTATGATTCCTCTGTCTTCACCAAAAGAGTTAATGGCATGGCAGGAGAAGAAGCCGGAGTCCTCCCTCACTGTGGGCATGATCTAGTGGATGCAGAGGAACGACAGGACGTGAATAATGAACGGGTGTAAAATAATACATCTAATGGATGCCTTTTGGTCCATTAGTAATACCGAAGTAACAAAGTGGGAATAATTGTTGCATCTTTATATTTTTGGGATGTTGCCTCAGCATAAGGATCTTGGCAGGATGTGAAACATCATTTAGAAAATTGTTTCCCATCGTTTTTGGCTTGTGAATGTTTGTGGCCTTGAATGTAAATGTAAAAATACAATATTTCTTTTGTTCTTGTGTCTTTAATGATGTCTCATCTCAGCACCCCCTGGTGCAAAATCCTGACCCACAGATGGCAAACATACAGTATCCATCTTTAAACACAGTCTAACAATTAGATTGGATTTAAATCTAATTTAACTCACATGGAAACTCTGCACCCAATAGTAAACCATCATCATACACCAACAAAATATAATCTCAGACTGACCACTTCAGCCTCCTACCTGCAGGGTGGAGATGACTTCATCGCCCACCTCCTTGACAGAAACCACGTAGCGGCTGGTCTCAGGGTTGATGATGCGTTCCTCCTTTTCCCAGCGCACCATGATGGGTTTCTCACCATGGGCCGTGCAGCTCATCTTCTTTTCTTCGCCCTGCGTGGCCAATGTGGTGTTGGGGTAGGACGTGATCATAGCGGGGACTGGTGTGAAGACAAAGTGGAGAGAAAATAACAGATTTTGTTAGTTTCATTACACAGGTGATATCAGTACTCGCTGTTGTTCACAGCTGTTGTAATCACCAGCTGTTGTTCACAGCTTTTGATTAAGATATTGATATTTTATATTGACAAGATATTGTTGTGGTATCAATATTGATATAAATATGTAGGCAAATAAGATTTACTGATGCACGTCTGTTGTATCAATTTTCTAATAAATGTTCAAATGTAGTGTGAGAAAGAGCTTTAAACCAGTATGTGCTTTTATATTATATTATATATATAGATGTATCTATATGCAGTTTAAAAAATGATCAGACCACCTGTCATAAAAAACAAGAAAAAATTAAAGGAAATAACTGTATTTTTGCATGTTAATAAAGAAAAAACAACAATGTGCTTTAGTAGTTTTTTTTACATTTTTATATTTGAATATTTCAATATTCCATATTTCAGTTGAAGAGCTTGAGAATTCAAGTGGAAACGTGAAACATAAAAAACTGTGTTGGTAACTACAATTTATACAACAATAATGATAAAAAGGTTTCAAAATCTGGACTTAAATTCCACTGTGATGCTTCGGCGTGACCTTAAACAGGCTGTTCATGCTCAAAAACTCAAGAGAAAGAACGCAAGAAGAGTCAAAACACATTTACTCAGTGTATTCAATAGTGTCACGTGTCTGCAGGCTGCATGTTGGTGCCACCCATGTAATTGTTGAGCTTGTTTTGAGTTGTGGACTTTTTTCCCTCCTTGTTTTTCGAGGGTAAGAGCTCAGCTACGTTTTGGTTTTGTCTTTTTTGTGGGGTTTTTTTGGCACAACCTAACTGTCCCTTTCTCCCCCATATTTTTTGGAAGGAATTTGGGTCATTGTTTTTGTGGGAAAGCTGCCATTAAACTTGTCACAGCGTACTTGTACTGAGTTTCTGGAGTTGTTGTGTTACCCCCTCCTGCTCTCGAGGAGGCGTAACAATAGTGATATTTGTACTTTCTGCTAGTCCCCATCCCTTCACCTCTGCCTCTTTAAGCAAGCAATTACTTGGGAAGTAATTGCTCTTATAGCTAGCTCCTTTTAACTCTGTAAGCCTAAAATACCGAAAACCCATTCAGAGTAAACTGACACTATGATTTCATTATATTCGATGTAATATTATATCTATCAAAAAGATGTTCCTCAGTTAAAGATGCACCATGTAGTAAAAAAGCATAAACAATCAAATAACACAGTTAACAGGCAGGCCTATGATTGGCTGGACGGTGAGGAGCAGCTGATGACTCTGCTGTCCTAAACATAAACATCATGAAATAAAAATGAACGAATTCCTTTTCTGGAACTTCTTACAAAGCAAACGTTGTTTTTTTAGTTTAGTGCATTATTTGCCACTTGCAAAAATGTTTAGTATTCATCTTGTAAATTTTATAATATTAAAATATGATATAAAAGCCTAAAGTAAAAATAAATAAATAGAAAAAAACACGAAGCTTCACGTGTGTATTGTTAAAACAGCAGATATAAAACCTATAATGTTGATGGCAGCGCACAGCTCTGGTGTGCATCCTGTATCGTAGGGTACTAAGTGGTACAGTTATGTTCTAACAACACTCTGAAGACACCACACTAAATGTACACTAACGACATACTGTACATGGCTCATTACACCCACAGCAGAGTGTATAACAGCCCTCCACTCCCAGATGCTCTCACACACACCTCTGCCTGCGCATGCACGCCAACACGTGTGCTCGCTCTCATTTTCCGTCCTACACTCACACGCACACACACACGCGCACACACACACGGGCACACACACACGCGCACACAAAGCGTGACTCTGCTGATGTGATGGGATGTGTCAGGCAAGAAGTTGCGAACATTTAAGCCTCATGTCTTATTCACTCTGCCACCATTTGAGGCTCGGCTCTGGAAAAGAACGCTGATTTATTTTGCATGACAAGTATGAATTTTTTGTGAGACACATTTGGAAAAGTGAGGGGAAATAAATAACCGCTCCGGCTTGCCTTTATGTAAACGTTATCGTTTGAGAGCACAGCTACTTTCATTTCGCCATGTAAGTGGCTCCGAGGTGGCACGGGGCCGTGTTGTTGACACTCCTGGCAGAGTGGGATAATGTGCTAGGTGACAAAAAGGAAGGGCAATGAAGCGACTGAGAAGGCTCGGCTCATCAGGTGTGGAGAATACCTGTGTACTGTAAACTTTAAAGATATTTTAGTATCTGGCATTTTGTAATGAAACATTGAAACTACACTCATCACAAGAGCATCATTATACAGTTGTGTAGAAGTTTACATCCACTCATCATGGGCATTACTGTAACAGTAATTTGGGGCTTTTAACGATGTCTTCTGGGTGCTCAACTTTGAATTTATTTTGGATTTCCTCTAATCAAAAATGACACATTCAGGCTCAAATATATACGTACACCACTAATATTTGATCAAGTGTCCCTTAGCAAGTTCAACCAGATGCTTTTGGTAGCCATCAACGAGCTTCTGGTATGATTCTGGTATGCCGGATATTTGACCACTGTTCTTGGCAGAATTGGTAGAGTTTACTTAAAATGTTTTCCTGACATGGACCCAGCTTTTAAACAATAGAAAGTCCACTGCAGAAGGCGGCCTTTTGTTCCATTAACTGTCAAAACTACTTCAGTAATGCTGAGGTTCAGGCTCTGGGAGGGCCAATCCATGAATATTAGGTTTCATTGTGTGATTTTCTATCCAGGTTTGCTTTTATTGCATTGACAGTGTGTTTGGATCCATGCTGAAAAATGAAGTTGTTACTTCCCAGATCGTATTGCATGGTGGATAAAAATCTCATGGTATTTTTCTGCATTCATAAATTCATCAATTTTGATAAGATCCCCAACATGGATTGAAAGACCTTCAGAAAGCCGGGGGAACTATCGCTCGAGAGCACTTTACAAAAATGCCAAGAAGTTTTGGATCATTGGAAGCAAGGTGAAAAAAAAACCACGAGAAGCAGCTCAGTTTTTTGCACACAAACTAGCGCTGTGCCCTTTACAGGTGAGTGTGCAAATGTTTTTTTTTCTTTTGTAGTTCTAATTTACAGATGTTTCCTAAATGCCTCAGCAGCAGTTCCCGTTTTCCAAGCAACAACAGTAACTGATGTGACAGGAAACCAATAAGGAAAAAATAAATGAATGAATATATCCAGCTATCTTTGTTAAAACCAGTCTTTGTAGAAGATAAACCTAAAGTTTTTTGATCCAACAAAAAATAATCAGAGCTGCTGCTCCCCTCGGAGAGGCACACCAGTAGAAACCAGTGCTTTAGTTGGGTACAGCAGACAAAGAAACACTTACATTTATTTACTGTTTGAAATGCACACTGGATGAAATTGTTGGCAGCCATTTCAAATTTTAAAATACTGTGAAAAAAACCCCCCAAAGGTTCCATTTTTGGGATAATATTTTTATTTTTTTTTTTCCCACATTGATGAAACAGGAAATCCCGATTTGAGATTAAACACAAAAGCAAACATTTCTTTAAAAGCAGGAGTGCCTCTGCACCATGAAGAGGCCTCTGAGATGAGGCGTATGCAGCTTGTGTCTATGTAAATGTATGTGTGTACAACCCTGTGTGTGAGCAGCCCAGCTGAGCCAGCCCCGAGGCACATTTTATGGCCTCGTAATTGTTGTGTTGATATATTTCTTTAATATCCAGCAGAATTATGGAAACAGAACCAGGGGAAGGAGTGCAGACAGAGGGAGGAAAGAAAAAGAGAATGAGAGGACAGATGGTGGGAAAAGGGTATCTCCTTGTGTCAGAAAGCACCGGCTCCTCTGACGCCTAATTCGGCTCTAAACATAACTGGAGGTGTGCGTGCAGATGTCTGGAAAAGACGGATTGTACATATCATTAAACAAAAACAAACACACAATGACATGATGAACCCAAGCACACATAAAGAGCTTAGAGTCACACACACACACACACACACACACACACACACACACACACACACACACACACACACACAGGAAAACCGCTTACGTACTGGTCTCCAGTAGGAACCAGTAAGCTGTGACATGTTGCCAAGGAAGGCTGAAGGAAGGCATGAGCATTCGAAAGAGGAAACAGTGGATTGCGTTGTGTATATTTACTGCACTACACAATGTGTCTTTTATGTGGAGGTGAGGAGAGCCCTGTTCCTCCACAGCAACCCAGAGGGCAGTGATGATACGCTTAAGCCTGCAGGGGATTGTGGGGGATAGGCTGGCTGCTGATAGGCTACTCCCCTGAGACAAAAGCACCCCACCCCCCTCCCTCTCCCCCTTCTCCCAGGCTCCCTTTCACCTGGCCAGGTTACCATGCCAACCAGCATCGGACAGTCTCTCCTCTCCTCTCCTTGCCTGCCTCCTCTCTCTCTCACGCACGCTCTCCTTCGTCTGTACTCTTAGAAATAGGGCCATTTGTAGTAGCCAGGAATAGAACACAGACCTGCCATTGATTTCCACAGGAGCATGATGATGATTACACAATCACACCCTGAATGTCGCAATGCAGAAATAAAAGACAATACAAAAAAAGAAAATGTTTCTAATGCCTGTAACTGCTGGTGTTAGCGATGTGGAAAACAGAATTAGTCAAATGGTGGAGTCAGGAGAATAATAATAACATATAATTATGGGTGAATGGCTACTTCGGTGTGGGGCTATTCATATGAGATCAAAGAAAGAAAGCAGTCACACCGTCTCAGTGGATCAATGAGATGTGAGAGGTGGTAAAACGGGATTAGTTTTATTTATTTATTTGTTTGATCAGTTGTTAATAACAATAAAATGGACCCGGACCCCAACCTTTACTTTGTACGTCCTGCAAAAAGAAAACCATGTCATTGCTTATGGCTTTTAAGAAAAGTTTGACTGCTGTATTTGTGCTGCACTTATCAGGGATCGCCTCTCATTCACACCGTGATAATTAAAGTGACACCTCTCCTGTATGGATCTTGGTGTGAATTTCTCTAGGGAGGGTACTGTAGACATCAGTTGTGGTGAGTTTTTTCCTCAGTATACAGCATCTCTTGTGTGATTGATGTAATAGTTGCTTTTAAAAAGTGAAACCCTTGAATTAACAAGAAGACTTACGGTGAGCCGGCTTCTCCACAAATACAAGCTGTAGATCCCTCCATGGTGTGAACACTGGGATGCTAGTCTACATTCTACACAGGCAGCCTGGCAGGCCAATGTGAGCCAAAGGGCACCCCGGCTCAATGGGGCCACAAGGGCTGACAAGAAAAGACAAGCTGAGATGCATCTAGCTTTATGCCTTGAGGGCACACTGTAAGTGGGCGCTGGGGAAGAGGCAGCCTTGACGTGGGGTATTGCGCTGCGGTGATGACTGGTTCACTGGCTGCCTGCAATGTACTGAAATAATTCCTTTAGCTGCACAATTGGCTTGGACATGAAGCATGATAGCAAATATAGGCCTGCATACTGGAACAGTGGCTTAGTGCAAATAGGCTAAATAAACACAATGAGAGTCAAGGGAACTTCTTTGTTTCACAGTCACACTTTTAAATGGTCCAAGGGTTAAACTGGTCTTAATATTTCCCTAAAATTCATTTAGAAAAAAAATAAGTGCTGACTACTTTAAAGCCAGCAAAGTAGACAACATACCAACATTGACTAGTGGAGTGTGGAAAACAAGGCTCATACTTTGTTATACAGGGAGTGCAGAATTATTAGGCAAATGAGTATTTTGTCCACATCATCCTCTTCATGCATGTTGTCTTACTCCAAGCTGTATAGGCTCGAAAGCCTACTACCAATTAAGCATATTAGGTGATGTGCATCTCTGTAATGAGAAGGGGTGTGGTCTAATGACATCAACACCCTATATCAGGTGTGCATAATTATTAGGCAACTTCCTTTCCTTTGGCAAAATGGGTCAAAAGAAGGACTTGACAGGCTCAGAAAAGTCAAAAATAGTGAGATATCTTGCAGAGGGATGCAGCAGTCTTAAAATTGCAAAGCTTCTGAAGCGTGATCATCGAACAATCAAGCGTTTCATTCAAAATAGTCAACAGGGTCGCAAGAAGCGTGTGGAAAAACCAAGGCGCAAAATAACTGCCCATGAACTGAGAAAAGTCAAGCGTGCAGCTGCCAAGATGCCACTTGCCACCAGTTTGGCCATATTTCAGAGCTGCAACATCACTGGAGTGCCCAAAAGCACAAGGTGTGCAATACTCAGAGACATGGCCAAGGTAAGAAAGGCTGAAAGACGACCACCACTGAACAAGACACACAAGCTGAAACGTCAAGACTGGGCCAAGAAATATCTCAAGACTGATTTTTCTAAGGTTTTATGGACTGATGAAATGAGAGTGAGTCTTGATGGGCCAGATGGATGGGCCCGTGGCTGGATTGGTAAAGGGCAGAGAGCTCCAGTCCCACTCAGACGCCAGCAAGGTGGAGGTGGAGTACTGGTTTGGGCTGGTATCATCAAAGATGAGCTTGTGGGGCCTTTTCGGGTTGAGGATGGAGTCGAGCTCAACTCCCAGTCCTACTGCCAGTTTCTGGAAGACACCTTCTTCAAGCAGTGGTACAGGAAGAAGTCTGCATCCTTCAAGAAAAACATGATTTTCATGCAGGACAATGCTCCATCACACGCGTCCAAGTACTCCACAGCGTGGCTGGCAAGAAAGGGTATAAAAGAAGAAAAACTAATGACATGGCCTCCTTGTTCACCTGATCTGAACCCCATTGAGAACCTGTGGTCCATCATCAAATGTGAGATTTACAAGGAGGGAAAACAGTACACCTCTCTGAACAGTGTCTGGGAGGCTGTGGTTGCTGCTGCACGCAATGTTGATGGTGAACAGATCAAAACACTGACAGAATCCATGGATGGCAGGCTTTTGAGTGTCCTTGCAAAGAAAGGTGGCTATATTGGTCGCTGATTTGTTTTTGTTTTGTTTTTGAATGTCAGAAATGTATATTTGTGAATGTGGAGATGTTATATTGGTTTCACTGGTAAAAATAAATAATTGAAATGGGTATATATTTGTTTTTTGTTAAGTTGCCTAATAATTATGCACAGTAATAGTCACCTGCACACACAGATATCCCCCTAAAATAGCTAAAACTAAAAACAAACTAAAAACTACTTCCAAAAACATTCAGCTTTGATATTAATGAGTTTTTTGGGTTCATTGAGAACATGGTTGTTGTTCAATAATAAAATTATTCCTCAAAAATACAACTTGCCTAATAATTCTGCACTCCCTGTAGAGAGTGGAGGCGAAAGGAAAGAGTTTTTAGAGACCACACTAATACACTGAAAATATGCTGCAGTTCTTGCAGACGACCACTCTGTTACCCAGTGAATCTAACCTGAGCCTGACTGTAGAACTAACAAAAGTACAGATTTTTGCAAAAATGTCCAAGGTCTGTTACAGGTTTGCACTGTCTTGAGAGTTCAAGCAACAGGAAGTGATGCGGTGACAGCATGAGTCTCAGTGTGTAACTAATTCCCAAAAGGTATCAAGAGAACTTTCAGAATTACTTGCAGACTTTTTATCCTGTACAAAGCTGGGCCGGCACTGTTATCATCCCACTCTACACTACAATTAGTTAAAAAGAAGAATTTATTTCTTCACTGAAAAATAAGTCTTTGTTAAAGATTAATTTCCTGATCAAAGACAGCAGAAAAGTAAACTGTTTTGAATTTAGATGAAAGTCTCTTTAAAACCCGGCCCCTGGAGGATTCTGTGCTTGAGACTGCTCCGCGACCATAAGACCATTTAGCACTACACTTGAGTGAAGCTTCATCACTGCGTCTGCAGGCATTATGATGTCTAACAGGCTTGATTGGTTTTAATTGGCCCTGATAAACACTGAGTGGCTGTTGCCCGCCTCTGATAGCATCTGTTGTGGATTGGTAATGAATTGACTGAATAGCATCTGTTTTGTAGGTAGAGATGCTTGACTGTAAATGACATAAAAATCATTCATTCAAGCCGCCATCTGCAACCAGTTTTCAGACAGGACAAAAAGTGATTACTACTCAAATAAGGAAGCCTATGAGAGAAAAACAAACACAGAGTGCATGTGCACACACTTCCTCTCCCCCGGCAGAGAGCGCGAGCAGTTTCTACTGGCTGTTAGTGTAGTGTTGGTGCTCATCCTGCATGATGCATGGTGTATTATGACGAGACATGAGCCTATGCACAGACACTCATAACAATGAAAGTGCCAAGCTAAGACATCACAATAGATGCAATTCATTTCCCAGGCAGTCCACTACAATAGCGTGGTGGAGTGGGATCTATCCAAAGCACTGCATTAGCTGCCTGGCCCATTATTCTTTAGTAATGGCTGCACCGCTCTGCACTGTATCAGTGCCTTTACAGTACAGTGTGCACACCTTTGTGTCAAATCTCTGTCTTTGTGTGGGCTTATGAGCTTGTTTGCTCACCTGTGTCCCACACACACACAAACTGACAGCATCTTCACCATAAATGTTTCTATGCTTACATATGTTAGAGCTTCTCATTCAATCTATTGATTTTCTGCCGTTTGTTTGCCAATGCATCAAGCCACATGTGGACGGCCAATAATACAGAGTGAAGATCATGCCGTCTGTCCATCACGTGACTGGTCCAGCATGCGTCAGCTTGTGTGCCTCTCAAATTGGCTCCTAAGCCTCTTAAGTGCTTGCCACTGTTCAATTAGTGTAGGCTGGTCTGAATACACAACATAAAGGCAGCACACAGTGTACAGGACATCACAGATTCAGACATTACTGTGGACTGCACCGTCTCTGTCAAGCACAGGGAGAAACTATACGGGTTAATGAGCTCATTGTCCGCACACAGACACACGCGGGATAGAGGCTGAGGTGTGGCTCCCTTGGCACCCGGGGAGATTTGGGTTACTGCACAGAAGAGGCACAAATCAGGACAACTATCACAACAACGGGCAGATGCTTCAGGAGCACAGCATGCACCTGAGGGGCTGCAGACATAAAGAAGACAAAGACAAATAATCTGTTGTATAAAAATCCAAATCTTGCAGTGTGTTTGACACATGGTATAAATAATGTGGTTTATATAACGAGTTCAAACCAGTGAGTTAGTTTCTATACTGTGTTAGAAACTCAGCTCAAAATTGTAATTCGAATGCAGTGACTAACTAAACGTTTGTTTTATTTTCCGTCACAGTTTTCTCACATCTAATCCAACATCCAAAGTTTTTTCCATAAAGATTTTGACCTTTTCACACAGTTTGACAACCTGAAGATGTTGGGTTTACGATGCTACAAACCTGTAAGGTTTAACTTGACAAAGTTTAAGTGGAGCTGGAAGTGTAAGTGTAAATGAGAACGCTACAGTCAACAAATGATTTTTCCTCCTTATACTTCTGTGCTAAAAAAAATAAATTAAAAACAAAACAAAATAAATTAAAAACAAAACACTTCACTTCACTTCACACTTCACAGAGGTGTGAGGATTCAATATCAATAAGAAAATTCAATCGTGACTCACACTCAAATGGCCTAAGACACCAAACCGCAACTATACTGAGAGCTGGTGCTTCTGTGCACACTTGTCTATGAGGCGACATGGTGGGCCTCAATCAGACAGAAGGGGTCATAAAGGAGTTGGAGCCTATTTGGCTGTGGCTGGCAGACAGTTAGACACTCAGCAGGGAATACCCTGCTCTGGCTTGATAAGAGCCGTGGTGGCAAAAGCAAAAGCTTTATCTAACAGCAACCAATCAAAATGAGCGCCGAGCCGCAATAAAGCAGTTGGAGCTCACACATCTACAGACACATCCACAATCACCAGCTAAAGTTCAAGTAACTGTACTTTTTGGTAAAACTCACATATACATCATTTCTGAGGTTGTTGTTTGCACCTTGAAGGAAGCTCTTAAAACTATTCCTACCATTTCTGCAGGCTGCTTTCAACATCTCTCTTTCTGAGAAGATGCGCTGGAATAATTTATGCACTCTCATGGTTTATTAAATAGACTTTCAACCTCAAGAGGGCAGCATTCCTATTAAAAAAGTGTATTATCTAAACAAGAACACAAACAACTCAGCAAATAGTTAACATTTTCTTCTACTTACTAAACTAAAGACAAGAGGGAAGACATATAGGACACAGAGATGAGGAGAAAAGACCTAGATAACCTATTCCTTCTTCCAACCTCCCTTGCTGTATTCCACAGCCCTCTTTTCCACATGGCAGCTCTTGCTCGCATGCAGAATTCAGGGATTAATGGAGGGGAGCTAAGTCCTTGGCCACACAGCAGATAAATGCTGTACTTTCTCCAAGAGATGTAGTGGTGGAGGCTGTGTGCGATGCTTTCGTGGGATTCGTTCAGGCAGAAAGCACAGCGCAAGCAACCGTGGTGACATTTTTCTGGTGGCCTGACTGACTGTCAAAGTTCAGCTCACTTAACCTTTGTGCTTTAGCTTTAACTTTTTGTTTTAATGCACAAGCAGCCAGTGCATGAAGGAGGAGAGTCAACAGGACAAAAACCAAACATGTCAAATTTGCATTCTTTGGCTGTAATAGGTGCTGTCGTCCTGTCAGACTTACTTTTGACGTTGAGGTACATCGACTTGCTCACGTCAGCCCCGACATCATTGCTGACTCTACACAGGTAGAAACCGCTGTCTTCTTCCAGCACGTGCTTGATGAGCAGAGAGCCGTTGACCAACACTTCAATCCGAAAGCCTGAGTTGAGGGGGATGGGTTTAAACTGTGGGACCCCAGCGCCTGTCAGAGAAAATACACAGTTTGTCAATAATAAACCAAAAGTACTGCATGAGGAACTCCAGTTTGCTGTTCACGGTCTCTATGCTCCTGCTGAAGTCTCAATGAAAGGCTTAAACCTTTACAGATAAAAACATTACATTTCGTACATTTTATTTATACTGAAGAAATAGTAATGCTTTGTTTTATGGGTTCAAATGAGCTAGTGTTAGTCTAGTACGGTTTGAGTACCACATAGGATCTTATGGACACATTTTTTTCCTTTTTTATAATTAAGCCTATACTGTAAATCTGAATGCTCAAAGCGGATTAAGTTTTCAAAAGAGAAATGGTGGTAAGGGACAATAGTACGGCATATGTTACACAGTAACACTAACATTAAAAGAGGAAAGAGTCTTATAAATACTGAGATTGTGCAAGCTCATAATTTTTCATTCATACATAAGTCCACTAACCCCCACTAGTGGGGTTATTTGGTGAATCTAAATTGCTCATAGCTGTGAATTTGAGAGACCCATCAAGGGTGTCCCCCTTCCTTCACCCTTAGCAGCTGGGACAGCCTCCAGCGCCCCCCAAATGGTGGACGGAAAATTAAGCTGGGCATACACTGTGCGATATTTGGCCCATTTTGAGAAGATTTTTCAGTCGTGCGACCGTTTTGGAGATCAGCCCGAGTTTCGCCTTAATCGTGTGTCGTGCATCGTGTAGTATACATGGGCTAACGAGAAGCGATTAACACCTCACGACCAGCTTCCGATCAGCAATCGTAGCGTCGCCAGAAAATCAAACCTGTCTGAAATCCTGTCGCCCCTCGTGAGGGTATCAACGCAGCCTCTCACACTGCGCACGCATAAACACAGAAATGGAAGCAAAGAAGACGGAGCAGCACGGCAGTGCAGCGTGCAATCTGGACACAAGCGATGGAGGCACAACTTGTAGAACTTTGGAAAGCTCATCTGAGGCTTTTCAATGTGGCCTCACCAAATTATCACGACCACAACAACCGTGAAAAGAGTTGGATGGACATTGCTGCTCAATTGCAGCTGCCTGGTCAATGATTTTCATTAGCAATTTAGCAAAGTTGATGGTGGTGTGTGTGTGTCTGTGTGAGTGACAGACAGTGAGGGAGAGCGAGAGACAGATTTTGTGTTATAAGCTTCATGTTATGGACGCACACTGTGAGCACTCAGGTCGCATCAGAGCATCGGGCTGTGAGACTCTGCATCGTGACCCACGAACTTCTAACCCCTGCGAGTCAATCGTACAGTTTGAGCAGGAGCAGAATATCGCAACTGAAAAAAGTGTATACACAGCTTTAGTCCAATGGAAGATGAATAAAAAACAAGTCACTGTTATTTTATGTGTTTATGTTATCAAAATCTTAGAGTTCAGAGATCTCAAACCACTAAAAACACGTCTTCTTGCTCTGCAGCTGCCAGTTTAACTGAAAGAATTAAAAACTATAATTATGCATTTTTTATCTTATATCTCATATCTCAAACATTGCTGTTGTGTCCAGCTGGGCTGAGATATGTTACACGTGAAGTACCACAGTTACATAATTTCACACCCCCTTCCTCGTTATAGAGAAACACAAAACTATTCCTTGAACCGCCGCCGCCGCTACATCTTGTAACATTTGTTTGGACTTGAGGCAGGACTTTTAATGCATTCATCCTCAAGGCTGTGGACATCGTATTAGGTGTTCTGGCAACAGAGGATAAGCTTGCTGTAGGTAAAATAAATAAATAATGAATAAATAACAATATTTTTCAATGCAGCAACTCTTATCAACTCAAGAGAATGATTTTAAAAGTGTTTGAAAACATGTAAAACATCCCACACTTGCAACAAACCTCAGGGAGACAGGTGTGTAATCAATGTGTGCGTAAAATTTGCAGGTTTACCTTTAGAGTATTCCCACTGGATCGTAGGAACAGGATAGCCTTCAGCTGAGCAGTTTAGTATCACTGCTTTCCCATAGATGCCATCCTGGTCTTTAGGTTGCACCACAAATTTGGGAGGAACTGCAAGTGAAGAAACCTTACTGTGAGATCTCTACATCTAAAAAGTCACGGTAACATTTCAGTTCAGAATGGGGAAAAAGACCAAGTGAAAGTACAGTGTGGTCCGCAAACACATCCACTTCCTTAAACTCCTGAGAAGTGCAGCCACCCCACATTTCTTTACATTTTCCAGGAAAATGGGAAATAGGAACAGTGATTTATATAAATGTGTAAACATACATAAACGTAAAAAAGTTTATACAATTCTCACAAGCTTTAGAATTACTAAAGGGCTAAAGCAGGAATGTCAAACTCATTTTATATTGTGGGCCACATACAGCCACACAAACCTGCCCAGAGGGCCACTTCTGGGCCGAAGACATTCTGAACTCTTGTAGGCCAGGTTTTTGTAGTTTCTTTAAGCAGTCGTCTGGGAAAGTTCTCCCGGCTTCTTGAAGGACATTCATCGATTGTCTATGGATGCTGGCTGCTGTTTGTTCTGTTCTCTATCAAGATGATCCCACAATGTGCAGCGTTTGAGATCATTGATACAGTTAGGTCCATATATATTTGGACAGAGACAAGTTTTTCCTGATTTTGGTTCTGTACATTACCACAACAAATTTTAAATGAAGTAACTCCGATGCGATTGAACTGCAGAATGTTGAACAAAAAGATTGCATAAAAATGTGAGGAACTAAAGTGTTTTAACACAATCCCTTCGTTTAAGGGGCAGTTACCCTGTATCGGGTCCCCAGCCCTTGAACACGTCAGCTCTCAGGCAACACTCATGGACTCTTTTCATAGTTTGGAATGTTTAGTGTTTTGTGATTCTCATGTGTTGTTGTTTAGTATCTATCATAGCACTGCTCTCGTTAATCCTAGTGTTGTTATAGTTCATGGTAATCAGTTTATCATTGCGAAACTCAAGTGCTTAGTTCATAGTGATCTTTATTGTTGTTAAATCAAGTTCCTTAGGTTGAATCTCCAAGGACCTCGTGTGTAGGTTTAGTTAAACTGTTGCTTCCTTCACTCTCTGTAAATAAAGTGTTGCTTTCACTCTTTCTCCGTGCTTCCGTGTGCTGTCTGCACTTGAGTCCATACTTCTGGTGGCCACTGGGCCGTGACAGCAAGATCAGGTGACTGACTGGTCCATTCAAGTATATTTGCCTTCTTTGCTTCAATAACCCCTGGGTTGCTTTAGCTGTATGTTTTGGGTCATTGTCCAACTTTATTAAGAAACGCCACCCAAGAAATTTGACTGCATTTAGCTGGATGTGAGCAGAGAGAATGTCTCCGAAGACCTCAAAATTCATTCGGCTGCTTTCTGTGTCACATCATCAATAAACAGTGTCCCACTGTCGCTGGCAGCCGTGCACGCCCAGGCTAACACACTGCCTCCGCCGTGTTTTACCAATGATTTGGTATGCTTTGGATCATGAGCTGTTCCACGCCTTCTCCATATTTTTCTCTAGCCATCATTCTGGTAGAGGTTGATTTTGGTTTCATCTGTCCAAAGAATGTTTTTCCAGAAGTGTGCTGCCTTTTTTAGATGTCCAATCTAGCCTTTCTATTCTTGAGATCTTGTACCTTGCAGTGAACCGTCTGTATTTACTTTCTTGCACTGTTCTCTTTATGGTAGACATGGATATCGATATACCTACCTCCTGGAGAGTGTTGTTCACTTTGTTGGCTGTTGTGAAGGGGTTTCTCTTCACCATGGAAATGATTCTGCGATCTTGAGTTCACCGGTTCTTTCAGGATGTACCAAACTAGATTTTGCCACTCCTAATATTGTAGCAGTACCTCAGATGGGTTTTTTTTTGTGTTTGCAGCTTAAGGATGGCTTGTTTCACTGCATGGAGAGCTCTTTTTACCGCATGTTGTCTGTTCACAGCAAAATCTTCCAAATGCAAGCACCACACCTCAAATCAGATCTCTATGCTGTACATAACTTTTTATATAGCTGTCTGTCACTTCTTGTTTTGTCCACTGCTTGAAAAAGTACAAATTTATACCCATCAAACTGTGTCATCTTTGGCAGTTTTTATTGATTAAACTGAAGATAGTGTGCTAAGTTGTCTTATGTGTATAGACACAACACTGGTTACTTTCCTTGATTTTTTATGCCCTCTTTATGCCTGAATGATTCATAGGTCAGTGTTAAGTAGCTTAACACACAAAAGCATTCCTCTGACAACGGTCAGGCACAAGGACTGGACCAGAAATGAGAAAATAAGCAGTGTCTACAGAAACATCTGAATGACTTTCAGAAAGCCTGGAGAATTACTGCTCAAAGCCAGTTAAAAAAATGTACAAGAAAGTCTGGCTGCTTGCAAGTGAAACATAAAGAAATGAGGGGTGGATCCAAACTTTTCCACAGCGCTGTACTTCTGCAAATCACCCATCTCTCGCCTCCTCACCTCGGACAATGAGCTCACTCCGGTGTTCCACAGCAGCAGCCTGATTCCGTGCGATGCAGGTGTAGTTGCCGTTATGCATCAAGGTGAGGTTAGAGATACGCAAGGAGCTGGTGAAGTCTATGTTGTCTATGGTAACGCCCAGGCTGGCCGGGATTGGCCGACCATCCTTCTGCCAGGTGATGAAGACGGGCTGGTCACCAGACATAACCACACAAGGGACGAAGACTCGCTGGCCGATGGAAAACCGGGGAAACTCAAATGGTTGGATGGTGGGTGGGACTGTAACAGAGACGGGAATATTGCTTCAGGCCTGCGGGTTACAGGTTGTTTAATTTCAGCCAGAGCTACTCAAAATCACTAACCACTCATGCACATTAATAATCAACACATTAACATACTATATACCGCGGCTGAGCTACTTTACAAAGCACTCCCATAGCAACTCATTAGTTCCAATTCTCTCTTTATCACCTTATTTTCCACATTAAGCTGTGATTTTTCAGGAAAGCAAGAAATATTTTATTAGCTCACCCCATGTGGAGCAGCTGAAGCCTCTCAAAACATAAGCATATAGCATTCACTCTCACTCGGCTCTCTGGGGACACTGTAGCCATCGTGAGAACCAGATGCTTTGAAAAATTAATGATTTAAAATAACATTGGAATAAGCAGCACTTCAGCGCTTATTTAATTCACAACAAAATAGGCATAATAGGCTCCTGGGGATTCCCTCTCGGCAGTGGTGGAATGCTAAGCAGCTGAGAGGCAAATTAGCCGAGGTGGAATAGCAGTGTCGCTTTGTCTATGCTGTGTGATTTCCCCCTCAAACACTCGTTAGCACGTCAAGACCAGCCAGAGGGGGTGGTGGTGGGGGGGATTGGCCCATAGGACAGTTCAAATTATGCTGCGTCACTGAAGAAAGAGAGCCATCGGAGGTTATCATCATCTGGCTCTTCTCAGTCCTGCTGCATATTCAGATGAGCTCCAGATAAGCTGGCTGGGGTGATGGAGATGGTGCCTTGCTATCAGTGATGGGAGTGCTTTTTTCATAGGTAGTGATATACAAATATCACTCTGCATATCTGTGTTTTCTGCAACGAGGAAAGGGGGCATACACCTCCGATGGAAAGGCACTACGGGGTCAGTGTGTACACCGATAAAGCCATTCCCTTTGAATTGCACAGAGATTAATGACAGCGTAACCACAAATGTATTCTGCAAACACAGAGTACAATACAGTACCGTACAAATGCGAATGTACATCTGGAACAAATGGCCCCAGCTGCTTATTGGCCTCGCAGATGGGTAAACATGATGATGTCGCACAGCTAAATGAACTAAATCTTGTTTTATTGGACCAAATATAGAACTAGTCCCGTGCTGTCTGTCTGAAAATCAATTAGACTGTTTCATACCTTTCACTGTAACATAAACGCTCTGGTGTGTGGACAGCTGTGGCTGCACCAGCACATTACACGTGTATTCTCCTTCATCCACCTCCTTCTGCACGTCAAACAGTTTCAGGGTGCCGTTGTTCTCGAAGGCCCGCTGCCGGTGGTTGTACGGCAGCAAATTGGAGTCCTTGTACCACTTGATGGAGTAGTAGGGGTAGCCAATGACACGGCAGTGGATGTACATGTCCCGCCCAGCGATGGCAGTGAGGTTTTTCATTGGTCTGATGCTGGCAGGCCCTTGAAGGACACATTGGAGAGACAACTCTCTTAAAATGATTTTGAGGTGGTTTGCGGTGTGAAAGCTAGCTTTTCTGTGTTTTGTGTGTTTTTAAGACACCACAAAGTTATACATGCCTCAATTCACTCTGATACTGTGACATAAAAAATGACCCAGATGTGCAAAAGGGTCACAGACTGCTCGATTAAGTGAGAAGGACCGTAAAACACAAATGAGACTAAGAATCATCACAAGGTGGACCGTTCTGCTGTTCTGTTCGTGTCAAATCCTGCTTTGCCAGATTCAGGGGTTGGTGCATCTTTCTGTTTGAGACTGTAGTGAATATTACCTTTCGCTCCCACCTCTTTGGTGCAGGCTGTGATTGCTTCTGACAAGCATTAGAGTCGAATGTTCCCTTTCTCCACTCATGAAGCTATTATCAAAGCCATTACTCACATTGCCGCCTTTTGTGCACACTTGTGAAAAACCAACAGAATAACCAATAGGCTTCCATAGCTCAGTGTCTATCAGGGAAATGGACTATTAGGTGTCTCTTTAAAGCACTGGAGAAGACAGTTTAACTAGGCTCTGCAGTGTACTTGGAATACAAGCGTATCCTGGGTTGCTACTCTCTTTAGCACGATTAAGGAGCCAATGACGTGAGAAGCAGTCATTACACGTTCTCCGCGTTGGCACCTGTGGAGATTTATCTTCATTGCTTGGCTGCATTTGGCATCCATGAACCCTCGCTTAAGGGCTGGAGGATCGCCCTATTTAGCCCCACAACATGCAAGACTGAGCAGCAATCAAATCAGACCAATCAGTACAAAGAAAGCAACATTCCCTCTCTGCAATAGAGAAATAATAATGTTCTGGAAAGCACGGCAAGCTTGAGCGCCCCAGTGTCACTACATGACAGCAGCAATTCAACAAGCCATGTCCCTGTAGAGTGCATATAGCAGTACAGTCAACAGTAATAACTGTCCTGTTATAGAGATGGTGAAATCCAAACGCAAAAGCCCAAAAAACTGGAAAAGTGGAAAGATAACAGGAAAAGCATCTTCTGGGCGTCTTGCTATATTCTGAGGAGAAACAGAGCCAAGCTATGCTATCAGACTTAAAAGTACGTGAAAAGCTAGAAACACGACAACATAATAAAACCTCTTTCATCACGTGCACTTTTAAAGTAGCCAATCAGAAATGCGTCAAAACAGAGTGACTCAAGGCATGTCGATGTGTATATGTGATGGTGTGTTGGAAGAGTTGATCTGACAAGCACCTCTTACGTTTATTCGCGCCTGGTAGGAAACGGTCCCAGCTGAGTTGTTGCAGATGCAGCGGTACACTCCTCCATCGGGGACCTGAGTCTGGCTGATGTTCAGATGACTCACCACGTGGCCCTCGGCATTGGTGTAGTAGGAGATGCGATGGCGGCTGTCCCGTACCACGGGCTCATCGTCCAGAGTCCATGTTACCCGCGGCTCTGGCGTGCCCTTCACTGTGCACGACAATGACACAAACTCGTTGACGTTGTAGACCTTCTCGCTGAACGAAGCCAGAATTTTGGGGGTGCCATCTGCACAGAGGGAGAAAATTCACACAGTGATGTATATTTTGCTGTTCCTCTCATAAGGGATGCATGTCAATTCATAGCTGATTCTTTTTAATGAGGATCTTGTCCAAATCTGCACTCCTTTTAGTGGAACACATGCACATCTCCAGTATAAAAAGCAGTGTCAGAATGAGGAGCAGATTAATCCAGCTCCTCTCTGGCTCCACAGCATTATTGATTATCAATATTCCCCTTATATTACCGTGGTTATGGGAGACACTGCAGCAGCAACCAGCTCATGTACAGCTCAAGGCTTTTCAGAAAATCTTATAAAACAGGGTTAGGCCCTGTAGGATTGAGCTTCACACAGCACAGTTTGTACTCGCATTTGCATAGATACACACAATTCCTGTGCACACAAAACCAAAATGGTGCACATGCACTGCTCCCACCCACACGTCTCACTGTGAATTCTGACCTTCCAGTATGACTTGAACAAAGTCTTGGGCAGACATCTTGCCGTGTCTGGCGAAGCATTGATAGGCTCCTCCATCGCTCTTGGCCATGCCAGCCATGACCAGGTTCTCTCTGTTTTGGCCTGTCATGCGGACACTGTTACTGGGGTAGATGAGTTCTCCGTTGCGATACCAGGACAGCTGGTACTCCTCAGAGCCCGTTACACCGCAGGACAGTGAAACCTGGCTTCCCACGCTGCCCTTCACCTTCCGCGGACTCACCACGACCTTGAGGGGCTCTGTAGTTTAGTGGAGGTACCAAGTTATCATCATTAGATAGATAAAATGTAAACAGCAAAAAAAATGGTTCATGCTTCACACTTAAAAAACAAAAGAATCTGCCTCTTTTGATTCATTGCTCCATAATAAAAAAAACCTCCACAACGCCTTAGCACCATCACAAGGGCACTGACCTTTTACCTGCAGCCTGCCAACCACCTCGGCATTGCCGTAGCCATTCCACACCTCACACACATACGTCCCTGTGTCACTGGGCTGGGCTCTCTCTATGAGCAGGCCTGTCACACTCTGTTTGAAGCGCGAGTCTGTCTCCAGCGGTCGGTTGTCCTTTAGCCAGCGGTATTTGGGTACAGGGTGACCAGAGGCCTTGCAAGGGAGCTCCACTCGATGAGATGCCATCACCTCGCGACGCTCAAAGCTATCCAGGATGTGGGGTGCAGAATTGGTCGGATCTGCACGGGAGACAGATTTAAGTTACATTTTTGTGCAAAGATTTCAAGTTCAAAAAGGGTTAAATGCAGCACCAGGAGTTAAAAGTGGAAAAGTGTTTAATCGTGAACTCATGAGTAGCCAAAGTGTAATGGCTCTAGTCCCCCCCGACTTCTATCCTGAAGTCCTCCCCCAAACTGAAAGAGTTCTCATGACCTTTACTGCATGTCACCCCCTCTTAAATTCAAGGGTTTTTATCCTGTCACCCTCTGTTTAATTCAACTGACCAACATGGTTTTTTTTTAAAGCTCACATTTATTTCCATATGGTCCTCTCACATGTAGTCAGTGTTTCTGAAGTCACACTAAATCAACAGCAAACCCTATCTTACTGTGTTATGGTGATTCCTGTCCTTATGTCTGTTTACTTGTCTTGTGTCATTTTATCCAACAGTGTGTGGTATCACCAGCTGGTATTTGCAACGCATTAACCACATTATTCTAAGCTGAAATCAAGGCAACAGACTGGGACGTTTTTAGAGGGTTTACCTGCTGTTACTGACATATGCTGGGGCCGATGTGAATGCCATTATGAAACTATTATCAGTTCAAACACACTGCAGTATTAAAACTCACACACTGATTACCTAAAGCTTTAAATATGATACTAGGAAAAAAATCCCATCGCATATCAGCTGTTGGTTGTTGTTATGCAAACAGCTGTATAGTGTAAATTTGACCCTTTGGCCGTCTGTTTAAAGCAAAAAAACACTGTTGGTTGTTTTGGCATGATTTCAATTAGTGTGTGCCAGGTAAAGGGCTTAAACCTGCATTCTTTCTTTCTAATGGTCTGACAGATACCAACAACAGTATACGCTGTTATTGGTATCTTGGTATCTCCCATCACTGTAACAGTAAAAACAGTGAAATCAGCAAAAACTTCATATTACCCACAGTTTTTTATGAATCGTCTTCAAACTACACAACAATACACTAGGCCTTAGGGGACATGAGTACCCAGGTTGGCTAAGCATTTGACTTTGACCTTCAGAGTCAAAGTTAACTTTGAAAAAACAAAAACAATCATATGAAAGGAGAGAAAGCTGTTAAACACCATTGTTATTTTTTCAGTACGATGTCTTACGTCTCAAGTTTTTACAGCTTAAATAAGCCAAAGATTTCAGCCGATTCTGCTCCAGTCATATGGGCAAAGATAATAAAATGCACTATTTTAGTATGTAGTGCTTCAAGGTCATAGGTAGGCCATGAAAAATGTTTCATTTGGATCATCTTCAAAATCATCTTCCTAAAGCAATATATTAGACCTTGGGGGACATAAGCACTTTCTTTGTTTGACCTCTTTAAAACATTATTTTTTTCCAATACAACCTGATATGACTTCACAGTGACACAGAAAGATGAATATACTACACAAGATGCCCATATTAACAATGCTGACATCGGTATAAAACATCATAGTTTTGGTGTAGCTCTTGCGTGAAGGCGTACTCTCTGAGTGTTCTTTTTATAAAAATACATTTGGTTGTATCAAATCCAGGAAAACTTTCATGACCTATGACCTCAGTAAACATGTTGGTGAGGAGTTTAATGTTGCGGTTGCTAGTTCTGAGTCACTACTTTCAAGCCTTCTTGAAAACATACTGATGTTCATTTTGTACATTACAGTCCCAGGTAGAGTCAAAAAACAACGAGCCACCTAGTCATTAGACAGAGAGCGTGTAGTATCGTCTGGATTACTCCAAATCAATCTGACTTACAAACACAAAGATGGAGATGGTAAAAACGCTCATCTTAATGTTTCACAATGAAACTTCAGTAACCAATATATATGCATATAATACATATGCAGTCTGTAGTTTTTTGCACCGTCAAACAAGTGACCATTCAACCCAGAGGTACAGCTTAATACACAAGCTACTATATATCAAGAACTTCTGATACCTATTCATTCTAATTTTGGTATCCCCCTCTCACCTGACACAATGAGGCGGGCACTATTGCTCTGTCGGGTTTCTCCGGTGTACTGATGCCGTGTCATACACCTGTAGTTGTACAGCCCGTCTTCCATTTGCACATCCAGAATATACAGGGCTCCCGTGGATGTGATGAGAAACCGTTGCACTGGAAATGAAAAGATAAATAAAACATATTAGGTAACGTTACTTACATATAAAGAAAGCAAAGCAACATCTTCAGTGAACACCAGTAAACTACATGTGGGCCAGTTAGTACCAAACACGTCACTTTCATGTGACCTGTAAGTATAGCCTGTGGTCAGTCAGCGTGATGTTAAACATTCTGGAAAATCTATCTGTGGTTTGCTTGTTCACTGGACGGGAGAGTGCAGGACCTCCTCAGAACGCATTAATCTCACTGAGCTTTACTGTTTGCAGCAACAAGTATTTAATCAAAATACTTATCAAGAAAAATCACTAGATAGATATTAAACCACAGGTTTTTTTATGTTTAGTCAATAAGTTTTTTAACTGTCTCAAAAACAGTTCATGAAAGTACAAAGGATCAGTTGCCTCGAGGTTTTCATCACAAGCGACGGTTAACATTTTGTACCAAACACAGCGCAGCAGTAATAGGTGGCAGTAGAGAAAGCATGCTGCGTGTATTCATTTTTATGCGCTGGAATAACCACCTTACACATTCAAAACGAATGAAATAAAGAAAAGCCAATATTGAAGTCTCTTAGCAAATATTTGCAAGTCAAGTGAGGAACGCAGCTCTGTGTGATTGTAGTCACCAAACATCTGCTGCAGCCCATTTAGCTCAGCTAAATCAGCTCTGAGGCGCAGTGACAAGGCTGTGTGTTGTATAGCGGTGTAACACAGCTCGTTATCATGTAGCTCATCGCTCTCTTCCCTCTCTCTCGGGGGAAACGCTCTGTCTTTCTCTCTTTCTCACTCAGGTTTTCGCTCTTTTTTTTCTGATCCAGACTAAAGCACGGGGAGCCGGGGATCACAGAGTGCTTTGATAAGGCATGGCTGTGCAGGTCGGATGTGCTAATATCATGCTAATGTAATGCTAATTTGTGTGAACACATGGAAGTAGAGAGAGGTAGTCAGTGTTTCTGAGGAGCGATGTGTTCTGTAGCCGGTGGCTATCGGGGTATTTCATGTCACAGATGATGGAGGAGCCCATCTGGTTTGGGCATCAAATAGGGCCACCGTACGGTGGGGGATTCTGGCAGTATTACTAGAGATATAATAATGCATGCTTTATGGGATGTTGAATCTTCTCATTTAGTCTTGTCATGACACATTAACACAGGTTTATCCTGCTGGCAGAGGCCTTTGCATCGAGCGTGGAAAAGATGTGAAGGTCTTAAGACGATCTCTGAAAGGCTCAAAAATTTAAAAAAACTCCAATTATGGCAAAAATTAGCAAAATGACACTTTGTCCCTACTACTGTCTACATTTATGTAGAGGGAAAAAACACCCAAAACATTTATCATAATTTCATAATTTAGAAATAAATGATTGGTACTGAAGACAGAGGTGTTGCAATAAGAAAGGTGTGAATGTGAGTACAGAGAGAAATGAGGGGAGAAAACAGAGAAAGAAAATGGGGAATACACAGGGGAGGGTGGCCAAGATGCTATTGTGAGCAAATGTTGACCTACATAGAAAAAAGAGACCAGGGCTTTGATATCCTGAAGAAGTTTTTTCCTTCCTCGTGGTTGAGCTACTCAACCAGTGATACAACTGAGAGACACTGGATCCATGTGTGTGTGTGCATGTGTACTCCTTAGTTACTTAAGCATGGAAACAAGCCACGACACATCATCAAATTAAAATGTTGCCAGCTGCAAATGCAGTTGCTTTTTAGGAATGAAATCATTCAGAGAAAGCAAAGGAAAAATTAGGCTACCTCTTCTGCAGTCCCTCTCTCCTGTTTTCCTTCTTTCCCCCTGCAACTTTTCTGGCATCAAAAGCTGACAGCCTTATGAATGAGAGGAGCTTCCATTAGAACAGACCGCCTGTCACTATGACAAAAGGCTAGGAAAGGGGAGTACATGCTTTAAATGCACGTGGAAAGAGACACATACACACATGTACGTGGGTTTGTGTGAGCATTTATGGTCTTTAAACTATCTTCGGGTTATTTGTGAATTTCTCAGAGTACAATCTGTCTTATTTAACAGATCGCATACCTCTATACTGTGTGTGCCTCACATTGGAAACACTGCAAATGTCACTATTACAGTGAATGAATATAAATTAGAGAACAGTTAAGATGAGAGGATACACGCATCTGTCTGCTACCCAGACATTATCATTGACATTATCACTGGACTTTCTAGATTGTGAAACCTTATAGTATGTCACAGTATTCAATTAGAAATACAATACATGTATTATTCTGACGGATAGCTACTGCAGTGCAAACCAGCCCTGTCTTAAATATTTGGAGTCAGTTTCTCCTGCACACCACTCCCTATGTGCTGTCTTCAGTACATCCGGATCAGACCAGGTTGTTCAATGCAGCTTCTCTCTGGCTGACTCTGACTCAATAGCCTGTACACTCAAGAGGCTGATAACTGTTCTACAAGGAAAGACCTTCGTTTATGACATTCAAACACCGAAACAGGATGCCTGTTTTAGCCTGTTGTACACTCATCACACAACCTCACACACGTCACAAGATATGTCTCCGATTAAATCAGAGGGCAACAGCCCCACATTCTACACAGAGTCCTGCACTGTGGAGCAAGCACAGAGTTAGAAACCCAGTCAGTCATCAGGTGATGTTTCTCTCTGAAGTGGCCATAAAAAACACACTTTACAGCGATGGAATGCAGATGTTTGTATGGAAGAGGTGTGCTGCATATAAAGTACTGCAGATGGAAATGATCTGACTGTAGTATTTCTGTATTCTGAATCTTCCAACACTGCTTAGTATTTTTTCAGCAGTAGGTAAATGAATGCATATTAGGTATATATTCAGACTACTGGAAAGAAACAGAAGGTGGTGGTGGCTGGATTTTATTTAAATTACAAGAACTCTTCAGAGTCAGGGCAATAACTGATAGTGTTCTCGATTCTTTGTTAGATTCCATATCAAGAGCTAGCTCGTTCTCACTCTCAACAACAGAATATAGGGCTCGACACAGAGCTGGAGGCCTCTATTAGCATATGTGGATGTCCTTATAACCTGAGTCCATTTCAGTGTACGCTTATACTGCAGTTATCTCATATCCCACTGGCTTGTGCATCTCTATATTAAACTCTTTATGAGCATGTGCTTGTGAGTATACATGTTTCTATGCATGCGTACATGCAAGTGAGTTCAAATGTGTTTAAGCTGTGTACAGTTGCAAGGAGGAATGGTCAATAATAATGATCACCGCTATTCCTTTCTCCTCTGAGTTCAGTCTAATGCATACTAACACCATCTAGCAGACAGCCTTTCCTGCTCTGTCCACATCTGCGTTTATTAGTGTATATTCCAAAACTATGGCTTCACTTCACCCCAGGTGGCTTCCACCAATATCAGCCATCTCCTCTTCCCTTCGTCACCCCATTCAGCTGCTTTGGCATCATCAGTGGCACAAACACAAGCCCTTTTCTGTGGCTGCAGACTCAATAGCTTCAATCAATCCTCTTATAAGCCACAGTGAGCCTGTAAGGAGACTATTTGTTCACTCAGACTGGTAGTTTTTGCAGTATCAATGAAACTTAAATTGCTTGTGGGACATAATAGAAACAGCCAGAATTATATTCCTATTACAATGCAAGTGTCACGCTTTTCACCAAGGAGAGTTTGCACTGGGTCAGAGATGTCACCACTGAACACAGGTTAATGTGTGCCAGGGACTAAGAATGAAGGATTTGTGATGAGGTGGAATACAATAACACATGGAGACATAGCTGAGAACTCACATCTACTGAGTGACCTGCCCCAAAACATACACTTAAAACTGTGAGTTGGCATGGCTCTTTCAGTCATTTCCTCCATCCATCCATCAGTTTTCTGCCACTGATCTGCAGTCACGACGCAGTGGTGGTCTAAGCAGAGAAGCCCAGACCTCCCTATCCCCAGTCAGCTCCTCCAGCTCATCCGGGAAACACTGAGGAGTTTGCAGGGCAGCTGGGAGATGCAATTTCTCCAGCATGCCATACTTTCCACTAGAACATGCCTCGCTCTCACCCAGGAAGCGCCCTTGTCCGATTTGCCTCAGCTGACTTGTTTTGAAGGAATAGTAACTGAACTTCTCACCTTATCACTAAGGCATATCCATATTTTGGCGGAAATTCATTTCTGCTGCTCATATGGGTAGTCTCATTCTTTCACCACAACCCAGAACTCATGACCATTTTTTTGCAGCTAATAATCATGGCTTCAAACTTTTAGTACTAATTCTAATTCCTGCTGGTTCACAGCCAGCTGCACACTGCTCAAGTGTGAGCTCAAGGTCACCACCTGATTAAGGCAATAGAGCCACATCATCTGCAAAGAGCAGAGATGAGATTCTTACAGCACTGAGCTACACCTGAAATTCTGTGCATAAAATTCAAAACAAATTTGGTGACAAAGGGAGCCTTGGTGTAGTTCAACACTAACCCGGAACAAGCCCGACTTATGGCTCTGTATAACACCTCCTTAAAGATGGGAATCACAACCACAGTCTGCCAATCCAGAGGGACCTCCCAAGGTCTCCATGTTGCAGAAGTGTGCCACCAAAGACAGGAACTAAGAGTGCATCCCATCCACCAAGGAGCTGCTCAGTGACCTTAATTATAGTAATGACTGAGTTACCCATCCTTCACAGACTCTGCTTTGCCTACACAAGGCCTATCAGTGGGATTAAGGAGACCTTCAAACTATTCCTTCAACCACCTGATTATCCAACTAAAGTTTTGTTACATGGCCTTATCAAAATGCCAGTTTCTGCTTCAGCTACTGCCAGACCTGCACTCTGCTCTGTGGCTGCACCTGTTAGCCGCCTAGCTGCCTCCAGTTCAATATTATATAATTAAGACATGACTAGGGAAAAATTGAGAGATAGAGACAAAATAAAAGATCAAGTGGGAAAGCGCACTTCTGGGATACAACCACTCCCTGTCATCTAAAATGACTTACAAATTAGCTTACAGCTATGTGCTTCCAGTGAAGAAGAAAACTTTCATATGCTAATTCAGATCATGGCTAGGCAGGCAATTATCAAAAAAGTGGCAGCGTTGTCTGACAGATCTCCACAGGAACCCCGGCCTCTTTTCTCTGTTTCTTACCGAGCCTTTCTCAGATCAAATATGCTGCTCTAAAAACAGATAGTGGGATAGTAATGTGAAGATACTGTGACACTAAAAATAAGTGCAAATATAAAGCTAGCAGGGACTTTATGACATCTGTTTATATAGTTGTAGACCAGAGTTTTGCAAAAAAAAAAAAAAAAAAGTAAAAATAAATGGTATAAAAAGATATTAAATGAAGCTGCACTACAACTTTTTTTAACAGAAAAATATAGGTTCATTTTGTTTCTCCATGACCTTGAAAATCTCAATCTATGCTCCTTTGACTCCTCTGAAGAACTCTGAGTCATCTGTCCTGATCAACACCCACAGTCTGAACACCACTGATGGGAAAGCAACCGAGTCAGCTAAACAATGCAGATAAAAATTGCTTCCTCATCACTCTGCTGGCAGTGTCCCCAATGGGCAACTGTCTTGGAGTGTATTAGTGAGTGGAATGTGGTCTCCGGAGACAGCCGAGCCCTACAGCGTCACCGTAACCTTGACCACTCAAAGTCACACAGCCTGATTTAAAATAAATAAATAAAAAGATAAGCCAGGCTCGTTACACAGCCGAAGATTAACCAAAGGTCAACAAAGGCTTTCAGTTAGGATGCAACATTTGGAAGTGTGGAGGATTGAAATGAAACAAAAGCAGGCACAAGACTTACTCTGTGTTTTAGAGAATATCACTACTGCAATGGTGACTGCAGATTTGCATTTTCCATAGAAAAACTAAAGCATGGCGTGCATGCACCATCTGTTCAATAAAACTGCAATTTTCACAAAACAATGTTGTGTTAATGTATGTGAATGTACAGGAATCATCACAAAGGCCCCTTTAAACTATAATTACTTTTAAATAAAAAACACTTGTCTTTTAATAACATGTAACTGTGGTGATAATCCCACCATATGTTGTGCCTTATTGTTTCCCACCATGAGAATGTCACACAGTGACTGGTGCCAGGATTGCCAGTGTAGTCTGTAATAATGAGTGTATGATGAGCCCAGGAGGGCCTGTGTTGTAATTAGGCCTGGTCACTGTTATTGGCAGAGTGACTCCAAAATGATCAGGCTGGGATAAGCATCTCCATGGAGTGGGGGGACCCCACCAATTTACAGCCCCTCTAATAAAAGTCATCTGTCATTCTTGCAGGAGGCACACACTGACAGCTGCTGCGGTTACCATGGCAACATGCTGACCACCATTCGCTTAGCAAGCACTATTCCCAATACTGTAAATGGTGGAGATGTACAATCATGCACATATACTGTCCAGACCAATCTTTCAGGACTAGATTAAAATGCATACACAGTTCTTCTGTTTACTAATACTACCTCCCTCTTCTGAAGGTCTGACTGTCCTGTGTACTGTTTTCTCTGATATCTTTCTTTCTTTATCTCTGGGATTTGTGATTTCAGGCTAGATAAATAAGACAGACTTGTGTCTTCCTACTTGTGTCAGTGCATGCAGTGATAAATAACATAACTTGGTTCAGATCCTGAATATTTTTAGCCCTTCTCTGACGAAATACTGTACACTTATAAGTATCACCTCACTGACTTGGCCTTGCATAAACAGCAAAAAATGCATGTAGAACATTGTAACATTTAGAACACACTGGCTAGTATTTTGACTTCATGGCTGCACACATAGGCTTTAAATTAAATAAAAGAAAACGTCAGTCAAAATGAAAAATAGTCAGCAGTTGTAATTAAAAGAAAATGTAACAATTCTTAAATAATTTAAAGTTGCTATTTAATTAAGATAAAAAGAAGATAATTGTTAGAAAGGAAAGTTTCTCAGGTCAACATCTTTCTGTAGTTACAGCTTATTAAATATGGGAAATGTATATTTTTCTTTGTGTTATTGGGCAACTGAAACATTTAAGACATCAATATATATATATATATATTTTTACTTCAGTACTGAGAATTACTTTTTAGACTAACAGTTTGAGTAAATGCAACCACTCTGTATTTCGGTACACCGTGTATCTAACGAAAAATGACATGCTCACAATGCATGCTATGGACTGCACTTTCTTAGATTTCTTACAAAAATATGCTGTATAACTTTGAGAAAACAGATGGATTCCTTGGCCTTGGCTAAATACACGTGTATAAAAATGAAGGTCAGCCGTCTTCACTCGGAAAATTCAACCTGAAAATTTAAATTAGAAATACGTACGTTTTCATTTTCTGGAGTAGCTGCTACCTTTAACCTACACACACATATATAAAGGGAAAAAAGGGAAAAATATTTTTTCTTCTTCTTCTTTTCTTGCTAGTATAAGAAATAAATCTCTTTCTACCTCCCATAAAGAGTCGAGTAAATTTGGGCGTTGTAATTATATATACACAAAATAAACACCTTTTCTCATTTCTCATCCCACCTTGATTAAAAACTTAAAGCAGCCTATCCTGGTCTAAGCCAGATCTTCCCACTACAAAGTAGAGTCAGAGTGGGGGGCTGAGCTTATTTATTGCCGATCCTAATCATCAGCAGCATCCCTCTGCTCATTAACTAGACACACAGTAGCCTCAGGCTAACAGCCTCATATGTCAGCCAAAGAAAAAGATGTCATCTTCTGCTTGACTGAATAAACTGCTATTAAAACTGGATGCAAATAGGCACTGAACGACACTCAGATCAGGAGGTAGCAGGCGAGCTTAAACCCTGAGGTGCTCAGCCTCATTGTTGCCCCACATTTCTCAGTTAAAATGCAGAGACTCTGGGTGCTGTCTGTCTCCAGACTTACAAGGCATCCAAACTCCCTGCGGAACAAAATGCCACAAAAGTGTTTGTTCACTTGTATGACAGTAAGTAGTTTACACTACTGGCTGTTTGCTGGGAAACTATTTGACATCTAAGTTAAGGTGAATATATTAAATGTTTCTGAAATATAACACAGTAGACGCACGTGGAAAACCATCATGTCAACCTAATACGAGAGCAACAGTAGAAGCTATCGTGTTGTCCATTATGCTCCACTGTGCCTATATTCGGCTCAACTGGCTGTACGGTTGTATAGACAGTCCAATGAAACTCTATCTCCCCAGATCTAAACAGAATCAAACAAAGCGCAGTGGAAGAATGGAGTGTGTTTGTACAGGACTTATTTGGCAGACACTGACGTACTATGACTGGATGTCTCTTTTCTCCATCAGACTGTTTTGAGGCAGCTGCGTGAGTATGTTTTTTTTTCTTCTTTTTTTTCTCCCCATCAAACAAATGTTTGTCTGTTGAATCAAAACTGAAGAGGGAAATCTCATCACAATAGCTTTCAAATCTGTGCCTGCCTCTGTGTGTGTGGCTGTGTGTGCAGTGCAATTAGCCAGTACTGGAGTTGAGCTATTAAACCTCTGATGGTTGTGTGTTTACAATGCTATCATTGGCCTCTCTCTGGCCAGCGCTAAATGAGCCAGTGTTGAGCCTCAGCTGTATAATCATGAATATTCATCTCTCTGTCTGTGAGAACCCCCAGTGTGTGTGTGTGTGTGTGTGTGTGTGTGTGTGTGTGTGTGTGTGAGGCACTGGCAGGCATTAAAGAAGCTATTACTATCTACTCATCACAATCCGTCACTTTGTCTGGATAATAAGTCAAGCTGACAACAATTCTGCTTAGCGCCAAACCACCACCAAGACAGGCTTTGTTCTGAGAGCAAAGTTTAAAAAAAAAGAAGGAAAAAAAGGAGAACAGCCTTTTTCTGGTCCAAGAGCTTCAAAGAGCAGCAGATCAGGGGTTTCTTGGTGGGTCACAAACAATGTCATGCCTTTATTTTTCTTTTACTCATGTTTGATGAAAGCATTGGATAAAAGGGGGGAAAGAGGAAGCGCTTGAACTATCTTTGCAACACCTGGGGAACAGAAATGCTGTCTCCCACTGACACACGCTTGTTTGTTTACAGCGTGACGTAAATAATGCAAATGTGCATTCTTAGTGTGGTTATTAATTACATTTCCTAAGTGTGAACAAGACAATCCTTGAAGCCCTTGCTAAACTGTGATAACCTCAGTGGCTAAAAGAGTTACTCCCACGGTGCCATTCCCCTGAGACCATGTGGCACAATATTCCCGTTCGTGGAAAAAGAACTTAAATACAGCCCTGCTTGGCGTTTCATGGTAATTTGCGGTGGCAAGTGGAGCAGGCAATGCTGCTCTGTGAGTAAAGCAGAAGGGGCAAGAGGAGGATTAGATAATCAAACAGTGTGCCACTTTAAATAATCTCTGGATCCTCTGGGGGAGGTGAGACTTAAAGCCGGAGCCCTTCTGCTTTAATTGTCTGATTTTCCCATCATTACAGTTGAGAGCCTCAGTAATTCAGGCTTATTAAATATTCAGGAACCACACCGAGGAGGACGGAAGGAGGGAGTGATGGGACAGAGATAAAGGTGGAAGAGAGGAGTGGGAGAGTGCGAGGATGTTATGGCAAGACAAAATGTATGGTTTGGGAGAAACACTGACACAGACGTTTCCTTTCTTTTCCAACTCTGAAGGAGAAAAGCACTTTTGGAATGATCAAAGTATGTGCAAGAAAAAAAGTTTTAGCAGTTTACCCTTTGTCCAGTTCACTGTAAAAATTACTCACCAGTATCAAACAGTAGTAACATAACTTAATAAAAGATAAATTCAATGGAGGAAATAATGATAAAACAAATCCTCCAGGCTACAAAATTGAATTTGGAAAAAAAAACAAAGTATATTTATACATATATATATATATATAGATATACATACATACATACATATATATATACATATATATATATATATATGTATATGTATATATATACACTAGGAGCACTAGGTGCGGTGACTCCCAAGCTAGGCGAGTGGCTCCAGCAGATCCCGGGAACAACATCGGACATCTCTGTCCAGAAGAGCGCAGTCCTAGGAACAGCTAAGATACTGCGCAGGACCCTCAAGCTCCCAGGCCTCTGGTAGAGGACCCGAGCTTGAAGGATAAACCGCCCACAGGGGCGTGCTGGGTGTTATACACATATATATATACATATATATATATATATATGTGTATGTATGTATGTATGTATGTATGTATGTATGTATATATAGATAGATAGATAGATAGATAGATAGATAGATAGATAGATAGATAGATAGATATACTCAGTGTTAGATTTACATTTGTTGAATAATATGTTAAGAATGTAATATTTGATTGTAAAGTAATCCTAGTTAGATGGTGCCTTGGCCCCACTGTTTGTAGACAGGGATGATGAATGCTGCCGACTGACCTACGTATTAGCATTCACTAAAAATTATTGCAGCATATTTTACGTTTAGAATCTCATAAAGTCGGTTGTTTGTCTTTTTATTTTATTTTTTTGAAGTAACAAAAAGTAACCACATTTGGATCACTGAGCTCAAAAGACCAATTAAAAACATTTCACATAAAAAAAACATTTGGATTAAAAGCTAAAGGGAAAAAATAAAGAATAAAAATATGGCTACCAGTTGTTAAGCAAATATCTGTGTTTTAGTGCTCGTGATTTTGGATAAACCAGATTCCAATAAACATCCAGATAAGCATGTCGAGTGGAGCTCTCCGTGGTGCTGAACAGAGGTGGCGATCCATGAATGAAAATTATGGCTGTGCACAAGCTCAGTGAAGGGGGATATTAGGAAGAAATACAGTCTCTTAAAATGAAACACCTGAAGTAGTTTAATCGCTCACACTTAGAACTTCTTCCTCTGCTCCGTGTAAGATGACAGAATTAATTCAATAATGGATCAAACTATTTTAATTACTAATAGAACTAGTCTAAAATTTTAAAAAATGAAATCCTGACAAGTTGAAATCATTCTGGCGAGCTGAGGTTATAAAAGTCTATAAATGAAAAAGCTGAAATCTACATTACAGTGATTATACAGAAAGAAATGAAAAGACTTCTACTCCCTAATGAGTCACCCTGTCTGATCATAGCCTGGAGCTACAGCTTCCATCCATAACTTTGCACAAACTACATCCTGACATGACGTTTACTGGGGTTTTTAGCCTGAAAAAAGATTAGTATTAAAATTAGGGCCTGAGTCAGCCACTGGAGCAAGATAATTTTACAAATCTCTTAGGCAAATTGGCTTGTTGTCCTGAATCGAATCTCATTATCCCGATCAGTGAATTTTTACCTCATTTATTTAACTAAATAAATGTAAAAAACGAATGAAAATATATTGGAAATGATCCTCAGTGTAAACAAAAACAGCGAGTCTTCAGCATGGAGTTAAAGTGAGGAAAAGTGAGACATTGCTTCACTTAAGAAAATACGGCAAACCCACAATTGTACTTTACTCAAATATTATCAAACCTTCTGTATTTGTGCAAAAGCTTAAAAATTTAAACGTAAACTATTCATTTAACAGAACAGTTACACATTATACTTGTGTGTAGGCAGTATTATAATGTTATATTCTACATACTTGGGGAAAGGAAGCCCTGAGGGCCATAATCGGCCTGCGAACCATCTCAGTCTGGCTCAATCGATTCATCTCTGCAATATGCAAATCTGTACTGTTATATCACTTGATTCCAAGGTCATCAGTGAGCTATGTAGAGGTCAAAATCTTTAAATGTTGATAAAGAATTTTGTTCTTTCTTTCTTTTTTTTTTGTTCAACAATTTTTGTAACATTGTGTGACCCTGTTCTTATAGTTGGTTTTGTAAACATCTCTTTCCTTTTACTGTTGTTGTAGTGAGAAAACTTTGCTTCACATGTTATCAGTCCTGTTAATACATTTTAACATAAAGTGAAACTAAACGTTGGTCTGAATTCCCCTTGCAGTATGTAAATATATAAATGTTGACCAGTTTCACAAAAAAAAATGTTTTTTCTGACACAAACACAGTTTAACTAAATGCATCATGAGAAAATTTTTTAAAACATGACTGTTTGATCACTGCAAGGCAGAGTTTATGTTTCAGCCGGTCACTACGTCTATGAGAATGTGACTAGTATCGTGTATTTTCAGATGGCGCTGCTATGTGTGTTACTGTGCGATGCCGAGCACGAGTAAAGGATATTTTCCACGGTGCAGTAAATGGGTGAAACTGGAGCCCCACAATGTGTGAGCTGTGATGTGCATGCAGTACTCTAGTTTACTTTTTGCATAATCCTGCTGACAAATCTTTTCACAGCTTTAATCCAACACCCATTACTATCTGAATTATGCTTCAAAAACAGCTCCATGTAGTGTGTCACATCTTTGTGAGCAAATACACACGTGTGTGTGTTTGCACAGTTTCCTCTAAATGTGCACAGCCTGGCTGTAAACATCCAGCTGGACTAATAAATGAAAGTAGGTCTCACTGAAACAAACTTGTAATCAAACTGTTGCTTCGGCACATTCTGAAACCTTTGCAGAGAAGTTGGTGAGAAGCCAGTCGTGCTGGGAGACGATGATCTGCCTGCAGGTCTGGATCCAGACCTGAGCCTGCAGGTCTTCTACTTATTTCTAGATTTGTTTGGGTCTAGTGTTTTAGCAGATCCTTATGTGATGTTGAAGGGTTTTGTTTCATAGAGTTTTCATGCGCAATATTGAAAAACATGGTGAAAGCAAAAAAGCAGGCCGCTGCTTGGATTGCTAACAGTAATAAGCTCAACACAGAATTGTCTCTTTAGCCTTGTTTATTTTTCTTGCTGCATCTTTTTCCAGTGATTGTGCACTGTAGTCACAGATGACTGTAAACACCTGCGCCGTCGTTCGTGCTGTGGACAAATCACTTTTGTGCAACAATTAAATGGATAATTATCTCTATTTATTTTAAAGAGTTTAAGTGGCAGCTGAAAAGAAATGTAAACAGTCGAGGGCCCAATCAAAAAGCAAGAAGCACGTGGGAACCTTTTCCACACAAATATTTATAAATGTGTGGTAACAAGGTGCAGGCCTCACAGATACTAAAGCTCTGCGCAAAGCAAGTTTTCTATGTCAGTGAGAAAGAACTTTACATAAAACAAAACAGCTCATCACATTGAGCTACCATCCTATTTTTCCAGCTTCCAAACTCACCAATCTGCAGTAATATTTAAAATCTGCCATTCACAGACTTCACTGCTATATTTATAGGCCCTCTCAGTCCTGGTTCCTTCTCTTCAATTCTTGACTGAAGCAATTTTAGTTCCTTCTTTGTAACTCTTTTTATTGGCGCATCTAACAATTTAAGGTGCAAAGTGTTATTGTTAATATGTCAAAGGTGAAATACGGGAGGTTCTGCATCCACTCGTGGCTATAAGGGACAGTATACATGTATACAAAGACATGTGTATGCACAGCTTTATAAATCTGACAATTTGCATGAAAATGTAGATTTGAATTTGTTAAATGTATTACTGAGACATGTGATGGTCTTTGTAACAGCAAATGACAATGTAAAAATCTAAGAAATATAAAATTGCATTTAAATAAAACAGAATTAAATAAAAACAAATAATGTTTCATTTTATTTGATTTTAATAATGGTTATTTTTCTTTTTAATACAATTTCTTATTTGTTTTTATTTTAATTTTTTCATTTTCTTATTCCGTCCTTTTTATTTCCTTTTGTTAGATTTATCTTGTTTTTATTTTCTTACATTCTAAAATTATTTTTGTTAGTAGTTGCAGTATTATTGTTGTTATTGTTGTTGTTGGGGAAACATGGGAAAATAAGGAGATCATTCATTCAAACTACTCTCCTTAAAATTCTGGGATGGACAACAGAAAATAAAATACAGGAAAGTGACTGAAAAAAATGGAGCTTCATGGAACTACACTGATATTGTATTGTATTAACCACAATCAAGATTATATGTACAAACAGAGATTGAAAGATCAAATACAAAATTGAAAAAAACCCAGGTGATTACTGTAAGCTCAGATCAGTCTTTACCAAACTGACTCCACACGTTTTTTCCCCTCCCTCCAGATTTCCAGGGCACAGAATGAAGACACGCCCCCGTTTACAAGACCACTCGTCTACTCGACTGTTATAAAATTCCCACAGCAGCCTCTGCCATTCTCATAATGGCTCAAATCAAAGCAAAAAGAAAAACGAAGAAAAAAAACACTCCCTCCCTTTATACAGCAATTTCAATTTAGCCTCCTCCTCCTGCCCATCTTGTTCTTTGTCACTGTCTCCTCTGTCTCCTTGCTTTTCAATTCTTCCCTTTTCCTTGGTGTTCCCTTTTCCTCTTTCTCCTCCCTCCCCCCTCAGAGTATTAGCTTGCAGTGGCCAGGCCGCTTGACAGCTGCTCCACCTGAAGAATATCAATCAATGTTGCTGTGGAGACCAAATCAGGCTCCCCTCCTTTATTTTCTGCCCCTCTTTTCCCTTCCATCATCTTGGCCTTGCATGTTGCTGTTCATGGTCTAATCATGAACCAGAGCTTGTTTGCTGCTCTAAAGTGTAAATGACTCATTAGGCTCATAAAAGGTGTGAATATTTACATAGTATTGACTTCTTGAACTGATATATTACAGGAACACACCTCACCACCTTCTGCTGCTAATTTCCTTGAGGTGTGAATAATTGAGTTGCAGATGCAAACCCCGAGATGTCTCAGACTATCACTCCAGATGAGCCAGGCAGACAGGCGTGGGATGGAAATGTCTATCACTGCTAACGCATGACAGGAGAGCGAGCACTGTACAAATCACATGCTCAATATAGGACCACACTCAAAGTGTTACTAATCACCATTAAGGGCTCTTCTGTTCATCCCTGCAGAGCATTTTTTTAATTATGTTGTATAATAACATAAAACTTGTAGAAAGGTCATTAACCCCCTCAATAAAATTAATAAATAAAGAAATAAATTAGGTCCCATCCATCCATCCATCCATCCATCCATTCGCTTCCGCTTATCCTTTTCAGGGTCGCGGGGGGCGCTGGAGCCCATCCCAGCTGTCATAGGGCGAGAGGCGGGGTACACCCTGGACAGGTCGCCAGTCTGTCGCAGGACTAAATTAGGTCCCTTTTTTTAAAAATAAAAAACCCCAAAAGCTACTTTTAAAAACTCGTGAAAATTCTTTTCTTTTCTTTTTTTACACCTGGCAGCAGTTTTTCCTGGACTATCAAGCTGTCAGGAGACCAATCAGATCCTTCCCTGTAATTGCTCCAATCTAGCTAACATACATACACTCTCACACAGTCCCACTTTGAGCCAATCCCCAAACATGGCCACAATCCTGCTGCACTACATTGTACTAAGCAATGAAATGACTCCCTACAGACCCATCGTCAGTGGCGCTAGTGCCAGGCCCGCCAGCGGAGGGTTAAGTAAATATTGGGCAAAGCAGCTGCTCTCAGAGTACCATCGTCTGCCTGTGTTCCTGCCTGGTCCCAGCCTGGTATAAATCACACACAGCAATTAGTGCCACACTGTCCCCATGCCCTCGTTAAACAACCCCGCCTGCTGAGGAAGCCCGTAAACACCAGACACCAGCCTGAATGGGTGGTGGAGGGAGGGCTGGGTGGATGGATGGATGGATGCACAATCACAGGGGCTCAAGTTTTAAAAAATAACTATTTCAGACTTCAGATATTTTCCCTTTAAGTTTTAGTTTACCTCAAACTAATAAACGTGACTGTATATTGTTATGGTAATCTAATCAGAACAGGCAGACCACTTCTGGAGGCCTTTAAGTTGCAGAATGCCAGTCCTGTAATATTCGGAAACAAAGGACCTAAACTGGGCATTAGACTGGCATCTCTTAAGTTAGCTAACAGTTAACAGCCTATTGGTGTTAGTCATTTTATACATGAAGGTCATCAACTCTAACAAAGTTTAAAAAAGGGATAAAGAATTATACAAATGTTAGAACTTGTCTGTGTCTGTGTACTGCAGGAAAGCTCATTCTTTGCCACATGCTAGCAAAGTTAACCACAATTCGGTGCTCTTTGACTGATACAGGCAGTACAGGTCTCTCTTTCTCTCTGTCTTGTCATCCTCTCACCCACTGTGTGTGAAAAGATGCTCTTATGCCAACACAGCTTTAAATGTACCCCACATTAACTATTTTTACCAGGACGACAGCATCTGCAACAGGGTGAAAAGTCTGTGTTCCACTCTTAGTTTCACAACCACTTACTGAGTAGTTGGAGAGTGTTTGTAGACAAATGTGTACCTTCCATACAAACTATGGGTGACTGCAGCATTCTGCAGTCTTTTAACATAGATATTGGTATTTGGTGCAAGTCTGTTTGTGACCAGTACAATATACAGTATGCTAAACTACAGATATTTTGTCCCATTCCTGTGACAAAAACACTAGTGCTAGTCTGTTGATCAGCTATAATTGATCAGGGACAAACCTGCAGTCTGTCGTGTCTTTCAGTTGAGTCACTATGTTAAAGAAAAAAGTCTGTCCAACAAATGAAAAGTCATTTAACTCCTCCTCATTTTGGCAGACGTGGCCAACTCCAGTGAAATGTGCAGGATAAGGGAATCGTTCTTCAGTTTAATTTTCCATGGTTATTGTACTTATTTTTTTAACTTTTTGGGCCCATAAAGGTGTGCAGCCGTCATCAAAGAGGAGAGCAGTTCCTGGCAAAAGATCAACTGTGCAATTAAAGCACTGCTGTGTGGTCAGAGTGGCTGTAATATGTTTGGTAAAACCTTTCAATAAGCTTACTGATGGAAAAAAAAAAGCTTGAACATATCAGCAAGATCAGCAAGACAGCAGAAAGTCAGATGAGGTGAGGTGGCCAAAGTCAGAGACTTTTTATGATGACTGCTGTTTTATCATCAGATATCATTAAGATCCAGCTGTACCTGATTTAAAATTAGGAAAACACACAGGAGTAGGGCCTAACAGATAATGGCTATTTCTTTGCATGAACAAATTGTTTAAACATTTGGCAATTACAGAGCACAATTTATGCTACTTGTAATCTGTAATGTTGCTAGAAGCCTGCATGTGTGAAATGAGCCAAACATGCCAAAGCTACAAACTAGCAACTAATAAATAAGAAGAAGTGTTTTGAAACTTTCACCATTATATATTTAGTCATGCAGATATGAAGCCCAAGAATTAGAAAATGAATGAAAGATTTTCATATTTAAACACATTTGGCATGTCTGCGTCCACATACTGTATTGCAGTATATTTATCAATATAGATCCAGACTATAAATCCAGACTTTAACATAGAATTGGCTCTGTAAAATAAAACATTTTGACTGTGATTAGTATATTTATACTACATTATATAATAAAGGCAATCACAAGTGTGTACTGTAATCACAGGTCTGTTTCATATCTGCGCCACTGCAAACCAAATTCAGAATAAAAGAGACAGTTCATTCAAAGACTGTGCCACCAAGAGCAAGTCTGCTCCGCTATACTTATTTAGCTTATACAAATAAAACAGCATGAGCCAATGATGGGCTAATTTATGATGCATGCTCTGAAAAGTGATAATCAATGATCACTGAGCTGATTTATATCATCCATCAACTGTGATGCCCGTGATCTAAAATACCCAATTAAACCCTCAATGTAATTTGGCCAACAACAGCTCATGAAAGGACAAAAACAGCGGCTGGTGAGAGGAGAA
This sequence comes from Oreochromis niloticus, assembly GCF_001858045.2. Lineage (NCBI taxonomy): Eukaryota > Metazoa > Chordata > Actinopteri > Cichliformes > Cichlidae > Oreochromis > Oreochromis niloticus. The sequence continues at coordinate 2,878,921 of NC_031975.2, forward strand.
ATAGCCATCAGCAACCCTATTACCATATTGCTCTAAATTACCACAATCACCGGGGGAGCATTTAACATGCCACCACCCAGTGGAGGAAAAAAAGTCTTACAAATAATGTCAGAATGGCTGTAACTGATTTACATTCGGCTCTCTTTGTGACTGTGCTACCAGTTGCTGTTGCATCCAGACTAATTAGGAGGTAATGAGAGTGCAATTGGGCAGTGGGCACATTTAGAGACAGCGAGACGGTGACAGACAGGCAGGCAGGCAGGGACGGCGAGCTCAGGTGCTCAATGACTCGTCTAAGGTACAATGGTGCATGGGCAGATACTCCAGCACCACCACCACCACCTGACTGCCACTCACAGACGACAAGGCAGAAGGCAGAGGAAAGCAGGGGGGTGAAGGAGGTGGGAGGACTGATATGAAGGAGGGGGATGGGGCAATATGGCTGGAGCAGGTGGAGAGAGCTGGTTAGCAGCGGTGATACCGGTGCTGTAAATGTATTTAAAACAAAACAAAACACACAAAAACCAAAAATTAGGCTGACATTCTAGGTCTGCTCGCTTTGCACATGTTTTTTTTCCAGGTCTTCATTTGCTACTGTGTTTTCTTCAGCCCTCTTCTCTTGCCTTGTCTGCAGTGTGCTGCATATGTGGATAAAACTGTAGAGGAGAAGACAAATGTGCAACAGCGGTCTTTCGGAAATATGCCTCCCCCAAATTTCCCTTGTCTCTGTCAGACTGAGACACATTCTCCTGTTTAGGTGCATTGTGAGAGTAGAGGATGGAGAGAGAGAGAAACAGGGAGATTGTGTGTGTGTGTGTGTGTGTGTGTGTGTGTGTGTGTGTGTGTGTGTTGGGGGGAGGGGGGGGGGGCTGTAATGGTTACTGTGGCAACCAGGAGAGTGACTCTTAGACATTGGCATATGCATAGGGAGGGGGAGAGGTGGAAGAGAGACGAGTGTGCTGGTGAAGGGATGTAGTAGAGGGAGGAAAGGGTGGTGGTGCTGAGGGAAGGGTGGGGTGGAGGAGGTAGAGTGCAGGAGGCAGATCAGAGGGAGGTGTCAGAGGGTTACTGCGCACAGAGATTCACCCTTTTTTTCTAGCGTGGCAGAAGAAAGGGAGGCAGAAACAAAAGGAGCTGTCTTTTGAATGGTGGCTGCGCTGGATTGGACTGTCAGCGCTTCCTCTCTAACAACCTTACTTAGCTTGCTGCTCCCACTCCCAGACACTTCCTTACTCTGTCTCTCTTTCAGAATACATTGCATGCTTGAGTCTATTGCATGTGATTCTCAGATGAAAATTTAACACTGATGTTGCTTATTGCATCTAAAGATTTAAGCACTGTAATACAATATATTCTGCACCTGCGCCTGCATCTTGACCTTTTTTCTTTAATTGATTTCTTGCTTTTCTACATCACTTGTTTCATAAAATATCAGAGTGTTTTCTTTTGTCTGTATGTGTGTGTGTGTGTGTGTGTGTGTGTGTGTGTGTGTGTGTGTGTGATCAGCAAAAACCCAAAGACATTAAGTTTTACTATATGATGTAAATAAGAAGAAAATGGGAAAAAGTTCCTGCATATAAAAAGCAGAAACAATCGCGTTAGCATTTGGACTTTGAACTATTTATACTTCAAATGTTGGACTGCGATTGTTGTGCTAGCTGCTGTGTTTTGTGAACATTTGCAGCCTCTCTTGTATCTAACCACCAGAGCTCAATAGTTCCAGAAGCAAAGATCCTGCTCATGTTCTCCACAAGGTTTTTGATTATGAGCCACAATGTTGCAACTTTCCAAAGTAGACTTGGTAGGAGCAACAACAATGGTGTGACCTCCTGTAGAAAGTCTGTATCATATCGACATTGTTTTAACAAACATGCATTAATTACGATGTTGTGGAAAACAACTACTCTTCCGACAATCTGCACTAAGTATTACGTCACTTTTCACTTGGGGATCAAATACTTATTTCACTCAGAGACATGGAAACCAATTTATAACTTTCATGTAATGTGTTTTATGCAGATCTTTGGTTGATATTATGTTAAAACTACCACGAAAATTAGAAACTTTATTTCTTTGCAAATGACCAAACATACAAATTCAGCAGGGGATCAAACAATTGCGTTCCCCACTTTTTTCTATTGGCTGAAGAATGTGTCCTAGTCTCTTTGCTTGTGCTATGAAGCAAAGCTGGTGAAAATGAAGATAGCGCTCAGAAGTCTTTTCAGTTCTCATGCTGAACTTTATGACAATTACGACTATCCACACACTCTTAAAGCACTGAGGTAGCTGTACATGACAGTGTAAATGGATAGGAAGTGTAAATATGGAATTACTTAAGCTGAAACACAGCAATCACCTGGTGTGATTCACAGCTTATACTAGCTAACTTTCAGGTGAACGGTATAACTGACAATTTGCATGGAGAAAGTACGTTCTGAGCAGAAGCTGTCTCAGTGGGTAAAATAATCCTCCTTGGGTGATCTGGTGAAAGCATAGACAGAGTTTAGAGCACCTTTTAGACCTGACCTGTTTGGTCTGGACTTTTCCGGTTGATCCAAACTCAGATTTCAGGTTTGAAAATGGACTACGGTCCGACCCAAACAGGTTCCACGAGCTAAAGGTCAGATAAGGCAAGTCTGAAGTGCTAAAATGTTTTGGCAGAACGTGTCAGTCAGGTAGTTTACTGGTGTACATCTGCATGGCAGAAATTTTAGTTATTGCAGATTTTGCTCGACTTACAATGTAAACTTGGCATTTTTGTTTTGATAAGGCCAATTAACCTTTTTACTCTTCAAGATGCACCGTGACTTCTCTGCCCTGTTGCGAAGACAAGAGCAGGATAATAGTAAGTACCCTCTGACCTTATGACAGGAGCCCACAGAGAAACAGACTGCCAGAGACAAACAGAGCTATGGGGTGAGTGTAATAAATATGCTGCCCCCTATAGTGGTGATGACCTTATAAACAACAACAAAGTGTCACTATGGCCAGGCCTGCTGGGAGCTGCCCTCCATGCAAGGGCAAATGGCCCAGAATTCACTAGACAGGACAGCCAAAGCTCGCAGAAGAAACAGTTATGCGATGTTATACCACAGGACAAGCGTTTGGCCTGCCGGGACTCATTTTAAATGTTTGTTTTAACAATCACTCACTCTCATTGAGCAGCCAGCCGATGTGTCTGTTAGACGTAACACACTTTAGTCAGATCTCCTTTTTTCCAACACAGCACTTTACAAACAACATAGCACGGCATTTATTTTCGTCACAAGTTATTGGTTGTATTTACCCAGATAGACCATCAAAAGTCTCATGGATGCAGCCGCGGTGAACGCGCTCCTACTGTGTCATGTAATGCTAAGTGACTGCTTTTATTATACAAGACAAGCTACGCCTGCAATCGCTGTGATCTCAGCCAGCCGTTCTGAATCAAACAGCAGAGGAGAGACATCCTTATTTTCAAGGGGGACTTTCATGTCACCGTGAAGGAGACGGGGAGCGGAGGGTTAGAAGTCAGAGTGAGGCATATGGCATCTTGAATTTTGGGCAAAGAGAACTGACAGGTTAACTGAACATTTGGTGGGGGCAGACTCATGGTGGGGGTGCAGGGGGAGAATAAAGGGAAAAGGAGAGGTGGGGCATAAGACACGGAGGACATGTGTGGATTCTAATGTGTGCACGTGTGTGTGTGTGTGTGTGTGTGTGTGTGTGTGTGTGTGTGTGTGTGTGTGTGTGTGTTTTGGGTTGCAGGAGTAGGTGGGTAAGGCTGCTAAACACTCCCATCTGTTCGTATCCTGAGGCGCTTCTAGGGCATTTAGCTACTGTCTTATCCAGATGAGGTGTTGCTGTGTCGGCTCCTTCCACTTACAGCACATAAATAATGATGTAAATATATAAATATATTTGAATAATAGGAATGGCAGGATGAGGAAACAAGGAGCAGCAGGGTCAAGCTGTTTCCTAGGGAGCATTTTCTTTATACCAAGCGATGATCACAGCTCCTCCAGGATGTGTGAGTGCTGTAACTACGTGCTCATTAGAGTTTTACTTCCTCTGGGCCCTGGCACCGTCCCAGGAGAGAGATCTGCTCTTAACAAGGGTCCTCTACACATACTGGCATACATTAGACGAGCAATAAAAATATAATAGAATGCAAAGTTATACTCAAGCTGATGTTAAAGCAGTGTTAAAGCTATCACCATACGTTTACGTTTAAGGCTGTTTGATTATGAGAAAACGATTTCGGTCAATAACAGAAATCTTTCCTATAACATGGCTTTCTCTGGTGTGGCCTCTCTCCTGCAATTTTTTATCAACTATAAACCAAATCATGTTAATTCAACTTCGCTTTATTTAATATTTTCACCTAGTGGGCCCTGCCCCACAGTTTGAGAACCAATGCATTAGAAAGCATCATTTATTTATAGAAAAACTGTTCTTTGGTACAGGATTTCCTTCAACTATGATTTAAGTGAAAGCAAATAAATAATAAAATATCTAGTGTGTATGGTTGGGGACACAGGGAGATTTTAACTGTAAAGGCCATCTTGCCCAGTACTGGTCCCTGCCATCCCACAGCCTTCACAATGGGATTTCATGGATGCAGACAAGGGCAACAAAAGGCCCAGAGGAGAGTTAACTTGTGTATCTGCTCGATAGTCACAAAGGGGGCAATCGCCTAACTGACAGATCATTAATGATTCTTCTACAGGTTCAGCTAAAGTGAAATCTTTTACAATTTTTACTTTTCTTTCCATCAGCTTTGCTCAAGCTGAACTAAAGAGGTGGAGTTTGTATCTCAATAATCCCTCAGTCCTATTCACTGTTCCCAACATCTGGCTAATGGCAGGTCTTTGGGTACCCAGCGTAAAGTCAAATGTGTTTAAAAAAAATACAAACTTAAAGTAATTAATTTAGATGTGCTTGAATAAAAGTTTGTAATAAACAGTTATGAAACAACATTTTGTTTCCTGACCTTTGGTTTGAGTGTTGGTTAAAAAAAACAAATGTAAGAGAAAGTCAAACTGAGACTCATTGACTATTTTCTTTAACCTTTTAGGGAAGTAAACTTTAGAGATTTAAAAACGAGGCATTTTAACCTAGTAGGCTTTTTAGAAGGCAGGAGGAACTAATGCTCCCAGAGAAAACCTGCAAAACAGAAGCGCTATGCCCAGGTTTGAACCCAGAGCCACTAACCACTGAGCCGTTGCACTGCTGTGTTCTACAAATCCAAAATAAACATCAACACAGAAAAGCCTCAGCCACATGCTGGATTCAAACCAAGAACCTTCTTGCTGTGAGGCAACAGTGCAAACCCCATGCAACCCCTTAAAATATTTTTTTTTTTTTTTTACTGGTTTATTTATATTATATTTATTAATACCTAAATATAAAATTTTAAAAAGTCTCACTGAATTCTGAATGAAAGATTGAATTTAGTTATTTGCTTTTTCAGCTAGCAGAAATGAGGCTAGCATGCCTCAAATGTTTATGTAGCTTTCTCCACGAACACTCAGTGTGGCAGCTTGCAATTTGTTTACATTATTGGATCCCCATTAGCATCTGACAATCTTCCTGGGGTCCACAGTGTCTTTGAAGGATTTCTCAACACGTCCACATTCACACAGACACTGCTTCGAGCCTACACTGTGGGTTTGCCAGAATAAAAGGGGCTTTAAGGGGTTCACATCACCCACATCCCTGTTCTTAGACATAGTGGAAGTCATGTCATGCGTGTGTTACCACTAAATGATAACATATTCAAATGAGGATAAAGAGCTTTTGATGGAATGAGGGGGAATAACAGGAGAGAGAGAGAAAAATGAGTGAAGAAGTGGAGGAAGGAAAGCAAAGCCCAGACTGATCTGAATCTGGTAAACTGTCAGAGAGAGGGATTACCCTACCAAATCCCTGGCGAAAATAGAGGCCCGAGTTATTTACTAGCCTTACAACCAGCTGCAAACCATCTGTACTTAATTGTAAGACACAAACTTTATGAAGATCAACTGGGGATTTGGCCACAAAGCTTCTTACGCCACTGAATTGGTGTCTCTGCTTCGAGGGAGAGTACGGAAGGGTGCTCGAGACATGTCACGTGTGCTCTGGAGGGCTCGGACTTGACTGCACTGTCTCGTTTATCTCCGTGTCCTGTTCTACTGAACACCATCGGTCCTTATCTATAATTGTGAGGGTGGAGTGTAGGCATGGCGAGTCAGGTCTTTTCTTTACAAAGAAGTGATGTGCTTGTTTTAGACGAGAACCTAAAAAAGCCAGTTCAATGTACACATACACACACACACAGAGACTGCTTGAAAATATTTAATTGGCTTGAGCTTCGATACCTTTCAGGATGAAGCCGGTCATTAGGTCCTGATTAGGCATGTAAGTGGCCTGGTAACCTACTAAATCAGCATTGGGAAGACAATACCTACGCTGGCCATGAGGTCCAGAGCTAGTCCAAAACCTGCATGTGACATTGTTTAATGTAGGTCGTTCTGCATTATGTTGTTGTTGGCAGCCATCTGAAGACAGATGATAAGAAGTCCTGTCCGAGCCGCTGAATGGCAGGTAGCCAGCTTAATCCTATTTAACAAGATCTGAGTTGAATCTGGGGTGGGGCATGTTGGTGGGGTCACGCAAGGAGCCTGTTGGGGTCAGCGTGTGGCTTTGTGGAAGGTGTGGTCCTAAACATTGAGCACTGATTACACAAGTGCTCTTTTATCTGCTCAAGCCCACCCTCAGAAATGAAAGACATGCGTGTGAATGAGTTAATCACATGCAAAATGACCACGGCAGCACCGAAGAGAAAGGATAGACACGAAGAGAAAAGACCTACCTCCAAAACTCACTCAAGAAAGAATACTGTGGGATCTAATCTGATGGCTGCTTTGACTCATTTATTTTCTTCCAGTGCGCTAATTCCTTCCATCTCCATATGTTAAGTGGTGGGGAGGGAAGCGGTAGTGTGTGTGGTATACAAGCATTGGTGCGGTGGAGGGTGGTCAGGGATTAGGTCATCCTGTCTGGACGCAGGCCTTGTATAATTACACTAGAAGGGTCCTTTTATATCTCTGTCCAGTATGGGTGTGCGGTCCCAAGGGCATCGAACCACACTGACTGTGACTCCAGCTGCTCTAAGCACCAGCAGGTTAACCAAAGACGATCTCTAGAAAATGAATAACTGAAAAAGTCTGAAAAATAAATAAAAATAATTGCAAAAAAATCATATGATTTTCAGATTTCATAAACTGCCCCCAATGTCAGCACGCAAACATATCTAGTGGAAGGAGAGACCTGTCAGCGATCTGCTTGTTATAAATAACCTACAACCCTCTACCCTATCCTTAGCCCTCCACCCTCTTCAACCTCTCTTCGTTAGCATGAATAATCCCCGATGGCCCATCTGCCAGACGCCAAAGCTACAAAACGCAGTGCAAACAAGGCTGGAAGGAGCAGGCCATTATGGGGCCTCTTTGAATAGGTCGGCCGATCACTCACATAGGTGTGTTTGCTCAGGCTCCGCACAAGCAAACAATATCGCTACTACAGCGCTGCTATTTTCACACGCACATAAGATGCTATTTGAGCTCCAGGAGAATGACTGTAGCTGATGAGCAGTGCACCTGTTTCTGGTGGAGAGGACAGGTGTGTGTGTGTGTTTGTGTGGGAGGGAGGATTTACATTCATACGGACCCTCTCGTGTTAAGCATGAAAAAGAAAAGAACTGCAGCTTAAACTTTGAAAGTTAAACACATCTGTTTTTCAGAGCATGTTTTCTTTCATATGTGAACTGAGAACCACCACCAATGTTCTAGCAACAGAGCCCGGCTAACACAAAATGGCTGCCTTGGACTGAAAGAGGCACTAAGCCAGAGCAGCGGCAGCGGCGGCGGCGGCAGATACCTACACAGAGCAAAGCTTTTTATCGCCGATGCCTATTTTTCCTAACTTTTACTGACAGTGAGTTTTAAAAAAATCAGCACTGCAACACCACTTGATTGCTGTCCTCCCGCTTCCAAGAGTCCCACAATATCAGCGTCATTTGATGGTCGCAGTCCCCCACCCCAGGCAGCCAAACCAGGATTAGACTGTAGAAATGTAATCCTGGATGTGGGAGGTGGTGGTGGGAGTGTAATCAGGAAGAATGTCTGCACCCAAAGAATCGGACCACAATCTGGGGATGCATATGTGGACACGTTAACAGACGCATGACACATTTGAAGGATAGGAATCAGAATTAAATGCACATTTATACACATCATGCAGGATGTGTCAGAACTTCAGCTCACATGTGATATTGGTGCTCTGTGCTTGAATATGTCTGCTCACAAGTTGGAGTCAGCAAAGCTGATGAGCTAAGAAAAATATGTGAGTCTGTGTGTGTGTTCCTGTTTTTCTCTGTGTGTCTAAATGGAGGCTGCCCAAGGTCACATGACGTGGTTTCCATTTTGGTTGAGTCGTGCATGTGTGCAGGTAGAGCAGTGCACACACACACACGAATAAATACCAGTAAACTGCACCTGTAAATTCAAACCCGAGCACTGAGGTGACAGCTTAAAAAGAAAAATCTAACTGCGAAGTAAACAAAAAGCAGGAAAAAAAGAGCAAACTGCTACAGCAAGCCTAATAGCTGCTCAGAGAGGGGAGCTTATCTTACCACCACAGCTAATATGAGCTTCTCAATTAGATGAAAGGCTCTCTCTCTTTCTCTAATTTTTTGTTCAATTTCTCCAGGCAATTTATTTAGGGTGGGGAAAAAAAAAGCCAGAGCCAACCGTCATTGGCTAAGCGCGCGGCGAGTCACAGCAAACTCCAGCCAATCAGGCGGAGCTCACAGCGTCAACTCAGGCCCTCAGCAACAACATGACTATTTACTGTATGCAAGAGAAAAATCTATTTGGGGTTCGTCCCTGCTCATCCAGCAAAGCACACGCAGAAAACGCTCAATCCAAAAGTCCTTACACCCGAAAAGAAGAAAAGAGTCAATTTTAGTGCTTTTCTTATTTTTCTGCACACTTGTGCTGGTTACCTGTGAGGTAATACAAACCTCCACAAACCTGAAACTGTAACGTTATTATCAGTGGCTGCAGAACCGGAATGTTTCCTTCCTTTCTGAAGGCAGTCAGAGATATTTTTAGACAGCTCACTCCGTATTCTGCATTATGGATTAACTCAGATTATGCAAAGGAGCCTTCATGCGTTAACTTATCAGTTTTATTTCTTTGTCCTCTGAATTAGTTTAATGCAGACCCTCTTGGTATTGTATCGCTCGCTATAGCAGCAGAGTGGAACTAAAGGATTATGCAAGCATTTCCAAACAATTCGTTTTTTTCACCTTTGACAAACTAATGTAAAACATCGGTCGGCACGGCAGGTCGACAATTCTCTCTCTGCAGGGCATTTGCTTGAAGACATAAAGTTCTAATGTATAGATACACCTTAAACAAAATATGGGATAATTATTTCAAATTACTTTTTTTATTTTCTTTTTTTTTTTTTTAAGTCAGCTGTGATTACAATAAAATGGCTCAAAATTATTTTAGGCCTCATTTTGTTAAAGCCATTATTTTAAAAAAAATACATATATGTATATATATATATACATATATATACATATGTATTTACACACATATACATATATATTTTAATTTAAATGGAAATGAATAACTAAAAAGGAAGAAAATGTTTTTGCTTTAAAGGTATTTTCTGCACTGACACAATTTAAAATATTTTATTGTTAGTTTTCTGTCATGATGGTGCATAGTGGTAACGAAATCTGAAAATATGAAATATATTTATATATAGTTTAGAGGTTTTTTTTCTTTTAGTTTGTTTTTTAAAGTGAAGGATTCATTAAGGCTGTAATGAAGGAACACATTTTCTCTTTACAAAATCTATTTCCAAATAATCTACATGAAATGTTGTTTTCTGCTTCAAACTGTGAAAAGTGCTGCTGCAGCAGGGTATCCACACCTCACAGGGCACTTGGGCAAACATGGGTGTGATGTGGGGAGTGCGCAGGGAAAGCTACAAATCCCAGAATACACTCTGTATGCAACTTGTGTTGTCTGGGGATCTCTCTTCCCGAGCTGTCCGAAATGTTCATCTATCAAGGTGATATCCCGTGGCGGCTCGTCGTGGAAATACCTTTCTACGGGTCACCTTTGTATTGGCGCCGATTCTTGACCAAATTAATTCACTTCATTATTCATAGCTCTGTTTAGCACTGTGAGGTAGGTTTCTTCATTGGCATTTTAGCCAACTGGTTTATATAACAGCTACGGCTGTTACCGTGTTTGTTTCTTACTTCTTTCCAGGAAATCTGTGAATAGTAATGATAACAGTGCAAACGGCGCTGTTTAAGACAGGTCTGTGAACAAAGGAAGACCGCTGCGCGTTTGTGCACACCATCACACGTCAGTTGGGGTGATGCGGTGATGTCCGATGACATTTAATTTCTTGCCTGTCCCTTGGTGTAAGAATCATCACGAGGATGTGAAACGGGGGGCCTGCGCATCATGAATCTGCGTGAAAGCCCAAGTCATGATTTTTTCTCTCTTCTTTCTTCCGTTTACTTCCTCGCCATAAAATGCATCACAGACAGGGACAGAAAGCGGGAGAGGGATGTAGAGAGGGAGGGAGGCTGTGAATAGGCAGAGTGAGTGGCATGCATGGACAGCCCCTCTGTCTCTCAAAGACACTGCAGCAGCTGTATGCATGCGATAAGAGCATCCATTCACAGCCAACTCCCCCTTTTCCTCCTCCTACACACTAAAACACACACAAATGCACTTTTTTCCTCTCTCTCTGTCTCTCCATCTCTCTCTCACACACACACACACACACGCACACTGATGCACACTAAACAGCCTCTCTGCAGGTTCCTCCACAGAAGCTGCAGTTTGAAGCGGCCTCTGTCACCAGTCAAAGGTCTTCCCTGAAAATCATTTTTGTTTTTCTCTGAATTTTCTCTGACGTAAAAGCACAGCTGAGTTAAACGTGGTTCACATGGTGAGGCCGGGGCCGGGGATCACCTTTCTTTTTCCTTTCTTTTTGTCCTAACTGACAGAGCAATCACACAGCACTCAGCAAACGTTTCTGGGATCTTGCTGTTTGCCTTGTTGTTGTGCATTGCCTCAGTCTGATCTTTTCTGTTGTTAAAGGCCGCCAATTACTGTCCCTAAATAACATCTCTGCACTATATAAGGTTCTGACAATCTTATGTTGTGCAGAATTGGGGCAGAAGTCCATCGCATCTGCACCATTCGGTCACATTCACGTTCTTCCCATCATCACGGGAAGAGTGGATGCAGGTACACAAAATGAACCCAAACTTGTTCAAACAGTTTTCAGGTCTGGGCCTTAAGTATATCTTGAGATTCAAATAGTTTGACATCTATGTACCCACATAATAAATCTTTTTTCCCCATTATGTGACATGGGAATTTATCAATCTGCCATACCAAACTATATGATCTATTGATAAGATTCAACCCCAAGTCCACACAATCCAAAGAATGTCTGAGTGCCAATTAATTGCCGACTCCTTCCACCATTAGCTCATGTTGCACTTATAGCTAATCTGTATCCTGGCAGGGAGCCATGCATGACCTGGCTCTCATCCAGGTCCAGGAGCTGTGGAGGCGACAGCCTTGAGCGCAGAGGAGCCTGGAGAAGATGTGGCAAACTGCAGCAGCACAAAAGAGTCCTCACTGTTTATCAAAGATTAAGCAGTGTTTAGTATCTCGACCCTCCTCTTCCAGCCAGCCTGTGCTCAAATCTACGCATGCGTGCACGTACAGACGCACACACACACAGATATGCCACCACCTCCAGCTCACACCCTAATTGTTCCCTGCCCCGAGAGTTTAATAAAGAACAAATTGCGGTTATTGGTGAGCAAACAGCACAGTACGGAGGTGGGAGTGTGATCATTGCGGTGCCAGTGCAGCGAAGAGAGAGAAAGGGCATCAGCCAATTTAATTAATATCTCTGTCAGTCTCAGGCTGAGACCGGAGCAGCAGGCTGCGTGCGGAAAGACTTGGATTAAGCACACAGAGTGTTAGCATGCTATTACAGATACACTCATGTTTCCTACCTACACTGTAACTGTGAGTCCAGCTGCCAAACAAGCCTTATTAGACAGTCCAGTACAAGGGCTATCCTAAAAAGTCATAATAATAATTCTTAATAAGTAAATAAATGTGACTACTTTTTATATTCTGATCCAGAAGCACCTTTTTTGCAAAGCTCATGTAGATATTTTCTACCACATATCGACATATTTACTGTGAGCGGTCATTCTGTCACACTCAAATTCATAAACTCTAATCATTATTCTTTGCATTTATTTTTCCGTTCATGATACCGTAATGTGATTTCAGACAATCCATCTTTGTCGCTATCTATGTACATCTTGTCTTCATGCCCAGAAGGTTTGCGTGCTTTTTTTTCTTTTAAGCTTATCATGCTGCCTGCACACTGCCCAGCCTAAGTGTATCTACCCGTCATGTTCCCATAATGCTTTGTGGCAGCTGCAGCCAGATTCATGCACACAGGTATTGATTTTCTTCCCAGCTTTTTTTTTTCCTTCGGTGCAACCCTTTATTTATCTCGCTAAGCCCCTGCCACTGGGTGTGAGGAGAGAACCAGCTCGCAGCTTGTGTGAGAGGACACAGTGAATTCGGCACGAGAGACGCTCGCCACATAACCTGGATTTATTTTCATTTATCTGTTATTTATCTGGCAGCGCTGTGCCACGGCTGAGTATAATCCTGCTCTGTGTGGGTTGCATGCGTAGGTATGCATGTGTGTATTTGTGCTGTCTGTCCATCCGTCCATGCAAACACTCCATTCTCCACAGGCCACCTGACCCATTTTTCTGTGTGAACAACAATACTCCAGCCAATCATGGGCAGACAGAAAGACGAATGCTGGAAAAAGACTACATCCAGCCCGTCACACGTCGAAGTCCCAACCCTGCCTGTCGACAGAGTGAGGCAGGGAAAGGGAAAGACAGTGTGAGAGAGAGAGAGAGAGAGAGAGAGAGAGTATTATCCTCACTTATTTCCCTCCTCCTTACCTCGTCTCCCTCTACGGCTGGTGAAACCATAACCCGACCCACCTGGTCCTTAGCTCAGGTTTGTGCTTTGCCAGTGGTGGCACTTCCTACATGCCCTGAGAAAAGGACAGAGCTGCAAGGCAGCTCCAAAGAAAAGCTGTTCATGTTAGCACACTACCTGCAGGCTACAACCTACAGTATATGGTGAAGGACTGACTCCAATCCGACCCACTACACAAATGTTTACATTGGGGCTAAACTGAAGCTGTGAAGCAGGAACAGAGATTAGTTATATGTTCATACATAACCTTCAATTAAATTATAATGCATATGCACTTTAATGAAACATTTATGTGATCTGTTAACCTTTTAACCTGTGCGGCACAACACATCTGCCTCCAAGAACATCTCAGGGTGACTCAGTGTCTCACTAGTTACACAACTACCTTTGAAACGCACAGTTCAGCTCAGATCAACAATGCAACCCTAAACTTCTCACTTTGTAGCTTTGTAAATGCAGGACTGGTGGAGGAGAAACAGTAGGGACTGTGGCAACGCATGATAACGTCCAGCAGCCTTTTGATTGCAACTCTTGATATTTACTTCAAAGGCCCATTATACACAGCCAATTAAACTGAAATAGTGTGGCTGGCTCCTCTCCTTCCCGGCAATGGCTGCAGGGATCGAGGCTGGCTGCAGAAATAACTCAAACACACTTCCCAAATGTCAACAAACATGAAAGAAGCTGTGAAATGCACAAGAAGGCTCAGCATATAGACAGACTGCATGCATGTGTTAGAGCAATCTGTAATCTCCTAAAAAAACCAACTGTCTCTACACGCTACCAAAACCAGCAGTACCACGGTGCAAAGTGTGAGATATCACTGGTGTAATCTAGCACTATTAGTTCATTTGTAGAATAAATAACTACTGTGAAGGGTACAGGTCCTCTATATGTGTACAAGAAGGTGGCAGAAAGAGTGTAAAGAGGGAGCAAGAGAACAAAAAAAGGAACTGCAGGAGAAATAAGAAAGGGCTATGCAGAGCAAAGAGAATCTGTGTGATAGCCGACGGGCCTCGTGTTTAGCTCGTGCACTGAATGAAGACAAGCTCCAGTTTGAGTGCGTGTGTGTTTCTATGTGTATGTGAGTCTCTGCAGTGTGGCGCTGGGGGGTCGGCCCCCTCGCAGCCTTACTGGTGCTGAATGCAGAGCAGGCAGTGCCAGGCCAAGGCGAATGACTACAAGGCCTCCTCAGTGACTGCAGCACAGGCTGCACCTGGGGAACAGCCCTGCACAGCAACACAGCTGCAGCCAGAAATGCTACAGACGCCCTAAAGTAACCCTGCAGGATGCACATTTGTGTATAGCAGGTATGGACCATAACTGCCAGATATACAGAGCTGTGCTTACGTTTGTAGCTGTGGTGATATAATGAATGCTCTTGCTTTTGTTATGCCAGCTTGACCATGACTGATATATCTGTGGAATCCAGTTTTTTAAAAAACATATATTTCTTTTATGTGTTTGTATATATGTGTGAATGTATGCAGTATGTAAGCATACAATTATAGTCAGTGGGCCACCTACTACCAACAGAAGCCTTTACCACCATTTCACCCTGCCCTTACCTATGTGTGTTTCATTAAGGAGGCCAGCTCCTACAATGAACTCCCACAGGCAGCGTGAATCTCTCACCCAGTCTTGTTACTTTCAACTAAAAAAAAACCTTAAATCAAGCCTGTCATCTGCCATTTAACTACAACTTTTAGTACACGCTCTAATCTTTTCTCCTTTAGATTACTACAACTCACTTTTCCACGTGCACTACTTAGTTCTTGCTGGCTTCCCTTCAACTGGTCCAGAATGCAGCAGCCAGGCTGCTGAGATGTTATTCCAGCAGCTGGTCTCAGCAATAATCTGATCAGGGCCTTTCAGCTCTTCTACGCTTTTATTTTAAATCCCGAGACAGCCATGCTTTTGACGTTTGAGTACCTAAACTTTGAAACCTTCCATCAGAACAGACGAATCTCTGGATTATTTTAAACATCTGATGAAAACACATTTTTAGAGGTTTTCATAACCTTTTGGCAACAGTTCACATTAATGCTTGCATATATATTTTATGTATGTATAAACATACTTAAAGTATATGCAATGTACATGTACAAATGGACAAATATGTCCTTGTATGTGTCTATGCATGTTGGGATACATACACTTAACTTTAATGAGTGGCTTTATCACTAATCTTTTGGGTACTCCTTGTAGAGGTCACCACAGCAGATCATCTGCCTCCATTTCACCGTATGCCTGGCATCATCCTCACACCAACTCTCTGTAACTCCTCCATCCCCACATCCATAAACCTCCTCTGAGGTCTCCCTCTTTTCCTCCTGCCTGGCAGCTCCATCTTCAACATCCTCTGTCCCTCCTCTGCACATGTTCAAACCTTCTCAACCTTTCCTCTCTGGCTTTGAGTCCAAACTGCTCAAACTGAGTTCCTTCTGTCTTGCTTCTAGTGACTTTCATTGTTCTTCTCTCCAGTTCATACCTCCACCTTTTCCAGTGCCCTTGGCCTTGTTTCGTCTCCTGCACACACAATATACTGTATCTACCTTCCTTCTCTCCATCATATCAGCTAGGTCTCGTGACTTTACTAGTCTACACTTTTGCCCACTTCGCTCTCACTGCCTCCTAACACACCTTCCTCTCTAGTGTTCCTTTATCTTTGGCGAAGAGTAGCACAGTGCAACCAGCACCCTGTTGGTAGTAGCATTGGAGGCGGCCATTGTTAACTAGGACCTCAACTGATCCAGTATGGAAACTCCACTTTTGATCCACATGTTTGATTTGGCAATCCCCCATTTATAGTTTAGTGGTAGTATTAGTACTAGTAGTAGTAGTATTTATAGTTATAATTTTCACAGCAGAAATTCGGATGCTGCCATAGCCACAGGAGGTGACCATGACGGGAAATCAGTCTGAGCTTAAACTCTATTACCACAATGTAAAAAAGTTCAGAAATATGAATAAACACAATATGTCATTTAATAATAATGAAGCTTGTTATCTCTCTAGTTCAATCATTGTTTCAGCTTACAGGCTGCTGTAAAATATGCACAACACAACTTCAAGTGTTTTTCCTTCCTGTTTGTAACGGACCTTTTAAATCCTCTACTTTGGGCAGTGACATCTGAGGACTGTTTGAATCCTGACAGTGATTAGCTCTGTTGGTCAAGCAGTCGGCAGCACTCTGATGCACAGTTTAAATAATGTGATGACCTGAACGGGGGCTTGTTTTGTGGGCTTTGGTTGGATGCACCTGGTTAACATGTGATGATATTTCATGTCCATAAAGAAAAATGTGTTACAATGGCAGCAAACATACTGAGTATATCTACACTATGTTAAAATAACTGAAGATTTTTTCCCATCGGTTAGGTCGGTTTATGACTTGGTGACAAAACGCAAGTCTTTTCCAAGAGCCTTATTATTCAGTGAGCAATTTCCCGATACCGTGTCTATCATGTCATGCTAAAACAGTAAAGCCAGTCCTCTGCTGTCCTCTTTAAACAGTAAATACTCTTAAAACAACAACAACAATGTAATAATAATAATAATAAAAAGAAAGAGACGAAGAATCTTTACGTAGCTACTTTTGAAAACAAAATTAAAAGGTGCTTCACAAGATGAGAAGGGAAACCAGCAGCAATAAAACATTTAAGAACAGGTAAAGGTGAAACAACGCTAGCAAGGAAAGACAAAATTGAAAATCTAAACACAGGTAAATTACAAACAAGCATAAAATAAATAAAAATAACCATTAGGAAGAGATGATAAAACTTTATGAAAGCCAAAATTAAAATAACTTAAAGTGGAAGAACAGAAAAGGCCTGTTTATAAAATTATGTCTTTATGAGAGATTTACAAAAGGAGCCTGTGAAGGAGGAGCCCGTCTCCATGTGGAGGTCGTTCCAAAGAATGGGTTCTGATCAGAAGCTCAGCCGAGGACCTGCGAGGTTACCAATGGGCATGCACTGTGTCAGAAGACTCAAGCTATCCTCCTGAGAACCGAGGAAAAAGCATCTTTTAGTTTAACTTCTTTTTGTGATTTCCTGCCTCTTTGGAGAGGAAATAGGCCACCCACACACATGAGATATCATTGCAAAGGCCAGCATGTCCTCTGGTGAGCACGTCAGGACTTAGCAGGGTAACTCAAATAAGTCAAAAGATATAGACCAAAACAAATGTCCATTACAGAGGACATAAATGAATACGCTGGGCCTCAGATGGATATACCACAGTGCAAGCTCAGTGTGGGCTTTAAAGTCATCAGTAAAATCTCACAATGAATTCTAAAATTAGTAGATAACCAGTGAAGACAAGCTAAAATAGAAGTGATGCCTTCTATTTTTTGGAATTAGTGAGGAGTCTGCATGTTGGCTCAAACAGGCTTCCTAACCCCGAGGAAGTCAAAGCATGTATGATGATTTTTAGATTTCTTTTAGATAAAACTGAGCTGCTCAATAGTCATGTTATCCACATGTGTGGAACACCTAAGCTGTGTTTTCCTGCTGTAATCACTCATCCTTTCAATGTTGGCCACGAATCAACTCTTAACTGTCTGTTGTTCCACCTCACTGAAAAGCATTATCTTTCTTCTTTCAGTGAAACAAAGCTGCAAGAGACCAAAAATACTGGAGCATAAAAAGCATGTTTTCTAAAGCAGCAGGCCACTATATAAGCACTATATCAGACAACTACAGTGCATTGTTGCTTTTACTGGATGTCCTGGCTGAATGCATTATAATTTTCCATTCTTTTCTAATGGACACCGGGGTTTTTAAAGTGGTGCTTTGTTAGTGTACCCTGCAACATCTCGACAAGACTCGGTCCAGTGAGGCTCGCAGAAGGCCTGTCTGCACACCACGCTACACCTTCCACACTGAGAGAGCCACAGTCAATTATTCATACCAGAGACAGAAAAGCTACATTTCACAAAGTTTTTTGTTTCAAGTGTCGATATTATTTTTAGTCATGAAATATTTAAACGCTGAAGGTTGGTCATCGGGATGTAGGGGGTCAAGCCATCTTGAGTTGAGTTGTCAGTTAGTGTGAATATAGACTTAGGCACGCACACGCACAAAGCACAGTTAAAATGTGTGCAGCAGAGGATAAGGGGAATGGACGGTGCGTCAGTAGGATGTGTGCACTGAGACGTGAATAAAGACCATTTGCTCATGGATTCATAGGCTTCCGTCATCCATTATTTAGCATTGAGAAGAGCAGTGGATTGGTGGCTGGATGATTTTTTCTGACAGCGTTTACATGGCTGACGGCTACAGATGGGCCGATTTTTACGGCTCAAGATAAACACTTTGTGTTTTCAGCGCAAAGACTTTTCTCTGTAAAGAGAACCAGTGGAAAAGGTCCTCGAGGATCCGGGGTGCGAAAAAACGTGGTTCCCTTCACACAATGCGACAGTGTGGCGATAAGTTTAAAAGGTCCAGATGCAATGCATTTCAGTGACAAAGACTGCAGTACAGGAATATATACCTGTGTCTGAAAAACATGCCTGCAGCAAATCCATTTATGGACAATTAAGAGATTGCTATAGATTTCAACATGAACGATTTTGCCTCAAATGTGAAACATCAACAAAAAAGCAGCTACTAGCCGGCGTTTGCCCTGCATCCAAAAGCAAAATAGCATTAGCTCCTGCCTATTGAGTTTGCTAAATGCCCCACATAAAGTGAATTTGCCCCCCAGGGCTGGGAAACAATCACGGAGGCGAGTGTTCCATTTAAGTGATTTGAATGATCGGGGCACTGCAGTGCTTCCTATCAGCCAGAGAAATGGGTCAATACACTGAGACTAAGTGACATGGCTGGCAGTCTGCGCTCTTGTGGAAGACCGGGCAGAGGAAGAAGAGCGGGACCTAACTGTCATTGGGTCAGACAGATGTGGAAATACAGACGTGCACATACACTGAATGACTCCGGCTAGCTAGGACAAGCTAGGCCTGAGATGGCTCACAAACCTCTTCTTCTTCTTTTGACAAACAACACTTGTAATTGGCATTTGGCCAGGACAAAGAGTCTTTTCTACTACAGTGTATTCATTATCAATAAAACTGTGAACCTTTATCTCACTGCATGTACCTGCACCTGCAGAAATGCTCCCAAATAAAAGGTCTTTTCTGCAAACTAAACAGAGTTCTACCACTGTGTGTTTCCTAGTATATCAAGAAAGCATATTACATCATTCTGTTAGTACCAAAAATAGCCACCACATCACTTTTTCACTCAAGTTTACTAATATGCAAATCTCTCCTAATCTCTCAAAACAAGATGAGAAAACAACTGTACAGAACAATGCAGCAAAAAGGCAAACAAGGTCCACATCAGTCACCAAACACTGACGCCAACTTTTGATGCAGGAGTCACTGTAGTGAAGAAAAATGCCATGACTTACCTTCAGGGGTGATTGACACAGTGTCTTTCTCCCAGGACACAACAGTGATGTAGGCCTCCACTGAGGCAGGTATAATACACTTGAAGACCGCCACATTGCCTCTCATGGCTTTCTGGTCCTCCACCCGGACAGTGTAGGGCTCTCGTAGGACTAGGAGGGGAGGACAGACAGGTGTTCAATTTAAAATGGGGCCAAATTAACACGGGTCTTCTGCTCGACCGTCTCCGAATTTTGTACAATGATTGCTATGAAATTTCAGCTTCATATATCAAATATTTTTCAGGTATAAATACATATATATATGTATAAAAAGCCAACTAGCTTTCAGGCCTTTTATTGCACATTGAAATCTGAAGCAATGTTTGAGCAAAAATATCACCAAAACTATTAAATATAAAATCCTGATATTTTAACTGGTCTTTCTTACCATTAAAATGAATCAGGATCTGTATTTGGTGACAGATACTTCAACCTCAAATATACTACATCCTGTAAAGTCTAATATTTGAGCATACACTAATAAAAAACGGACATTTTTTGAAAGATATATAGCTGTATTTCACAATAATGCAAAATCAGCATGTAGAACGCCTTTCAACAAAAAATTCTTATTCACAATAATGAGGAAAATGCTTTTTTCATTCACACGAGTAGTCTTGCAAGATCAAATTGCCATGTCCACATGGCGTGATCAGTGAAACTACCTCGCAACATTCGAAAGCATTGATTTCTACTTATAACTGAGTATCATCTGGAAACTGGAATCTGAATTTTGTTCTTTTGCAATTTTACTTTATATGAAAGTTGAATGAAAATATAATTTTCTTTATATTTTGTGACTAAGAATTTTAAGATTCTGTTTTATTTTTGCATTATTGTGAGATATAATTATATACTATTCAGACATTGTCAAATATGGGAATATGAAGCAGTGATGGACAGTTTTTCATATTTTATCCATAATAGACCCATTTCTGTAATATACTTACACATCTATATTATTGCTAATATATATTGTAATATATCTATATCACGACTAAAGCACTTCTGGATGGATGCAAACTGCATTTCGTTGCCCTGTACCTGTGACATGTGCAATGACAATAAAGTTGAATTCTATTCTATTCTATTCTATTTTAAACATACAGTTATTAGACTTTTGTTAAAATAAGTCCCAAATTATAGTTTCTGATTTATTTTGAAATTCAGGCTTTTATCTTAAATAGTTTTTGATATACTCATGTTTAAATATTAGATTTCATTGTATGAAAAATGACCTGAAAGTGGGTTGACAGACCATTTTTCAAAAAAATGTATCTTGAAAAGTATTTGATATGTCAGCCTAAAATGTCACAGCACTTATCATATATGTTTAAACTTTTGACCAATCTGTATCCAAATCGGAGTTGGTCGAGCATAAATTGTTCTAAAAGTTTGCTGATTTGCGACGTGACGACCCAATGGAAAACAAAACAGAGTGACGAGCAGAGAAACTGACCAGCCTTAATGTGAACATCTTGGCTCCTGATTCTCCCTGAGGGGTTCTCCGCTGTGCAATAGTAGGTATTGTCATGGATGAGTTTGCTGAAGCTGGAAGGGGGGATCTGGAAGATCTGAAGGGTGCCATTGGGGTGCACATGACGGATCCCTGGCACATCATAGATCTCCTCGCCGGTGGCCAGGTACCAGCGCAGTGAGACAGGAGGCACACCTGCGGCGGGACAGGGCACCGATGTCCCTGTGGTGCTGGCAAACACTACCTCTTGCACAGATGCATTGACAAAATATAAGCTGGAACGTAGATCTTCACCGAAAACTGCAGAGAGAAATGAGATCAGAAAACCACGTCAGACACGGCATGGCGAATCCTTTAATAAGTACCAAGAAAGGACCCGTTAAAAGATCTGTGAGAGAACAACCATATTTACATATTAGCGCTCTACTGCATTTGATTTTTTTCTTTTAATTTAGGCCAAGTGTGTTTTTCACAGGCTGGCTGCTGTGTTTGTCCTCACTGCAGTGATAAGAGGTGGCAGGAGTGTGTTTCTTGTTGTCTGTGAAGAGATACTGCAGCAAGGCCCCAGAGAGTAGTAGTAGATGTGAAACTACAGAGCTGCAGAGAAAGCCAGACCTGCCTACAGACAAAGTGCATCTATCCATACCAGATTCAGTTCAGTACTTACTTACTTACAATACTTTTTTAAAAATGCTCACCAAGAAATAGAAACAAAATTCTTCTAAAACGTGGGATCAGAAGAAAGGCGTGTGGCCCATCACGTATTCACCAAAGGGTGTGATCGTGTTTTCACCAGGATGGATTGTCCTCTAAGTGACAAAAATGGAACACATCAAGACAGTGACTATGCTCAATTTTACCACCTTCTGATATTATGCATTGTCTGCAATAACACACCAAAGTGAGGTGGTTAAGCTAAGGACCTCTATGCATCCATCTATCCTCTGCCGCTTATCCTTTTCAGGGTCGCAGGGGGGAGGGGTGGAGCCTATCCCAGCTGTCTTGGGGCGAGAGGCAGGGTACACCCTGGACAGGTCGCCACACACAGACACATTCACACCTGTGGGCACTTAGTTTTAGAGTTTCCAATTAATCTATCCCCACTAACTGCATGTCTCTGGACTGGGAGAGGTACCCTGAGCTACGGTCCTGTGCTACAGAATTTCTTTGAGCTCTGACGAAGGCGTCTCTTTGTAATGACAGTAAATGTATGTTTTAGACATTCTGGGTATTGTCCTGTTATGTAATCATTTGACTGCTTATATAGCTTGTTTTTACATTCTTATTGCATAAATCTTTCTGGATTTTGAAGATGGAATTGTATGAAATATAATCTAAAATCCCTACTGGCCTATCCGAACGAGGTTCAGGGCAAAAGCACACCAACAAAATCAACAAAGTTCTTGTTGTTATGAGCTTAAAAAGCCATTACTTGCTATTTTTTTAAATAAAAAAACTCAGCACTTTAAGCTTAAATAATCATTTTGAATGGGAACTTGTATTTTAACCCTGACAGGGAAATATCCATACGTTTTCTCTTGACAAACACATTTGTGCCTACATTTTACAATAAATCTAAAAGTCGTTACAGCAATATTTAATTTTGCATTTAAAAAATAAATTATTCATCATTACAACAACGATATTACTATCATATCATATTATATCATATTACTGCTGTGGCATCAAGCACTCACTGAGAATAAGATTCAGTCACTACCATTCGGATATTGCCAAAATACATGCACCAGCTGGTAAGCTGTGAATTTGTCATGTGTGCAACAGAAAATGTTTCCTAGTCATCTTAACTAATGAAGCAAGTCAATGTAATGTGATGCACTTCCCCAGTAGTAAGTTACCGCTGTGGATAAAAACTGACAATGCAGCTCTGTGCTGTAATGGACAACCCACACTGTCGGCATGCAGCCAGCATATGTATATTGGCTGGAACCCAAGAAAGACAGCAGAACTCGTTTCGTACATCCAGTGCAAAATAAAGTCACGATGTGTGTTTGTAACATGTTTCTATAAATCTACAAACACTCCATATGTATCACAGTTGTCACTTACTGTAGTTCCTTTTATACGATTTTCTCTCCCCGAGGAGAATGTATAACCTTCAGCGGTAATATTTATTTAAGAGATTCATCACCAATAGATGAGATTCAACAACAGTGTTGTGTCTTACAAGAAATGATGCCAAGGCAAAGGAGAAGATGCATCATAATTGTATAGATTGCCATTAGAAATATAGCTAAAAGACATTAAAATGAGTATGTTGTGCTGCTCATCATAATCACATAATTGTTTTTATATGTGTTTTATTTCTACTGGTTTAAATTAGTCCTAATTGAACTGAGTTACCAGCATTCATTCATAAACACAAAGGTAAACATCAATTTAGTTTATGTGTCAATTCAAATTTAGAGATGCTCATGACACTTGTTTGTCTATCAGACAGGTGAATATCCCACCAAGCGTCCACTGACACTGTTTTTTTTTTCAGGTTAAATCAGGTGAGATAGCTCTTGGTTTAAAAATATGTTACATTACGTCTAAATTCAGATGGAAGAGACATCCAGGCTTAGTTTGCTTCAAAAATGATACTTTACTCATTTACTCTAGTTTACTCTTTCACTTTTTCAACTAAACCTTAAAAAAAGTTTTAAGCAAACATGAACACTGCTGTCTTTAATGTCTTTTAAACATAGCTGAAACACATATTTATTGAGTACTGCTTCTGCAATGTGCAATGTATTGAAAAGGACTCTACTAGATCTATTGTGACAGTGTCACCAGGGACCATGCAGGGTACCACCTATGAAGTTAATGACAAAAGTTTCTTCATTAATATGATATAAGGGTCATGGCCCATGCACATTTAAAATGACTGGTTGTCATGCGTTGCTTTTAAGCTGACTGTTCAGCTCACCTTAATTTTCACAAAGGTGTGACTGAGGATCTTTTATTGAAATATGCAATATTGTAAGTGTTTCTTTCACTCAACGTCACTGATATTCTGTGGTCTCTGGTTGCTATGCTGCTTGCAGCCACTTCCTGTATGCATGCACCGTTACATGTAATGGGATTCATATTTCTACCAGAATGTACAAGGATGATAACGGCAAAGCCTGTAGATGTGATGAAGCTTGCTGAAATGCTGCCCACATGCTTCTTTGTGCTATAGAAACAAGTATTGCCTACAATGTGTTACTGAAATCAGCTCTGCTATCTGCATCTCCAAACTAAATAAAAAATTTGCACACATACAAACTTGCAAATGATAATTCCTCACTGCACACAGAGCGGTATGAGTGAACAGAGAGTGATCAGCAGTCCTGCAGAGCTGTCGCATGAGCAGCCTCTGTCAGTCACCCTTTGTAAATATTGCATCTCTACTGTATGTCTGCTCTCTGCTAATGCGGTCTACCTCCTCCTGTCCCCAGCATGCCTGTGCGACAGCTGCCAATCCCCCCTCCCCAGAGACCAAACATTTTAGCGCTTCATAAATTCCTAATGAGCGTTCTCAAGTCACCGGCTACTTCCACCCACTGGTCGTTCAACCTGTTACAACAAACAAACAGTGTGGCATACACATGTTTCTGCACATTTCTAGCTGCACTCACTTCACACATACAGTACTCAGAGGGCCGGGCCTGGAGGTGTCGAAAAGAGAATGGCTGCAGTTGTCAACAGCTAGAAGACTGTAGTTTCTTTTTCCATGAGCTGGCAAGAGAGGGCAGAGTCACCATGATACACAGTTCAGCTGTGGGAGACCTTATTGATTGCCAGCTTGGTTATGTTTAGACTCAAATGTTACCTGCCCTAACTGGCAAAAATGCCCATGCAGGCCCACAGTGACTAGTTATGGGTGAACTGTGGGGCTGTGTGGGTGGAGCAAACACAAACTTATCCTACGTGGGCCCCAACTGGGCGTGTGAACACAGGGCTTACAGTAGTTTGGAATGTTGGTGTCCCGATATGGGTTTTATACGGTCAGACCCACTATGGACCTACCCACATAAAATCCATGTGGGCCTCATGTGGGACCAAATCAACTATGTGGTGATTCCTTGTGAATAACCATTGAGTTTTTCCTTCTTCAGTCACCTTTCTCACTCACTATGTGTTAATAGACCTCTCTACATTGTATCATACTTGTTATTAATCTCTGTCTCTCTTCCACAGCATGTCTTTATCCTGTCTTCCTTCTCTCACCCCAACCAATCACAGCAGATGGCCCCGCCCCTCCCTGAGTCTGGTTCTGCCGGAGGTTTCTTCCTGTTAAAAGGGAGTTTTTCCTTCCCACTGTCGCCAAAGTGCTTGTTCATAGGGGGTCATATGACTGTTGGGTTTTTCTCTGTATGTATTATTGTAGGTCTACCTTACAATATAAAGCACCTTGAGGCGAGTGTTGTTGTGATTTGGCGCTGTGTAAATAAAATTGAATTGAATTGAATAAGGAGTTTATTTATTTTGAGCAACATTCTGGTCCACACTTTATACCAATTGGTGGCTGTATTGTATAATTGGGCAGATACGAGCTCCTCTCCCCACTTAGTGTAGGCAGCCCACTCTATAGGCTCCTCCACTAAAGCCCATCTGGAGCCCAGATGTGCCCTTATTTTCATGTTGGTCCTGGGGCCCACAATGGGCTGCCCACTGTGTGGGTCTGTCCACAGTGCCCCCTCATGTTTTCTGTGCAGATACCAAAGGTTTGGACAGACAGCATTCAGCTTTAATACCTGATATCATCACAAGCATTTATACAAATAATCTAACTACAGTACAATTATTGTGAGGGTGTTCATTTGATTTTTTTTTAAACTGCCTTAACACTACTGCCCTTATATTCCAGGGCAACTCTCAAGTGTTTTGTTTGCCGTGCCATCTTGTTGACTTCATTTTGATTTGTTTTATTTTGAGGGTTTGTCCCTTGTGTTTGTTCTCCTTTGCTTTTCCCCTACCCTTGTCAGTGTCTGATTAACTTCACTTCTTCCTTATACACCTTGACTTTCACTTTTCCTTTTGAACTTTTTCACTAGAGTGACATATTATTAACCCTTTAAACTTGTCAGTCAACAATTAAATGGCTCATTTATGAAGCATAAACCTTTTACCATTATTACCATTTTTATTTCCTCAAAACAGTTGTTCTCAGAGCTTGACTACGCTGTCATAAACACAGTACATAAGCTGCAAGCAGGCCAAAATCATTAGACAGAGGCATAATAAATAATTTAGAATGGCCCTCTCCAACTATAATGATACACAGACAACTTCTCAGGGGTTAATTTACAGCCATGTAATCACACAGAGTAACAGCTTGTCAGTGGTTTTCTCAAGCAGGAAAGTCTGCCATCAAGATGGTCATAAAATCTCAGCATCTGTTATGAATAGCAGGGAGCGAGACTCTTTTATATGGATGACTTTTTCACCACGGTGCAGTTCATTTTCTTCCAAAACAGATGTATGAGCTCAATCTGAACCTGATCTTCAACAAGCTGTACAAAGTAAAGGTTGAGAAAATCCAAGAGTTAGGTCTGTCACATTGCATGATTTTTCTTTCCAATATAGTGTCTATATTTACAATTATGGGGAAGCCCAGTATATGAAGATATCAACAAAAGCAGGCAACAAAAATATTTCAATTTTATCTACTGTCAGGTCAAGCTGGGTGCCAGACTTTTAATATATATCACAAGTTCTGAAAAACACCTCGTAATGACAAGTCAGTAAGAAAAAATTAGACAGAATCTAGATTCTCTTCATATCACAGTAATATTCATTTTCATTTACCTTGGCCGGTGTAGTGGTAACAACCAGCTTTTACCATAACTCTTAAAAGTGACAGAGTGAGAAAGAGTTTACCCCACAACTGCTTTTGTTTCACATACACGCATAAAAAATTAAGACCCCCAAACTCCCTCTACACGTTACTGCTTGGATGGTTTTTTTAGGATGAGAAAGGATGATGGATATAAAACCCCACCATATCCCAACAGTTTCAGATAGATACACTGGGAGTGCATTTACGTTTTAGAGGAAAATAGTCAGGGTGAGGGATGGATGGGGAGACGGGAGAGCTGGAAAGCTCTCAGACAGTGACACAGAGGCCGCTATGTACACAGAGATGGAACGAGAATGCAAAGAAAAGGGAGAAGGGTGGAAGAGATGCTATGACAGAGGTCAAAACCATGCTTCAGCTTAGTCGTCATCCACAACCTTCTAGAAATGAACATTTTTACCTTTTTTATTCCTCTTCAGTCTCTTTTTCTGTATCTATTTCTTTTCCAGCTCTCTGACTGCATTCTCTTCTGACCTTCATCTCTCCTTCACACTACTTTAACCCTGCCTTCAACATTCTGATTTTTTCCACCTTTACACAAGGATACAGGTATAAAAACAACAAACCAGAGCAAAAAAAAGACAGGAAAATACCTCCTGATCTGCATTTATTATCCACTGGACCTTTCTTGCAGCTAGAAATTTGGAAAATTAAACAACACATATGCTCGGCTGTGCCGTGGCTCATGGTTCATGAAAATTGAAAAAGAAAATCAACTACTTTATAAATAATTAAGGTACTTGGACCCTGCATCCAGCAATGCATCTGAATCTGGTTAATACTAGACACTCCTCACAGTCTATTCCCTCTTACTCTGACACTGAGTAATATCTAATAAAGAAGAACCCACACATAAACACAATTTGTATTTTGGGGAACATAATATTGAATATTCAGTTGTAAATTAACAGCCCAAGACTATTTATCATAATGGTTGCTTGCAAGCAAAGAGACAGTACGTGGGAGGCTGCTGGCTGTCATCAAGCGTGTGTACCACCGTTAAATAATAATCTTATTAACGGCTGTGATAAAATAGTAAGACGTAACACATACAAATGCGCATCTCAGAGATACGTTACGCATTGTTTTTGCAGAGGGATAAAGCACACTTTTGAAGATCTGTTGATAACGCTGGAACCGCACAAGCAAGATCAAAACAAGAGCTAGCAGAATGTTGAAACAGGAGATAAAAGATTTATGTGGACCCTATCAATACTCAGTCAGCCGTCAGCCTGGTTGGCAGATAATGGCTGCAGTCTGCAACGCTTTGGTCCACATTTTGTTGGATTTTCTGTTCATACGGCTGTCTCTCGCAGTAATGGGCTTTTTATCAATATTACTAAAAATTAATATAAAACAGCAATCGAAAGACTTCAAACATCATTTTGACACATAAACAATTTGCACTAATAATTTGGACTAATAATTGCACATTAACTAAATGAATACTAGCTAAAAAGAAAAGAAAAACACAATTGGGAGCGATGCTACTGCTTTATTTAGGTACAGTACAAACAGATTGACGATAAAGAATAAAATAGAGAAGAAATGCATTAAAATAAGTCATTACCAGAAGAGGAGCTGTGTCTGCTGTGGGGAGCTTTTTCAGTTTTAAAAAATGAGTCTTGTTTTGTTTTGTTTCTGGTCATTCTGAGGCTGGAATTTCACTGTGGAAGAGGTTCAGGCAGCTTCACCCACACACAGCCACTGGGGTCCAGGTGGGTTTTTCTTTTTCTGATGACAGAGTCATTTGTGTCACAAAGTCTAAAAGAAAAAGTCCAAATGGAGCTACTGTAAATATATACAAAGGCTCACTCTTGCAAAAATAACATGAATCATTATACCATGAAACTGGCAGAAAACACTTTTTAGGTTTATACAAACTATTTAAATCCTTCAGTGCATCCGTTCTCTGTTCCCTTAACATGGCTCTGGCGTTACCTACATGCCATTACATTATCATGCTGAAGGAACACCAACCCTCTCCCACGCCCATCATGCCCACACACAGAGGCATACTCTCTAACAGCTTCTACATGGCAGCTTGTGCCAGAGTTGTCTTAATTGACATTACTTTTCCCAGAGCCAAAATCACAAAGAGGAAAAAGTGATATTGTTCAATTATGAATCCCACGCATGTATAATAGATGCACTCTCACTTTTTTTGTGCGTGTTCTTCCTCAGCAATTCTCAGAAGAGGGGCAGGAACCGGTGGGGGTGGGATGGGGGTCCTTTTGAGTTAGCCTCTTCCTCTTCCTGTGTGGAATAATGCTTGGCACACTCCCAGATGTCAGCACCTATTGGTGGCAGGCCCTGCTGAAGACTCTAATCGTGGATTGCAGGTGACTCCTCATGCAATCTTCTCTTTGCGGAGCCTTTGCTACTATGTTCGGAGCTCAAGGGCAACAGACAAGCTTCGGTCACGGAGAGTGCACACAGGCGTGTCAGATGGATCGGTGCACTTGTGTGTGTGTGCGTGTGTCTGTGTGTGGGAGGTGGGGTTAATGTCTGGTAGCCCAGGAACATAGAGACTGACATGGGCTTGGTTCACTAGTGAGCCAGCAGGGAGTCAATGCAGGCAGGAATGTTGCTGATTTAGCCTTCCAGCATGACAGAGAACAGCAGACAGGAAACAGTTGTAGTTATCTTTTAAAATTCAAGGTAGGGGTTAAAAAAATTCTCAGTTATATAACATCTCAAAAATATTAGCCAAATAATTTTTATATTTTTCCTTCAGTATTTGCTTGCAGATGAATCCCAGTCAGTGGTTGCTTCACTGAGGCAATTTATTTAAGTAAATGTGAGATCAATACAGGTCCCACTAACACACAGCATAAATAGGCCTATGCATTAGCCTGTGCATTAGACCACTGATGTGTCAGGGGTTTTTGCGCAGCTTGTATTTACCTCAACCAAACACCATTAATCAACTTTTACTGAATGAGTATGGAGGCTCCTTTTTTTCTCGATGAAATGCCAACAAAAGAGAAAAAAAATCCACAATTTATGACATATTATCCGGGTTGACTGCTTGGTTCCCACAACAAAAGCCTGATTTTCACCCTTTCTTCTGTGATTTTATCACATTCAATGAGCTATTAGCCCAAAAACATGTGCTCAGCCCAAGGCTGTTAATGTATTTAAACACTGGAGCCTGATTGGGTATTAACCACAACGTGGCCTATGTGGCCTGCACCAGGTCAGCGGGCACCAGGGCATCAAGACATTAGGGCATCTCCACTGGGGCAAACAAGGACTGAGCCACACTGACAGCTCATAGCAGGCGATGCAGGTAATTAAGGCAAAGCTCTGCAGTGGCTGCCTAGGGAGGAGAGGACAGTGTGGTGGTTGGGGGAGTAGAAAATGGGGGTTGGATAGGGAGGGGTGGAGATAGGGTGGAGGACGGGATGGCAGTGAGTAAGCAAGCACCCACCCCACCCCCTACCCTCTCCACTGTTGCCCTAGGGGCTTACACAATGAGCGGTAAAGAGAAGCGCTGCACTGAGCTGAGATGCACTGATCGAAGAACAGAGTCCCCTCACTCTCCCAAATCACCGGCGCCCAATTTGCCCTCATGAATAATGTTGAGCGATGTGCTCAGTGCCATGCAGCCGCTATGTAAAACCAATGATACCCTTCTCTGATGTCAACTCTCTGGAGGGTGAGCAAAGAATCACTGTGGAGTGGGTTAGTTGATGCATATGAATGCTCATTTACATAAGCGCTAACATAAGAGGAGGGAGTTCCTACATACTGTGCACTTTGAAGACATTAATCAGTTACATCACTAAGGCGGAAATGGACAAATACGGCAAATAGACTGAGACGGAGAGGTAGCGAGTAAATAAAGTTCTAGTAACTGCCACTGATACTAACATGCAAAAGCACATCAGGAGAAAGAAACAACCGTCTGAGATGATGCTCCATTACGCTTCCCAAGTGACGCTATGTTGAAATGACTTCATTTACCTAATATTAGGTCACATGGAAATTCAAGTGTGGATCAGAGCTTAATGTAGACTCTAGTCACTTCCCAGCCTTCTGGAGCCACAGAAGTCAGTTCTCATAATGAGTTACGGAGCTAACTACAATAAAAGTAGCCGTCCTTATCTATTCTGTGTCACATTCGTTTACTTATCTACCTACAAGCCACAAGTTTGGTCCAGACTGAGTTATTTTAGTCTGAAAACACAGATATTCATGATATTCAGTGGATGACTCCTACTGAGTTCAGTAATACACACGCTTTATCACGTTCTGGATTGGTTGCCA
This sequence comes from Oreochromis niloticus, assembly GCF_001858045.2. Taxonomy (NCBI): domain Eukaryota; kingdom Metazoa; phylum Chordata; class Actinopteri; order Cichliformes; family Cichlidae; genus Oreochromis; species Oreochromis niloticus. The sequence goes on from NC_031975.2 coordinate 2,910,089, forward strand.
TGAGATCTGAGTCACACATTCCACTTCAGGATAACCTGTGGTGATTCTTTAAACTTTCCTCCAACTCTTCTTTCTCAACTCTAAATTTCTCAAGTTCTATGGTTTACCCCTCCCCCCCCCCCGAAACAGGGACAGTGAAGAGCTGCAAACTTCCAAGCTAGGAAAGCAGTAGTGGGGAGCATCCCTGCCATTAACCAACGGCTTTGTTGAAGCTACATGGAAGCCACGAGGGTAACAGCACCAGGGACAACCAATTCAAATGTTCAGTTACAGTTAGGACATAATTCTTTCAAGCATGTGCAAACTTTTAGGACAGCATACGTTTGCTGTGGCTCCAGAGTGCTGACAAGGATCAATATCCTTGGCTCATCCTAACAAAGCACTGAATTCAAGAGGGCCAAGACAACAAAGTAGGGTATATTTGCTTAGATCTTTATTATTATAACCAGATAATATTGCCACTCCAATGCTTCAATTGTTCCAAAACTTAACAGTGGACATGTATGGATGACACATTTCCCTGTTCAGCTGTCGATTGGTTCTTTGGAGGGGCCAAATAACTAGAACTACCTTTTGATTTCCCTTTCAGCGCCATGCCTTTCTCTTATTTTTGGCTCTGAATCAGTGTGCCAGCAGAAGATGTAATGGAAGGATCGATGACTGGTGGTCTTCTGTTAGATGGAGGTGACAGTGGAGAGGTACACTCAGGGTTCAAGGTGAGCAGGAACAACTAGGAACACCATTCTAGCACCTTTTAATAATAAGTCAACATACCTCATAGACAGGCTTCATTCATTTCATTGCCTTGTGTTACATCCACATTTAGGGTTACTTTGTTAACCACTAGGTGAACTAAAGTAGAAGCTGAGATATGGCCAGCCTATTGACAGTTATTAATAGCCATGGGCTGAGAGAAAAGGAAAATGTTATGTCTATAACATCTGTTCCATGATGGAGAGAAACACGGTACAGCACATGTAGCATGAGATGCCATGCTCTTGCTCTACAGCCAGGACACGTGTGGGTGGGATATCCCGTACTAGAATCAACTGACAATGACAATCAATCATTTCAAACAATGCTTTTTAAAAACTGACATTCTGGGAAATTTGAAATTTGGACTTAAATGACAATGTCTAAATGTCTTTATCTCAGTTCTGAATGAAAGATAAATGTTATGCTTGCAGCTTATAGCTTCATGCAACCTGCAGTTTTGAGATCACTGTGAGGCTTTCAAAGAATCAGTTGAACTCCACAAATCCCATAACATCCATAAAGCGATTCTTTCTTTACCCTTCAGTTAAACAACTTTGTCATAATAATTACTTGGCTTTAGAGGCATTAGTTTAAGTAAATTCATACATTTTCCCTAAGATCTCGAAGTATTTCTTTAACTTCATTTTCTTCGTACAAGAACTAATGTACTTATTAAAAGAGAATATTGTCAGTCACTCAGAGTACACCCCAAGAATGTTAACATGACTGCGTATTTTGCACTGAAATCTCTCATTTTTTTTCTACTCCAGCAATAGGAGTACATTTTTTGAGAGAGGATGTTTTAGTTAGAGATGCCCTCGTTAGTTCTTGACTTTTATCTCTGAACAGTGCTACAGCACTTGACTTAAATTTGTATAAAATCTAGTGAGGCACAATATACGCCGTGCATGCTGTTAGAGGGTGGGAGAGTGGCATTATTTCTGTTTGAGTAAAATTCCTCCTACCTCTGCTTGCTATACCGTCAAGTACTATTCGACTGACTGAGCCGACAGAGAGAGAGAGATAGGGAAAGAGAGAGAAAGAGGATCTCAGGTGAGCTGAGGAGGAGGACATTAAACCCAGCAGGAAGGGATGAATGAGGAGATTTGCTGGAGGAGGAAGGCTGACAGCCTGAAGATCATCCACAGTACTGGTACAGCACAGGAGCTTAGAGCCTAAAGAAAAAACGTTTGGTATGCATCTGAACAGAGTAATTATAGTACAGTTGGATTTTGTTTCTTCTGTGAGAAAGAAAGAGAAGAAAGTGAGAGAAAGCATGGCAGTCTACTTCACCGCTAACCTGTTTTTCCTTTTGACTTGATCTGACATATGCTGGATTTCAGCCTTTGGTAATTCATACCAACATGTTTAGTCACCACTGAGTGTTTTGCCATGAGTGAGAAGTTTACTGAAATTCAGACAGGTCTGGTGTATTTCACCTTCCACCTTTTGATCACTTTGACATCTTTTTAGATGAGACACGTGCTCCATTTGTAACAGACAGAATACTTGGGATCATGTTCATCGTTTCAAAGGAAAGAAACAACAATGCTCGCTGTAGTCCAGTCATTCGATCTGCTGAACACGAGTGCATATGTGTGGGACATGTATGAACTTTGACTGGTGAGATGTTGTATTGGTGCAAAAATAAATTTCCACTTCTGATTAAAATGCTTGATCAGTACAAAAGGAAACTTTTAAAAGAAGATGATTGGCTGCTTAATCCTTCGAGTTAAAATCATACAGTGTATTTGGTGTGTTACAAATACTGGCAGATGTATTTTTCCTGAGCCCTAAATGGATGGATGTATTTATTTCACTCATTTACTGGACTTATAAAGATGAACGTATAAACAGTTGTGTAAATATGGTCTTTCATAAGCACTGGTTATTGTATCAAAATAAACACAACAGAATTTCCTTAACTGTGTATCACATGAACAGATTAGAGAATTTTCTGCCTCTGTAGTGAGCTATAAAAGGAAGACATTTTGCTTTATTGCCATGTTGTTTTCCTATTATCCCGGGGCACAATGAATGCCATTTGCAGGAGAGAAAGAAGGAGGCGAAATGTGGCAGTTAACAGTGGAGGGCAAATCAAAGTCCTGGGGTTAAATGGGATTGTGGGTCAGATGACTAGACATTGTTGCCTTTCTGCTCACGGCCATACTCTTCTGCCTCAGAAAAATATCACCGCTCCCCTCCCATCACTGTCTCCCTCATCCCTCCCCCCTCCTCCTCCTCCACTCATCAGCCCACCATTTCCCTTTGAGGCAACAGCATTTTGTCTTTAGTAACCCCACTAGAAAAGACAATCCTTATTGCTTCTATTCAAAAACATTGTGAGCCAATTTGTTAAGCGTGGATTTTTGTGGTTCTTAACGATTGTTTAGAATTTGTGATGTTTTCATGTGTCCAGCTCTACTTTAGCTTTTTCATTTATATCCAGTCAAGAGGTTTAAGAAGTCACAGTCACACTAGCAATGCTAGCATTACAGAACTTCACAAAACCATGCAGTCCTGTATGAGGCTGTCTGCAACCTCACTAATATAAATCACTCTGACGGATACACAGTCAATTGAGAGGAACAGGGACAGGCGACGGCTGAGAAAATGGCAGATATCTGCATTAGAGCTGCACTCAATCAGCACACAGATGGGAGTGAGCTTTTATTAACCATCATGTTTTCTGTGATTACTGCGCAGCTGTACATCACCACCGCTGTTTCATTCGTGTCCGTAACTACCTTCCGACGCAGCCTTGCATACTCCCTGTCCTATACCTGAGCTGTGTGAATTATACTGGCAGCACCGGTGACAGGGGCCCTGCAAACACTGCCAGGCAGCAAAACACACATCAACATATTCAGAGCGTTTAGTGCCTGGGATTAATCAAATTATAATTTAATCATCTGATCAAACAGCAATTAGCATAATCACTTCTGGGGAAGGCCTGATAGAGCTGAGACTGGAGCGGAATGGAGCTGGGGGCGAGCAACACTTTAATGAAACATTTGCCCGAATGTTTGAAAATGTTACACATTTTGGGCTACAGGAAAAGAGCTGGACTGTGGATGTTAATCAGCAGGGTCTGGTATGCCTAATGAATATGTCCAACAGTCAGCCACAGAGAAAGAAATTACAAGTGAGTATTTTCTCAGTGATTGTCTTTTATGGTTTAACATTGGGTAATCTTTATTGTAAACCTACCCCCCCCCCCATAAAAAAGGTTTATTCCAAAATGATGAAAATCTGGTTCATTTTCAGCTTTTTCCCCTGTCTACACAAACTGACCACAGAATTCGAGTTCAGCTGATAAAATCATTTCCCAGCAGTATAATTTACTAGTTTAGCAGAACATTGCTCCCACTTGTTCAGGGCAAGACTCAATTAATATTTTTATGAAATCAGATTTTGAAGTCTACAATTTACACAAGGACAGTGAATTTGGACGAACATGCTTCCATCACTGTGTCTGCCATCATTGGTCTTGTTAAACTGCTGAAAGGTATTTTATATTACTGACATGAATGAGCCTCTTGCCTCTGTGTTTCATCCCATGCAGCAATCACTGCAACGCAAGCAACACAGTCTTTCACTTTGTTCACGTGAAAATGTGTAAACAGCATGAAATCGATATGGAGTGAAGCTCAAGAGGAATACTTTGTAATATTACTGTTTCAGATGCTTCTGTTGTAAACGTCTCATTTTGGTTTCATTTTGGTATAGACAGTGTTAGTTTAGTATAATTTACTATCCCTTCACGTCTTCTCAGGGATAACAAATGAGAACTTCTCTCTGTTGTCTATGAGGTAAAACGAGCAATCTGATCTGTGCACAGATCTGTGTTGTTTTGCAGTAGTTGCATCATTTTTGTCTATTCTACATACTTTTTAAAAATAATATGAAATTTTCAAATCAGGCAAAACGGTAAGAGTAAACATATATAAATTCAGTGCAATATGTAGATGCTCCATTATCAAATATTGTTGATAGGAAACACTGTTTGTCAACAAGTTTAACCTCATATCTGCTCATTACAACTGAATCATGAATCATGGCACAAGTTTAGTGTTCTTCTCCCTATTGCACTTTTTCTTCTTTTTGGATTTTTTCCCTTAAATATATTATTTGGCCTTTTACTGGCATTACTAGACAGATACAGTGAAGACTGACAGTAAAGCCATGCGGCAAAGGGCCACGAGTCAGACTCGAACCCGGGTCGGCCGCCCTCAGCAGAATATGGTTGCCCGCTCAGTCCAGCTGAGCTAAACCGGCACCCTTGGATTGAGTTTTGATTCCATTTGTAGATAATGTATCTAGAACTTGGCTCTGGTGTTTATTTTTTTTATACCTGATGGATAACCACAGCCAAGCTCTAAACTTCTGTGGATACAGCTGACAGGAGTGGTCCCCGTAGTGGTCTTCAGCTGCTGTAGCCCATCAGCTTCAACACTCAGCATGTTGCTCTTCTTGGTTGTAACCAGTGGTTATTTTGTTTTTATCAGTGCAAAGTAGTCTGGCCATTCTCCTCTGACCTCTGACATCAATCACTGGATATTTTTATCTTTTGTGGACAATTCTCTGCAAAGCCCAGAGGTGGTTGTGTGGTACAGTTCCAATAGATCTGCAGTTTTTAACATACCTGTATGACACCAATAACCATGCCACGTTTAACGTCACTTCTCCTTTCTTTACCATTCAGATGCCCAGTTTGACCTTGATTATGGCTGTATGGATAAATGCAGTGAATTGTTGCAATGTGATTGGCCGATTAGACATTTGTGTTAAAGGGCAGTTTAACAGATGAACCAAATAAAGCCCAAGAGTGTATTTTATATGCTAAACTCACTACTTTCACAGTGATACACTGCATGCTTTAGATAATAAAAGTAAAAATGTTGTTTTGTATAAATGTAACATTTTATCCAGAATATTAGAAATGAAGTCCATTTCAATAAAATCCTCCAAGTTCACAAACTCAAACAGCCAAGGCCTTTATTTTGAGAACTTATGTTACCTCTTGTTGTACCTGACTGGTCACAGCATTAACCTACTGCCCTATTTTCTAATGAAAGCCTACATATGCAAATAACTTAGGTAACTGTGATCTTGTTAAATCACTAGTCCGGATAAGATGTACTGGAAACTCTAGTCCACTGTTTTTAACCACTTTACTTGCTCTGTAACACTGTCTCATTGTATACTCACGCAAGGCCATTTCTGAAGAATGCAGCTTACATGTCATTCTGGTAATAAGGTTAGACGACAAGCTAAACTGCAGTGATCCATCAGTTAAACTGTGTAAAACTGATCTGAGCCAATATTCTGTCAAAATGTCATTCAACACTTTTGAGTATTACCTTTAACCTGTGAGTCCATGTTAAGTGCTAGATGTGCAGATGTGCTGTATATGAATACCATAGCCATAAGCACCGACAACAACTTTTATAGTTACCACTTATCTGTGAAACATCCATAAGCCTGAATACATGTTGTAGTGCTTGGCTGATCTAATGATTGCATAGCATTTTGTACCTTCACCTTATTAAGTTTATCTTCATATATCTTTAATAAACTATCACACATGTCAGCTGCAATATGGACTATCACCAGAAAAAAAAGCAGCAGGATGCTCTGAATTATCATTACAATGTCAAGAACAAAGGGCTAAAGCAATTTCTGTCACTTATACCAGTTAATTTGGGCTGTGGCACTCGCAGCCATGAACTTTAACTGGACAAAGGATAAAAAAGGCAGTTCAGACTTCATAAGTGTAAAAAAAAATGCTGAAAATAATCTTGTTTCTGCATGGAAAAGCAGGGCGATTTGATATGACTCTTTGAGTTTTAGACACCACATAACACAAGCTGACTGTGTGCGTCCCTCTTCCCCCCTCTCTTCCTCCTCTTTTTCTGCCTCACTACACACTATCATCTCCTTAAGCATTCTGGTCTGGGTTAAATGAAACCTTTAACAGTTCAATGTGCATCCATTAACATATGCTTGAGTCTACTCACAGCCAAGCTAAGGCGTAAGCATGCAGTGGCTAAAACAAACAAAAAATATCTCGATCCGATGGCACGGACAAATCCCAGAGTGATTAGCGAGTCCACAACAGTAAGTCGCTAATGCCTTCTAACGTTACTGAATGAGCCAGATTTCATAACACCTTGAAGAAAAACAACGAATGTGAATCTATCCTACTGCGACACTCTAAGCTAATATAAGAGCACAAACACTGCTTATTTCATAATAAAATTTAGGTTTTAGAATACATTAACTTTACAGTTTCTGGTAACGGTAAACATGCAGCTTACATGAATGTATGAATACTTTACAGCTGTCAGAAATGACTATGTCGAGCATGAGTGCTGATCCTAACTGAACAAAATCAAGACATGACGACTATGCACTTACAGAGTAAACACACTGCGTTTAAACTCATGTTCCCAGTGGCCTACATTGCACTGACTGGTGTGCTGATATTAACGTGCCACTGAGGAACTGAGCTCAGTTATTGTTTGCTGATGTGTGTTGCTGTGACTCCGTCAACCCGTTCTGTCTCTATGTGAAGTGACAGATGTATACCAAAAGACCAGAGTCTGCACAGACCTAGTTTCCTACTGGCCCTGATGTGACCTCTAAGCAACACTGTTTTGTCTGGTGACGATTGGCTAAAACTGTAAAATAGGAGGAAAACTTGGTGTGCAGTCGTCTCCAAATTTAAAAATAGCAAACCCAAGACACATTTTTTCACTTGTAAATTACAGATAAGGAAATTCATTTTAGCGGTGTACAATACATTTAGTCTGGTTGAAAATGTTTCAGGGAAGCATGGCTCCTAGATCATCTTCAGAAAACTCTTTTCGATTGAAGGTAGTGATGTGTGATTTGCGCTAAGGTACACTTGTGAAAAATTAAGACTAAGCGTGTCGTTAAGGTTTGGAGCAGATGCTGTAACTTCAGTGAGATGTTGGCAAAATAAGCTTTGTCTTGCTGTGTGCTTTCAGGGAGTCCTTCCTTCCCTGTGTCGCCAAGTATTTTCTCACATGGGATCATGTGATCATTGGAGTTCTCTCTCCAGTACTACAGAGTCTTTACCTTACAGTGTATAGCACCTTAAAACAACTGCTGCTACGAAAGTACGAAAGTGAAATCTGAATGAATGAATCATTTTTTGAATGTTTTTTTAACTATATATTTGATGAGGAACACAATCTTTTACATAACATGGATCAAATTCCTGAACAACCAACACGATTTCCTTTTTCACTATGACAGGAAATATTGTGGAAACCAAATGAAAGTTGTTACTTAGTATGAGAAATTTACAACTATACGCTCTACTGATTAAAACAATGATATGAATATAAAAATATATAGGTATAACCCAGCCACTGTGTACAGACACACACCCCTGATTTATGTCAGTTTAGTGAAGTTTTATTACATAATTTGCTCATATCTGCGTAAATATTCCTGGGTCTTGGTGTTTCATATTCTTAAAACCAGAAACAGTTGTTGGTTATTGTGAAAAAGTTTGCAGTACGATGTTGTAAAACAGAAAGAAAAGAGAAAAAAATGCTGAGGAAAACTAAAGTCTGCTCCGACATTAATCATGTTTGATAACATGATAAAGACCTTTTCTCCAGCATCCCCCTTTCCATCCCAAGCTAAAAGCTAAAAATAAACATGCACAGAGTGATACTAAGAGCCAATTGAGGCGCTTCACTGTATATTTACACAGCTTATTAGTGTCCAATTGAGCATGTGTCAGATTTCCCCCCCTGGCATAGCTAAGCAAAAACAACATTATGCCATTTCCCCAATTTTCTCTCTTCATAACTGGAATGTTTTTCCTATTCCATTTAGGATAGACACTTTTGTAAGAGCACTTTAAAAGCTCAAGCACCACTGGAGTGAACTCTACAGCAGATTTTACTCTCTACAGTGCTGAATTGTTTATATCTATTGTAGATGAGCTTGCAAATGTGTCCTCAAATTGGAAAACAGCAATTCAGAGCAAAATGGAGTTTGTACAGTAGATACTATTCATAAATGATCGCTGCAAAGCTGTGCAAATAGCCAGGAGCTGCAATCTTTAAATACATTTTCTATTAAGAGCCAATGCAAATATAGTGCATGCAAACGACACCCGCACAGACGTGTATCAGTTTTTTTAAATAAATGAAAGGCCGTGATGTGTATCGAGAAACACTGCTCAGGTCACCTGAACAGAGTGCAGTGTTTGTAAAGCCCAAAGCCCACACTGCAGCAACACTCATTACCCAGGTCTCCATAGAGACAACCTCAGCAGCCTGTACCGGACCAGAGCTCTAAAAGCCTTTATTTCGTAAAGCTTCATCTCTCCATCCACAAGAGGTGTAAAAATGTACGATTCGGATGGAAACGGCTCATTAAGTGCAGTCTTTGCAGGTCTGTCCACTGAAAACAAATGCACGGCAGAAACAACAACATCTAACATCACCAATCACAGCCTTTTAATTCTGTGTACTGTCAATTTGAGCATGGCACAGAAAAAATACAGGGATTGTCATAATGAACGCTGGTCAATTCTAATTTCCGACACAAAAACGACACTCAGATCTTTGAATGAGAAGAAAAGGTCAGTGTCAGACGATTCAAGTCTGCTGATACAAATGGTACCGCATCAGCAGCAGCCTCAAACGCAGCATTCATCACAATTACAAGTGCTGTTGCTGCCATTCAAAGTTTCCATGTAGATGTCTCTAGTAGCAGCCATTTTGCAACGCTGTTGCCTGGACCAAAGAGACTGAAAAAAGCCATTCACAAGCAAGCTAAGCCATGGATCGTGCTCTGCAAACGGGGATTTCAGTACAGCGTTTAGTTAGATTCGAAATGAACATCAGTGTCCTCTCGTGTTCTTGGAAATTCTCTCGTCTCGGCTGCAGAAAAAGAGAATTTGCTTTCAGTTCATTCTCTCCTATAAATAAACCCTGGCTTCACTGAACCCTTCACATTGGCAACAAAATGGTTTTCCTGTCATCTTTGCTTGATGCATCATCGTCTACTCTCAGTTCACATTGTGTCCAGTCTTATTTTTTTAACCCCTTTGCTTCTACGTATCTTTCAAAAGATCTTCAAAATAGCTCAATTTTCTTTCGAGACGATTTCTGCCCCCCAACATGCGCACATCCCGTCCTATACCCCACAGCCCCTTGTCCCTCACCACCCCCCTTTTTCAATTCCTGTGTTCGCTGTAAAAAAAAAATCAGTTACCCCCAGTCCAAAGAAAGATACAACTACCACTTATCAAGCCAATCTTTTGAGGAATTCACTGTGTACAAAACGGGATGTGGATGCATTCTACGAGATGTGCATTTGGGCAAGGGTGATAAGGGCTTGTCTCTTTTTTTCCCCCCCAATTCAAAATGACTCCATGTCTGTGCTTCTAATATGGCGGGTGCAATGCCGGAAAAAAAAAAAGAAACACACACACAAAACAACTAGCCAACCTTTTCATTCTTTTTCAAGGAGACAATTAATAGATCTGAGAGAAAGCACACAAACATGCAGTTACATGTGCAAAGCATTTTGTTAATTTTTTTTTAACTTAATAAATTACAGAATGAAAGTAAATACCTGACATATTCATGAGCATATTTCTTGGTTCATGAGTAGATTTTTGAATAGAAAATCAATGTGAATGTCAATGAAGAAATTATTTCATGCAAATAACGGTTTTAGTTTGAATGCCTCTCAAAAGCAGAATAGAGATTGAAACAACCAAATGCTGATTACACCTGGTAACACACAACTGTGTTCCCACAAAATGATTTACTAAAATATTACTTTCATAATTTATACAAATAGAAATCTGATTTAAAAACAGTGCAGATCAGGCACCTAAAAATGATGTATGAAAATGCAGCCAAACTGAGGCCCAGTTTAGCTTCAAGAGAGGGAATAAATAATCCTTTCTGTACAAATTTAAAATGAAAACTGATAATTGTTCCAATATTTTTTTGGCCCTAAATTTTACTAAAAAAATCACTGTAGAAAAAGGAAAATAGAAATATTCCTGTAAAGAGCCTTGTTCTTCATGCAGTACAGGCTGCACCTATCCACAACCTACATTTCTCCCCTCTCTCTGCTTCTCTATCTGCACAAGGTTATTGTTAAATATCGAAGGTGTATGAGGGGCTAAAACATTTTCACTTTATTAAAGGTTACTGTGCAAGTAAATATCAACCTCCCACCAAAAGCCCCACTGTGAGTGACAGGACATAGCAACAGCCTGTTCTACCCAACGTTTTCTCGGGACAATAAATAAATAAATATTATCCTCAAAGTAGAAATGGTTCCAGACCACCCCGCGTATTAATTGCAGCTCGGTTCTGTTCAATAATCAGCATAAACTTTAAGTTCGATGTGCGCAAAAGCATCACTTACCATTCAAGATGCACTGGAAAAAGAAAAGAGCCAATATCCACATGCCCCGCTCCGTTCAATATCCAAGCTTATGCTTTTTTCTTCTTCTCTCCACGCACTCTTTCTTCTTATTATTTCCCCCCTTTTTATTTTTTCCCAAGTCAATTGCGATATAAGAAAAGGGAGCCTGCAAATCTCTCTCTCCCTCTCGCGCTCTCTCTCTCCCGCTCTCTCTCTCAATCCTTCACGTTGGGAAGAAGATGAAGAGGAGGAGGTTTGAGCTTTTTCCTGCTGCTGATTGTCTCCTGGTACAACGGGAGATGGTATATGATCCACAACTGTGCGTCTCACCCCTCCTTTCTTTTCCTTTTTTTTTTAGGACTGACCGCACCGTGCCGGGCCTCAGTGCAGCCGTCCCCCCGTACCGGAGTGCTGCTCTGTGTGGAACATGAGGGAGCTCGGCTCGGTGCGCTCCGGACCAGGTGAGCTGTGCTGCTGCCGCTGCTGCTGAGTCAGAGGCTCAAAAGCACAGGACGCACTGCCTATGCGCACACCGAGATCCACGGATAGAAAATTAAAACATCAAAGAAAAAATATATAAAAAAATAAAAAATAAGAACAAAAAAAGCCTCCAATAATGAAAAGAATCAATAAAGAATGAATGAATTAGAAGTCTATGCCCTGAAAAGAGGCAAACGTGTCATCTCAGGTATGTGCGGGGAAAAAAAATGCGTAAAAAGTTGGAATTTCTGTCGAGGATTAAAAAGCGCATGGAGTTGACTGTTAGCTGCGCTGGAAACTCATTCTCTCTTCGCCACCTCTCTCCATCCGGCGAGCAACAAGCACACGCATCTTCCCCCCGCAGCCGCACACACAAACTGCGCACACTGGTCCCTGCGCTTATAACCTGCCCTGCCTCAGAGCACCGTGGAATAAAACCTCGCTTCCTTCTCCGCAGCCGCTTTCCTCCCTCTCCATTGCCTTAAAGGTGCAGGGGTGGGGGTGGTGGGGGGCACAGCTGAGCCTCTGGCGTAAAAAAAATAAATCAGAAAGAAAAAAAAAAGGGGGGGGATACAAAAAAGGAAACCCTTTCTTTTGTTTTATGACGGATCAAGGTGCCACGCAGGGTGAACTGTACATTAACACAAGCAAAAAAAAAAAAAAAAAAAAAATTAGCTCAGGCAGGACATCCTTCTATGGTTTGTTGCCACTGTTGTGGTGTAGCAGGCTGCAGGATGGAGGCTGAAGGAGGGAGGGAGGGAGGCAGGGAGAAACAGTGATGTAGGCTACACCTGACTGGGTGCTATGTAGGCATTTGGTTAAGGGAAAAAAAATCTAAATTATCTTAATTGGAGGAGATCAAATCGTGTCCTTTAATGTGTCTTCTGGGTAATTTATGAGCCCCGGGGGCGTTTTGGGGACCCTGCCAGCTTTACCCCTGCATTCATTAATTGACCTTGACAAATATAAGTAGCGACCCCCCTAATGCACCAGGGGGTATCAAACAGCGGCCATGTTAGACATCCACAGCCCCCTGCATGAGTTCACCTCCATTCAAACCACAGCGGAGGAGGAGAAGGAGGAGGAGGAGACTGAGAATTAAGTTGTGAAACTGCTACTGGATGAAGACAAGCATACAGAGAAGTGTAAACCCACATTTTTTAAATGATTAGTGTTGATATTTCTATCAACATTTTATAATTTGTAATTAGCGTGTAGTTGCAAAAAGGAAGAATACACCTGAAAAACAAGTTTTATTTGTTTTTTATACCAGCCTGAGACACAAAGATTCAGACGTTTAGTGAGCAAACAGCAGTGCTGTATTTTTTTAGACACTATTGAAATAATTTTGGAAGCTATGACACTACTGTCATGTGAATGTTTGAATTTAGTGAATTTATGTTCAAAGGCGACCCAAGCTTTAGCCCACAGCCTAGATGCAGTATCTGTCTTTAGGACTTAGCATCCACATCAGACCTGCATATGAACATGCGCTGCGCCAGGAATACAGGACCTGTCAACGCATGTCTGGCCCCTCCATGCGCTTCCAGCCAGGCATCCCCAAAATAAAACTGATCATTATCACTGACTGGAGCCACCCAAAATAAGATAGCAGGAAGGAAACATGCACACACTGTGCACAAAGTATTTTGTTTGTATGTATGTGTGGATTTTGCTTAATCCCCTTCTCTGTCAATCTCCTTGACTCCCAGCAGTGAGGGGGGGTTGTTGATCATTCAGTTATTGCATTTTGTTCCCTGGAATACGCATGTCTCAGCTTCTTCTATGTGCCTTTGTATAGCACTGGTCTGCAGTCGGGGACTCTATATATCTTGCCCCAGTTGCAGGTAGCTACCTACTCAGACTGCTAGCAAATTTGAGGCTAAACTGGCTAACACAACAGTACCTGTAGTATCTATGCTATCTATACTAACTATTAAATGCAGACTTAGGGGTTTGTATCTAGTATGGTTAAGCTACATTGTGCTGAATTGCTAAAGTTTTCCTGTATCTCATCTTATAACAAACTTCTAAGCAAATCCAATTCAAACAGACATTTTTAATAACTGCTGTCCGAGAAGCAAGAAATCAAAACCACCAAACAGTTGTATTATGCTAATAACATATTTACAACTGGAATACATAGGTTGGTTATTGAGAAAACATGTTAACACAAGAGCATCAATTAATTTGGCGACAACCCATTTCCTCACTGGTTTTGTTGATTCATTACCTTTTATGCCTTGTTATGGTTAATCATTCAGCCATATGTTAAATGATTGTCTTCAGGGTACATCCCAGTGGACGGGGTTCAGAGATTGGATTAAAATCACCTGCTGTATGGTCATACAGAGCTCAATCCTTATTTCTCTAATCCCTGCATTCTCCATGATATGTTGTGAGGTTTGGATCAGATCAGTTTTATCCTCTTTAAACCATCTTGTTATTTAACTGCACTGATTCTTTAATCAGATGCAAATATTTTAAAATATTTTTAATGTCTAAAACATTAACAATTTAGTGATGGAAACAGATACTGGAAAAAATGAATACATTTATTAAGTATCTGCAACACAATGTGTTATGATGCTACTGTAGATAATGAAAATGACTAAACATTTGACAAACAACTACTGGTTTTGCTTTCCCAGTGTTTGGACATTAGATTCGAAATAAACAATATTAATACCATTCATACCAGCACAATCTTACTTCAGACCTGTAATATATGAACAACTGATCAAGACCCCTTGAAATACTAGTCAGTTAAATGCTTTATTCTTATTTTATTAATGCACAGCAGCATTACCATTACCCTCTGATGGCTCTGTGAATGTTAGTAGTGAATGAGTGACGGGGAAAGTAAACAAATGACAGCCATATAATGCTGTTCTGCTGTACTTTGTTTAAAAAAAACAGAGAGAGCAGCTATATGTCAGGGGAAACGGTGAATGTGTGCATTGTACTGAAAACAGGAATTTTTTGCCACGTGAAAGGTTTGGCTCGTTGTGACATTATCTTTTTCCCCAAAATTAAAATCAAGATGAAAGATCATCATTTTGACACATTGGAACAAATCTTGTATGCATTGCAGAGGTAAAGCACAAGGAGACAGAGCAGGTCGTTCATCAAGTGTTCTAAAAATAGTAGCAGTGTTGGAAGCCGTCTGGATATACACAAGAAAATGATCTTGAACCATGATAATTAGTCATTTTACTATTTCAGTTTATGTAGAGCACCTATTTATTAATTTATTTTTATTTATGGTTTTTTTTACTATTTTAATTTTAGTTTTTCACTTCTGGTTTCTGTTTCTAGCCAAATTAAAAATACAAATAAAAGGTAAGGGTCAACAGTGGTGTACCCTGCCTTTCGCCCTGTGATGGCTGGAATAGGCTTATGCCTCCCGTAACACTGAACTGAATTAGTGGAAGAAAATGGCTGGCTGGCTGGATGAATGGATGGATAGGGAGTCGAAGGTGTTGGTTCTGATGGGTTTAGACAGATAGACAGATTTATTTGTCTAAGGTGGAATCGTGTCTGCCATATCAAGTGTCATTATCAAGTATCAAGTGCCTTTTACATACCCCACATTTCAGATTCAAAAGATGATTTTGTAATCAAGGTAGACACAGGAGCTCATTGCTCTTTAGGTTCGTTGCTTTGTTTTCTATACTTTCTATGTGTATATGCGTGGGTGTATGTGTTTTTTACTACTGTATGTCGGGCATAATCTACATACAGTCATCGGGACGTTCTGAGTTTGGGATTACGCTGCAAGGAAGATTGTGTTGGAGTATCACCAATTCCAACAATTCCAGAGGAAATAATAAGAACTCCAAGGTCTCTGTGAATGTTTCATCCCAGGGAAAAGCCCAAGAGGAAACGTAAACAAAGGTGGCAAAAGTGAGGCTGCAGGGTGGGCCCGCTAGCATGGCTAAAGAAACAACCGTTTAAGTTACCATTTGCGAGTATTTTTGTCTCCAAGCATTCTAATGCTAATGCTAACTCAGCCATGGATGAGCTGTACAAGCATTCAGCAGCACTCCTTTCCCGACGGAGTGCAAGTTATAGCTTGGGACTTTAACCATGCTAACCCATAAGCCAGCCACAAAGACTGGCCAGAAGGTGGATCACATCAGCTGCAGGACTGTTTTAAAAACACAGACTAGAGTGTGCTTGATTACCAGGACCTCGAGGAGGATACTACATCAGTGCTTTTCTACATAAACCTCTGTGTCAACAGTGTCCTTGTGGACAAAAGTCTCTGGGTGTATTCCAACCAGAAACCTTGGATGACCAAAGAGGTCCTGGTCCTGCTGAAGCAATGTGACGCTGCCTTCAGATCCAGTGATGTTATGCAGTACAGTGCAGCCAGATCTGATCTGAAAAGAGGTATCAGAGAGGACAAAGCAGCACACAAGAGGAAGATTGAAGACCACTTCAGCAACAACAATTCACAAGCTATGACAGGGAGTTCAGCACCTAACCAACTAAAAGGTTGGCAATACCATGATAACTGAGGGCAACATGGCGCTTGTGGAGGAGCTGAACCACTTCTTTGCATGCTTCGAGGTGAAAGAACCAGAGGCAGCCACAGCTCAAACATCATATGGCAGGAGCAGCCCAAGCCTCATGGTGCAGGAATATGAGGTGAGGTGCACACTGAGGGTAGTGAACCCCAGGAAGGCCGCCGGTCCAGATGGGGTGATGACTGGAAGGATCCTAAAAGAATGTGCAGACCAGCCAGCTGGGGTCTTCACTAAGATCTTCAACACTTCACTGTCCCAGTCCTGCATCCCGCCATGCCTGAAGTCGGCCACAATCGTGCTAATGCCTAAATGGACCAACATTAGCAGCCTCAACGACTACCAACCAGTCTCTCTAACACCTGTTAGAGAAAGTCTTTCGAGAAGCTGGTTCTGCCTGGCACCCACACTCGACCCACTCCAGTTCGCATACAGAGCTAATAGATCAACTGAAGATGTCGTTGTTAAAACGCTCCAAACCACCATTTCCCAACTGGAACAACAGGGGCGTAACGGCAGTGTTACGGCCCTAGCAGGGCCTCCTCCTAAAAATTGTCTGTGGGCATGTCCGACCATCTCTCCTGCCTTAGCTGCCACCTTTTTCCTTTTGTGCAGCTGACTCTCGTCAGTAATTAAAAGTATTTAAGCCCAGGGAAAGGTGAGCTCTGGGCCAGAGTGCCATTAATGTGGTTGCAGCTAGTGAGCTGTGTGGTTGCAGCTAGTGAGCTGTAGCTAGTGAGCTGCTCTCTTTTTGACTTACTTTTTACTGTATTGACCAACGCTTGAGTTTTGTTTGTTTTCCTTAAATGGTGATAGCGGCTTGTCCGTCTCTTTTAGTTGAGCTACTTTAATAAAACTCTTTAATTTAACCCTTTTGCCTCCTTGACTCCTTTTTTCTGACCAGGACACTTTTTGTTACTTCCCCTCACCGCCTAGACCCCTCAGGGGAACGTAACAAGTGGGGGCTCGTCCGGGATCTTTGATAAGGGAGTTTCAAGTTGGATTTGGTTTTTGATTATCTTGCTTTGTCACCTTTCGAGAACCACAACTTCCCAGTTAAGTTAGGTGAGTGTCCAGCTGAGCTTTTTAAGTTCTTCCATCGGGCACTCTTTTGTTGTTTTGCCTTTTTTATTTTCGGAGTAATCCTGGGCGGGGATAAGTTCCCTGTTGGGGGTAGGCAATTCAGGGCTCCGGTCGCTGAAGCTTTGCCTTTCAAGTCGCCTCGAGCCCAGCACGCTCCAGAAGATAGGTAGGTATAGTTTGGTGTGCTTAGGAACTGGGTAAGTTGTATTTGTTAATGTGTATGCAGCAAGAGGTAAGTTGGTCAGTTGAAGTAAGTTGTGTAGTTTTCCATTCATTGGTTAAGTGTTCAGTAGTCTCTGAGTGAGTTGGCAGAGGGGTGTGGTAGTGTCTTAATTAGGGTGTGTTTGTTAAGCCTTCTCCGCCCCTAAAATGGATGATACAGCTATCAGTGCACAGGTGTCCGGAGGCTCGTTTGTGAGCAATAACATCCACCTGGTTCCAGTTTTCTGTGAGTCCAGTGTTCATAGCTTCTTTACTGCGTTTGAACGCATAGCGACTGCACTGCAATGGCCTCAAGACATGTGGGGGGTGATGTTGCTATGTAAATTCACAGGTAAGGCTCAGGAAGCTTGCTCTGGTCTGTCTAGGCAGGACAGCCTAGTTTATGAAAAGATTAAAAGTGCCGTCCTTCAAGCCTATGAGCTTGTACCTGAAGCCTATAGGCAGCATTTTCGAGGTTTGGAGTTGGCACATGGTCAGTCCTACCTTGACTTTGCTAGGGAGAAGGCAAAGCTTTTAGATAGGTGGTGTTCTGCGAGCCAGGTTAACAATTTGGGGTTGTTATGTGAGCTGGTGCTGGTGGAGGACTTTAAGAATGCAGTGCCTGAGTGTGTTGCTTGTTATTTAAGTGAACAGAGGGTTTCCACTTTACAGCAGGCTGCCATACTGGCAGACGAGTTTACCCTAACTCATAAAACAAATGCTGTAGAATGTGACCTCCCTTCTCACTATAATACATCTTGGCGAGCTAGGAGGGAGCCAGCTAACGAGGCTGAAAAAGTTGTGGTTTTGAGACCTAAAACGAAGCTTTGTTTCTTCTGCCACAAGCCTGGCCATGTGGTTGCTAATTGTGTGGAACTGGCACTTAAGCGGAAAGCGCATCCAAATGGAAGAAGGCCTGATTTGGAAACAGTCAGTCGTGGTTCCCAAACTGACAAGGTTGTCAGGCCCAGCAAAAGACCACACTTGAGGCATAGTTGCTTAAGGGGCTCCTGTGGTCAGTGTAAGGGGTCAACTAGCCCCAAGCTGCTGCTGTTTGACAATTTCCCAGGTCCTCAAAATGGCCTACAGGGGGACAGGTCATGTATAGCACCACCACTCAGATCTGCACCCCTGGCTAACAAACATGCCTGTACCCCTGACCTGAGGAATCGTCTGCGGAGTGTTTCTGTAAGGCCCACTAGCAGCCTGCTGGGTTCTCCACATGTGATGGTCCAAAGCCCTGGTGGCTATCACATGGGACACTGTTTCGAGGGTCTGGGGCCACTCTCTGTCAATGTTGTGAACCCACTGAGATGGGATTGGCAGCTTCCGCAGGAAATGCCTAACCATTGCTATGGGGTTTGGTAGGTGGAAAGCCTACAATTTGGTGGTGCAACGGTTACGGACTTGATTAGCTGTTTTGTTTATCGTAATTTGACAAACGATGGGTTTGTATTTATGGGAGGGGCTGTTACGGCCCTAGCAGGGCCTCCTCCTAAACATTGTCTGTGTGGGCGTGTCCGACCATCTCTCCTGCCTTAGCTGCCACCTTTTTCCTTTTGTGCAGCTGACTCTCGTCAGTAATTAAAAGCAGTTAAGCCCAGGGAAAGGTGAGCTCTGGGCCAGAGTGCCATTAGTGTGGTTGCAGCTAGTGAGCTGTGTGGTTGCAGCTAGTGAGCTGTAGCTAGTGAGCTGTAGCTAGTGAGCTGTAGCTAGTGAGCTGTAGCTAGTGAGCTGTAGCTAGTGAGCTGCTCTCTTTTTGACTTACTTTTTACTGTATTGACCAACGCTTGAGTTTTGTTTGTTTTCCTTAAATGGTGATAGCGGCTTGTCCGTCTCTTTTAGTTGAGCTACTTTAATAAAACTCTTTAATTTAACCCTTTTGCCTCCTTGACTCCTTTTTTCTGACCTGGACACTTTTTGTTACTTCCCCTCACCGCCTAGACCCCTCAGGGGAACGTAACAAGGCTGCTCTTTATCGACTCTAGTTCTATTTTTAAAACGATACTCCCAGACAGAGTGATAGTAAAACTGCTGGATATCGGACTTCCTACTAGCACCTACTGCTGTATCAGACCATGTACTCTCGGACTGTGTGCAGAGACTGGGTCCTCATCTTTTCTCAGCCCTCAGCCTTAACACTGGTTCTCCACAAGGCTGTGTACCAAGTCCCCAACTGTATCCCCAATCATTGCAGTCATTAAGTTCGCAGATAATACCACCATGGTGGGTGGGGCTCATCTCTGGCGACGAGACAGCATACAGAGCTGAGGTTCAGAGGCTGTCGCATTGGTGTGCAGACAACAACTTCAACCTCAATACCACCAAGACAAAAGAGCTGTCTTGTAGTAGTTGACTTTTGAAGGAGGAAGTCCATACTGCGGCCCATCAGCATCAACGGGGAATGTGTGGAAAGGATGTCCAGCTTCAATTTCCAGGGTGTGCACATAGACATAGACCTCTAATGGAGCTCAAACACCTTGGAGGTTGTAAAGAAGGCTCAACATTGTCTCCATTTTCTGAGTATCCTCAGCATAAATGGACCTGAAGAGGGAGCTGCTGATCATCTTCTACCATTGCTCCATTGAAAGTGTGCTAACATATTGCCTCTCTGTATGGTTCTCTGGCAGTACCACGGCACACAAAAGGCACTTAAGGGGTCATTAATATCGCCCAAAAAAATCGTGGGACATCCTCTTTCCTCCCTAAAGGACCTGTACAGCACTCACTGTCTCAAGAGGGCACGCAGCATCCTACAGGATTGCACACACCGAGGATACCGGGTGTGTAAACTCCTGCTGTCTGGCAGAAGATTCAGGTTGCTGAGGTTATGGACAAACAGTAATGTGCAACAAACATTCATTCTTTAGTTAATTAAGTCATACCTTTTTTGCACTTTATATCAACTTTAATGTTTACTGTGTTGTGTTTTGTTGTGTTTTGCTGTGTTTAGTGCTGACATGGAACAGTTTTACAATTTTGACAATAAAGAGTTATCTTATCTTATCTTATGATCTCTAGTGAAAAATTACATGTGGTGTATACAGCTACTGAAGCACAACCCAGCCCCAGGGGGTCCAGCACCCTTAAAAACAGATAAATTTGGAGGGTTGGGTCTGGAAGGGCATACGGCATGAAATCTTGGTCAAATCAAGCATTCAAATCATAACAAATGAGATTTCCACACTGGATGGTCAGCAGGGTGCAAGTGAAAAGTTGGGGACATGAGGCTGTTGTCTATTGGCTATTATGAGACATACTGTGATGTAATGTAAAAATTTAGCTAAGACCCAATGCAGAACTTCACAGCCTACACTATCTGGGCACCATCATGCACCCAATCAACAGTTTGTTCAAAACTGACACTGTGTTGACATGGAGAGAAGTGCAGAAACAAGTATTGACAAAAGTGAAAGCCATGTTGACTACAACACCGGCATTAGCATATTACGACGCTGGCAAGCCAACAATAGTAAGCTATGGATTGGGTACCACTCTGTTGTAAAAGAAAGAAGATGAACAACAACCAGTTGCCCTTTGCGCAAGGACATTAGAGGGGGCAGTCGAAGCATATGCACAGGCTGTCATTGTGTCACAATCTGTGACGGGACGTTAGATGCAATTAGGATAGCTACGGAACGTGACTTGGGACAAACTTCACAAATTCCACGTAGCTAGACGAATCTCTAGCTGCTCGACACATCCAGGAGGTTCCAGGCCCTGTCTATGACTCGGGCCTGTCTAATGGTTTACCCGACACCCCCATCCGTGAGGGTTGGCTTGTATTGGAGGCACTGCAATCAGCTGTAAGAGGACGTTGGATAGAGAAATCAGACCACCCAGTAGGTTCAAAGACTTTGTTCCAAAGTGTGTAATTCATTGTTTGGACATCAAGTTTCCTTTTGTTTTGTTTTGTTGAGGAGCTTCACCTCTTGGAAGTGTTGGGAAATTGTTCATTCTGGTTTGATTGCTATTCATGCGTCTTTAACTGGAAATATACATGTGTATATTGTTGACCACATTTATTTTGTAGATTGATTGGATGTTCTACAGAGGGATAACATTGGAGAGTCATACCATGAAGTTATGGGAAGGAGTTGTTGAAGCTAGGTTAAGAAGCAAAGTGACAATCAGCAAGCAGCAATATGACTTAATGCAGAAAAAGAGTACTACAGATGCGATGGTTGCTTGAGTGTTTATGGAGTATAGAGAAGGTCAAAAGGAGCTTCACTGTGCCCTTCTAATCTAGAGAAAGCACATGATAGGATGCCAAGACAGGAACTGTGGCTCTGCATCATGAAGTCAGAAGTGGTAAAGAAACTGACGCAAGACTTGTATGAGGACAGTGAGACAGTTGTGAGGTGTGTAGTAGAAGTGACAGACGGGTTCAAGGTGGGTATGGGACTATATGAGGGATCTGCTCTGAGACAGGCTGACAGATCAGGTCAGTTGGGAGACTGTGGATTGTGGTGTTTTCAGGTAGCACTGTGATCTGTACTGAGAATAGGGAGCGGGTGGAGGAGAGTATGGCAAGGCGGAGGTATTCACTGGAGAGTAGGGGAATGAAAATGAATAGACACAAGACAAAATACGTATGTGGGAATGAGTGGAAGACAGTTGGAAATATGAACATGCCCGGAGTTGAGATAGTGCGGGCAAATCCTTTAAAATACCAGGGTTCAATTGTCTAAAACAACAAATGGTGCACAAGAGAGGTAAAGAAGAGAGTGCGCACAATGTGGAGTGGGTGGAGATGAGTGTCAGGGTGATAATAAAGGTGCCAGGCAGGAGGAAAAGAGGAAGACATCAGAGGATGTAGTGAAGGAGGACATGCAGGGGGTTGGTGTGACAGAAAAGAATAGGGTGAAATAGAAGGAGATCTAAAAGAGGCAGCCAGAGGAATAAGAAGAAGAAGTAAACATGTACTGCATAATGACAGTCGTTAATCACTACCATTGTTATCCACAACGAAACATCTTTAACAATGGCTAAATTACCTGTTTCCAGCTGAATTAACTCTGTTGCAAATGTTTATTGAAAATTAAGTACTATTAAAAAAATAGTAGAAATATAGTATAGCTACTGTCTTACACTGCTCACAGACAGTTTATAAACAGCTACATCTAAATAGCAGTCAGGCCTGCCCTTTTTCACCAAATCTGTTTATAATTTTTATAGACAAGATTTTTATGGAATGAGAATCAGCACCTCCAGTTCTGAGGCCATGGTCCTCAACCGGAAAAGGGTGGAGTGCCCACTCCAGGTCAGGGATGAGTTACTGCCCCAAGTGGAAGATTTTAAGTATCTCGGGGTCTGCCTCTACAAACAATTGTAAGACAATGGGTCTTTCTAAAGAGCTCACTGAATTCAAGCATGGTAATGTAATACGATGTCACTGCTCCAACCAGTCAGTTCATGAAAGGTATTCCTTCCTAGATATTTTAGCATCAGCTGTGTGTGTGATGTTATTGCAAAGTGGAAGCGTTCAGGAACCACAGTAACTCAGCTACAATGTGGCAGACCATAGAAAGTTACAGAGCGAGGTACCCAAGAACTGAGATACAAGGTGTGCCATT
This sequence comes from Oreochromis niloticus, assembly GCF_001858045.2. Taxonomy (NCBI): domain Eukaryota; kingdom Metazoa; phylum Chordata; class Actinopteri; order Cichliformes; family Cichlidae; genus Oreochromis; species Oreochromis niloticus. The sequence goes on from NC_031975.2 coordinate 2,933,151, forward strand.
AACACTGGGACTGTACACTGGGAGCTTCATGGCATGGATTTCTATGGTTGTGCTGTGGGTCGGTATGGGCAGGTACCCAAGTACATCTGTCTAGTACAGGACATCTAATATATGTTTGGAGAGAAATGGAACTATAAAAGCTATGTAATCTATTTGATAATTATACCTAGAAATAGACACAAAGGAAACATTAATTGTTGTATTAATAAAATAGTCTGTTTGACTACATTTAAACAAACCTATTAAACATATCTCTGATATTGTTTTAAAGATGACCAAGGCAGGTTCATCTGAATAAGTAACTCATATGGAATGAAGTAGCTCCGCTGCTTGGGTCAGACTGCTGAATAATTTAATTATGAGACATAAATGGAGGAACTGTAGTCTAGCATACATCCTGAGACCACCATTTCATTACATAATCTATGAATCCTAGTCTCAGCCCATACATTTTGAAAAGAATGAGAGACAAAGTCACAATTCACATTTATGAAGAATGAAGAAATGCATAAAGAGAATATTTTTTCATTATTAGAGGTTAAAGAGTGCACTCTGATTGAAAATAAGCTACATGCCACAATTTCCACACCACAGCTTTACACTAGAAAATATATTCTCAAAGGTAAAGCAGCAGACATCGAATCCAGGCCTTATTTTATATATTGTAAACTGCTAATATAAATAATCTGTTGTAACTGAAATATGTTTTTCTAATAATACTGCTAACTCAAAAATATGAAACTGGAAAGAAATATAAAGAAAAAAGAACACTAAAAGGAATTACTAATGTAAAAATAAGTGATGTAAAAATGTTAATTATTTAATTACGGATGCTCCGATAACTGAACATCACATCTGTATCAGTTAAAATCGGTCTTAATGACCTATATCAACAAAACAAGATGACAGTTACAGATGTTAGTGGCTGATATTCATTATTAGGTTTTTATTGTGTTACATCAATTTTGCACTAATGAGACGTTCAAAGAAAATATGGTGAAGGGCTAGAAGACTTTAAAACATCAAAAGTTGTTTTTATAAGGAAGACTTCCTCATTCTCTTGGCTCAAAAGGAAATACATAACAACAAAAAACAAAAGAATTAGATGTGGTATTGATATGTTATGGATACTGGCTAGTAACTAAATTAGAATTAAAATTTCACAACTGGAAGCTTCAAATGTATTTTAATTGCATTCAGTAACATCAGGATCTCAGGTTCCCAGGTATCCATGGCAGACAATATTTTTTTTGCTGTCACAGATTACTGGACTGCTAATCTACCAGAAATGTGTTAACAAGCTCCTCCATTTAACTATGGATTGAAATACAACCTATATCCATCGTATATTAATTAAAAGAATGAGGAATGAGGTTAAAAAACACAAAATTTGCCTGACTGATTTCACTATCTTGCTTTGTAAGTAACTAAGTGGGCAGAGCAAAGCTCCTTGACACCCTACTTTCGCAGATCTATTCATTGCTTTAACTCATTGACTACTTTGCATCTCACAGCTCAATGCTTTGATCAGATATAAGTAGACAGTAGGGTCATCCAGAGGTAATTCAAGGGTTTTAGGTCTTTGAAACTAAAGCAGGAGAGTTAATGAATATAGTGAGGTGTTCATTCACAAGATTTTATTTTATTTCAATCTACAAATCTCATTTTTGTTTCATTTGGAATTTTAGCTGCAGTGTGTATAATGAAGTGAAGTTTTTGACATACTAAATGTGGACTCATGAGAAATGTAGATTTTGATGGTTTAAACTGTTCTGTGATTTATTGAAATAATGAAAATTTCTGGCCCCCAAATCTTTACTGTCATTGCTATTTAAAATTAGACTTTTACGATAGAAAGATCATTTCATTGACAGGTTACTTTTATCCGCTCACAGCAAACACACATAACAACAAACTACTGAATGTAATGGGAATTTGCATTTTTAAAGTTTGACCATGCTTTCAAATAAGGTCAGAAAAAAAACTTTCTAAACTTTTCAAATTTTAAAGAGATATTTGTAATTTGTCATTTTGATATTTGTAATTTGATATTTGTAGTTTTCCTAAAATGTAAACATAAACAGCCTTTGACAGAAGAGATTCTGTCACTTACCTCCAGTTTCCTACTTCACATCTGCTCTTGGAACATGGACATAGTGAGAATAAACGCTGTCATGAAAATTAATACTGCAACACAGAAAAAGAGGTTTTGTGTGAGATATTTTGATTCCTTAAATATAAATATAATCATATTCATTGTAGAAGTAATAAACTAATACTCATTGTTTTTAATTAAAATTATTTATTTTCCCACTTTACTGTAGACAGATTTGGCAGACAATATTTAAAAAAAAAATATTGTTATGCCTTACAGCTTGATGAACAAAAAAAATGTCTTTCTCTGTGATAATTCAATTCAATTTCAATTTTATTTTCACAGCGCTAAACCACAACAACAGGCAACTCAAGGCGCTTTATATTGTAAGGTAGACCCTACAATAATACATACAGAGAAAAACCCAACAATCATATGACCCCCTATGAGCAAGCACTTTGGCGACAGTGGGAAGGAAAAACTCCCTTTTAACAGGAAGAAACCTCCAGCAGAACCAGGCTCAGGGAGGGGCGGGGCCATCTGCTGCGACCGGTTGGGATGAGAGAAGGAAGACAGGATACCAGGCATGCTGTGGAAGAGAGCCAATGTGCATAATGTGCCATAAGGATGATGCAATGCAAGACTGAGATGTGTGAGATGTGTTATAGTGACTGAACTTTAAGGCTGAGCTAAGATGTCTGAGAGATACTGGGCAACTGTCAGTCAGCATAATAGTAAACATCTCTGAGTTTGCCTTTTTTTTTCTGTAACTGTCCAACATGGGGTGGCAGCGTTGCTTAGTAACCACAGCACATGACTGACCTTATCGGTACAGTCATGAAAATGTATGAAGTCCCCTTACTTATTTACCCTTCTCTGCTGAGCCCTCTCTCTCTTTTACACTCTCAGAGACACACACAGTGGAGAAGAACACAACAGAAATGTATTCTTTGTCTGTTTGTTGAATGGAGAGAGCATGAGAGAGTAAGAGCGCAAGTACACTAGGGTAATGAATGGCTATACCTGACACATGCCACAGAGGGCATAAAGCAGAATGGAGAGAGGGAGGGATATGTGGGGGAGAGCATCCATTGCAGTCACAAGAAAAAGCGAGTGTGGGAAACAGTTACGCTAATATATTTTTATTAAGCCACTTGTGAGAACAACATGTAAATCATACAGATTTAAGAAGCATACACACTGTGATGATATTTGGATTATGCTTGGAGTGCTTTCAGTATCAAATCTCTGTGATCTACTTAGTTGATGTAAATCTGTCTTGTTTACAGTGTCTTAATCTGGGTTTAATCCCTAGAACATATTTATTGAACTGACAAAGTATTATGCAGCGGAGGTGGTCTGTAAGGCTGTGTGAGGTTTTCCAAGGCCTTTGTGAAACAGGAGCAACGCTAATGATTCCACACAGGACTTTAAGCACCACGTCTGTCAGCTCATTGACACGGTATCACAGCGACTGGCTTTCCTGCAAAGTGCTGCTCTGCTGTTCCCACAGGGACCACAGATGTTAGCCTTGCTGTCGGCGCCATCACCATCTTTTCACCCTGACAACATCTGCACAGCTGTGTTGTCGACTGAAACGATGCAACCCGCTCTTGAACTGTTGACAGCTAGGGGCAGGTCAGCACAGATGGCAGGAGGGGGTGTCAGGGGACTGGCAAAGGGACGGGGGGGGCAGGTAGAGTGTGGGGCTCCCATCTGGCCTTGATGCTGGCGATCTGCCCTGGGGCATCTCCAATGTTTCCTTGACAGAAAAACTGTCAGGAGTTGGAAGTCACCTTGCGCAAAATGTTGTACTCTCTGGGAGGTTTCAGTGGAGTTGGTGTGCAGGAGGGGCTTCAAATGCTGCAGTCTGTACTAATTTTAGTAGGCAGTAAAAGAAAAGACAGGGGTACTAAGTAATAAAGTTGAAAATGTTTGGCGTGATAGCAAGGTCTGTTGATATTAAAGACTGCCTCTGATGAAAACTTAAAAGAGCCATGGGGGGATAGTTGCTATAATGTGCAGAAGTCTTGAATCATCCCTTATCGGTTAAATTCTGCTGAAAGATTAGGTTTTGTTGTAATTTTTAAAGTCAGCTTGGCCAATAGTTCTCCAGGCTCTCTGAAGGACTTTTTCTTTGCTTTTTCACTCGTTTCAGTTTGTTTGTTAAGCCACTGAACACCAATCTATGAATCATTCAAGCATAAAAAACCCAGACATCTAACTTAAGGGATGAACTAGTGTTGCCTACACAACACAGACAACTTAGCAAGAATTCAGTTTCAATTTGTATCTTTCAACACTTTTTCACTGGTGGCCTGTTGCAAAAACACATATTTTTTACAAAAATGATAACACTGTGTGACAAGCATAAAATAGTATTTTGCATCAAGAAGTGCATTCCCAAAGAGGTATTAGCTGAAAACTTGGCATATCTCAGTATGGTGTGCAGTGTGTCCTTAAAAAATTCAGGACACTTGACATGTGGAAGACAAAAGATCACATGTATTTCAACTGAGTGTCTTCGTACTGGGCAGGCAAAGTGAAGATAACTTTACCTCAGTTAACAACAACTTGTTACATTACTATTACTGCAATAAAGTCTTTCCAGGATGTGTTGTGCAAATGCTTTGATATGGCAGTTTGGTTTAATTTTAGTAGCTAAAACTTTACTAACATACAGTGTGCCCTCGGTGCTGTCCGTGTCCATTCTTCTAATGTGTAAGACTAGCATGATGGGCGGTATAAACGGTATATGGTTAAACAGTAGAGATTTTGACTATAGAGATTGACAGACCACGTGACTTTCGCGCATTGCATTGCAGGTACGAGTGGCAACAAAATCAAAACACTGCATCAAGCGCTAGCATTTCCAGCACCGGTAATCATTAATTCTGCGGTTTTAATCCCTACTTGCATTTTATTTGCCCCAAAAACAGTTATGTACAAAACGACAGAGAACACAGCAGGTCCGTACAAATACAGACTTGACGAAAAGGCAAAAAAAAAAGTACGAGGAAAAAAATCAAAGGAGTGAAAGGGTCAGACCCGTACGAGCATACAGAGTGGAGTAAGGACGTTAGCGTGCTGCCCAACTTTCATCACGCACATATTTATTATTAAATGGTCCTAAGAGTGAGTGCATACACTCACAAAATGTTTAGTAACTTCAGACCTGCAACAAGCCCAGGTCCAGTTTACTTTGGTGATTTGGACTATTCCATTTCACAGCTGTTGTTACATTTTTTTCCTTTATCTCCTGTACAGGCCAACGCAATCTATTTGTCGTTTCAGGTTGTAGTATTACACAACATTTTCAGATTCAATAGAAATAAAATGAGTGTTTCGTAATTCATTCAACTCATTGTCTTTATTTATAACTGGCATTATTGTTTCATTCTATTATAGAATCTTACAAGAAAGAGGCAAAATTGTATTCCATTGTGCTTTATTAGCTGCTTCGGTGAAAAACAAATCAACAATGCAACAAAAAAAAACAACATTGCAAAACAACATACTGGAAAACAGTTATTCATCACTTGATTGCTTCAGTACAGACATGGCACATATATACGGGACTTTTCGTGGCTGTTTTGATCTCGCTCTCTCTCTTAACCGATCAAATCTGGCTGTGGTAGCAGCTTTAAACTCGGTATGACCCAGGTTGATAGAGGTGCCCAGTCTGGATCACATTCCAGCATTTTGCAGGCTGGTTTTCCTACAAAACACAACAAACATTAGCCTGCAAAGTAACAGTGAACAAAGCAGCATAGCGCAACGAATTCAATTCAAATCAATATAAGACTTATTTGTAACCTACATCAACAATTATGTTATGATAAATTACGTAATAACTACAACAGAAGACTTACCTTTGTGGAAATGCTTGGAGCAGACTAACGTGAGCTGGAGTGTTCTGGAACGTTATATTTGGTCTTCGAATGGCCGCAATCCAGGCCATCCGTCGGCTCTTTGTTACTTCGGAAACATGGCTTGAACAATTTCTCTTCCACGGCGTAATCCGATAAAAACCGATCTCTTTACCTGTCGGCTTCCCGTGGCTGTCATGCGACCAGCTATTGCAGTTAATAATACAACAGCTTCTTGCCATTCTTTGTGTTCCTTTTTATCGCTGTGTGACTGTTTTCATGTGAAAGCCTGCGTGCGCTAGTACCGCTTGCCACTCGTTCCCAGAATCCTTTGCGGTTTTACCCCAGAATGACGTCACATTTTCAATCTCTATACCGCTCTACCACGATAGCGCATGTTGATGGTGTCATCAAGCTGTGCATTTTTTGGTTCAAAGCATCGCATCATCTGCAAATTATGCCGGGTGACAGTAATAGCAAAGAGACAAAACACGTTTTGGAATATGTGGAAGCCAAAAACTGCGCTTCCTCCACTTCCGTACCATTGAATTATTAATGTTGAATTTTCTCACAGCTGCTCTATTCCCATGTTGTTGCAGTATATTAATGACTAACCTGGTATTGTGGTTGAATTATCTCAGTTGTTCTCCTCACTGAAGTTTGGTCCGTTTACAGCATCCTGCCATGCGATTGCATTTGTCCCTAACCATCGGGAACCCTCACGTTAACTTTTATCGAGTGGAAAAAAGTTAGCATTCATCCTCCAGCTTCACTGTTTATGTTATGCTAACCTAGCTGTGTTGCTAGTGATCACGTAGCACATCATTATATACCAACTAGCCCAACTTCAGTAACCCTACAAACGTCACTGCTGTTTAGTTTTCTGTCTTCATTTATGTTGGAAGTGATAGCAGAGCTGTACGTTTGAATTTTTGAGAACTCTCTCAGTCAGAACATGCTATATCATGTTTAGGTGGAAACTAGCGAGCTAACTTCCTGCTAACTTCTAACTTCGTTTTAATCAATTCTGTTTTCATGGATGCCTGGATGTTAAACTTGATTGTTACACCTGATAAAGCAGAAACGCTGATCATTTTATTAAAGATTAAAGAGTTTAGACAGTTTTTAACTCTCAGTGATGCTGCAGTGTTCGTTTGACTTTGGGACCTGCAGCGGACTGAGTTTAGGACCCAGATTACTCCACGAGGCTCCTGACTACGGTAGCCGTAATGCTCCAACAATCCATCAAGCGGTGCGGCTTCGTAGCTCACCAAAGTCGTACTGAAACATTTTTTGACAGATTTTTGAGCGCCGTGTACCACATGAAATTGGTTCGAGGTCAGTAAGCACAACCGGAATTCATACATAGGGTGCACCGGATTATAATGAACACTGTCGATTTTTGAGAAAATTAAAGAATTTTAAGTTTGCCTTATAATGTGGAACATACTGTATACTGTACAGAAGAAAATAATATATCGCGATATATATCGTTACCGCACATGCTTCAAATTATACCGCGATGTGGATTTTTGGCCATATCGCCCAGCCCTAATTCTGACCTTCTCATTTATAAATAAAGGCCCGGGTTTATCTGTCCAGCTTAGCAACACACACGCTTCCCTTCAATCTAGCAAGGAAATGTGCAAGTCAATCCCACAGATGCCTAGAGTACGAGTTTAAGTTTTAAGGAATCGTATTATATTGTTTTTGTTAAAAGTTAAGTTCACTGACACACAAAGTCCTAATAAAAATGTATTTGGTTGTATAGCAAGCAAACAAAACAAAACAAAAAACCAACCAAACAACCCCCACCTCCTCACCCCCAAAAAACTAAAGAGAAAAAAAAAAAACAGTTTTGGAGCACTCATGCTGTATATTGAAAGAAATGATAAATCTACTGAAATAAAAATGGTCTTTAGAATTATGCACTAGTCATATTTCTACATTCCAATTGACAAGTTAATATGTTCTAGCAACTTTTATCAACAAATCGCCAGACAAATTGCCAGAATAATGCAGGGTTTTAGTTCCAATGAACTCCTGCTCATCCCAGAAAAATGGTCTCACTGGCTGTACTGCAAAAAGAAACAACTTTCCATTTCCGTTTCTGATAAAAACAAACAAACAAAAACTAGATGTAGTGATTAACTATGTGTATTAGACTGACATATAAAAAGCTACTGTGGATCCCGATATCACAGCAAAGCGTGTAATAAACACACCGGTCCACCGTTTCCACTTGCCTCCAAAGCCTGAAATGGACACCCATGCAGAACTTGCAGTACCAGCAGGGGGAGATAATATTTTTAAAGCCAAGATGTTGCTAGTGAGCAAGGAAGGCATTCAGTACATTCCAGGGTCCTTAAAACATGACTTATGGCTTATGAACGGGACTTAATAAGTCCCATTTAGAAGCCTCAAGATGAGAGTTTTTGCTGTTGCTATGTTGGTATTTTTAAACTGGATGTGATGACCAATGGATCGAGCTGACTGTGAAACTGCACACTCATGAACTCTAATGACTTGTCAGTCCCTAGTATTTACCTAATAAGCATACACTGCACAATCCTTCTATCTGAACATTTGACCAAAATTTTTTAAATGTGCTCAATCTTTTATTCAATATGACCCAAAAAGAGTGAACGAGCGCATAAACTCATCAGGAAAGTTTTACTGAAGTCAAGTCCAAGAGCCATTTTTCCACAGACCAAAAGTCTTTTTGCAATTGCAGCTATAACCCCCTGGTGGTCATAAAAAACAATGCAGGTTTAAGGTTTACTTACTGGCTTGACTGGTAGCAACAGCCATCATTTATACAGTCTGCGGTTCTCATATATGAGTATTTTATGTTTTGGTTTTCCATCAATAGTATCAGCAGACTTTTTTAGCATGACAACTAAATTAAGTAACCCATCTGTTATGTAAATTATTGAAAAATGAATCACTATTGTTGGACAGAGGTAGGTGTAAAAATAATCTAATTTTAAAATAATCTTATTTCCTCTGACCTGAAGTACTGAATGGTAACACTTTTCTTTGACACAAATGTGCTTTCCAGGCTGACATCACTTCCACTTTCCCACCATGTCAAACTCAATGCTGACATCATTGCTCTAGTCCTTGTTAATCTTCTTGTTTGCCTTATCCTAGCCAATCAGCCTCCATTCTGTTTACTTTAAATACCAACGATCTTTTGTCATTCTGCCTTTCAGATTGTCATTTATTGCTGCATTAGTTGCCTTTTCAATCATTTTTGATTCAGGCAGCATCATCTTTGAGTCCTGATGGTCTTGTCTTGTGTGAGCTCTTGTGTAGTAATAGGACAAGCAGATCCTGCAGTGCATTACTTCAGGGTAATTCTTCCTCACTGCAGTTTTCTGTTTCTAGCTATTTCAATCTAATCAAATTGCAAGTTTTCTTCAGTTGCTTTGCATCTGCAAGATTTTACCATTTGCCTACAAGTTCTGGAGAGCAAAAACAGCATGCTCCCCGGACACAGCTCTCATTCAGCCAGCATTCCAGCTTGGGAGTGCTGCTTCAGTCTCCTTAAAATCGCTTCTTTCCTGGGCCATCCTAGTTCCCCAGGCTTCACAGAATTCACCCAAGAATCTAGCAGCTGATCCTAGTCTCTGCAGGCAGTGGGCCACCAGAGTTTCTCCTGATTCCCATCCTGCATGCATCACCATATGACAAATATAGTGCCAGGATTACATTCTGCTATGATCGGTCAGAGAGACTGAAGGCTGGAGTTCATCAGCATCCAGTCTTGTTTGTAAGTTATCCTTTTTATCCTGGCCTATATCGACTCTTGTGCCTTAATGCAGTCTCTCTGCTCTCTCTTGACCTCAGTGGTCTTCCAGCATTATTGCAGTCTCTCTCCTACACCTCTCTCCAGGCCTCCAATAGCCTTTGAGCCTTATTGCAGGCCCTCTCTCCCGGCCTTTGACGGCCTTCAAGCCTTATTGCAGGCTCGCTCTCTCTTGGCCTTAGACAACCATTGAGCCTTAACTTTAGACCATTGAGCCTTAGAGGCTCATTCTATTGTTTTTGTCACTCTTTCCCCTTTGGTGCCTGGACCCTGAAGTTTCTCTTCATTTCCGTTATTTTTATACATATATTTTGTGTCTTTGTTAATGCTGCTTCTAACATTTATATTTTTATAGATCTGAATTTCCCTGCTACATTAAGATTGCTCTTATCAGGGTGAGGGTCGTGGGGTGCCCTGTCATAATTTCTATCACTGATGAGATTACATTCTACTATTATGGGTCACAACAGTAGAACAACTTAACTGAAATCTCAATAACTCATACTCAGTTCTTCCAAATTGTCTCTCCTTAAAATGAAGCTTATGCATAAGTTGAATGAGGAACCTCTATAATTACTCATCTGTTTGCTTTCCTGGGTGTTCAGCTGTTAGCATATTCGTTACATCACGTCCACTTTCCCACCATGTAAAACTCAATGCTGACACAATTGTTCCACTCCAATCATCTTCTTGCCCGCCCTCTCCGCACCAATCTCCATTCTGTGTACTTTAAGTCTCAGTAATCTGTCATTCTGCCTTTCAGGCTCTCATTCATGCAACGCACCGCCTCCCCATCTCCGCCTCACCGTGTTCATGCAGGCTCCACCCAAGCCTTCATTTTTACCTTCACCACCACAAATGTCTAGACTCCAGGTTCCTAATTCTGCTGAGATTCCCCTCTGCAATGATGGGTCATCAGCGTCTAATCACCAGATAGCTTAACTGAATTCTATATCTCAACTAGTCACGTTCATGTCTTCTAATTCATCTCACCATATATTTACACTTTTTTTGTTTGTTTGTTTTGAGCTCCTGCCTTGTAGTTCTCAAATAAATATTTTGCTGCTGAGTGAAGAACTGTGCCCATAATGAAAAATCACACAGGAGAGGCTGACTGAGCAGATATGCAGATCACAATGGCTGTTGACGGCAGCACAGTGCATCACTCAGGGGGGGCTCTGGGTTTGACCTGGAACGGTTGCCCAGGGCAGCGGGCCAGTGCAGAAGAAAAGCGCTTTACGGACGGAGCATGTGGTCAGGTCACCCCACCCCACACACACAGACACACACACATCTCCCCACCCCCTCTTCACCCTCCTTAATCCCAGCCTTAGAGCTTCCTCCCTCCCATCCTCTTTCCTTTACCTCCCTCTCCCTCCTCCATCTCACCTCACCCCCACCCCCACACCCCACCCCTCCTGTATCTAACATACTGCGAGGAAATGCCACCAGATGCCCAGTGTCTAAGACGGGCATTATGTTCTTAGAGGATGTCCTGGTAATTCTGGTTTTTGCCAGGCTGCTGATTATTATCATGTTGTCTAGAAGTGGTAAGGATGAGGGGCAAGAGAGGACAACAGGTAGCCATCTCTGATGCCTGGTCACGTGATGCAACAGTCTATGCAAAACAAGATCTTACACACCCAGAGGGGACACACGTCTGTTTGTTGTGTATTATGGAGAGATGGGAACAAGATCCGAGGAATAAACAAACAGACGTCAAAAATAATTATATTCTTGTACTCTTCATTATTAACAGTATTATTAGAGGTATTCAGGGAATAACTAAATGGCACTGAGGGATATCTAAATGGGAGTCCACCAACAGCAGCATTTAGTGTTGTATTTTATAACATGTTACTCATCAAGAATTTAAAACTGGAGGAGCACGATTTCATTTGCTATAAGAAAATGTGTCAATCATAGAGACTCGGGGAGAAAGTGGTTTGTCAGAGCCTGAGGGGGCCACACTGACCTAAATACAAAATAGTCAACAGCAATAATACACTCACCAACCAAACAAGAACACTGGGGAAACAAACATTTAACTGTGCAAAAACAGCACCGGTAAAGATACCACAACTGGGAATCTATAGAATGGAAGGCAGACTTGATGTTTCATAAGAAAATGTCACCAGTAGAGTACACAAAAGAAGATTTTCTGTAACACCCACATTTCCATCCTAAGAAAATAAGACATGTTTTTAATCTGCAAGCAGATCTTTTCATCTGTAACTAGCTGTCTTACAAGGAAATCCTTTTGTTATTCCTCTTGTTTGGACAGATGTTTCTGGCTTATATTTATTGGCATATGGTTTTCACATAAAGGGTTAAAAAACACTGTTAAGATTAAAGTTGAACCTTCCCAGTAAAGAGGATTTATCAACACTCAGCTCATCAGCAATGCTGCATTCATGGGGCCAGTCAGTGAGTACTGATGCCACCATGTGGTCAAGGCTGATGTTGTGGATGAACTCAACCAGCCTGTACGCAGGTATGTTCTGGTTATTTTGTCCTAATACAACATGTAGTCATTACATGGCTTGTCTGCCTCTATATGTGTGTTAATGATAAACAGTTCTTTTAAAAATTTGGATGATTTACACAAAGTTTTGGTGATTTAGAAAAACATACAATTACTGTTAGCCAAAAGTAAGAAGTGTGCTTTAATAATAATAATAATGATGCTGAATATGAGGTTGAACAGTGATGTAAATGTTAATGTTAAATATTAACCTGGTCTGAAGAACTGGACAAAGCTTTGAATGCCTCTTAAAATGCACTGTTTATTTTATATGGAACAGAAACACTGAATCACAACAGAACAAGTGCAAGAGTACGGCGTAAAACATCCTCATTTTAGCTAGCTTAGCATTTAATGCTCATAAAAATTTCACGTGTAGCTTAAAATGAAGTTGGATTAATTTACTGCAGAATGGAGGCTCTAGGTTTGTTTGGTCTGTTAATGATGCATACTTTTAAACAGTGCATTCTGGAAGGTAGTATTTCACTAGAGTACCTTCTTTACATTTCAGATGGAAATATTACACCTGCTAGTACTACTCATAATAACTACTAAGATGCGGGACAATGCTACGATCAAACCTGTGTTTTTTACATATTGCCTTGCACACAAGAAGTGTATAATTTGCTTTTAGGATAATGAGTTTCATGCCACAAGATATGTTTGTAAGGAAATGTCTAATGGCACATACTGCTTGCAAAAGTATTGAGCCCTTTATGACTCCACCCTCAGTTCTGTTGGGTATTATTGGGTGGGTATAGCCTATTTTTTGGATGGCCGATTGCAGTGTCTCAGAATACACACTGAAGTTGAGGAGAATCCACATGTGATAACAGTATGATTGATAGCTAAGTTATGTGAAATCATCTATCCATTTGCTAAAAAATGTCATTTCCAATAAGTCAGTGTTTCTTTCAGACCCTTCAGACTGTCCATGAAAGCACTTTTAATAAACAATCAAGTCCAATTTGACTAGAATAGGAAACTTTAAGGAACTAAAATAATGAAGACGTCAGCTGCTTTGCTGGCAACTAGTGATACACCAGTGGACTAATAGCTCCGAAAACTAAAATAAGCTAATAATCTCTGATCTAACCCACGTTAGCTAACGCTTTTGACACCATTTAGCAAACAAATATACACAACCAGATGAGCCACAGCAGTGACATCAGCACTTTTGCTTGCTAATATTTTATGAAGTATGTTTTAAATCTGCACCACTGGTTTGTGTAATGAAATTACAGTGCAAACATCATTCTATGCTTTTTGAGCATAAACATTGTGTAGACATAGAGATATTCATGAAAACTTGTTTTTAAGTTTTTCTTGTCTCTTGTTATTTTAGTTATATTTACATGTTCAATTTTTTTTTACTTTTAACATTCAGTCAGGATTAAAATTCCTAAATCGGAGTATTACACAAAAATTACAAAACAACTGAAAATGCCTTCTTTGCTTAATGAACGTGATATTATTACATCAGTTAAAAAAGGTAAGTTAAATCTGTTTGTAACTGTAAAAATTAGAATATGACACTTGTTCATTCAGCTCTAGCCAATCATTTAGTTTTTTTTAAAAAATCTATCTATTATCTATGTTTCTGTCTCTACATATATATAAATTCCTATATGACCTTTGCTCTACCTACTGCACACAAGCACATGTGCTGTAAGTTGAGCTGCACCCGTAGCTGAATACTGGTTGACCTACAAAACCAGTAAGAGTGCTGATGTTCATCACAACCACAGGACCCTGGTGTGTCGTAAAGACTCATGCTGATCTGAGAGTCTATGAGGCTTGACGCGTGACATCGACCTCACGAAAGAACAGGAGAGGGAGAATAAACACATAACTGCCCAGTAACAAGGGCTTGCTCCTCATTGGCTGCAGAAGGATGTTGCATTGATCATACTCTTTGTGCAAAAATGACACATGGGGTTTTCAGTCGTGCACACGCAGGCAGGATTACGGTAACATGCAGCTCGTGTGTGCACATCAGCACTTGGAAGCTTGGATGTGCATGAACATACGTACTCTGCGTCACACAATTACACTTATCAGCAAAGTGTTGGTGAGAACTAGGGCAGAATCACAGCAGCAAGACTCTTTTTTTAGTTACAGTTCCTCTGAGAATTGAGCCCCCGCCACCCCCCACCCAAGATTAGCACTTCGCCCCTAGTAACAGTGTTGTCATTTTGTTGTTACACATCACCCACCATCATTCATACTTGATGTCAACACTGTTTCCTCTTCCATCACTGGCTTCTTTCTGTAGTAGCACATAGTTTCCCCCTTCAATTAAGAACATTACTTTGATCTGAAAATGGCCAGTTGGCTTTTCTAATTAGAAACAGGACATGAAAAAGGACTGATTGCTGTTGAAGAGGTATAAATCATCTTTGTGATTTGTATAAAACCTACACAAAGAGTTCATAGATTAGGAGAAGGTAGATTTTGAGACCTCTGACCTCTGTGATTGCCAACAAAGGGATCAAATACTTATTTTTTGGCTATTGTTCTGTCTCTCACTGTTCAAATAAACCTACAATCAAAATTAAAGACTGATCATTTCTTTGTTAGTGGGCAAACTTACAAATTTAGCAGATTTGTAATTACAAATTTAGCAAACTTACAAATTATGGGCCCTCCACCCACAGGAGGGGCCATAAGGCAGGGTTTCCCAACCTTTTGGAGCCACAGCACATATTTCATATTGGACAAATCACAAGGCACATCACCAAACAAAAATGTCATAAAAAGCATATTGATCATTTTTCCCTGCACACCATGGATAGTGGACTTGGCTCCTTTTTTGCTTTCTTCTGACCACTACTCATGTTAGGACCTTCATCTGAGTCGGCATTTTCTCCAGGACCAGGTCAGACTGACTACTTTTTCTTTTCAGATATTTGCACTGTGTCGTTTCACAGCACGACTATTATCTAATTTCTTCTTCATCTTCTTCTGTTTTACTGCCAGTTGGCAACCCATTTAATTAGAGCAGGTAGTTGTACTGCCCTCTAGTGGAAGAGAATGTAATTTCTGCCTGTTACTCCCACCGATCGCTTAGAGCACTAATCAAGTAAAACCAGATAACCTTCCACGGCACACAGTGGATGGGAAACACAGCCATAAGGGTTCAGTGCTTTATGGGTCGAGCAGCGGTCACAGGTGGAGGTCCCTGGTCCAATCCCTGGCTCCCAAAACTGGCTTGTGGAACTAAACAAATCTTTAAAATACATGGCTACTGTTGCCGGACGAAACCAGCAACATATTTTTAATTACTAATGGGTTTTTTTCTTTTAAAAGTTGAAAAAAAAAGTATTTTCTGCACATGTAAAACAAGTCAGTATGTATGAGAGCAGACAGATGAAACGTCATGTCCACCAACACAAAATAATGTTGAGCAATTTGTCATGAGAAGCGCTCAAATTAAATTTACATGTTAACATAAAATAAAATACAATAAAAAGACTGTGACTATTTCAGAACAATACTGAGTTGCACTTTTTTTTGTAATCAGCAACTATCAGAACAGCATGTCAGCACTGATAAAGGGACCTAATGAGCTAGCTTGGAGGCAGGTAATTCAGATTATTGTACAATTTCAAAGAAGTTCTAAACTTCAACTCATTCCTCACCCCTAATGCTCGGGAGAATAGGTCATGATCAGCTGTACTCTGAAGTTTCTTGGAACACACAATAAGTAACATTTTCTGAGCTGGACACTTGTTTGTCACAAGTACCACAAATATGAGCATCTGAAAATCCGCCCATCCATCTATAATATACTGTATGCAGTGAATTTTGCCATCCAGCAGTGTGTCACCATCAGCTGGAGCAGTGGGACTGGAGAGCTAATTTAGGGATATAATAAAAAGACTGCTCAACACACTGGGGTTCCCTGGCCTTCCCACGCCTCATTTGAGAGGCAACAAGAAAAAAGGCAAATAGATGAAAGGCGGTCCCCACAGTTGGAGATGATGCAACAAGGGTCCTCACGCTAAGCAGGCAGCTATTCAAATGAGTAGCTAATTGTGGCATCTGTTAACCCGTTGAAGAGGTGTCAGTGCAGTATCATGGGCCTGTTAATTGGTACAAACAGGTAGCAGATGCAGGCTCTGGGATTGAGCATATGCCAACCAGCGAGCCAACCTCCATGAACAGTGATTATACAGCCAAGCTGATGGAAGGAGATCAAAGCCCAGGACAAACCAGTGAATATGTTCGTTATTGACAGTGCATCTAGTTCCATGTTTTTATTTAATGTTAATGTTATCTCACCCTATGACAGCTGGGATAGGCTCCAGCGCCCCCCGCGACCCTGGAAAGGATCAGCGGAAGCGAATGGATGGATGGATGGATGTTATCTATTTATTTAGCTATCTACTTATAACCAGAGAAAGTTGAAAATTTCCCTTCATTCACTAGTAAACTCATAGTGTCCAGTGTATGATTGATTCTAATAACGAATTGTTGGAGAGTCAAATAAAAACCCATTCCAGAGTTCCCACCATGAATGGACCTGTCATGTTTCCTTGTACCAGCAGATGGTGGTAGATAAGTGGACAACAATCTCTCTAACCTTGAATGAAACACTCTGTTTAAAGTTTCATGTTTTGCTTGAATTTTACAGCAGTTTTCACTGTACTTTGATCAACTGGCATTTATACAAGTTTTAAAACATTAAATCATACCTGCAGTTCTGTA
This sequence comes from Oreochromis niloticus, assembly GCF_001858045.2. Taxonomy (NCBI): domain Eukaryota; kingdom Metazoa; phylum Chordata; class Actinopteri; order Cichliformes; family Cichlidae; genus Oreochromis; species Oreochromis niloticus. The sequence continues at coordinate 2,950,160 of NC_031975.2, forward strand.
ACAGGAGAAAATTTCATAGAGAATGTATGTAGTTATTTGACTGATATAACGAAATATAATATCATGTTCTGGTTCTTACTGTGTATGTAGTTGTGTTTATGTGAACGTTAAAAGTGGGATATTTAAAAAGCAATTCTTGTTTTAAATAGATTAAAGAGGAAAAATGAATTATCTGCTTTTTTCCTGACTTTGAACGATATATCCTCATTGCAGAGATTGAGGATAGCTAGGAAAGCCACAACCACCGAATACCTGCAGAGAGTAAAAGTCCCGAGGAGTCCGCTAAGAAGAACAAGATGTAGGCAATCACCACCTACACCCTGACAGTCATCAGATACCCTGCTGGGATAATAAACTGCCACAGAAGCCACTAACATCAAGGCAAGAAAGATCCATACCATGAACGGAGGGTTTCACCCCAAGTCCAGCCCCTGAGACAGTTCGCTAAGGACAAGGAAGGAGGCCGAGGACTACTGAGCGTCAGCACCACTGTCCAGGATGAAACAACAAAGATCCATGAGTACATCGGGAAGACAGCCACAACTGACCACATAGTGAATACCTCAGGCAGCAGAAACTCGAGAAAGAAGAGGAGCAAGGAGAGGAACCATCATGGAAGACCAACCCTTTGCACAGCATTTACCACTGGTGAGAAAGGATTCTGATATGAAAAACCCCTACCAAAAAAAAAAAAAAAGACAGTTGTTGCCATGGGTACATGCCAGTCCCTGCTACTTTTTGGATTGTTACATATGATAGCAGGAGAAACAAATGTATGTTTGTGTTCCTATACTGAACTGTTCTGTCTTTACTTTATTAATAACACCTGAGCTTTTGCTCCTTTACTGTGAATCTGTGGAGGCAGGACTTGTATTATTTGCTAGCATGCTACATTTATATTACAAAACGTTTTAAACATCACTTATACAGACACACAAAGATAAAATGCAGGAAAAACTGAGGCAACCAATACTTTAACAAAGGAGAGAAAAGTAAAACCGCAAAGTCAATCCTTACCTGAAAATCTTGTAGTTTGAAAACAGTTTTTCTCCCCGTTTCACAGCCTCTGCTCGATCCACACTGACACCTGCTGGGCTTACTGGTAACGTAACACGTGACCATAGGCACACGCAGCGGAAGAAAGGCACTTAACTCAGTTTTTATAGATTTAATAATTGGTTACACATTTGTCATTTATGAAATGTCACATTTATACACCTCAAAAATCACTTCAATTTCGTTTAAAGTGTGTGATCGACTCATGCAATATATGTTGTTGATTAAAGTTGGTAACAGTAGCTACAACATGAAAAACATAAAAATGCTACCTACATAATGTCAGGTTTCAGGACTCCGTGATGGTCATGTTCCTGTTGCTTTCATGTATACGTTTCATAGTTCTTTCATGTTCCAGCACAGAGTCCTGTTTATAGTTGACTCAGTCATATTCATTAGTGTCACCTTGTCTTAGCTTTCCCTGTTGTCTGAGTTAAGTGTCAGCTTTTATGTATTCATCAGTACAAAAAACCCCCAAAACAAAACGATCCTTAAATTCTGATGCGCTCAGATTTCTTCCAGTACAAGTTGAGACACAAACCCAGTTTTCTGGTATCTTTTGTACTGAGCACTGTTGATGAAAATAGAGCTCACATTTTATTAGTACGAACCTACAATAAATCAACATAAATGACATGACAACACCACTAGAAGTTATCACATCAGTTGATATACTCATTAACTCATAATAAACTGTAATAAACTGAGAGTTCATCTAAATCATCAGCTAATGACACAACTGCATGTTCTGTAAGACTTTGTAGTTTAAAATCTTATAATTAATGAACATGAAAGGGGCTAAAATACGGAAGCGTAGAGCTGCCACCCAGGCAAAAGAAAAATAGAAGTATATCACGTTATAACGTGAAAAGTTTATTGTTCTAACAAGATACTTTTCATGTTTGTACAACATAATATCACGTTATTACAATATGCATAATTATCACGTTCGTACAATATAATATTTATATATTCCACCTGCTCGCCTGACTACCATGGGACTCAGAGCCTTTAGTTGTTCTGCCCCGAGACTTTGGAATGCACTTCCACTTGCTCTACGGACCACACACTGTCTCACCTCTTTTAAATCACTACTCAAAACCCATCTGTTCAGAATTGCATACACCTGATCTGTCTTAGACCATTTTTACCTTGCTCAGTTTTTATATTTGCTTTTATGATTGTTTATGTCTAAATTTTATCTACCATGTTTGCTATATATACATCTTTTTTAACGTTTTTTATGGTATTGTTTATGTGCTACTGTAAGGTGACCTTGAGGGTCTGAAAGGCGCCTATAAATAAAATGTATTATTATTATTATTATTATTATTATCATTATTATTGTTAATCCACACAAGTCACAAGAAAATAAATTGCTTCTAAATCTAAATGTCTGCCAGGCAGATATCTATTTGTGAGTGACTTCTCCTCTGTGATCACTTGAACTGGAACATTTTCTAAATCATTAATTGTTATATCAGATCATTAACGACACAATGTTTACACTGTGTACAGTTAGGTCCATAATTTGTTGTACAAGGACACTTTGCTTATTATATGCATTTAAAAAAAATAATTTATGTTTCCTCTGTGCACCAGTAAAGAGAAATTTGTGAAGTGCAGACTTCAAACATTTTGAATTAATTACAATTAGAGTAATTTTTATGTCTAACAGTCCTCTATTTTCATATACTCTAAGTTAACTGGATAATTGACTGGAAAACAGTTCCTGTTCCCTTCATTATTTCATAACTAATTAAACAGATGTAATATCTGAAGTTGATTCAAAGTGTTGAATCTGTCTTTTAGAGCATGTCATTATAATTTCAAATATGAGGCACAAAGAAAAAAAAAGATCTAGCTGGTAAAGATCAAGCAATAATTTGATGTGAAGGCTGGACACGCAGGAGGGGACGTGGTGAGTATTTCATTTGGAATTTATTTAGCCACACAGCATTTTATGCATTTCATCTTTCTTACTGTCTGATAAGAACGTTTCTCGGAGTCAGATTCCATTAAAACGTACTCACAGAACAGAAATAAAAAGGATCGTATTAAAAGAGCGCAAAACGATGTAGAGTGACATATGTGAGAGTGACTGTGGCTGCCAGGAGAGGGCGCTATAGCACACATTAACTGTGTTTGTTTTAAGGATCTTTAGTTGTGCTGTCTTTACTGACACTGAATTCTGCTTGTAATTTCAACATGAAAGATGTGGTGATATATAACAAATAAGCTATTATTTAAAAATCGCTCAATATAATTATAATCGTATGTCACACTGCTTACTGTAGAATATCCATCCATCCATGAAAATAGATTTGCAATAGTTTTAACATAAAATCACTCATCAGAAGAGATTTGCTTTTAAGAGAGAAGTTGACGCTAAAATGTCCATTTTTAAACAAACCCTTCTAAATATCTAAACTACTGAAAAACAATTTCAGAAATGTCACACAGAGTTTTGCAAAACATCAGGTGAAGGAAACAAACTGGTTTCCTGTTTCCTGATCCTTCCTGGAACCATTCCAGGAAGGATCAGGAAACAGGAAATTTGCCTTGTATGCAGTGACACACCTTTTTCAAAAGTCTGCTTGTCAGTAAATGACTCATCATTGACTGTTTACTGGTAATAGCATCAACAAACATGATCAGCGTTGCAATAACGCACAGTTTCACAGTAATTATAACTTTCTTACGGGCAGTAAGTCTTTAAAACAAGATGACGCCGGTAACACAAAAATGGAATATTGTTAATCACAATTCCAAAAAACTTGGGTTGTAACATAAATAAAAACAGAATGCAGTGTTTTGCAAATCTCATTCTTATCTTATTTCAATTTAAAAGTTGAAACAGGGCCACGTTCACCGCTGTGCAGCATTAGCTCAGCATCAACAGTGGAGAAACATCTGGGAACTCAGGAGACCAGTTACCATTTGGGAGAGAATTTTGTTTGTTTTTTGTTTTTGTTTTTTTGTCTGATGTAGAATTCTAGCTGCTCAACAGTCTTGGGTCTCCTTTGTTGTAAGTCTTGTTTTATGATGTGCCAAATGTTTTCAGTCGGTGAGAGGTTCTGGACTGTAGGCAGGGCAGTTAAGCAGCCAGACTCTTCTATGAAGCCATGATGTTGTAAGAGATGTGAGATATGGTTTAGCATTGTCTTACTGAAATATGCAAACAATTCCATTAAAAAAGACATCATCTGGATATGTTGCTCTAAAACCTGTATATATTTTTCAGCACTGATGGTGACTTTCCAGATGTGGAAGCTCCTATTTCAATAGGTAATTCTGCACCCCATACCATGAGTAAGCATTTTAATTGAGTCCTGATAACAAGATGCAGATAACAAGTATCTCTTCTCTTTAGTTTGGAAGTCATAGTTATGGTATCCAAATAAAAAGTCAGAAAAAAAATCAGTTCCACTTTGCTTCAGCCCAGGCGAGGACCTGGTGTCTCTGGATCACATGACTCCTTCTTTGCATGCTAGAGACCTGCATTAGTGGATGGCATGATGAACTGAATCAGGCATCAGGAATCACGCATGTCTTTAATGCACTGCCACCTGAGGGCCCAAAGGTCATGGACACGCAATATGCAAATTTTGTCCCAAATTCCTAAAATCTTTTGCCAGGTTATAAACTATGGTTATGTACTGTAGATACTCAAAGTCTTTATTTTGAAATGTATTCACATTTTATAGACAGTTTTTTGCAGATTGGGGAACCTCTGCCTATCTTTATAAGCGTGAGAAACCCTGCCTCTCTGCTCTTTTTAAACCCGATCATGTTACTGAAACGTGGCCAGTGCCGCTCAGTCTCTTCTTGCACCTAACCATTCTTTAGTATAGGACTTGGAAAAAAACATTATGTAAATATCATAGCTAAGACAGTGAAATGGAAAATAACAGCTAGTAGCTGAAAAAAACCTGTCTGTAGACAAGTGCCTTAGAACATGTTGGTTGGTTGGTAATTTTTTATTTCAACATGTGAACAATATACAGGTACATTTAGAAAAGAAAATAAGAGAGAGAGAAAAAAAATATATATATATACACTATACAAAATACATACAAAAACACCCCCAAAGAACATTCTGATTAATTTACATGTTGAAAGGGAGTGGGAAGAAGTAAACACTTATTTAATCCCACCCCGTTGCCATAAATTATCAGTTAATATTTAGTCAGCTTCCTTACTGATATAATTTGTAATAGAAATAGTGAACAGATTTCTGATCTACATTATGCTATAATGTTACATCATGAATTTTTTATTTTTTTTTTAGTTGTTATTTATTTTTATTTATTTATTTATTTTTAAATAGAGACATTCACTTAATTTCAATATTTTCCTTTTCTTTATAGTTCGAGAAGATCATATTTTTATAACTCTTTTTGAACTGTTTTATGTTTGGACATTGCTTTAATTCCATATTCAGACTGTTCCATAGTTTCACCCCATGAACAGAAACACAAAAGCTTTTTCTTGTAGTACGTACCTTCCCTGTTTTGAAGTTACAAAAACCCCTTAAATTATAGCTTCCTTCTTTCAAAAAAAACATACTCTGAATATTACCTGGCAGTTCTTTATTTTTTGCTTTGAATAGAATTTGTGCTGTTTGGAATTTCACTAGATCATCCATTTTCAATATTTCAGACTGCAAAAATAGTGAGTTTGTACGTTCCCTATAACCTGCATTGTGGATGATTCGAATTGCTTTTTTTTGAAGAGTAAAAAGTGAATGTAATGTGGTTTTATAGTTATTGCCCCAGACCTCTGCACAATAGCTTAAGTATGGTGAAACCAGTGAACAGTATAGAATATGAAGGGATGTTCTGTCGAATAACTGCTTTGCCTTGTTTAGTATTGCAATGCTACGTGATACTTTGGAATGAATATATCTTACGTGAGCTCTCCAGTTAAGTTTTTCATCTATTATTACCCCCAGAAATTTATTTTCACTGACTCTTTCAATATCAACACCATTTATTTGAATCTTTGCATTTGTATTTAAACTACTATTTCCAAATAACATAAGTTTAGATTTATTCAAATTTAATGATAATTTGTTTTTATCAAGCCAGAACTTCACTTTACTTATTTCATTAGTCATATCCTCCAATAAATTCTGCAGATCATCACCAGAGCAAAAAATGTTTGTATCGTCAGCAAAGAGTACCATTTTTAATACTTTGGACACTTTACAGATGTCATTAATGTACAAGTTGAAGAATTTTGGACCCAAAACTGACCCTTGGGGTACACCACAAGCAATGTCCATACATAAGGAGCAACCACCATTTAATTTCACAAACTGCTTCCTGTCACCTAAATAACTCTGGACCCAATCTAAAGCTACCCCTCTGACACCATAACGTTCCAGTTTTCTTATTAATATATTATGATCTATAGTGTCAAATCCCTTTGACAAGTCTATGAATAACCCAGCCACATATTGCTTTTTGTCTATGGAATTTGTGATGTATTCTATTGAATCTAATAGTGCCAATGATGTTGATCTGCTTGATCTAAATCCGTACTGACTCTCAGTGAGTAGTTTATGTTTATCTATAAATTTTTCCAGTCGGTTTTTAAACAGTTTTTCAAGAATTTTTGAGAATTGAGGTAATAAAGAGACAGGCCTGTAGTTTGTGAAATGGTGTTTGTTGCCAGATTTGTATAGAGGTATAACTTTTGCTATTTTCATTCTGTCTGGAAATCGACCAGTTTGAAATGATAAATTACAGATGTATGTAAACGGTTTTATAATAGCCTCAATGACTCTTTTAACCACTATCATGTCAATATCATTACAATCCAAAGATTTCTGATTTTTACACTTTTTGACAATTTCAAAAACTTCATTTTCGTCAACGGCTGTAAGAAACATAGAATATGGATTTCTGTCAATCAGTGTATCCGGTGTGACAGTAATACACCATAAAACATTATGTGGAAACAGACTCCAGTGTGAGCAACGCTGTCATCCACACAGAACACAATGTTCAGCTTAAAGTAAAATTAGTTTGAGTCCCTGTTAAAATCAGACACTTTAACTGTAACGGCATCTTCTCTGAGAGGTGTGGGGTACTCTCAGTGAGAAGCAGACTTGTAGTCAAGACCGCCTAATCCGAGACCAAGACAAGACCAAGACCAGAGGGTATCGAGACCAAGACAAGACCAAGACCAAGTTGAGACGAGACCAAGACTGAGACCGAGTCGAGACGAGACCAAGACCAAAACCAAAACCAAGACCGAGACAAAAAAAGTCTTTAAACTGCAGCCAGATGCTGCTACGTTTACGGGTGTCAGGCATATTTATGTGTTTTTGCTTTCGCACAGCCCTCCTCACCGCTGTCTACTGTCTCACTCACTTACTGAGAGGACAGACGCATGCTCCACCTGACTGTCGCGTCTCTCACCCTCTCTGTTTTTCACATAATGATATTATCCTATATCCTCCACATATATATATATATATATATATATACATATACATATATATATATATATAACTTCTATATACTTCTATATACATATGCAGGACACCTTAAACTAGTTTTTTAATTAAGCAGCAAGGCAGAACAAAGTCAGGCCTGTATCAAGACACAGGGACTAAACCCCAATTCAACCAGACCCAGAACTGATCCGGAATTAAAACAGGACTACAACAGTAACCAAGACAGAACCAGAATCAGAACTAGATGATAGTAGCACTGAAAATCATCATAGACCTGCACTACACTTATTTTTTAATTCTACCAAAGTACACTATTTAGATTCTGAAAAGTTTATATAATTATTTAGCCTTGTTGTGCAAACAAGCCTGCATAACTTAATAAATATAGAATTTGAAAAGTAACAAATGGTATCTAAAAAGAAACAGGTACTAGATACATGTTCTGATGAGTTTTGGCAAACAACCATTTGACTAACTTGTGTGTCTCACCTGCTCTTGTTCCATCTCTGTTCTGTCCTCATTCTCCTCTCTCTCCCTCTTTGTGCTGACAATCAAGCCAAACACCAACATCATCAAATATACAGTTGAAACCAGATATTTACATACTTTTCAGATAAAAACACAAACACTTTTTTAATTGTGACATCAAATCAGACTAAATGTTTATTTTTTTAGATTGATAAATATAAAAAACATATTTGTTAAATTTAAGAGTAAAGAGAGAAACTATCTGTATTTCTTAATTGCAAATGGCACCAAATTGTATTCAAAATTGAGCCACACTTATGGAGCTCCACAGTTCTGTTCCTGGTGTTTTGGTTGACATCTCTTGATTTTCCCATGTCAAAGAAACAGGCTCTGTGTTTTGCCTTATATGCATCCACAGCTGTGCCACCAATTTACTCACATGGACTCTACTAACCTATCAGAAGCTTCTTCAGCTCAGAATGGAATTGTCTGGAGTTTTCTTATTAATTAACAATAAACTTAGTGTATATGTTCTCCTAAATTTGATGAAAATGATTAAAATAGACAGCTCCCTCTTTTTATTCTGACATTTAACTAATTCAAAAGATATTTCAACATTTATTTATCTAAAACAAAACAAGTTTACTCTAAATTGATGTTTAACAGTAAAAAATAGTTTTTATGTTTTCTACCTAAAGTGTATGTAAATATCTGGTTTCATCTGTGAATATACTGCTGTGTATTGAAATTCCTCTTGTTTTGCATAGATATACTGAACAACATACAAAGCACAATATGTAAAATAACATCTACCTGAGTTTTTTCTTTGAAAGAAGCTCCTTATGTCCATTGTTGTGTTCATCAGTACACAATTGAAACCGATTTAGAGAGTTTGTTTAGCGGTGGAGGGTAACAACTGAAAATATGAAATGTAAGCTAAGACTCTCTAAAAAAAATCAGCATTGTCGTTCGGCTTTTTATTTATCCATTTGTTGATTCACTCGAAGAGTAAGTAACGCAACCAAGTGATCAGTTTATGTCAATCTTTTGTGATACACCGTCATATTTACATTATTAGTTCAGTACGAATGATTTGCTTTGGTACCTGGTCAAACTTAAGCTCTCCTCTGTCTGCAGCAAACTCGCAGGCAGCAGCTTCTCCCCCCTCGCTCACATGCGTGCTGTGCTCAGTCGCCTAGTGTCCAAGCTCGGATCATACCAAAATTACGACGGTGCGCTCTGTGCTTCGTGTGTTGTTTTTGTTTTATACAGTTGTCAGCCAGGCATCTAACTAACAAATTACACTCCAAAAAACCCCATGCTTCTGAAAAAATGACCCGGGCTTAAGCCCAGTAAGCCACCCCCCCCGCTCCGTTGATGGTTGACTCCAAATCTCCCGAACACTATGTCGATTTGAGAACGGAAGACCGAAACAGCGAGACCAAGACAAAAGTCCGTCGAGACCAAGACGAGACCAAGACCACGTAAAAGTGGTCTCGAGACCGGTCTCAAGACATCCAACTCTAGTGAGAAGCCAATAGGGGAAAAATTGGGGGGAAAAAATAACCATTTCAGAAAGTTTTACATTGGCCATATTTTATTTTGAAACAGTTATGAGATACAACTCTAGTGGAATTTATTACATAACGTTATGTGACTGTGAAAATTTGATTTCCTGGCTTTGACCTTGCTGTTCCACTTCAAGGACATCATACTTAGTTGAGGTGTGAGCCAAAAGCCACATGTATGAATTCATTTCATTGTATCAGGCATGGCATGGCAAGTTTCGTTAGCCAGGCAGAAGTAAGAAAAGCAAAGCTACATTTTTCTGTAGCACATCTATCACACAATGTGAATTTACAAAAAACAACTCTTTGCTGAAAATTAGTTTTATTGGACCAAATAATAGCTTTATTTTGTCCAAATGCAAGACATTCAGTGCATGCTGAAAACAAGAATATAAAAATGCTGATCATTCATTTTGTTGGTTGATTTTTGTTTTGCAAGTAACTCAAGTAGTTCCTTTCAATATTCACCGATGTCTCAGTTATTCTATGGAGGTAAAGAAGAAAAAGTATGATTAGATTTAGGGGGAAAAACAGATTCTCTTTTGTTCTCTTGGATGATTATTAATCACCAAATTATGTATCAGAGATGTATGATCCTTCATTCTTATCAGTAATCAAAGACACAACCTGAAAAACAGTCAAACATTCAAAGTCATGTGAAAAGTGCACAGAAGAGCACAGTACGCACAAATAAAGCACTGCTATGACTTTCTAGCTAAACTTACAAATATAAATGTATATTCTATGTGGCAGAGAAAATATGGGATAAACATTTGACACCACTGATTAATCAACAGATAATTTCACAGGACTTTATTGCATATGTACCTGTATTTTTTTGAATATCCAGTCAATAAAGAATGGTACATTGGCATAGACTCCTGGCTTGTTCTTCAAAGCACATCCATAACCCCAGCTAGTAGCTCCTGCCAGCCACCATCGATCTCCTTCTTTCACGACCAGGGGACCTCCACTGTCACCCTGCAGCACACAGAACCACAGACATATCTCAGGTTATACACGTATTGCTACATCTCAGAGTGTGTGACAGGGAGATCAGACTGACCTGACAGGAGTCAACTCCTCCCTGCAGTTTACCTGCACAGAACATGGTCTTGGTGACTTCACCATTTAATACTTCAGGTGCATTACAAGTGGCCCTGCTGTAAATGGTCACCTGGGCTTGATTCATTATGTTGGGGGATGGCCCTGGAAAAAGGATTATTCACACTGTTAACTCAGACAAACATGAAAGGCGGTCACACAATGAACTTTGTATTTCTTTTCTTTCTCGGTTGGAAAGAGCCTGTTCTGCTCACTAGCTTTAACATATCTGTAATAGTCTAAACAGTGATTATGTCTGTCTTTGTTGAAGATCCTGGTCAGTGTTACATGATTATATAAGAACTTACAATTAGAGATGCATCGATCAATTGGCCAGGACCGGAATCAACTAATTTCCAGTGACTTGGGTCATTTGAGCCAGCCTTTTGGAATTAATGGTGTTTTGTGATTTCTTTGTGTGTAATATTTTGGTTTTCTTTTTGGGCTATGTTTAGTTTCCATGTTGTCTTGTCGAGATGCCTTGTCTCCCCTTCCTGTGTGTCTTTCCACGTTTCCTCAGCCCGTCATGTCTCTCTCTCGTGTTCCTTCGCTCCCTCTCTCATTTGCCTTGCCTCCTGTCAAGCTCATGTGTCAGTCTATGTCATGTGTCAGTCTATGTCTCGGTGTTTCCTGTTTTATTTTGATAGTCTCACTGTCCATGTTCGGTGTGTTTAGTTTTGCTTCCCCTGTGGCGTCACGCTAATTCGTATCAGCTGTGTTCCCCATGTGTTTCCGCTTTCCTCATTGCCGTTCTGTGTATTTAAGTCCTCTGTCTTTGTTTATTGTTGGGTCATCTGCTTGTTTACCCGTGTCTGGTCATCTCTTCATGCTCATGTTCTGTAGTTTTCCCACGCTCCCTGTGGTTAGATCTTTGTTTAGTTTTTCCTCAGTTTAGGTTTTTAGTTAGTTTTTCTATGTGTCCAACCAACTGAATTTACCACAGGTGGACACCATGCAAGTTGTAGAAACATCTGGCAAGTCATCAGTGGAAACAGGGGCCCGTTCTTCGTACCTCGCTTACTACATCCAAGATCAAATGACACATCCAAGATCAAATCATCGCGCTAACTTTGAGCTCGCTAATCCGGTTCTCCGAACACACCTGTTGTTGACGATTAGTATAGCTGGATGAAGTAATCTGAGATCACTGGGTGGCTTAAAAGGGGCTACGCATCGATAGTAGAAACATTGATCAGCAACTCTGTGATTGGTCGGCGAAGATGTCGAAGGAGCGCGCTCAGTATTTCACGGCAGCAGACCAAGAACTCTTGATTGAGGGATATCAGGAGTTTCAGAGTTTAATTAAAACGCAGGGGAACACTGCAAAGGCTGCAAAAGCAAGGAGAGAGGGCTGGCAGAAAGTTGCTGACAAATTAAACTCGTAAGTGATCCACGATATTACATTATATCATGTGATATTATATTATACCACATTATATTATATTACATCATATCCTCTTTCACATTAGAGCCACAACAGGACCCACTAGAACATGGGAACAAGTAAAAGTGAAATATAAGAATATTCCACAGAATGGTAATATTTATCACTTATATTGCTTTTAGTCTATGACAAGAGACCCTGGAATAATCTGTTTGTTTGTTTATAACAGCAACCAAGAAAAGGGCAGAGCAAATAAAGACAGGTGGTGGTCCTGCACCCCCTCGTCACACCCCTTTTTGTACTGTGACATTTATTGACATTGTGGGTTTTTTTGTGTGTAGTTTGACATAACACTCCATCACTTTTACCTGTTCCCATGCAAGGGGTGACTGAAGCATGCACAGTAAGTCGGGAGTAAGTATATACAGTACAGTAAGTATAGAGAGAGAGAGAGAGAGAGAGAGAGAGAGAGAGAGAATAATACCCTCACGGGAGAATCGATATCTCTCTATGAGCACACCGTCGCGCTGAGCTAAAGGATCCTGTCTATCCCGCAATATACGCTAAATTCTGTAAACTCTCCTTATCAATCTTGCACCTTCCTTGCTCGCGTACAAACGGACAGGACATGGCTGCGACAGACTTCCCAAATCCACCTTCGCGTTTATAGTCGTGGTCTCTCATCTTGATTGCACGTAGTAATTTACTATTACTACTCTAAAATATGAATTACATCTGACATGATCTACTACATGTAATAGAATGATTAATAGTACATTTCCCTTTTTTTCGGAAATGACCTGTATGTATCTGTATGAAATCAATAAAAGAATCAAATGCTGCATTATCTTTAGTTACATTGATGATATTTATTTATGGTAAAACAGTGGCGAAATATCGCTCGTGCTTTCATATAACTGCAGCGGACATACCTGAGTGGCCGCGATCTAATCCTGTTTACATAAAGTAAACCTGCTCCCGAGCAGGTTTACGCTTACGGATCTGTTGCTATGACAGCAAGTCCCAGATGAGCTTCGGAGAACCGAACGATCCAAGATCACGCGAAATCGTCAACATTCAAATCCGGCTAACTTACTTAGCGAGGTACGAAGAACAGGCCCCAGGATACACTTAATTTATTTATGTTATTATTTATCTCTGGTCATAGCAGATGGCCCCGCCCCTCCCTGAGCCTGGTTCTGCTGGAGGTTTCTTCCTGTTAAAAGGGAGTTTTTCCTTCCCACTGTCACCATAGTGCTTGCTTACAGGGGGTCATGTGATTGTTGGAGTTTCCCTGTATTGTATTAAACATTTGCTGCTATATAAATGGTGCTATAGAAATACAATTGAATTACATTTTGGGTGTTATGGTGAAGGCTGTGAGTACCTATGTACGTGTTATGTTTTTGTTTTTTATGTTTAAAATTCTCTATTAAACTATACACTGAAGGTTTGACATATTCAGTTATGGTTTTGCCTCACCTGTTGACTGCAATGCTCCCCATCCTGTGATCCATGCTTGACGATTACCAGAAAGGTTCAGGTCAACATTGGGGAGACACACCGGCCGAACTTTATCTGAGGCATAAACATGTATCACCTTAGAGTGCTGGATTTGCAGTAACATCATCACAGTAACATTGAAATGAACATGTGAATTTAACTACTTTAACTTTACTTACTGTTAAAAGTCAGAGGTGTATAAAGCTTTAGGAGAGCAATGTCATAATCATTAGTTCTTGTGTCAAAATCTTTATGGTTGATGATTTTCTGAACTCCTCCACCATTAAACATCTTATTCAAGTTCACGTCCCCATAGTATACCATCCACGATGAAGGAGAAGAGTAACTGCCAAGGAAAACACAAGGTGAAATGGGCATGGTGGATTTATTAAATATTAGTCAAAAGTGGATAACACTGTAGATAAAAGATGAACACGAGGTCACTATTGATCCATTATGAATGCTCCACTTGAGTGGAGGACTCGACAACTGATAGTTGGAGACTCGACATAAAAAGTAAAGGTGGCTCTTGCTGAGAAATTGAGGACACTGTACAGTAACGACTTGGCAGTTCCAGCCTCTAAGTCTTACACAGTTTTATCATCTAATTGAATATATGGTTGTCAAAGCTGCGTGGCCAAACCTTACTTGAAGTAAGATAGTTAATGTTAATGTCTTCTATGGGATAAACACAGTAAGTGAACCTGTTGTCGAAAAGGAGACAAACCTACTAAACTTGCACAACACGTCGCGTGCTTCACTGCTATCAGTGACACAGTAACCTTTCGACCAACATATGAATAAATATATTGCAATAAAGTAAAATTCCCATGTATCCTGTGTAGGCACGCTCTAAGTCATTAAGCTGTAAATATGACACACACAGGTAGTTCTTTGAATCAGGATTACTTCCGTCAAGGGGATCATGTTTTTGCTATTGCTTGTGTCCATGTGTCCTCTGTTCGTGTTAACATGATAGCTTGAAAAGTTTTGAATAAATTCTAATAACACTAGGTAGAGGTGGGTAAGGTCATATTAATATTCCATTAAAATATGGCTTATATCTACCAAGGACTTCAAGGTCATAAATTATCTGTAAAACTATTGCCTTGGCGGAAGTTTGTAGAGTGCTTCTTGTTATGCGTGTTAAGATACTGAAATGAATAAGCAGGTCAGTATCAAATGAAACACACAGCTTCACAGCACAATGACATGTTCATGTAGAATGGGTGAAAGAAAGCAGAGAATAGAAGCTCTCACTATTCAAAGCAGTGTGCAGCAGACAGGATCCAGTATGGGCTGATAATGGAGCCTCCGCAGCTGTGTCGACCCGAAACCCGGAGGCTGACCTGCCATGGCCAGGCTCCATTTACAGCCTCTGTGCCACCCACAATACGACTGCTCGGAGCTGCTGAACTCTTGCCACATTCTGAGGACAGAGGAGCTCAATATTACTTTCACTGACCTTCAAGCTTCTGTAAACACCTTTCCAATTCAGACGCTGTAGCATCAGACAGATGGACAGACTAAATTATTACATTGATGTATGATCAATCATCCAATCACTCTGGACGTAGCGTTTTCAGAGTGAGAAATACTACATCACTCATCCAAGTGACGAAATGCTTCTTGCACTGAAAACACGGCGTCCAGATAAACAGAATCAAGTTTTGAGGATTTACATTATTATTTCACGTATGTCACAGTGAACACAGTAGCTTACCAATACACTGAAGTGTGACAGCATTGGAGAAGCACAGTAAGCTGCAAAGTGAAAGGATGAAAAAACAGCACATTTTATAAATGCTGTGGTGTGTATGAATTGATCACTCAGTGATATGTGGTTGTGTATACCTGTGAGTGAGCTGTGACTGTATTAGTGAGCCACTACTACTTCCGGACTTCAGCCTCATATATCCATTGGAGGCCAAAACACCTGCACTGGTTTGGCTGTAGGCAAAATAATCATCTCTGTGGGACACATACAGAGGCACATGTGACGACGAGACCAGCAGACTGTACTCATACATGCACATGCATGTCATGCAAGGACATTCCCTCTGAGTTAGAACTTTGAAAAATATGTACTAATCAATACTGCACGTTTGTCATTTCAAAGGAATATTAGTTGTTGTCTCAGTGGGTGGAGAAACTAAGTACATTCATTGTTTTTCACAGGTAAGCAGTAGCTCTGTGCAGCTAAACGAAAAAAACATTATATCACCCAAGTATCATACAGGCCCCCAGGTGTAAAATTACAAAATGATTCTCATATTTAAGGAACCTGTTGAATTTTTTCTCAAGCCCAAAAGGCCTGAGGAGTTACAGTAATGTGACCCGCACATGGTTATTTCAAAATCATATCTATTATATCTAATCAAAGAAAATATTTTGTATGTAAATTTTTATAAAAATGCTTTAATTTGGAAATTATTAGGGGTCCAGTAGCAATATAAATCATAAGTCATGTAATATGAGTGAGGTTTTTACACCACACATTGCAAAAGTGTGTCAGTGGGAAAGGACAATGAGCACCTGCTGTAACCAATCTGTCTGCACACAGTTCTTCCATAGTTATTATCCCAGTTGTCAGCACACACGGGCATCCAGGTCTGGCTGCTTGATGAATAACTCTCCAGCATGGAGTTGGCCCCTTGGAGGCGAACTGTGAAACATCAAGTCTATTAAAAAATAGATTTGTACACTAAATAACTGTGTGGAAGACTGAGACACTGATTTGAATGCCTTACAGCACTGAGATTCATCCTCTTCATCTGGACAGTCAATGATTCCATCACACCACCGGGTATGGCTCAGACACATCCCACCTTTTCCACACGACTTCCCCAGTAGACACCGGTAGTATACTGTGAGCACATGCATTTACTACTGTGTACCTCATATATACAAGAGCATGCAGAATCATGCCACATTACAATACTTAAATTATAAAAATAATTTTATGCAGCTGCAACAGTCTTCAAGTCAACTTACGGAAGTACCACAGCAAGAGTCCGAGCACTGCCAGGATAACAGTCACACACAGAAGTGCACCCAGGATGTACTTCCAGTGACATTTCTTTCTTCCTGAAGGCCAAGATTAAAAAAAGACAATCCTCTATCAATTTGTAAAAATTCATGGAAAAACTGTTGATTTGGGACACAGACACTATCTCTACTTAAGATTAAGCTTCAAACTTTCCTTTTTGATAAAGCACATAGTTAGTGCTGGATCAGGTGACCCTGAATCCTCCCTTAGTTATGCTGCAATAGGTGTAGGCTGCTGGGGGATTCCCATGATGCATTGAGTATTTCTTCTTCAGTCACCTTTCTCACTCACTATGTGTTAATAGACCTCTCTACACTGAATAATAATTGGTATTAATCTCTGTCGTTCTTCCACAGCATGTCTTTATCCTGTCTTCCTTCTCTCACCCCAACCGGTCGCAGCAGATGGCCCCGCCCCTCCCTGAGCCTGGTTCTGCTGGAGGTTTCTTCCTGTTAAAAGGGAGTTTTTCCTTCCCCAAAACACATACAGTTTTTCTCTGTATGTGTTAATGTAGGGTCTACCTTACAATATAAAGCACCTTGAGGTGACTGTTGTTGTGATTTGGAGCTGTATTAATGTATAACTATCCCAATCATTAATGTGCAGTCACAAACAAGACACAGCTGCAGTGAGTTTGCCCATGCTTTAGAAATCTAAACAGCCACTGTGATGACAGATGACAATTGTGATATTATAATAATGTAAACCATAAAACAGTCAACAAGAAGCAATAAACCTCTACCAAAGAAGAGTCATAAACATAGCTAACTTACTTTGTGGCTCATATAAACATTGTAAACCAAAATTCTTGAAGTAAATAAACACATCATTTACTTTTTCTTTTCTTTTGCTTTTAACATCTTCTAACTTTTTTTTTAGAGTTTATTTTTATTGAGTTTATGAAACTAAAGCATTTCATTTAATATGAATAGTTTCTGCATTGCACAATATAAGTAAACTTTATGCAAAAGTATAACTCCACTCTGTGTTTTATTGTTTTGTTTTGTATGTCTTTTATAGTTTGCAACTCTCTATGAATGCAGTCATATTCAGAAAGGTGTGTCTGGAAAGTTCAGTGTCCGCGTTCTGAAATTTGTGAGTATCTAGTGGTTAGGAGGAAGTTACAGTTACCTATTTTATGCTGCATATTAAAATTTGCACAATATTTAACTTGTGGAAACACTGTAAAACTCTTCAAGTTTATCGACTTTAAAAATCAGTTAATCAATAAATTCATCAGTTGATGTAACAGTCACCACGGCTTTTTTGCCTGCCAACTTTTAGACAACAACATTTTAAAACTATTTTAGCCACGTTGTCTTGTGTCTCTAGAAAAGAGTCTATTGAAACTGTATTCATGTGAACAGGGAAATAATTATTTAGGTTAAATTAGTATGTGTGGATTTAAAATGTGGAACAAAAATAAGTTAATGATTCTGTGAATGTGCAATAGATATTTCCAGATGGACATTTGCCAAGTGACAACCTTGGTCAAATCAAATATTCCAGTACCTTTTGTTTGCCTTGGATTAGCTGGTATTCCGGGTGTTGAAGTATAATACTGGTTGATGGAGGAATGGCTGGGGATCTGCTCTGTTACAGAATATGGAGGACTATATTCTTCATGTTTAAACACTTGGTTGTCATACATGGGACCATTCGCCTGGAGATATACAGACAAAAAAAATTAGATGAATTTATTTGCTCTACCTGTCATTGAGGTAATCATTTCATCAGCATCGGTTTGTTAGATTCAGTTATAAAATTGAGATATCAGATCGAGCCTATGATTGTATATGTATGTTCAGTCAAATGACAACCTGAGAATAACGTCTGAGGTGTTTCAAAAATGCTACCTTTCTACTGTGAAACTGACCTTACCTGATTATTATTCATAGTGAAACTGGTTTTACAGCCTGAAGAAGAGGAACTCTGTCAAACCTGAGAAGTGATGTGTAAAATTTAAAAACATTTAAATACTAGTTGTTAAGTGCCACACAGGTATAAAAACAAAACATTCATACATCTTTGCAGATTTGTATTTTTTCATTAAACTGGACAGCTTGGCCCCACAATAAGAAGCTAAAGAAATAACACACACATATTAAAATGAAACAGAAATTCTTCTTTACACTTTTCTGTTATTCACAAATAAGAGTTAAACTGAATAGAGAACATTTTTGAATGAATACTTCCTCATCTTACTTTGGTATGAAGGTATCATGTGATCCAGGACAGCTAAATTACTTAGAATTATTTACTAGTTCTCACCTTGAAAGTTTCCTTCAGTTCTCTGACTCTGTTACCGCACTCATTTGTTTCTCTCTCTTTCTGTCTCATTTTCTTTCTCGCCTCAAATGTAATCAACAGCCAGAGTCACGCCCTTTCCCACTGTGTGTGCCCAACCAGCATGTGGTGCTCAAGTGGATTTACACACAATTGGGTAAAAAAATGACAGGTGCAAAGAATATGGGCATATCTTACTATCTTAATTCACATGTGCATATTCCAGTTCGTGTACGTGTAATCAGATTTGTGTGTGCGTAGAAAAATCTGTATGTGTGTGTGTCCATGTCTGTTCTGTGAGTATGAATGGTTCAAAAGTATTAAAGCTCAAATCTCTATAAAAAACAACAACAACACACAAATCACAAGTTACAATCATCCAGTTTTACTTTTTCTTTTTTTTTTTCATGTAACTTTTGCTACAAACACACAAATCTCCACACAGACTGAAATACACACGTTTGTATTGAGACAAATGTAAACAAATGCTTTTGATACAATACCAGTCCCATTACAAAGCACCATCCTTCAGTACGGATGAAAGACAGTGTTCTATATATATTTCTGAGGTTTGCAGATTGGTGTAACAATCCTGTGCATCTCATACAAGCTTAAGTTTTGCATAAGGGACATGTGTTGGTAATCAAAGCTCCATCTCCTACCAGTCTTCACAGCTTTACTCTGGGGCCTAATAAGATTCTACTATATTCTGCCAACAATAACATGAAGAAGATTAAAAATGGGGTGAAAAGGTGTAATACATACACTTACATTAAGTGTAAATCTCGGTCCTGTCAAAGCAAAGAGTTCCCTCAGTTTAATTTGTGACGTCTATATAAGTGGACTTTAAAAAGCAATGGACAAAGGACTTTCAGACCCTGTTAATATTTAACTCTATGAATGTGCCAACTGTCAGGAAACGCAAAATAGGTAAAGACAGATGACGGTCACGAAGGACACGGGGGAGGTACATAATGTCTAAATGACACAATCACAACCTTAAACAGACTTTGAAAGGGTGTGAGGATAATGAGGGATCATCGAGTACAAGCTAATTAGAGGAAACAAAACATCCTGCATAAAGCTAACCACTCATTGCACTCTCCTTCCCCCGGTTTTGATGAAACTTACCTTTACGGAGCAGCGTATCCTGACTAGGTGTTCACCCACAGGGGTAAAACATGATACATTTCCAGCAACACTACACTTAAACCACACCCCACAAACATGAGTACACTAAACTCTATGGGCGAATTATGTCTAAACACATGGATTAACTTATGAATATTTACCAATGCTTCAGCCATCAAAAATGGTATCTGTCTAGCATCTTTTTTGTCATACTATTCCACATATAATGTAATATTTGAAAAAACCCCAAAAGAAATGATTAAATAAATAGAAACAAGAGGAGTCTATAAAGATTCTAATGCTATTCTTGGAAAGGCAAAACTTCTTCGGCACCACAGTGCATTCAGATTCCTTCTGGACAGTCACTTTTCATGGGGCCAGTTTTACATTCTTCTCTTAATATAAATAATAAAGTTTAATTCATGTTTCATCATTACAGACAAATGTTTGTTTCCCACCTTCAGAACTTTTTAAAGATTGAGCAGGGAATATTTAAGAAGAGGGAAAAGTGCAGTTCTTATAATAAGAGGCAAACTGATCCTTTAACCCCCAATTTCAAAAGGTTAAAAAGACATTGGCTGTATTATCTGCAACAGCTAACAGAGCACAGTCAATGTTATCGCTTACCTCTGGCACCTTATGTATCCAGTGTAACAACTTAACTTGAGGAAGTTAGTTGCGACATCTAGTGGCCAGTTTGAAAAACAACAGAAACTGGTAATTGTAGTATTACCCAGTAAATACACACGCTCACAACAGACCAATAACAAGTCAGTGCTTTCAAAAAACTATTTATTTAACCAGAGTTAAATGTTACTCTATTTTTTGCACAAGACGTGTTCTCAAGCAAGAGGAGTGTTTTATACACTGGAGTCATGATGTCACAGGAATCCCGTGTTGCTGTTTGCTAAGGCCGCTGACATTAACGTAACAGATTCTTTCTTCACAATTAACAGGAGCTTATAGATGTGAGAGTCCTTTGGAACCAGCAGACAGTCACTGCACAGTTCAACAAACTCAAAGGAACAGAAGCTTCTTGCCAGGTCTCCTTACAGCTTCTGGATCAGAACAGAAGAAGCTCCACCACCTCCATTGCAGATGCCCGCCAGCCCGTACTGACCAGACTTCAGGTTGTGCACCATGTGACCCACAATTCTTGCACCAGACATCCTGACAGAGGAAAGAGAAATGGAGGGCAATATTATTCACTTTCTTTTCCACTGTAGTTTTAAAAAGCCATGGCGTACTACAAAAGTGCACAGAAATCAAACATTCTCACAGTGCCTGCCGTCTCAGTGCTTTGAGTGATACACATGCTGACTGATGAAGCAGCGCCGATTCCAGAAGACTTGGCGGTTACAGGTGAGGCCTACATGTTTGTATGTCATGATTAGGCTCATGTCACCAGTAACAGTTAAGAATTTAACAAATTCAAATGCACAATATGCATTCAAATAAAGCATATGGTTGTAGATTACAACATTAATAGAATTTATTTTCTTTATCATTTCATTCGTGGGTGTAGGAGCCATGTTTTGTGTTGTTACCTTATGTGTGCCAGTCGGGGTCACATTTTGTGTTTTACAGTATGGTGTGTTTATGGGACTGTATTTAAGGTAGGCACACGTAATTAGTGTCAGATGTTGTTTGGTCAGAAAAAGCAAACAGTTTGTGACCGCTGTGCTGTTGTGATTTATGATAAATGACGTTGGATAAAGAGAACTGCTGAACAATAAATACAACCGATGGAATGCAATAAAGATGTTAAATGGACAAGGTCAGTATGGCTGGAGTTATTGGACTGTGGCAAATTTCATTCATAACAGTGGCATCACGTCAGCCCCGCCATCGAACACCTTGGCGGCTTCAAGCGTAGGCTGAGCCTGCCATGAATAGTCATTTCGGGAATGATTAATTTGGACTGTTCTTTTTCCAGAGTGGAATGATTTTTCGGAGATTTTCTTTAATGACTTTCAATAAATTGGGTAAACAGGTTTGAATTTATTTTGGATTTTCTCTCATCTATACATGTTTAATACTATATATACACAGGCTCAAATATATACATACACACCTATTTATATTGGTTAAATGTCTCTTAGCAAGTTAATCTCGGCCATGGCACTTTTGGTAGCCATCGACAAGCTTCTAGAATGATTCAGACTGGACATTTGAGCACACTTCTTTGCAGAATTTGTAGAGTTAATTTAAATTAAGTGGTTTGTTGGCACAGAGCTGGCTTTTTAAGCATAGTCAACAAAGTCTCAATTGCTAAGGTCAGTGCTTAGAGAATATGCACACACCTGTGGTTAAGCATTGCTCCAGTTAAATAATTAACTCTGACAAAGCCAAAAACGTTAGCAGGGCTGTGACACGTCTTACTTGCCAGGTTTCTTGTTTGCAAAGAGAAACAGTTATGATGTATTGTTTGCAATATTATGGGCCACGTCTGAATATTTCAGACAAATGTAAACATATTTACTAGAAAAAAATACTTTTGAGAAGAACCAGATGAGTTAAAGCCAAGCTGTAACATTTTGTTGTGTCACCTACCCAATGGGGTGTCCCAGTGACACAGCTCCCCCATTAATGTTGACTTTTGCTGGGTCGATGTTCAGCATCTTGATGTTAGCCAGCACAACCACGCTAAAGGCCTCATTGATCTCCCACATGGCAATATCATCGTTCTTCAGCCCCGCTGCATCCAGCACCTGACAGACACACAGACACGGGTCTAAATAATTATTATATTATGCTTTTGTACATACTTTGAATTTAACCTAAAAATATAAATATGAACAATCTTTAGTAATCACAAAACAAATATAACTCAGGTAAATACGACATGCAGTTTCATGTCATTGTGTTGTTGTGTCACCCTTTGCAGCAAGAAGCACGATCAAGCATTTGTGATAACTGACGATGAGCCTTTCAGATTGGACTGGGAGGAATTCTTTGTTCACCTTTTGTCTCCCAAGTCCACAGAATATTTTCCCAAATCATCAAGATAGTTTTTTGAAAAATGGGAGTTTGTGTTCATTTTGGTCAGCAGTGGTTTCCTCCTTAGAACGCTCCCATTTTTGTTCAGGCTTATTCTTATTCTTGAATTATGTAATCTTGACTGGAACAAGTGAGGCCTGCAGTTCTTCAGACGCTATTCTGGGTTCTTTAGTGACCTACACGAGTTGTTGATGTGCTCTGGCAGTCCTCATCTTATTCCTCCTTGCACACAGGGGCAGATACCAGTCCTGATGATGCTTTAAGGACCTTCTACGGCCCAGTCCAGCTATCCTAAAGTAACTGCCTGTCTGTTTGAATCTCCATGCTCTTGAAATTGTGCTGGGAGACACAGAAAGCCTTCTGTCAATGGCAGATGTCGATGTGTCATCCTGTCAGAGTTGGTCTACCTGTGCAACCTCTGTAGGGTCCAAGTATTGCCTCATACTACTAAAAGCATAAGGTGATACAGAGACTGGCCTAATAGAGGACTAGTCTCATCAAACTAGTGAAAAAATAGAAAAGATGAGGGGGGGAAAAAACTGTTGGTGGCCTGTTTTTGGGGGTTGTGTCATTGTTGCCCCATTGTTGCAACATTATTAGAAAATGTAAGTGCCAGACTACATGCTCATAACCCACCTTTGGTACAGCAAATGCAGGAGCAATGGGGAAATCAATGGGTGCAACTGCAGCATCGGCAAAAGCTGTGCAAAAGAAATCAGAGAATGTACAGATATATATGAACTGTTTGGCAACCAAAAGTCATCCAAAGATATTCTAAGCAGGAAACAGTTTCATTTCAAAAGTAGTTCATTTTACCACTTGATATAAACAAATGCTGAAGAACTGGTGTCAGATTCAAATGGCTGCAGTGAAAACCATCAACTCAACAAAGCCAGCTAACGGTTTTACAACAGAAGATTTTTTATGACAGATTTTTGCTACTTTAATGAAGATAGTTGGACAGATACCACTGGAACAAATGATGGTCAAATGTATCAAGTCAGCATCCACCCAGTTCTTTTCACTTTATAAAGGTCCAACTATTTGGAGCCATTCGGCCTTTGGGTTTGCAATAACCCTCTTTTAAAGATGCCTCTAACGAATATCAGTGCTTAAACTTATTTGCTGTTTTCTTGTGATTTAAAAAAAAAAAAAAAAAAAAAAAAAAAAAAAAAGAGCAGTCAATGTGGTTCTGCCAGAGGTTTCTTCCTGTTAAATGTTTTTCTTTCCCACTGTCACCAAATACTTGATCATATGGTGTCAGGTAATTGTTGGGGTTTTACACTGTCTTTTTGTTTTTATCCAGCAGTATCGACCGGCACTGCCTCCTCCTTCACCTTGTGAGTGCGAACCAAGAACAAGCCAACAATAAAGCTCTCCATGAAGCAAGCGTCCACGAAAAACTTACAAACAACCCTGGCCAGTGGAGTCACATTGAGTCTTTTTGCTGCATCTGCTGTCATTAAAACAAGAGCTGCAGCTCCGTCGTTCAGTGTGCTGGCATTGGCTGCTGTCACCGTGCCTGAAAACAGCAAAATAAAAAAAACAACAACAAGAGACGCATCAAAATAAATTACACCTTTAATAACGCACAGATGAGCAACCACATTACTGTTATTAACATTTCTTGTAGCAGCAGAACTTGTATAAAATATTTTAAGTTATTTTAATAAAAACATATTTATGTGTGAGTCTATTAAAAAAAAAAAAAAAAAATCTATAAAACACACCTGATTCCCACAGCATTTTGATCACGCCCAGTACGCACTGTATTTGTCTGATGTTACACTTCTTATTTAAAAACAATAAAGAAAATCGAATTTTTAATCTTTTTGTTTTATTTTAATTAGTGTTAAAGTGCAAGAAGAATGTGGCTGCTTCGCACAGCTTCGGGTTGCTCTATAACTCATCGTTACCGTTCTCTTTCTGGAACACAGCCCTCAGTTTGGGGACTTTGCTGAAGTCGACCCGTCTCCACTCCTCATCCTCAGACACCACCACATCAGGTTTGCCTGCAAAACCCCATCAACAACGTTAGCTATGCAATAACACTAATTAAAGTCACTGGGCCGAGATAAACATGGTATTCCCATCTTCCTGTACCTTTCTGGGGAATAGTAACAGGTACTATCTCCTTTGCCAGCACACCGGCCTCATGCGCTGCTCTGCTGCGGCTATAAGAGTTGATGGCGTACGCATCCTGCTCCTCTCTGCTGATTTTGCAGTTCTTGGCTGTGTTTTCTGCACAGTTACCCTGTAAGACAGCAACAATATTATAATGCTCTAAATGCATACAGGCCTTATAATTTTCCAACATTAAGTAGAACATGAGGATCACCATGTGGAATTTGTTGTAGACATCAGTGAGTCCGTCCTTCACAATGAGGTCTTCCATCCTCACTCCTCCGTAGGATGGGGTCTCTCTTGCCATGACATAAGGTACATTGGACATGCTCTCCATGCCTCCTGCCACCATCACATCCTAAGTCACACATGTAGAACTATAGTCAGAGTAATTTGCATTACAAAGCCGGAATAGCCCATTATAAACAAAAGTTTCTTTCAGTCCTGATAAACACATGCATTTATGCATTTATCAGGATCACATCTGTCATCGAGTACTAGCATGACAGCAAAAGATGCAATATTTGAGAAGAATCTGCACTCCGTGTTTTGTTACACCTTGCATATTTAATGCTGATAATACCTGGTGTCCACACATTAGACTCTGAGCTGCCATCATGATGGACTTCATTCCAGAGGCACAGACTTTGTTGATGGTTGTTGCTGGTGTGCTGAGGGTCAGTCCTGTAGAGGCAATCAGAGACATCATTCTTACTAAAACAGAAATTAGATGAAGGCATCTTCTCACAAGCTCTGGATTCTGCTTGGATGCACATTTGAAACTGCAGCAAATTTGCCTCCAATGTCAACAACAGATAATATTCAAAAAACAGTGTTTAGCTCAAGAAATTGGGAATACTTCATATTGCAGACTCAAAAATATCCCTCAAGGCAGCACAGATGTATCAATATTGTGGGTTAAATATAACTGAGTGGTCATACCTGCTCCAAGCAAGGCCTGTCGTGTGGGGGCCTGTCCTTCGCCAGCCTGAAGCACATTGCCCATGTAGACTTCCTTCACTTCTTCCGGAGCAATTCCTAGACACAAAGGCAACGTACTGAACGTGCACAGCTACCTCAGTTTCGATGCAGCCCTGTTCCCACTCGTGAGAGACAGATACTCAACCTATTGTTTGGACACAGCACCAGCTGATGTTGATCTAGCAACAGAGGAAAGTGGATCCCTCCAAGCAGTGAAAGTGAAGTGGCCGAACATACCTGCTTTGTCAATGGCCCCCTTGATGGCAATAGAGCCCAGTTTGGTGGCTGGAACTGAAGCTAGGCTGCCTTTGAAGGATCCCATTGGAGTGCGGACTGCGCTGACAATGACGACTTCCTAAGACCATACATTTAGTGTATATATGTTATTGTGCTCTACAGATGATTAACCGTCAGTGCAGGCTCTCAGTGATAGTACTTACATTGAGGGAAGGATGAGATGTGTAGGTTCTCGACAGATACTTGTGAACCTACAGTGACAAGATCATAAATGTTATAAATAATAAGTGAACATAAGTATTCAGCTGATATAATGCCTATGACAGGTGTCTGACCTTTGTTAGTCCAACAGAATTTGTGGGTCTGATGGACCCAACACATTTAGGGGATTTTTTTATCCAATACAACCATAACAATGTATCTAACAGTACTTAACAGATGTTTATTTTACCCCAAGTCCAAGTAATACAGACCATATACATGGTTAATATTTGGTCATTTACGTCTATTGAAGCCCATTTATGAATAAAATGCTGTTTGATTTTTGGTCATAAAATGTAATAGAAATAGAAAAATGAATCAAATATAAAAGGCAGCAAACTGTCATCACTACTGACATTTATATCTTTCAACAGACTGACAGTTCATCTACAAGCAGCCTTTTTGTGCTAGCCTATACAACAGTGTGTGTTACATATGTACTACTTGCTGTCCACCTCTGACACACACATTGCAGCTTGTCTTTCTGTTGCTACGGATCAAATCAGGGAACATCAACTGACACTGGTACATTTGTAGATGGGATCTAGGATGAAGAGTAAAAATCAGCTTTGATGCCCTCCACAAGATGGACCACCATTTGTCTTGGCCCTGGTTGCACCATGCTACCAACCAAGCTGAATGGCTCACTCTTGGGCGAGGACACTATTCAGTCTCATAATTTTTGATATCCAGGAGTTTGCTTTAGAGCAGGTGTTCAGTGTCAAACTGATGGTGCTGCTTTAGCTCACCTGGCTGAGGAAGTGACCAACGTACGGAATTTAGAGCCCCAGATCATTTATTGTGTGTTATACCCCTTCACTCTCGCCCTGCCCTGATGTCTACTTTCTGCACTGTTCTATCCAATAAAGGCAAAATGACTCATGTTCTGAAAACTCTTCCTATCTGTTATCTTCCAAATTTTCTCTCTTGTCTAAAAGTCCTGAAATTCCCCAATCAGAGAATCCTTTCAACGATATGGAGAATTACAAGAACGCGGGAACAGGCAGATGAAGGTGACTGAAATGTTTGAACCTTGTTTGGAAAAAGCAGGAGCAGAAACACAAAATACACATGTACGCACACAGACACACAATAAAAGAACACCACGTAGTAGAAACGGGCAAGGTGAGGTTTTGTGAAACACTAAAACGTTCAAATGTATTGAGGCTTTAAAACTTTCTGACACCCGTCTCCACCGTGACATCTGCTGGCCACTTTTAACTATTGTCACATTCTCATAATCCTATTCTGTGAAACAATAACACAGGCAGGTGCTGCACAAGTCTAAATAAGGGCACTTGTTATATCAGGCTATTGATAATTATGATAACAGTATGTGCTATCGTGGCTAAATCCCACACAAACAGGGAAAGAAAAACATTGAGACAACAAGACAACAAGCTGTGACTGTAAAGAGCAGAGTACTTCACTTAAACCAATTTATAGAATTAAACATACTGACAAACGAGGGCTATATTGATTGTGACAGCCACACAGGTTTTCAGCTTTCAGACTGAGTTGGCCTGGTTTTTTCCCTCCAAGTCACCTCCTCAGCTTTGTAAAAAAAAAAAAAAAAAGAGTTTGGATGTGTTTAGTTTATGTTTTAGTAGTCTGACACTTTCCATCATCAGGTTTGTTCCACAAGTGGCCAAACAAAGCTGGAAGCAGCTCTGATGTTTTAGATACCTTTTTGAATCTAAGCAAACACAACACAGTTAAGAGGTTGCTCCTGAACTTTTGCAACGTGTCAGTCTGAGTCTGCGGTTTGGATTAGACTGAAATTGCATCTACATGCAGCTCTCCTGTTTGCTATGACACATTTACACCGAGAGAATTAGTGGGAATAAAAAAGAAAGAGAAGTTTTCTTTGTTTGTTGAGGGCAGGGACTCATTTGTAATGACAATTATTAACAACTAGTAACAAATAATATCATTTTATAGTAATAGCACAACAATTCTTTAATTTTTATTGGTTTCATTACTACAGTCAAAATGATGAGTTTCTGAATGCGCAGGATGTTAGACTGTGTGTGAAGCCACTTGATGCAGCAAATATAATTTTCTGTTAAAAGTAGAAAAACTTGCATAAGCAAGTAATAATTCCAGTAAAATCATATTTATTCAATTACACTTTCTGGTGTTTTAGTGAATGAATACTCTATATTAGTCTCCACAATCCACAGCATAAATAACAATGAGAGATCTCGTATTAATTTTCTTACATGTGCACGTGCCCGTTTGTCTTGATTAAAAACATTGACTTAATAATTACAAGCACCAGCGCACATGACTCCATCCCGGGGAAAAAACAAACAAACAAACAAACAAACAAACAACCTGTCCAGAAGCAGCAGCTAAGCCATCTGTCATAACTGGGGCGAAACGTGTCAAGCACGATTACAGTTCGAGATCATTAAAAATTGGTTATTTTATATGTTCTTCACAGAAAATTAGCCGTTGTTGAAACAATGATAAATCTGAATAACTTTCCGTTTACTAAACAATGAAAAGGTGTCCCACAGACCCGAACATCACACGTTAGAATCAAGCTCTAGAATAAAACTGTCACCGTGAAAAATATGTTGGATATGATAATAAAGGCAGGTATTCAGGTAATATCAGCTGCCTAATGAAGTGACAGGAGCTAGAGTTTCAATGGTACTCTTTGCGGGCGCTTTGAGTTCTAACCAAGCTAGCTGCAGCTGCTGCTGTAACTAGCCTGTTTTGGTATCAACTAGTCCTTTCTGGTACACCGTCGAATGTATTGAAGCCAGTAAAGCATACTACTACTGCTTCTTTAAAGTACTCTGACCAACCAGCTACAAGTACAGTATGTTTTCAGATGTTTGCATTACTTTAACTTGCCAAGGACGCTACTCACACACACAGAGAAAGGTTAGCACAGCTACTTGACGTTAACCAGGGCCCTGTGCTGCCAGCCTAGCCTTCCTGTGCCTTACAACAACATGACCACAAACCTAAGCTGACAATTTCACACCCCATCACTTACCAGACGTTTACAGATTTGAGCGTGCATGCTTAAAAGTCCATTGGATGACATTTTGGACTGAGACACAGAACTGACTAACGCTTCACCTTCAGTAGCGCACGAATAAACGCATCAGCCAATCACAGGAGGAGGTGTGCTTCCTACGTCATCATTGGCTAAGCATTGTAGTTATTGTAGTTTCATCCACAACATCCAACGCGTATTGCTTAAATAAAATATATTGGGTTATATATATATTTTACGATCAACACACAATAATCACATGTACTTTGATAATTTTTTAAAAATATAAATAAATATTTTATTTTACAGTATTTCACAGGTTCCTGTTTATTGTTTATTCATTTAAGTGCCAATAGGAAACTTTTCTGCTTAATGAAGAAAAATGTTGATCGTACAACATAATGGCTGTAGAATATAAATTGATTCTCTCATGGTCCAGGGACTTTGAGTCAGTATTTTGAGTTTTGTGTGAGGTTTGGGTTCTTGTATTTAAGTCTGGGGTGTGTGTATTACAAGTGCATTGCTATTTTCTCTCGTCATATATTTTGTCCTCTGTAGTCTATTTATCTTCTGTTTCCCCAAGCATGTCCCCATGTCTGACTGGTCCCTCTGTATCCTGTCTCTGTCTTCCTTTTTGTCTGTGTCAAGTTGGTATGTCTCAGTCTGTGTCTCAGTGTTGGTTTTCTGTTTTATTTTGATAGTCCCTCATCATATGTATTACGTTCAGTTTCACTAGTGTCAGCTGTTTTCCCACCTGTTCCCTCTTCCGTTTTTATCTTGTGTCTGTATATATTGCCTGCATCTTTCTCCCTCTCTGTTCTTTGTTGTGTTTTCACTCATCCCCTCACTCCTTATGTTTTGTTTCCTTGCTTCCAGTATGCATTTTTTGTCTGGCAAGAAAGTACAAAGAAGAAATCAAAGAAGAGGGAGGTCTAATTTATGCCATTGTATCTTTGGTTAAGTTAATATTTCCCTTAAAATAATAACAATTTAAAATGTATAGTTTAATTGCTGGTACTAACTATTTCAGACTAGGTTAGAGAGTGCAATGAGTCAGTTAATACGTTGTCAGCATATTTGGAAATATGCAAAAGTATTTTCATGCAAAATGGCACATAATTCCCTGCACTGCAAGCTGATCATTATCTGATCATTTGAAGAATTATAATGCAAGTATTCACTATAATATGGAGCACAAGCTTACCTTCAGCATAGGTCAGATTATTAACATGATTCGCAGCTATGTTTTCATGCTGTGCAAAAGACTTTAAATGCTTATAATGAGCTAGTTGCATATTTTTTTATGGAAATATGCAGTGCCAGTGTTGTGAATAAGACCACCATTACAATAAAGCATTCCTGCAAATGTCTGAACAGGCCTATTCAGAACAACAGGAATGTGTCTGTGTGTCTATAGGGGGAGATATATTCCTTAGATCTGCGTGTAAAAGAATTTACGTCATGTTCATGCATGTTCACTTCATCAACAAGAACATGTTTAATTCAGTCTGAAAAGCCTTGAAGCAGGACATCAGGGTATTTCATCAGGTAGCAGGTGTGTGTGTGTGTGTGTGTGTGTGTGTGTGTGTGTGTGTGTCTATGTACACACTTTGTCAACATTTCAGCATTTCTGTGTCAGGGTCTGGCTGTGTGGTAAGCAGAGGTTGTTTTTTCTTCTTTTTCCAACAAGAAAAACTAAACTAATAAATATGAGTCACTCTAGAAACATCATAATGATTAGTCAAGAAGTCCATAAACACAAAGCACTGAATCAATGACCCAGGACCGTGACATTCTGCTCCGTACAGATGTATTGTTATGCCAAGAAGCCATGTTATGTATTTATAATATTGTGTGAGAATGTATTATTTATATTGGGTGTAATAACCAAAAAGTATCAATGTTTTTAAACAGTTCAGCTTTTACATAAATAAGACATGTAACCATCAGTTATTTAAAATTCATACAGTCATTTTTCATATCATAGTTAAGAAACAACAGTCTAAAGACAAGGAAGTCATTTAGTGTATTTATTAGTGAATTCTCCTTTTAAAATGAAGTCATTTGAGCAATTACAACAAAACACGTTTAGAAAATACATTTGAAGCTGCATTTAGAAGGTCAATAAAATATTCTCAAAATTACTTAACGCAGTGCTCATCAATCTCATACCTTCTGCCGCTATAGCACAATGCTACTAACCTGCCAGTATTCAATCCCCCTTTAACATAATACTACTTGGTCTGTGGTTCAATTTCGTGTCCATCTGGGATCAAAATAATTTAGCAGAGGCAAGGATGTGTAGATCATATATTTATAGATCATAGTACTGATTCCTTAAGCCCCACTTTTATTATATATTTAAAAAGAAATTGAGAAAAGTGCAGTTTAAAAATTTTCAGTGAAGTACTTGAATAATACTGTACGCTTTGTTTACAGATTTTACAGATTTTTGTCTTAGTTTGCACAATTACTACATACTGTAAAAACAAAGACCGAATCGTCTAGGAGTTCGTGCAGCGCAGGAAGTAACTGTTCCTCAACACACGGTGCAGTGTCCCAGTCCCCAAGTCGTACTCATACATGTAGGGTCCACTGTAAATGTAAGTAAAACCTGCAGAACAATGGCTTAGTGTTAGTCTAAATACTAGTTAAAGAAACGGTTCACGAAAATAATACATTGTCTTAATTCCACGATATAGATGAGGCCACTGCTTTCATGTGTTGGTTATACTAAACTAAAAGAAGGTTAGCTTAGCTTAAAGCATAAATACAGCCAGCAGACTTTGCCAAAAAAATCCACTTACTACTGTCTCTAAGCTCAGTACTTAATACTTAACTGTTGTTTCGGGGAGGTTATGTTTTTAGACTCATTATAAAGTATGACAGTAAATGACTTTTAGTCTGGCAAGACATTTTTTTTAAATCTCTAATTTCAGGTTAGCAGTGAGGACCACTCACCTTTGTGCTGGAAAGCTGCCGTAACTCTTCTGGTCAGGCCTGTAAAGGCCTGATTCACCAGTCTGGGATATCCCTGCTCCATAGTCTTTCTGGACTCATCATAACTGAAGAAAAACAGAACATAGATTGATCCAGTTAACGTTAATAGTATAGAGTAGCTCATAGTGAAAATGGGAACTGGTAAACTTTCAACTCACCTGAAGTAACTGTTGCCTACAAAGAAGAGGGTTTTGCCAGAGTTTACATCATGAAGGGCAGCATCGACTTTCCTCACTGCTTTTGGCAGACCAAAAGCAGTTAGTGTTTTAGGGTAGCCCCGCACGGGCTGGTTGCCAGTGAAGGCCCACACTTTGCGACCTGTAGAAAATGATTGAAAACGCTTAAGTTAGATTCTAAAATATGGAATGTGTTTCTTACATAGATAAGGAGAAAGCAGTACCTTTGAACAGAAACACTGTGTCTAACTGTCGGCTCTCATACGCAGCATCGATGTCCACAGGGGCACTAGGCCACAAGCTTCTGATGAGGCTTTGCTGTGGAGTCTGGCTCTGAGGGTAGCTACGCCACAAGAAGCTGATAATAAATAGAGGCAAACATGAGCCATCAAGCAATCATCATTACTAAGCTGTGGATTTAGATGTTTTAGCACTCTGCTGCGGAGCATGTCTGAAACCTGTCTTTGAAGAAGATAATCTCTCCTCTGTGGGTTGTGACAGCATCCAATACCATGGTAGAATCACAGACATCAGGAGTAGTGGGAGGTTTGGGATCATCCACAGAGGGATCCTTCCTAGAGTTTGAACCTAGAATTTAAAAGATACGTTTTGGGAACCCCTGCTTCACAATCCACCAAAGGTCAAAACGAGCAGCAATACCAAAGCAATATTCAGACCCTCAGTACTCACCATAGAGGTACTGAATGCCCCTAACATCATCCTGAGGCAGAACAAAGGTGTCAGGGTTTCTGTATGAGTACGTTGGGTACATTAGGGCACCAGGGACATTGGAGTGAGCTAAGCCCAGAGAGTGACCAAACTCATGGGCAGCGACAATGAAGAGGACGACGCCTGAAGCCAAAAACACATAATGGCAGGTTGGTTACAGGACTCAGTGCGACAATGCAGTTATTTTCTAAAATCACAGCACATAAAGGTCAAAAAGGAAAAATGATAAATGAAAACCTCACCACGGTTTGAGCGGAACGTGAAAAATTCATCATCGTCAAAATGGGCATCCCCTCCAAGACCATCACCGGGAGCAAAGGCGTGGGCGAGAGTCTTACCGGGCCCATCAAAGGAATTATAATCACCATGTTCTGTTAAATAAGGCAATCAAGCCAAAATTTACAAACCTTTTTGTGCATACATTGACATGAAACATTTGGTAAATAGTTATCTCCTAGTGAATTCAAACAGTCAATCTAAAACATATATAACTCTATGTAATACAATATTATGCCGATTAGAGGTATTGTGTGTATAAGTACATCATTTCCTTAGGGTATTCTGATTCTGAGTGACCTATCCATACTCTATTTTCTATTATTTTAGACTCATATTTTTAATAATGATGTTATCTGAGTGCATCTTCCATTGCTGAAAATTTGCACTCACCCCAGCGAACAAAAGAGATCATAATATCAGCAATGCCGCTGTAGATCCTTTGGAACTTCAGTGGAGTGACTTTGGCCCACACCTGCAGAGCTTTGTCTATGGAGTAATCCACCTCTGCCACAGACATGTCAGGTGTGTAGTTCTCTATCCTGCAGGACAAAGAAATATTCAAGAAAATCATTAGTGTGGTCACATTTTCTCATCTTATGTGTTATGTTGTGTCTTTAGATCATTCACCTGTATGTGAGGCTGCGTTTCTGCCATTTGAAGTTATTTCCAAAGATGGAGAAACGAGCGACCTGTTCATCGGGAACCCCACAGCGGGGCTTCTTCATCATGGCCAAAGTGTCAGCATCCAGAGACCCGGTGATCTTGAGACCAAAGAATCTCTGCATCTCAGCCAGCTTCTTGTTCAGTGGGCTGATGCCCCTTCTGACAGCTGGACCCTCCTCCTCTGTGAGGTTGAAGAATTTCTTCAGGTAGTTCTGTCAAAGAACGTGAGATCTGAACAATATTCTTAATACCCCATAGTCCTAGGACTTGTGTTACAATTATGGGACAAGCAA
Source organism: Oreochromis niloticus (assembly GCF_001858045.2). Taxonomy (NCBI): domain Eukaryota; kingdom Metazoa; phylum Chordata; class Actinopteri; order Cichliformes; family Cichlidae; genus Oreochromis; species Oreochromis niloticus. The sequence goes on from NC_031975.2 coordinate 2,984,931, forward strand.
AGGAAACATATACATACCTTTGCAAAACTTTCATCTTCCATAGAAACTTCAGAAAGCGGCACAGAGAGAACTGCAGTCGCCAGACTGAACAGAATACACCCAGTGAGAGACCTCATACTTCTTCACTGTTTTGACTTGTGTGCGTACATTGAAGTCTGGTGTTATATAGGCTGTGGAGTGGAAGTATCGTAGAGTGGGTGTGTTAAGCAACTACTTCCTTGAGCTGATGACTCAGTAATAGTTATATTTAGGATGACATGACTGAGGAGAGGATCAACACAGATAGAAAATTCCCAAATCAACTCTGTGATTATGATATGACACATTACAAAACATTGCATACCAAAACTACAGATTATGTTAATAGTGAAACAGTAAGGAATAATAAAACCAGTGAGTTTTGACTGTTGTGCGTATCATTGTAGGATCATGCTAGTGTATTTCTTCATCAGTGTTTTGCTGATACTCATTCAGACAATATTGTCTCTATGTATTTAAACAGGAGGGAGATGAAACATTTATTGTATATTTGTCATTTTACTTTGAATATGTTTCCTAATTTTGCAAGTTGTTCAAAGTTATATTAGAACAGACACTGTAAATTTTGCTTAAGGCAGTTTAGCACGAGTCAGAAGATATTTATCGATACCATCACAAAAGGCAGCCCCTAGATTATTTTTTCTACTGATAAGTGAGCGATGTGCCTTGAGGCTAAACCCAAACAAGATATATCGTGCTGTCAACAAACCCTCTGTTTACTCTCAATTTTGCATGTGGTGCACAACAGTGCTGCCATTCTTTTCAGTGTTGGACACTGATGGTAGTATCGTTTTGATTGTGTCTTAGATATACTGAACAATGGTAGAACAATGGTAAAAAACCCCAGCTAGTACATGTGTAAACTATGACCAGTTAGTGCCTGTTATGAAATAGTGTCTATTAAGTATCTATTAGGTCCTTCTTCTTTTCTTCTTTTATTTTTTAAGAAAACATAAAATGAAACTTTGAATTTTTATTTTTTTATGGTTCAAATATGCACCACATGATGATCATTTCTTTTGTGTCTCCATGATTGCATATAGGAGTACCTATTTTGGAGGCAATTATATGGGTCAATATTACAACACTCCATTACACAATGAGCTGATGTTAACAGATTTTATCACCCACTGCGTCAGTCATCCGTAATCATCTTGTATAAGGATTACAAGAAGTCTTGTATAAGGTCCACCGGTAGTGGGGCATGATGACTGTCTTGGAAAACAAGAGAGCTTATAATGCATCCACAGAACCAAAAAAAAGAAAGTATGCATTTTCATTATTTTATATATATATTGGTGCTGTTGTGACATGAATCAGAGACTCGTCAGCACAGGATTTTGACTGCATGACATCAAGAAAAAAGTACCAGAGTTTTTTTAACCTTATTTGGGGCAAATTCATTAAACGTCATAGGTATTTTGTGAATCATACTTCAGTGGTAATTCTATACCACTGAAGTGTTCATGCTTTTACTATTAGAAACTGAAATTGTCACTTTTTTAAATTTCTCATATTTAGAAACAGGCTTCAAAATACATTACCCTACTGTAGTAACAGTACCTATTTCCCACATTCTTACAATGTTTATGCTTCTGTTCCAGAAGTCAGAAAACCTCATTAAAACGCCAGTTTGTCCATTGTGATTGCAGCTGAAACTGATGGGAACTGATAACTCAACCTATGACTTGTTACTGCAGCTTGATGATCTGATGCATGAATCACAGAGATTGAATCACAGAGGTTGTTGCAGGCAGAAGATCTTTTACTGACTTGTTACCCAAACACTTCAGGGACTCTTCCTCCTTCTCAAGAATAGTACTCTCTATCTGCTGCCTTTTAAGGTAATGAGGTAATGAAATATTCCAAAAAAAGAAAAAGATTCCAGACCACGCTGAGACGACTGAATGGACATCAAAAGCTGATGCTCATTGTTATACACCCTTTTGGCTTTTGCTTTGGTAACTTTGCGGTACAGTGTGTAAAAACCATGCTGATAACCACATCGTTATATGAGTAGTCATCATATTTTCCCTCTAAACAGAGATTATGATTCAAACATTAGGTCTATCTCCACAGTCAGGTGTATGTGGGCAGGTGTGCCATCAAATTAGTTCATGTACTCTTCAATGATTCAGTGGGTTTAACAAAAGGCAGTCTATAATGATAAACAGAGATCCACACCCTTAAACATAACAGTGTGCGTGTGAGACAGTGAGACAACAAATCCAGACATTTCCATTTTGGCAGCTTATCAACAATTTTCACAGATGTTAGTTCCTGGAATGATAGATGTCAAAATGGCTAAAAATAGGCTATATCTCAGACATAACAAAGATGTGGCATGGATTTGGCAATAAATAAAAACCAAAGTGTGAAAATTATCTTTCAAATTTCACCATCACTATTCAACATTTCACCATTCATCATATCAGAAAAACATGCTCCTTCCTTCCATCAACACTAGCCAGTTGAACAACTCACCACTTTGCATCGAGGTTCTAGGAACAGGCAGGACTCAAATGCAGGCTCCAGGTCATAGTTCCATGTATTTATTTAAAGTTAATTTTCAACTACAATATCCAAACGAACAACAGGAGTGAGAGTTCTAGTCACCGTCTGGGTTTTCCTTGGAATCCAAACCATTTCAATTCCAAACGTTTACTTACAGACAACAGGCTGCTCACAAATCTGTATCCACAGGTCCTCCAAGCAAATCTGAGCACAGGAAAAGCAGGTAAGATACTCTTTTGCAGGCAAGGCAAAGAAACTTTCAAAATTGTGAGGAGCCAATGGACTGGTCTAGACTGTGAGACATGGAAAACATGGTGAATTTTCCTGTTTTGTGGTCATTTCAACCAGACAGAGACAGGAGTAATGATAGAGTCAACTCAAAGGGACCAGTATAATTCGATCCCAGTTTCTCAGTTCGTAAACGAATGTTTTTGTACACAGCCAACCCTTCTGAACCAATGTGTGAAAAAAGGCATGGGTCAGTATCACCACAGGTTTCAGGTGAAACCATTGTGAGACTTGCATCACCCTATTAGGCGACCTATTGAGGTTACTTGACAGTGTGGGTGGGAGTTGAGGCGCCTGGAAAGGAATCTCAAAACTGCACTGTAGAAAATTGGTGTTTTACAGGGTCAGATTTGAGTTGTCCTTACCACAATGAAAACAAGGAATGAAACAGAGTCTGCGTGAAACTCACATTTCTCACCGCTAACATAGAGCCAGTTCTTAAGATGGTGCTAGAGGACCAAACAGCCATGGCTTTAATGATGATGGAGGGTCTTAGAGGAAATGAGAATATCATCAAACTAAACAAAGACAAAGTGATTAATGAAGTCTTGAAGCACATTATTTCCAAGGGAATGGGAAACTGCCAGAGCACTGGTTAAACAAAATGCTATAACAAGGTATTCAAAGTGCGCAAGATGTGTTTGAATGCTGTTTTAAATTTGTCTCCCTCTTTAATCCTTACCAAGTAATAGGCATTTCGAAGGTCCAGTTTAGTGAAAACGGTGTTGCCTTGTAAGAGTTCCAATTCAGTTTACAGGAGGGGTGAGGGGTACTTGTTTGTGACCTTGATTTTTTCTTTGCCATGAAAAAAAACCCAGCACCAAGCTTTGTCAAACACTTCTGCAAGATCGTACTACACTTGAGGCATGGAGGGACGGGGTTCAGGTGTTTTGGCTCTAATGGTGGATCTGAGGAAAAGTAGATGGCAATTTATACTCCACCTAGGGCAGCCCGCTCTCACTCCCGATGCGTAATATAAAGACGATTTGTCACGTCCCGAGGCTTTCCAGGGAATGCGAAAGGTGACCTTCCACGTTCCTATGTAATGTGCCTGATTGTGGATGAAATCTAATTGAATGACGCTCCCGCAGTAACACACGTTCCAGCCGTGTATTCCAGGCCTAACCCTAACCTTATCCCTAATTTTAACCACCACCTTAATCGTGTTAGATAGTGTTTTCCAAAGCGATTTAAGTCAAATAAATGTACATGTGTAGATTTATTGCAAACAGTTCTGATGTTTCCTCATTTTAATATAGGGATGTGTTAGGTGGCCAAAGGCTTAATATACTGACGATTTGTCACCTAGCATAAAATGTTATGCACTGGGAGTGAAAACGTGTTGGCTGGAGATGCAATCTTTAGAACAATAGATATTGGGATTATGAGTACTAAGTCTGTGAGGACTGAAAACCAGGGGTGTTTAAGGTGCTTCGAATAGGAAAAGGCTGATTTGTTCTACATGGTTGCCTTGAGAAAGTTAATGAAAAAAGTTGTAAATAATCTATGAACCATTGCGTCAAGAACCATTATTAAACATACTCAGAAACTTATTAACAAACTCTTCAAAAGACAGACTTGGGTACAATTTCAAAACTGTTAGTCCCTATCTATGTCTGTGAAGGTTCTCAGTCATCCAGGTCATCGTAGTCAAAGGAATTTGCAAAGAAAAGCGTCTGGACTTCTTTAAGTTGCTTGAAGACGTTTCACCTCTCATCTGAGAAGCTTCTTCAGTTCTAAGGTCAAATGGCCGAGAGTCCCAGATTTAAACCCAGTGGGAGTATCCCCCCAAAGAGGGACAAAGGACCCCCTGGTGATCCTCTAATCACATGAGCCAAGGTGTGAAAGCGGGTGTGGTACCTAATCAGCCAGGGTTTCGGGTGAGCCACCTCCACAGGACAAGACTCAGCAGTCCATCTGCATCTTAAGGATAAAGGTCACTCTTTCGAGGATGCCAATGTTCACATATTGGACAGAGAGGACAGATGGTTTGAAAGAGGAGTGAAAGAGGCCATCTATGTCCACTGTGAGCGACCATCTTTGAACAGAGGCGGTGGTTTACGACACCAACTGTCTGCCATCTATAATCCAGTTTTGAGTTCCCTCCCCAGACACCTTAACGCCCACTCACATCCTGGGCCATCTGACCTCAGGAAATCACATGATAGGGTGGGGCCAGGTTTCACAATGAGCTCACCTGAAACCCTGGCTGATTAGGTCCCACACCCACTTTCACACCTTGGCGCATGTGATTAGAGGATCACCAGGGGGTCCTTTGTCCCTCCTTGGGGGGATACTCCCACTGGGTTTAAATCTGGGACTCTCGGCCATTTGACCTTAGAACTGAAGAAGCTTCTCGGATGAGAGGTGAAAAGTCTTCAAGCAACTCAAAGAAGTCCAGATAGTCCAGATAGTCCCTATCTATCTATCTATCTATCTATCTATCTATCTATCTATCTATCTATCTATCTATCTATCTATCTACCTTGATGCTCTTCCCACTTCAGGCATTGGTAGAGGCCACTCTGGAGGCTTGAGAGGCAGCAACAGCCTTGAAACAACAGCCTGTACAGGCTGAAACAAAAAAAATCAATAATTAGTTGAAGTGAAGACTCTCAGCTTTAAAACTAGGGATTCAGCAGTTATTACATTAACTGTTTAGACATTAAAGCCATTTTTAACACAGTCCCCAATTTTCAGATTCATATTTGACAGTTTCTGTCAGGGGTCGTGTGTGGATGCGAGGAAGAAATGACCCAAACGAAGGACTCACGATGCAGGATATGGATATGGAAGTTTACTATAGTGAGTACATGAACAGAACTAGAGCCCATAGAGATGAACCGATCCGATATTATGTATCGCTATGGGTCCGATACTGACGTAAATTACTGGATCGGATATCGGAGAGAAATAAAAAAATGTAATCGATCCATTAAATATCAAAAAAGCGCCTCACAAAACTTGCAACACGGCGTAACTCGGCTCATAACCGTAGCATGTCAGAGCGGTGTGCTCACGTGATAGAGCGGCTGTGTGTATTTGTAGCCTCGCTACCAAACCAGCATTTCATCTCCGAGGAAGTTATCCCAGAGAGAAGTAAAGCAAGTGTGTAAGTTCATCTCTGAATGTTTGTAAAGCGTTCCCACGTTAAGCTTAACAACCGATATATGGAGCAACTGCCTCTCTCTCTCTCTCTCTCCCTCCCTCTCCTGCTGCTACTTCGTGAAACTGATCAATGATCAGCTGATCGGCTTTTCTGTCGGGAGTCCGTCTCTCTTCTTTGTTTTTGGCCCACTTTGCACCAGAAAGAGGAAACCAGCGGCTGAACAACAGCAGCACATTTAAGCTTGATAAGCTGTTGTTAGAATTTTTATTTAATATTACTTTCTACACCAGGATCCTTTTCTATGTAGCTGACGGCTGGTAACTGTGCAGGGGCGGATCTAGCAAAGTTTAGCCAGGGGGGCCGATAGGGCATGAACAGGGAAAAGGGGGCACAAAGACATACTTTTCTTTCTTATTCTCATTTAAAATGTCTAGCTTTTAATAAATAATTATCCGAATCTTACACCCAAAGTTTTAATCTGATGTAAAATGTATAGAAGTCCATTATTGTATATAGTAACTGTTAAGTCTAATATACCCTAGTAAGCTAGTACTTTTTCCTTTGGGAAGATACCATCTGTGCAGTCTGCAATTCTGTTGAAGAAAGATGTTGAATGTATTTAATTATTCTTGAAAAATAATTTAATTCTGTGCATTTTTTTTTCACACTGCATCAAATAAAAGTTGATTACGTCGATTAAGCATCATGAGGTGGAGGGTGGAGGGTGGTTCCCTATTTTTTTTTTTGCTGGGAGTTTGCAACCCTATTTGTTAGTTTGCTTAATATTTCTGCTAAATACTCTTTAAAATACCAGAATAGGGAGGATGGAGCAGGTTTAAGTTTATTAGATTGATCAGTGTTGCTGTACTATGAAATATTTTGGGCGCAGTGTAGTTTTTTTTACATACAGGTATAACAGAATAGCTTTAGTGTTGTTGTTTATTTAAACTTGAGTATGAACTTATACAAAATGCAGCAAGATATTAAAAACAGTTTTATTGATTAAAAAACACACTGTATCGGATTCATATCGATATCGGCAGATATCCAAATTTATGATATCGGTATCGGTATCGGACATAAAAAAGTGGTATCGTGCCATCTCTAGTTTATATATCGGTGTGGTTATCATGATTATGTGCGGTGCTTGTGCCCCTGGTTTCCCTCTCTACTGTGTGTATGTGTGTGTGTGGTGTCCTGGTTTTCCTGGGACACCAGGCCTAGTGGGTGTGTCCTGTTGGGAGGCTGGCCAGTCCTGAGAAGGAGGATCCCACACACCTGCAGCTAATCTGGATCGTTGAGGGAGCTACATAGGAGTGTAGCTGAGCGCTCCTCGACGCTGGATTATTGAGTGACTAGTACCGTCAGTGTTTTCAGCAAATCAGTGAGTGATAGTCTGTTGCTGTTTAGGTGTGTGTTAATGGCTGCCTCTGTTATTTTCCAGCAGGAGTGCAGGAACGAATGGGCAGTAAGCACAAGTATCACAGGAGCAGAGATACGGAGCACGAGCACTGAGAAGAAGACACGTCACGGGAGTTGGAAACGCACAGGGATTTATTTGTACTATTATTTATATTGTTGTGTACTATTTACTGTAAATAAATGCACTGCATTCATTGCACTTTGGGTCCTCCTTCCCCACACTGCCAGTGCAGACCTTGACAGTTCCTAGGTGTACACATCTCAGAAGATCTCTCATGGTCAAAAAACAGTGCATCACTGGTCAGCAAAGCCCAACAGCGACTCTACTTCCTCCGCAAACTGAGGAAAGAAAGAACCTCAACCCCCATTATGAGCACCTTCTACAGAGGCGCCGTTGAGAGTATCCTCACCATCTGCATCACTGTGTGGTATCCTGCACTGGGTCCTGCCGGAAAAAGTTACAACGGGTAGTGAGAGCAGAGAGGATCGTGGGTACTTCTCTTCCCTCCCTGCACCCACCTCATCCACAAAGCCCTCTGCATTACAGGTGACTCCACTCATCCTTCCAACAGCTTCTTCAGTTTGCTGGCATCAGGAAGGAGACTAAAGAGCCTCCGGGCTAGAACAAGCAGATTGAGAGACAGCTTCAACCGTCAGGCTGTCAGGATGCTGAATTCACTCGCTGCTCTCACACACACACAAACTCCAGACCTGCATTCACCTCTTCTCTCTGAACCCCCCTCCCCCCAAACATACAAAACTCTGACCCACCATTGCCTTTTCACTAACTGCCCCATCCCCACTTGCACACGAACTTGCCCACAATCACTATGATTGTGTTGGACACTGCTGTTCAAATAATTGTATAGTATTGTGTTGTACATAAGACTTTTATTTTATTTTTTCCTTTTTTTTAATCTTTATATTGTTTTAGTGTACACTGAGGGCCATGGGAGCATTGCAGTTTCAAATATAACTAGTTCCAGTAAAGTATTTGACTACTTGAGATCATATAATCTTTCAATATTCTTTAACAATATTATGTATGACCTCAACAGCGTCACAGACTGCATTACGGATTACATGAACTTCTGTTTGGACAACACCGTACCCATCAAAAAGGTACGGTGTTTTTCTAACAACAAGCCATGGATAAATCCTGAAATTAAGGCTCTCGTCAAGGAGAAGAAGAGAGTCTTTAGATCTGGAGACAAACAGGAACTGAGAGTTGTTCAGAAGAAGCTGAAATGGAAGATAAGGCAGGGAAAGGAAAACTACAGGAGGAAGATGGAAGAGCAGCTGCAACAGGACAACATCAGAGGGGTTTGGAACAGCCTGAAGACAATCTCAGGACAAAAACCAACCCCCCAGGCTGCAGGAGACTTGGGGTGGGTGAATGACCTAAATAAATATTTTAATAGGTTTGATCAACCACCCACCCCTCCCCCAGCATCGTCCCCCCTGCTGCAATCTCCTTCATCTTCAGGGACTGCCTGTCCTTCATCTCAGGACTTCACACCTCTCAGCTTCACACCTCCCAGCTCCCAGCCATCACACCCACCCCCGGCTTCTGTGGACTCCAACATACACCCCCCTCCCCCAAAATCCACTCTTTCTATCTCAGCACTTCAAGTGAGGAACGAGCTTCGCAAGATCAAGGTGCGGAAGGCTGCAGGTCCAGATGGCGTCAGCTCCAGACTCCTGAGATGCTGCGCAGATGAACTGTGTGGCATCCTAGGTTATCTGTTCAACCTGAGCCTGTCACTGGGGAAAGTACCACAGCTGTGGAAGACCTCCTGTGTGGTACCGGTACCAAAGACCTCCCATCCCAAGGACCTCAGCAGCTACAGGCCGGTAGCCCTGACTTCGCATCTGATGAAGACCCTCGAGAGGTTGGTTCTAAACCATCTGCGCCCCCTGGTGAGGTCTTCATTAGATCCACTACAGTTTGCTTACCAGCCTGGCATTGGGGTGGAGGACGCCATCATCTACCTCCTGCACCGAGCTCTGACTCACCTGGAGAAGCCTGGAAGCACTGTGAGGATCATGTTCTTTGATTTCTCCAGTGCTTTCAACACCATCCAGCCACGACTTCTGAGAGACAAGCTGGAGCTATCGGGAGTGGACCACCACATGTCCCAGTGGATACTGGACTACCTCACAGAACGTCCACAGTATGTGAGGTCACAGGGCTGTGTCTCTGACACACTGGTCTGCAGTACGGGGGCCCCACAGGGAACTGTGCTGGCACCGTTCCTCTTCACCCTCTACACTGCAGACTTCTCCATCAACTCCCCACGCTGCCACTTACAGAAGTTCAGTTTTCAGTTTTATTTGTCATATGCAAGTTAGCACAGGGTCAACATCGCAATGAAATGTGTTTGATGAGCAGCGGTCTCTCAGCAGCATGATACAGTAGGAAAAAAATATAATAAAATATAATATAATAAAATAAAATAACAAATAGAAAAATAGTAAAGAACAAAATATTAGAGAGACATGGTAAAAGAGAAAAGATGACTAAATATATATGTATCTATAAATATAAATATATGTACACTAGTGATTAAATAAGAAAATCTTGAAAAGAAATATGACGGGAGGGCAGATGGGATATTGCACAGGAATGAGCAGCAGAAATTTACAGTATTGCACTTTTTAAATATAAATTACAATAACAATAAAGTGAAGTGACCAGTGCAGATTAATCAGAGTACTTGTGAAGCTGCAGGGTAGCTTCTGAGTCCTGTGTTGTGTGTGTTTAAGTGTCGTGGTTGAGGTGTCGTATGGCTTGATGGTAGAAACTGTTTTTAAGTCTTGTAGTCCGAGCAGACAGACTCCTGTAACGTCTGCCAGATGGTAACAAGGAGAACAGCTGATGTGCTGGGTGGCTGTGGTCCTTGATGATGCTGTGTGCTTTACGGAGGCATCGCTGGTGATAAATGTCCTGAATGGCAGGAAGCCTCGTGCCAGTGATGTGCTCTGCTGCCTTCACCACCCTCTGTAGTGATTTACGGCTGCTGGCAGAGCAGCTTCCGTACCAAACTGTGATGCAGCTCGTCAGCAAGCTCTCAGTTGCACACCTGTAGAAATTTGAGATGATGCTGGCGTTCATGCCAAACCTCCTCAGCCTCCTCAGGAAGTAAAGCCGCTGGCGAGCTTTCCTGATAGCAGTGTCTGTGTGAAGGGTCCAGGAGAAGTCCTCAGTGATGTTGACTCCAAGGAACTTGAAGCTGCTGACTCTTTCGACCTTGACACCGTTGATGTGGATGGGCTGGTGTTCCCTGACTGGTCGTTTCCGGTAGTCCACTATCATTTCTCTAGTTTTGCTGATGTTGAGAGTCAGGTTATTTTCCAGGCACCACTCATACAGTGCCATCACCTCCTCTCTATAGGCCGTCTCATCATTACCTGTGATGAGGCCTATGATGGTTGTGTCATCAGCAAACTTGATGATGATGTTGGACTCATGTTGCTAAACATGTTTAGCAACATGAGTCGTCCAAGTTCTCTGACGACTCTGCCATAGTCGGCCTCATCACAGGTGAGGACGACTCAGAGTACAGACAGTGGACTCTGGACTTTGTAGACTGGTGCCAGCAGAACCACCTGCTGATCAACGCTGGGAAAACCAAGGAGTTGGTGGTGGACTTCCGGAGACGCAGACCCACCACACCGACACCGGTGAACATCCAGGGAGTGGACATTGAGATAGTGGACTCTTATAGGTACCTGGGTGTTCACCTGAATAATAAACTGGACTGGAGCCACAACACTGATGCTCTTTACAGGAAGGGTCAGAGCAGACTCTACCTGCTGAGGCGGCTGAGGTCATTTGGAGTACAGGGAGCGCTTTTAAAGACCTTCTATGACTCTGTGGTGGCATCTGTCATTTTTTACAGTGTGGTAAGTTGGAGCAGCAATTTATCAGCAGCTGAGAGGAAGAGGTTGGATAAACTCATCAGGAAGGCCAGCTCTGTTCTGGGATGCACCCTGGACCCAGTGCAGGTGGTGGGAGACAGAAGGACTCTGGCCAAAATAACATCTCTGATGGACAGAGTCTCCCACCCCATGCATGGAAATGTTGCTGAACTGCAGAGCTCCTTCAGTGACAGACTGCTGCATCCTAGATGCATGAAGGAGTGTTTCCGCAGGTCCTTCCTCCCTGCAGCTGTCAGACTGTACAATCAGAACTGCTCCAAACAATCACAGATGTTTACATCTGTGCTGTAACTGCAATAAGTTAATCAACCGATTCGCACTACAACCTGGTTTGCCTCTTATCTGTAGTTATTTATATTTAATTTAATAACTGTACAGTACTCTGTTTATAGTAACCATTGTCCTTAATGTAAATATGTAAGAATAATTGTGTATGTTTCTGTTCTGTGACCTGTGTACTGTTTGTTTGTATATGTGTCTTTCTGGCTGCTGTTACAACCAAATTTCCCCTTGTGGGACAATTAAAGGATTATTCTATTCTATTCTATTCTATTCTATTCTATTCTATTCTATTCTATTCTATGTACTGTAGCACTTTTCTGTGTTTCTCTGTCTGACTGACCACACAAAGAACTTCAGACAGGGGCACCTCCAGAATTTTTTCCTCCAGAATAGAGAGTCTATTAAGGACTCCCTTGCCACCGGCATTATCCGGGCCATCCTCCTTGCCAGTGGGCGCTGGATTCTTCTTCGTTGCAAACAAGGACAAGACATTCTGACCTTGGACTTGATCTAATTACGGTAAAAAACAAGTATCCTCTCCCTCTCATAAGTTCAGTGTTTGAGCTGCCATTTTCTCTATATTCAACCTGCACAATGCTTCCCACCTGGTCCAGATTCATGAGGAGGATAAGTGGAAAACAGCATTTAATATGCCTCTTGGGCGTTTTAAGTACCTTGTAATGCCATTTGGTCTCACTAATGCTCCTGCTGTTTTTCAAGCACTCATTAACAATGTGCTCCGTGATGTCCTGAACCAGTTCGTTTTTGATTACTTAGATGACAACCTAATTTTTTCTAGGAACCTAATGGAGCATCAAGTCCATGTGCGACGAGTGTTACAACATCTCCAGGAGAACCTGTTTTATGTAAAAGCTGAAAAGTGCAGGGTGGGCAGGCAAAGATGGACCCCAAGAAGGTCCAGACAGTGGCCTGGCAGTTTCCTAGCACAGTATACTCAAAGTCAGAAAGTTGATATAACTGAAAATGGGTACATATGAAAACCAAATAAGAGTTTGAAATAATAATAATAATAAATAATAGTAGATTAATACTAATAGCCCTCTGCCTCTGCAGACTTCGACTGAGAAAATTGTCGGTGGGGGGGGAGAATAAGGTCCGCCCTCAGTTCCTGAAGGCTCTGGATGTTGTAGGGCTGTCCTGGTTGACACGCCTCTACAATGTTGCGTGGAGATTGGCCTCTGGATTAGCAGACCAGGGTGGTCGTTCCCATCTTTAAGAAAGGGGACTGGAGGGTGTGTTCCAACTATAGGGGGATCACACTCCGCAGCCTTCCTGGGAAAGTCTATGCCAGGGTGCTGGAAAGGAGAGTCCATCCATTAGTCAAACCTCGAATACAGGAGGAACAATGCGGTTTTCGAGCTGGTCGTGGAACACTGGACCAGCTCTTTATGCTCTCAAGGATACTTGAGGGTGCATGGGAGTTTGCCCCACCAGTCTACGGCTGTCCTAATTTAGCGACCGCATGCTTCGAGTACGCATTTTGAGACCTATTACGTCACAGCGATGCGACGACGACGGCTGTCCCAATTCGAAGTGTACTCCAAATGCATACTCCAAATGCGCTGTTGATTTCCCCAAATTTCAAGTGTGGTCCGGTGCACGCTTCGTGGTCCCATATATCCCACAATTCATAGCGCGGCGGTGGGTGTGGATAATTTTGCCACAAAATACGGCAGACAGCAGAAGCGGAGCGGCCGAAGAGTGAACTGTCAAAAGTAAGTAATGAATATTATGTCACTTATTTATGTGCGAATGTTTAGTAATGAAGAACATTAAAACATTACTGTTGGCCACATGTCGGCAGAGTTATGTGACATTAGTGACGTTTGTACTTTCAGCGTTTACTTGGTTTTAGAGCCTTTACTTTAAAATATACGCCGTTCAATAGTCGACCTTAATCCTACAGAGAATGTGATGATTTTATGGATAATTAAAGTCAGTCATATATCCACAAAGTCAGTGATGCTGCTCGGTTTGCAGTCCTGAATATGACGGCACAAGCAGGATTCACTGCACTGTTAATGTTAGCTATGTTATATTGCTGCCTCTGTTCGGTGGTGTCGAGCCAAACGGACTTTAACGTGTGTTTGAACGAGCTGACGGTTCACTCGTTAAGCTGAAAGAAAGATGCTTTAATCACAGGAGTCACACATGTGTCCACTGTACCATCTGGGAACTCTTCTTGTTTAGCACTCGTAATAACACAAACACTAAATCCTCCTTCTCTTGTGCTGTTTTGTAGCAGTGTGTACACCTGAGACTGTCACCTGTCTGTCTGTCCTGCACTCTCTCTCTGTTTCTTTCTCTCTGATTGTGCAATAAAAGTATGAACATGTATTTATAAGTTACACTTGTGTTTGAATCCTGCAGCTTATCACACATTTGATTTCCATGTGTGACAACTGCAAGTGTCCAGAGTGAGGACCGACTGGGGGACCCACTGCTGCACATCATCTGTGAGGCTTTGCACCCCTGATGATCCACCAGGACAAACTCAGCAGTGTGTGAGGAAGAGGAGGAGGAAGAGCCAGCAGCAGCTGACAGATGGAGAGAATAGACAGACTGTTCCCTGTTTGTAAAGGACTGCTAGGAAAGTTTAACATAACTAATTGTCTGTCCTGAATCAGTCTTATTAGGTAATGTTCAAATAATTTTTATCATTCCAGTGTTTTCAGTGTGGGAGAAAGTACTCAGGGCCTTCAAGTTACACACTATGAAAGGCAGCAACAAGTTTAATATTCAGAAACCTAAAGTATGTATCAGCAGCAGAATGGAGCTAAAAATAAATGTTTGTTTCAGTTCTATGAAGCTTTGAGTACAGGGTGGGCCATTTATATGGATACACCGTAATAAAATGGGAATGGTTGGTGATATTAAAGTCCTGTTTGTGGCACATTAGTATATGTGAGGGAGCAAACTCATCAAGATGGGTGGTGACCATGGTGCCCATTTAGAAGTCGGCCATCTTGGATACAACTTTTGTTTTTTCAATAGGAAGAGGGCCATGTGACACATCAAACTTATTGGTAATGTCACAAGAAAAACAATGGTGTGCTTGGTTTCAACGTAACTTTATTCTTTCATGAGTTATTTACAAGTTTCTCTTTGTTCACAGCCATCGACATGTCGAAGAGGTTAACACGTGAGGAGTGGATCGAAATTGTGTTGATATCTGGTGAACGCAGTAACCGGGTCATTGCAGCAGATTTCAATGCAAGACACCCTATGAGACCACCCATCTCCCATGCTACAGTTAGCAAACTGCTTGCTAAGTTTTGTGAAACTGGTTCAGTGTTGGATTTGCCAAAATGTGGATGCAAGAAAACTGTCACTAATGAAGAAACATCAGTGGCTGTCCTAGCTTCATTCAGCAAGAGCCCACAGCGTAGCACTCGCCGCATGTCACTGGAGAGTGGCATTAGTCGAACATCCCTTCGGCGGATATTAGCTACTCACAAATGGCACCCTCACAAACTCCAGCTACTGCAGCATCTCAACGAGGATGACCCAGATCGGCACACAGAATTTGCAGAATGTGCAAAACAAAAATTGGAACAGGACCCTCAGTTCACGCAGAAGATTTTGTTCAGTGATGAGGCAAACTTTTATGTGAATGGTGAAGTTAGCAAACAAAACCACCGCTATTGGTCTGACACTAACCCACATTGGATGGATTCCTCCAAGACTGTTGGAACAACAAAAGTGATGGTTTGGTGTGGTATATGGGGTACAACGATAGTGGGTCCATTCTTCATCAATGGAAACCTCAAGGCCACTGGATATTTGAAATTGCTACATGATGATGTGTTTCCCTCTTTATGCACTGAAGCTGGCACGTTCCCTGAGTTTTTCCAGCAAGATGGTGCACCACCACACTATGGGTGCCAGGTCCGAGCATTCCTAGATGAACAGTTTCCTGGAAAGTGGATTGGTCGTCGTGGGCCAGTTGAATGGCCCCCAAGGTCTCCCGATCTGACCCCCTTAGACTTTTATCTTTGGGCTCATCTGAAGGCAATTGTCTATGGTGTGAAGTAGGGCTGCCACGATTAGTCGACTAGTCACGATTACGTCGACTATCAAAATCGTCGACGACTAATTTAATAGTCGACACGTCGTTTGAAGCTTTGTAAGATCGCAAAAGACGCAGGAATAAGTAGTAGGATTTAAGAGTGTAATAACGGACTGAAACAGAAGATGGCAGCACTGCATGCACAAGGATGCCAGCTGCCGTTAAACCCTGAAGAAGAAGAAACTGTCCCAGAATTCATAGCGCGACCCATCGCGGCCCTGCTCAGTTTCCAACAATGGCGGCAGCTAGTTAGTTTTAATGTTACTCTTATTATTCTTTCTGGGTCACAAAATAAACTTTTAACATATTTTCAGGCGGGAATGTAGCTGTGTAAACTTCAAATATCTGCGTAGTTTATCAAGACATCACATATTTTCAAAAGCGCTCCGATGTTTTTGGAGATGTCTGTTACCCACTAGCTCGATAGCTAGCTGGGGTTGACGGCTCACTAGAGCCGGTGAGAACACCGGACTCCGGGCAAATCGTTTTCAAACCCACCGCTGTCTTTCGCTACTCAGGTTAAACATGATATATAAGTCACTTAGATAACTTAAAAATGTTATTCTTTGGCTTTTTTCAGTATTTTATTTGTTCCTGAGTAAATCGGTTTGGCTGAGATGAAAGTTATAGTTTTTACACAGCTGAATAAACGTCAAGCAGACAGCTGATTATCAGAAGTGTGAGATGCTCGAGAATATACTCCGGTGTCCTGTTATATTTTAGATAGCAAGGATCAGACGGCTGTGTTTATTAAACTCCTCCGAAACAATCTGCAAATTTCATTTAAATTCAATAAACTATCATCTTGTCTTTATTTTTAGTTAGCGCATACCTTAAACACTTAAAGCTGTAAGCTAATGATAGTTATATAAGAGCAGATGCATGCTGGCGCAATAAGCTGTATGTTTTACGTTCAATGGATGCATGATCTGATTAGTCAACTAATCGCAAAAATAATCGGTAACTAGTCGACTATCAAAATAATCGTTTGTGGCAGCCCTAGTGTGAAGATACGAGATGTGCAGCACCTGAAACTACGGATACTGGATGCCTGTGCTGGCATTTCTCCTGCGGTGTTGCTATCAGTGTGTGAAGAGTGGAAGAAGAGGGTTGCATTGACAATCCAACACAATGGGCAGCACATTGAACACATGTTATAAGTGGTCAGAAACTTGTAAATAACTCATGAAAGAATAAAGTTCTTGTGACATTACCAATAAGTTTGATGTGTCACATGGCCCTCTTCCTATTGAAAAAACAAAAGTTGTATCCAAGATGGCCGACTTCTAAATGGCCACCATGGTCACCACCCATCTTGAGGAGCTTGCCCCCCCCACATATATTAATGTGCCACAAACAGGACTTTAATATCACCAACCATTCCCATTTTATTACGGTGTATCCATATAAATGGCCCACGCTGTATTTTGGATTAGTAGTACTGCTGTGTTTGTTGCATCATATTGCTGTAATTGTTTATATGCTTTATATATTCTGAGGTAAGTTGATCTATAGCAGGGGTGTCCAAAGTCCGGCCCGCGGGCCGCAGTTGGCCCGTGGGCCATTTTTAATTGGCCCTCAAGTAATTTTATAAATAGAATAGAAAATGGCCCACACTTCAACTTTTGCTTGAGTGTATTGCACTTCTTAGTTTTAACACCAGGGGGAGCTACTGTTGATCAAGGCAGTTGCTCCACCAAAAAGGACAATCACAGAAGAAATTTACCCCCAAGTTACCAAACATGGCAGAACCAAAGAAGCCAAAGGTAGAAAGTGAGCGCAGAAAATTTCAGACACGGTGGGAGAGTGAATATTTCTTCAAAGAATTAAAGGGGACGTGTGTCTGTTTGATCTGCACTGAAACTGTGGCAGTTATGAAAGAGTATAATGTACGACGTCATTATGAAACCAAACATCAGGCCCATGCATCCTGATGCTGAGCGAGAGCAGAAATTAAAGCAAAGGGTAGCTCTCCTGCGGGGTCAGCAACTGTATGTTTTTCGTGCTCAAATTGTCCAGGAAAAGACTCCAATAGCAGCTATGAGCTCGCCCAACTCATCGCAAGACATGACAAGCCTTTTTCAGATGGAGACCTCATAAAACACGCCTCGTTAAAGTCACCGAAATAATGTGCCCGGAAAAAGTGCAGGACTTCAACAACGTCAGCATGTCCAGAAATACAGTTGTGCCACGCACTGAAGACTCGTCAGCCAACATTAAACTGCAACTGTCTGATAAAGCTGTGCTTTTGATTTTTACTCCATCGCATGCGATCCGAGCACCGATGCCACAGACACTGCACAGCTGCTAATTGTTTTGCGGGGAGTGGACGAGAGCACGGGCGCTTTAGCTGAGTAAAAAATATATTCCACAGTACCCGTGTGTTAATAAGCATGCATGTGCAGGTACACATGCTTCAAATATCAATAATGCGCATCAATTCTGTCACTACCCTGCTTTTGAGCACCACTTTCTTATATGCGTTTTTCTTGTTAACACACAGAGTACACACCGCTGTGCACAGCACACGCACACGTAGTCAGCTGATCTCATCTGATGCAGATCTGCTCCTTGATCAAGTGACATTTGTCCGGATTTTTGGCACGAGTGGCGTACGATGAGCACCGCGGCTGGATGGCCCGATTTACATACCCAGCGCAGCTGATACTCACCAGAATAATTTACTAAAATTATATGGACTCCTGTTATTAAGTCCAGTTCAGTCTGTTAATGTTGATAACGGTTTCAAACGAACGTTAATAGGTGTGTTGCTAAGCCTAAGAACTTAAATAACAAGCTTGAAATGTCCCCGTCCTATTTTCCCCTTTATTGTTTTTTCTCTGTGCTGTAAGTCTTCTGTCCAAGAAGAAATCTGAGGCTGCTGTTCTGAGAATGAGCTACCAAAGCTTTTTCTGAATAAATCAATAAAGATCCATTTATGGAAAGCTGTGATGAAGGCAGTTTTGTCTTTAATTATATTCAACAATATAACACATTTGACCACTTTTAAGTGATTTTTCTAACTTTAATACACTAAAGTTAAGGTTATATACCTAATTTCTAGTAAGTGGCCCAGCCCCTCCTATATTTTTATGTATGTGGCCCTCAGTGAAAAAAGTTTGGACACCCCTGATCTATAGTGTTACATCATATTCTATAAGGATGTTATGTGTTTGTGTACTTTCTGCCCAGTTTGACCCATTTAGCAGAAGTCAGCCTGTTTACGGCTCTGATATCTATTCTGTATGACTTGAAGCAGTTATGACATGGTCTGATTTTCTCACCCAATAAAGGAATATTTCATATATCAGCCTACTCTTCATTCTATCAGAAACAGTTATCACAGCTCATACATTTTCTTTTTACACATATATGTAAGCATTGAGCCAAATGTAATGTAATGCCAATATATTAAACAAACAATATTTGTCTCTTATATATAATACATCTATATATACACTGTCAAAGGTACTTGTCTTTGAGTGAAGATTTAAGGTGATAGGAAATATAAACAACTTCAACTTGAATCTTTGACACAGAGTTCAAGCTCACTGCTGTAATATACCCTGTAATATATATATCATTATAATCTGACAATAATCGGTCGCTGGATTGGAACACAGCCCACATGTGTTTTGTGGAAGGCATTCAACCGTGTCCCTCGGAGTGTCCTGTGGGAGGTGCTCCGGGAGTATGGGGTGTTTAGCCCACTCCTACGGGCCATTCGATCTCTATACAACCATTGCAAGAGCTTGGTCCACATAGCTGGCAATAAGTCAGCCTCATTCCCGGTGGGTGATGGGTCAGGGCTGCCCTTTGTCACTGATCCTGTTCATAATTTTTATGGACAGAATATCTAGGCATAGCCAAGTGACGGAAGGCTTTCACCTCGGTGGTCTCAGAATCTCATCACTGGTTTTTGCGGATGATGTGGTTTTGTTGGCTTCATCAGGTGATGGCCTCCAGCTAGCGCTAGAACGGTTCACAGCCGAGTGTGAAGTGGTGGGAATGAGAATCAGCACCTCCAAATCTGAGGACATGATCCTCAGCCGGAAAAGGGTGAAGTGCCCACTCTGGGTCAGAGACGAGTTCCTGTCCCAAGTGGGATTGTTAAAGTATCTCAGGGTCTTGTTCACGAGTGACGGGAGCGGGAAATCGACAGACAGATTGGTGCTGCGGCTGCAGTGATGCGGACACTGTACCGGTCGGTCGTGGTGAAGAGAGAGCTTAGTGTAAAAGGGAAGCTCTCAATTTACCGGTCGATCTACGTCCCTACCCTCACCTATGGCCACGAGCTGTGGGTAGTGACCGGAAGAACGGGATCGCGTATACAAGTGGCAGAAATGAGCTTCCTCCAAAGGGTGGCTGGCCTCTCCCTTGGAGATATGGTGAGAAGTTCAGCCATCTGGGAGGGGCTCAGAGTAGAGCCGCTGTTCCTCCACATTGAAAGGAGCCAGTTGAAGTGGTTCAGGCATCTGACAAGGATGCCTCCTGGACGCCTCCTGGGTGTGGTGTTCCGGGCATGTCCCACTGGGAGGAGGACCCGAGGAAGTCCCAGGACACGCTGGAGAGATTATATTTCTTGGCTGGTCTGGGAACGCCTAGGTCAGGGGTCAGCAACCTTTAACACTCAAAGAGCTATTTGGACCCAGTTTCCACGAAAAAGAAAATACTGGGAGCTGCAAATACTTTTTGACATCTAAAATGAAGATAACACTGTTATTGGTTTTTTTACGTTTATGCTTTGCATAAACACCGAAAGTGTGTTGCTCATGAAATCCATGAAGTGCTACAGAGAAAATTAAATTTTATTTATGTAATGAACACATTTTGAACTCTTAAAAAATATAACAAAAAGGAAAGACACCCAGTTGAAGGTCTCTTTTAAATGAATTAAAAAGCTGAACTTAAATTATTCATATACCAAACAAAAACTGTAGTGAGCCGTCATCCTTATATCACCTTTGGGATTTCTCAGCCTGTAGCGGAGCCTTGACCTGAATTTTAAAAATAATTGGAAAAAATCACTCAACTGCTAAAAAAAATGAAAAATAAATATTTGCAAAATATCTGCATAAATATTTATTTTACGTGGTTATGTTTACAATGGGACGCCTGTGGCAGGGCGTGGTCTGCAGTGCCGCTGCAGGGAAGGCGGACGCACCTGACCGGCATCCACAATCAAGCCTCGCCGGCTGTCTGTGCTCTCTCTGCTGTTGTGTTGGTGTGTGTCAAGCTGTGAGCTGGAAAGCTACAGCTGGCTGGTTGTTTTTACCATAGTTCATGGTGGAGAATAGCTGCTCACATATGTATGTGGACCCGAAGATCCATACTTGGCCTGCCTGTGGTTGAAAGTCTCGATAAATGCACGGCATCTGGTATCGTTTCTGCGAGTGTGATGCTTATTTTGAGCGATGAAAAATAACAACATATACTTTTATTTTTATATTTCAAGATCACAATAATCTTCCAATTTATAACTACAAGTTAAAAAAGAACGAACACAAATAAAATACACAGTTAAATACTTATAATTTTTTCCAAACCCGTGGAGCCACAGTATAAAGACTAAAGAGCCGCATGCACAGGTTGCCAACCCCTGGCCTAGGTGTTCCCCTGGACAAGCTGGAGGAGGTGGCTGGGGAGAGAGAGGTCTGGGCTCCTCTGCTTAGACTGCTGCCCTGTGACCCGGCCCTGGATAAGCGGAAAAAGATGGATGGATGAATAATAATCTGTTTTAAGTGACTGATTGATTAACTGGAAGTCCCAAGCATTGCGTTAATGATTTTCAGTAGACCTGACCAGAAACAGCTTAAGAAAACTATGGAAGTATTCAGACTCCACCACAGTGCCATCCATATTTGCAAACTGATTCTATTTAGCTTTCAAGTCAGTCTCACCCCCATGCACATATTTTTTCCACTCTGACTGCTGTAAAGGGATGCCTTGACGATTGCTTAGTGTTTGTGTGGAAATGGGTGGGAGCAACAGGATTAACACGAATAAACTTTCCAAGCCTGGTGAAGAATTGCCATGCCCAAATAAAAGACACTTGACTAGCTTTAGTGATAAATCCTTGTTTTCACTTGCAAACTATTTACAAAGCTAAGACCAATGCACTAATGATCACAGAATTCAAAATCAAAGCTGATATTTTCTTTCTATCAATAGTACTACAGTGTATTTTTTTTTATATGGTTTTACTGTAGTTCAGCCACTTCCATTATGAAATAGTTAGTACTTAATGCGAATAAAAGTGCTCAGAATGACTTTTATTTGACTAATATTTTTGGTGATCCTGTGACCTTCCATCATCACATCAATGCTGACATGTCATTTGTGTTTTGTGCAAATTAGCAAACGTTAGCATGCTTGTGCACTAACTATAGCTATAGGGTTAAATATGCTAATTATTTTATTTTTTAAATATGCTACATATGAAGCATAATAATATGCTAAAGTCATCATTGTCCATTAGCATATAGGTGTAATAGATTCAGGTGTAAAACTCACAGATAATTTTACTATTACTATTTTACTTACTTATTTTTCTTAATTTTCTGACTATCACTTCCTGCATTTTTACAGAAATATCTCTATTTGTAATAACTGCATTATCAAAACAGCTCATTACTTTAGGTTTAAGACATTTGAGGTGAGCTGTTTCCTGTCACTGTGAATCTATAAACACCAACTCTTTCATTGCAGTTTGCTACATATATCTGCAAGTCAAAGTTGCAGCTGCTGTATTTTGTCTACTTATCTAGTCCAGTGTCAGGCACCAGAGTCATTCATACCTATTTAGCGTCACCAATTAACCCAACTCCATGCATGTCTTTGGGCTGTGGGAGGAATCTGAAGTACCTACAAAGGAAAAAAAAATCCCAGGCTGGATTTAAAAATTTAACCTTCTTGCTGTGAGGCAGTAGCTCTAACCACTATATCACTGTGCTATCTATCACTGCTGAAGTTCTGTTTTTGCATATTGTGAAGCATCATGCAAAACAAAACAAAGTATGTTTACGCTGTGTTATTTAAAGCTTGCTTGAAAATAAGAGGCACACTCTAAAAAGTAATTCAGAGGCTTAGTAAATATCACTAAAAATACAAGTTAGATGAGCCTGATAAAATCTATGAATATCCTTTTAGTAATTATTTGAAAAAAAAAATTCAGTATGTGGTTCACAGAATACCTTCTTTGCATGTACTTAATATTTTTGTTTAAAATTGAATCAAAATATTTGAGAAATAGGTATCTATACTCATCAGTATCTTGAACTAAAATCATTAATTATTCAAATCAATATTATTTATTGTCAGCAACTACAACTGAAAAGTGTAAGTAAAATACGATAACGTAGAGTAATTGAGTACCATGAGTCTTTTTCATTGTTTTGTTCATTTTGTTTTTTAAATACTCTGAGCTTTTGTGTTTACTGTCCTGGTTTGACATTTATCCTTCAAGTATGTAAGGCTTCGAGCTAAAAGGGCCTCTGTTAGTGCGCCCCGGGGTGTGTGTGTGTGTGTGTGTGTGTCTGTATCTGAATGATACACACACACACACACACACATTCAGGATGACTGAATGTAGTGTAAAGTGCTTTGGGTTCCATAGGGACTAACTAAAGCGCTATACAGGCGTTTACCATATTTAATCACAGCGGCTGTGGTGTTCGTGGTGTCATGATTCTGAGTATTTGAGTTTGTGGAAGTTCACGCTCCATGTATTAGTAATATCTGATTCTTAGTTTGCTTATTGTTTATATTTTCTTCTTTATGTATTTTCTTAGTGTATTTCTGGCCCATCCTCATTTGTCAAATCCCTTTTGTTAAGTTCATTCATATGTCTGAGTTTCCCGACTGTTGGGATTAAATTATTTGAAGTGCCTCAATTCTATGCTTTATATTAACTAAAATGCTATATAACCTTATAGTGTAGTATTAAGTGGACACAGCCCTGAAAAATAAAGGCATTAGACTACGTGTCCTTGTGGGGTAGAATGCTGTAGACTCTCGCTCACGCTTGCCTGGGAGAAAGTAGATAACAGGGGACCATCTTTTGGTGGAAAGTTACTGAGACACTGTTGTTAGACTAGAATGAGAGCGCTTCTGTAATAAAACTGTTAGGGGCACACTCCATTTTGAGATGCGCGGCATCGTGTCATGCAGGACGCTTCTCCCTTCTAGAAGTATTGTGTAAGAGAATAAAGTGTGAAATGGTCAACTGAACAGTGTTTTGTCTTCCATCAGATGCCTCTGAGGGATCAGAAGAACTCGGTGAAGTGTTGATATTTAACACTACTCAGTCATTAGTTCTCACTTCCTGTTTTATTTTAGTCATTTATCTCTATATCACTTTTATTCTACTTACCCTACATTCATAAGAATTTAATTGCAAGTTAAAATTAAATTTTTATTCCTTTCTATTGTATATTTTTATTATAATATGACAAACTAAGTTTAAGTTATCTAAAAATACCTCCAAAGAGCTACTTTTTGTTTCATACTTGGATTATGAGAGGTAAAGAAGCAGTTCTTCAATTTTGCAGCAGTATTTTGTAAATAAAAGAAATGTACTTATACTTAAGTTACCAGTGTGTGTACTTTATCCACCTTTGGTTGTAACATTGTAACACAACAGTAACATACTTAAAATTTGCTTATTGATGATGTCAATTTATTTTTACTGTACTCCATTTGATCTTTTGTATACATAAAGTCACAGTAATTAAATTTGAAAACACAACAAAAACAATTAGCGAGTGGAAGAATTAAATAATGACTGTGCCATAAATAAAACAAAATAAAAAGGTAAACCTAAATGAAGCAATGATTAACAGAACAAAAACAAAATTAAGTACATAAGCTGCTGGTAATTGTTTAACGATAAAATTAGATATCCAAAAATATATTGATACAGTTTCTCTCTTCTTTTTTTTTTACTGTGCCTTATGTAACATTCAATCTCTTCTGTAAACAACTTAGAAAACTGGCTCCTCTAGTATTTGGTGCAGGGCAAGAAGTAGCTGTTCCTCAGCACACGGTACAGCCTCCCGCTCCACATGGCATACTCAAACATTTGTGGTCCACTGTAGAGGTAGGTGTACCCTGCAGAACAGAGATGCTACATGTTAGTGCTGCATAAGGGATTTTTAAAATAGCTGTAAATAGCTGTACATGTAAACTCAAAAGATAAAAACAGAAATATCAAAAACAGAAATCATTGTCTCGTTTCACTGGTCCTCAAGGCTGAATTGCTGCTCACCTCCGTGCTGCAGAGCTGCAGTCACTTTGGAGGTCATTCCCAAGAAGGTCTCATCCACCTGTTTGGGGAATCCCTCATCCATCTTCTTTGTGGCCTCATTATAACTGGGAAGAGAAAAATGTGTTTAGATTCATTTAACATTTGTAATACAACTAGTAAGCTGCCGTATGGAAATCGGTTGCCTAATTTTCTCAGATCTTACTGGAACACACCTGTAGTATTCACTGCCTACAAAGAACAGAGTCTTCCCACTTTGTTCGTCATAGAGGGCCGCATCAACTTTCTTCACTGTTTTGGGCAGACCAAAGCTGGATATTGGTTTAGGATAGCCACTTACAAGATCATAGCCGCTGAAAGCCCACACCTTATGACCTGTGAACAAACAAGAAGTAGACTTTATAGTAAATCTATGTAAAGGCACAAAAATGCTGACTTGAAAAAAGTGCGACATTAGGTGGACACTGGGAAAGCATACCTTTAAAAAGTAAGACACGATCTGATTGTTGGTTCTCATAAGCAGCATCAATTTTAACAGGGGCATCGGGCCAGTAATTTGCGATGAGAGTTTGCTGAGGTGTGCTGAACTGAGGGTGTTTGCGCCACACTAATCTGTGAACACACGCACAAAATGTAAATTAATGTAAATGATCAATCAGCCAATGTCAGAAGCCAGCTCTGCTATGAGAGATTTCTCACTCAGATATTCAAGCATTCATTTTGTGATACCTGTCCTTGAAGAAGAGCATTTCTCCTCGCAGTGTGGCAACAGCATCCAAAACCATTGTTGAATCACAGGCATCAGGAGTAATGGGGGCTGTAGGTCCAGGCTCAACGGAATCTGGATTTGGACCTGGAGGTAATTTAATAAATATCACATTGTTGTAAGTCGTAAAATTATTTATGCACAGGTTCTTTTAAGATTTTGGTCAAGTCAAATATTTTTAATTAAAAAGAAAAAAAAAAGAATTTAGCACTCACCATAGAGGAACTGGATGCCATTAACATCATCCCGGGGAAGAACAAAAGTGTCAGGGTTACTGTATGAGTACACTGGGTACATGAGAGCACCAGGGTCATCGGAGTGAGACAAGCCCAGAGAGTGACCAAATTCATGGGCAGCAACCATAAAGAGGACGTAGCCTGAAGTAGAAAACACAGAATTGGTTACAGCTTAGGATAACTCAGAGTAATTTGAACACCACAGTTCTTAAAAGTAAACAAACTTACCTGTGCTTGAGCGGAACGTGAACGTTTCATCTTCATCAAAATGGGCATCCCCTCCGATGCCAGGACCGGGAGGAAAGGCGTGGGCGAGAACTTCATTAGGGCCATCAAAGGGGTAATAATCACCATGTTCTGTTAGAAGATAGAAGTATTAGACTTAACAAAACAAAAAAACACTAAAAAATATAGGTGAGATGGTGAGATAGGTGGGATGATCGTGTCTTGTGCAATAATACAATAAAAAAATTCAGTGATTATATTACTTAATGTTGTTTTAGACTCACCCCAGCGACCAAAGGAGATCATAATATCAGCAATGCCGCTGTAGAGCCTTGTGAACCTCAGTGGAGTGACTTTGGCCCACACCTGCAGAGCTTTGTATATGGAGTCATCCACCTCTGCCACAGACATGTCAGGTGTGTAGTTCTCTATCCTGCAGGACAAAGAAATATTCAAGAAAATCATTAGTGTGGTCACATTTTCTCATGTTGTGTGTTATGTTGTATCTTTAGATCATTCACCTGTATGTGAGGCTGGTTTTCTCCCATTTGAGGTTGTCTTCAAAAGTGGAGAAACGAGCGACCTGTTCATCGGGAACCCCACAGCGGGGCTTTTTCATCATGGCCAAAGTGTCAGCATCCAGAGACCCGGTGATCTTGAGACCAAAGAATCTCTGCATCTCAGCCAGCTTCTTGTTCAGTGGGCTGATGCCCCTTCTGACAGCTGGACCCTCCTCCTCTGTGAGGTTGAAGAATTTCTTCAGGTAGTTCTGGAAGAGAGAAATATTCAGAGCTTTACCCTCAAATATCTGTCAGCATGTTTAAGCTCAAGGAACAAGACAAATAACAACATGGGATGGACAATTACGAAGTTAATCACAAAGTTTGTCCACCCCAGCCTATGCCAAAAAATAAAAAAGAGCCAAGTACACATACCTTTGCAAAACTTTCATCTTGTCCAGTAATCTGAGATACTGGCATGCAGTAAACTGCTACTGCCAGACCAAGCAGAATGCTCAGAGTCAAAGTCTTCATGCTTCCTCGTTGTGTGCAACTTGTGTCTCAGTGCTGGGAGAAGCTGTTATATAGGCTGGAGTTTGGATGTGTTGAGCAACTACCTGCCGTCAGTGACTAAAGAAATGATCCTTTTATGGAGGAGAGGGGAACTCTGGCTGTGATTGCTCATGACAGTGTTACATGTACAAAAAAACAAAACAATGATGTTGCATCATTGTTGCAGTTTGCAGAGGAAATTGTTCATGAGAGAAAGATTAGAAGAGCCCCAAAATCTGTATTAATCAGATTTTAGTTCATTTGATTTTTATTCAGATCTGACCTCCATGTCCCACAGTGTGAAGAAAATCAAATTGATTTCATGAAGCTCACAGAAGCTCTGTGACCTCAGGGTAAAGTTGTTTTTCCTCTTTATGAAAATTCTAGAAATAAAATTTAAAACTATTCATATTTTCAAGCTCTTGAACAAAGAAAACAAGCATGCAGTTTTTTCTTTTCCAGAATTGACCTCATAGCTGATTTAAAGCAGATTTAATCATATATTCAAGGATTTTCTTTGTGTGTTTGTTCCACAATTATTATTATTATTATTATTATTATTATTATTATTAATGTTATTATTATTATTGTTGTTGTTGTTGTTATTAATATTATTATTATTATTATTATTATTATTATTATTGATTCACTTCATTTTAATATAGTTTTCAAAGCTGGTTTACTTCTTTCAGCTTAGCTGTTATTATTTAAAAATTAGTTTTCTCAGTGGTATTTGGTATCTGGACTTAAGAAGCTCAGAACAGTTATCACAGTGTATGTAGATGTTCTAGTGTTATTAAACACTATCACCTATGTTTTCTTGGAATGGATGTGTTAACATCCATCCATCCATCTTCATCCGCTTTATCCGAGGCCAGGTCGCGGGGGCAGCAGCCTAAGCAGAGAAGCCCAGACCTCCCTCTCCCCAGCCACCTCCTCCAGCTTATCCAGGGGAACACCAAGGCGTTCCCAGGCCAGCCGAGAGATATAATCTCTCCAGCATGTCCTGGGTCTGCCCCGGGGCCTCCTCCCGGTGGGACATGCCCGGAACACCTCACCCAGGAGGCGCCCAGGAGGCATCCTTGTCAGATGCCCGAACCACCTCAACTGGCTCCTTTCGATGTGGAGGAGCAGCGGCTCTACTCTGAGCCCCTCCCGGATGGCCGAACTTCTCACCCTATCTCTAAGGGAGAGGCCAGCCACCCTTCGGAGGAAGCTCATTTCTGCCACTTGTATCCGCGATCTCGTTCTTTCGGTCACTACCCACAGCTCGTGGCCATAGGTGAGGGTAGGGGCGTAGATCGACCGGTAAATTGAGAGCTTCGCTTTTACACTCAGCTCCCTCTTCACCACGACGGACCGGTGCAGCGTCCGCATCACTGCAGCCGCAGCACCAATCCGTCTGTCGATCTCCGGCTCCCTTCTCCCATCACTCGCGAACAAGACCCCGAGATACTTGAACTCCTCCACTTGGGGCAGGAACTCATCCCCGACCCAGAGTGGGCACTCCACCCTTTTCCGGCTGAGAACCATGGCCTCAGATTTGGAGGTGCTGATCCTCATTCCCGCTGCTTCACACTCGGCTGCGAACCACTCCAGTGCGAGCTGGAGGCCTTCACCTGATGAAGCCAACAGAACCACATCATCCGCAAAAAGCAGAGATGAGATTCTGAGGCCACCGAAGTGAAAGCCCTCCGCCACTTGGCTGCGCCTAGAAATCCTGTCCATAAAAATTATGAACAGAACCGGTGACAAAGGGCAGCCCTGGTGGAGCCCATCACCCACCGGGAACGAGTCCGACTTATTGCCGGCAATGCGAACCAAACTCTTGCAACGGTTGTATAGGGATCAAATGGCCCGTAGCAATGGGCCAGACACCCCATACTCGCGCAACACCTCCCACAGGACACCCCGAGGGACACGGTTGAATGCCTTCTCCAAGTCCACAAAACACATGTAGACTGGTTGGGCAAACTCCCATGCACCCTCAAGTATCCTTGAGAGGATAAAGAGCTGGTCCAGTGTTCCGCGACCAGGACGAAAACCGCATTGTTCCTCCTGTATCCGAGGTTCGACTAGCGGACGAACTCTCCTTTCCAGCACCCTGGCATAGACTTTCCCAGGGAGGCTGAGGAGTGTGATCCCCCTGTAGTTGGAACACACCCTCTGGTCTCCCTTCTTAAAGATGGGGACCACCACCCCGGTCTGCCAATCCAGGGGTACTGCCCCTGATCTCCATGCAACATTGTAGAGGCGTGTCAACCAGGACAGCCCTACAACGTCCAGAGCCTTCAGGAACTCGGGGCGGACCTCATCAACACCAGGGGCTCTGCCACCAAGGAGTTGTTTAACTGCCTCAGTGACCTCGCCCCCGGAAATTGGCGGGTCATTCCCCTCATCCCCAGACTCTGCTTCCTCCTCGGAAGACGTGTCAGTGGGATTAAGGAGGTCCTCGAAGTATTCCTTCCACCGCCTGACAATTTTCTCAGTCGACGTCAGCAGCGCTCCACCAGCACTATACACAGTGCAGGTAGAGCACCGCTTTCCCCTCCTGAGACGCCTGACGGTTTGCCAGAATCTCTTTGAGGCAGTCCGAAAGTCTTTTTCCATGGCCTCTCCGAACTCCTCCCACACCCGAGTTTTTGCTTCAGCCACTGCCCGAGCCGCATTCCGCTTGGCCTGTCGATACCTGTCGGCTGCCTCCGGAGTCCCACAGGCTAACCAAGCCCGATAGGACTCCTTCTTCAGCCTGGTGGCTCCCTTCACCTCTGGTGTCCACCATTTGGTTCGGGGATTACCACCACGGCAGGCACCAACCACCTTGCGGCCGCAGCTCAATGCAGCAGCTTCGGCGATGGAGACGCTGAACATGGTCCATTCGGACTCAATGTCCCCAGTCTCCCTCGGAATGCTGTTGAAGCTCTGCCGGAGGTGTGCGTTGAAGATCTCGCGGACTGGGGCCTCTGCTAGACGTTCCCAGCACACCCTCACTACGCGTTTAGGTGCACCGGGTCTGTCCAGCGTCCTCCCCCGCCACCTGATCCAACTCACCATCAGGTGGTGATCAGTTGACAGCTCAGCCCCTCTCTTTACCCGAGTGTCCAGAACATATGGTCGCAGGTCTGGTGATACGATTACAAAATCGATCATCGACCTGCGGCCTAGAGCGTCCTGGTGCCACGTGCACTTATGGACACCCTTATGGTCGAACAAGGTGTTCGTTATGGCCAAACTGTGATTTGCACAGAAGTCCAATAACAAAACACCGCTCGGATTCAGATCAGGGAGGCCGTTCCTCCCAATCACGCCCCTCCAGGTCTCGCTGTTGTTACCCACGTGAGCATTGAAGTCTCCCAGCAGGACAACAGAGTCTCCAGATGGGGCACCTTCCAGTACCCCCCCAGGGACTCTAAGAAGGCTGGGTACTCTGAACTGCCACTCGGCGCATAAGCGCAGATGACAGTCAGGACCCATTCCCCGACCCTAAGGCGCAGGGAACAAACCCTCTCATCCACCGGGAAAACCCCAACGTACCGGCAGCCAGCCGAGGGGATATTAGAATACCCACCCCAGCCCGCCGCCTCTCACCAGGGGCAACTCCAGACTGAGACAGAGTCCAGCCCCTCTCCAGGAGACTGGTTCCAGAGCCCAAGCCATGCGTAGAGGTGAGCCCGACTATATCTAGCCGTGGTGCTTTCGATTGTACCATTATAGGAAAAATCTCAACCTCACGCACTAACTCAGGCTCCTTCCCCACCAGAGAGGTGACATTCCATGTCCCTATTGCCAGTCTTGGCAGCTGGGGATCAGTCCGCCAGGGCCTCCGCTCCTGGCCACCGCCCAGCACACAATGCACCCGACCCCTATGGCGCCTCCTGCGGGTGGTGGGCCTGCGGGATGATGGGCCCATGTCTCCTCTTCGGGCTGTGCCCGGCCGGGCCCATGGACTAAGGCCCGGCCACCAGACGCTCGCCCTCGGGCACCCTCCCCGGGCCTGGCTCCAGGGCGGAGCCCCGGTAACCCTATCCCGGGCAGGGTAAACTGTTCCCTCGATATTCTCTTCATAAGGGTCTTCTGAATCGCTCTTTGTCTGGTCCCTCACCCAGGACCAATTTGCCATGGGAGACCCTACCAGGGGGAAAAAGCCCCCAGACAACATAGCCCTTGGGATCCCTGGGACACACAAACCCCTCCACCACGATAAGGTAGCGATTCACGGAGGAGATGTGTTAACATAAATCTAATATTCTGTCAAACACTGCATAGAGGAATTGAAAGGGTTTTTTTCACTATACACACTTTGTTTTTTGCATGATCCAACATGATTCCAAATGAAAAGAAGTATTTTGCCAGGAATTGGTCTCGGAGGGTTTAAAGTGCTGCACATCACATACAGGAAAGGATTATTAATGTTGGCATTGTCATCATTTCTGTTACGAAAACATTAAAGTCAGTTTATTCTACACATTCAATAGTGCCCAACCGCACAAAGTTTTGGAAACTGGAAACTTTTTTTTTCTGTGAGTCAACTGCAGGTGGTTATTTTCCACCTTACCTGTAATTATCCACCAACCACTATGTGTCAGTGTTATAGGCAAACTACATTTCTGTCAGTGCTACACCATACTGGACACAGAGATGAATAGTTTTGACTTTATAAAGTAATGTTCAGCCTCAGGTAAATTAGGCAACAGCAGTAAAAAGAGACATTCACACACACACACACACACATAGTGAATATGTTTTAACAGAAAAGCAAAGTTTTTTTAATCAGGAAAATATCAATTTTTCTTTGCTAAGTAAGAAATAAATCACTCTGATGGAAGCTTAAAATAAATTTTATATTTGGCTGATTTGCTTTATATCACATGTTGATGTTTGTATAGAGAGATTTAAAATTAAACACACATTTCAAATCACAAAAACTGTACAAATTCCAATATTACATCACTGCATTACACACTGAGGTAAGACTAACCACACACCAACCACTTCTCTATTTTCTATGAGATACATTGTGGTCATTACTGAATATAGATTCTGAAAAACTTTGTGTGTGCATGCACAGCACCGTCAATTTCCAGGGGAAGCATTACTTCACTCATCTCCTCTCTGTCACTGTTTCATTGCCTTCCTGTACTTCACATTCCAGCAGCTCATTAACGTGGCTGATGGAGAGCACGCGTTTGAAGTTGGAGTCATTGTGGCATACAGTGCATTCAAAAGTATTCATAATGAAAAGGAGTAAGTACCTTGGATAGTACTGCCTTGGTTAAAAACCTTTATACATTATATACTTAAAAAAAAAACACTTTATGTCTATATCCAAGTCACAGTTGGCCAGAGAAGATATTCTATTAATCTGAGAGTCAAACAGCCAAGGAGCAGAAAAATATCAAGTGTTAGTGTAAATGTACTGTAAATTTTGTTGGATTGAATTTCTTTTTATGAGAAATTGACATTTTAAAGGGCTGAAACAGAAAAGTGGCGTAAGTACCATCATAGAAGACAGCTGCATCTATAGGCGTTCGGATCCCTGGCCACTGCTCCTCAATAGACATTGGTGATCCCTCCATCCACTTTTGTTCTTCGTTGTACCTACATTATCACACAAAATAATAAAATATAATAGTGATTTTAGAAAAGCAGAGATTAATGTCAGTTTTTTCTTGTTTATGGATGACAACATTTCCTTGGGAAGTGTGATAAACTACGTGACTAATTTACTTAAAGCAACCTTTTGATGACAAATAGTCAAGTTGGTGACAGCGGTTGATTCTGCAAACGCTTGTACTAGAGATGTGCAATTTTGTATTACATCAAAGCGTAAGCAGGAAGCCTGTCTGGTCTAGACTGGTTCTCATGTAATGATGTTCTGTTTCTATGTGTGAAATAATAACAGTACTCACGCATAGCCATACAAAATACTTTAAAGAAAATTTAAAAACTGTGGAATGATGGCTGCTGTCAGTGCACCGCTACGTAGATGAAATGTATTTGAATTAATCTATACCTGCTAGTGTTTTTTCATTTCCATCACAATGTTCTTAATCTGAAGGTTTAAAATAGATAAATGGGTCACAATCCTGTTTAGAGACCTCTCTGTGTGACCCATTTACTAATACAACCACGTCTTCACAGACCACCTTACCCACTTATCACCAGTGTTGGGTAAGTTACTTTAAATTAGTAACTTAGTTACATTACTAGCTACTTCTATCAAAAGTAACTCAGTTACTTCAAGTTACTCGTTACTTTCAAAGTAACTAGTTACTAGGGAAAGTAACTTTGGTTTTACTCAGAATTCTCTCGTTAATGTGTTGCTTCTGTAAATTCTAGCCTACGTCACAGTGTCATGTGCGCTTTTTACATCCAACACGAAAACTGCAGTCGTGGTGCTTTCGATTGTACTCAGAAATTGAAAATTCTGCCTTCCAAATAGGAAGATGTCGGTAACACCACACTGCAGATGAGCTGCATACTGGGCTGGACTGGGATAAAAAATCGGCCTGGGCATTTTGACTAGAGACCGGCCCACCATTATAGGAAAAATCATAAAGTCTTTGAATGAAAACAAACGCTGTTGTGACAGTGATGTACACTGTTCTGATGGTATATATGTATCAATCTATCAATTGTTTGTTGTAAGACTCAGATAATTATTTTTTAAAAGTTTGACATTTTAAATGAGAATAAGAAAGAAAAGTATTTCTTTGTGCCCCCCTTTCCCTGTTAATGCCCTACCTGCCCCCCTGGCATAACTTTGCTAGACCCGCCCCTGCACAGTTACCAGCTGTCAGCTACATAAAAAAAGGATCCTGGTGTTATTTGTCTCTCAGAAACAGTTCATAACTTCCCTTCAACTCATTCATGTCACCTAAAAGGTAAACCTGTTTCTCCATCACCTGTTCAGCTCTGATGATTCAGTAAGGACATCTCCTGGTTTCATCTGCATGTTTCCCTCTCACCAGATAACCAAACCGATATCATGACCAGCAGCTTTACAGCTGTGGCTCCAGCAAACATCAGCTGATACTAGAAATTAATATTAAATAAATTCTAACAACAGCTGATCAAGCTTAAACGTGCTGCTGTTGTTTAACGCGACCTCCGCTGGTTTCTTCTATCTGGTGCAAAGTGGGAGATAAACAAGCAAGAGAGAAAAGCCGATCAGCTGATCACTGATCAGTTTCATGATTGACGTAGAAACAGGAGAGGGAGGGGGGAGAGTGAGACAAAGAGGCAGCTGTGCAGCTTCAGCTTTGTGTCTTTTTCATTGTAGCTGAAGTCCGGGACAAATCGCGTTCCTTTTCACCTCAGTACGAAACGCGTAATATTTTCTCTGAATACGAGACGATTCTGTTTTTTACGGGATGGTTGGCAACTCTAATAATTAACCTTATGAACAAAATAAAGTTCAACATCAGTAACATCATAGCACCCACCCAGCTGTATAGAAACTCCATCATGCTAGCTAGTACCCAGTACAAAAAAGTCAGCATAACGAAAATAAACTCCACCTAAACTTGGTTTATATCTGACTCAGATAGACTGCAGGTCATAACTTCTTACCTGAAGTTCAGTTCACCTGACACTTGGATCGGCGGCCGCCTCGACTCTCTCCTCCTCCTGCCTCCCCTTCCTTCATCCACCTGCTGGCTTCCACCACTTGCTAATGTTACTGAATTTGTGGAAGCTCCGCGATAGCCACCACACGAAGTAACGAATAACGAGCCTATCTAAATCCCAGTAACGAGTAACGCGTTCCTGATTTCGGCATAATAACTAGTTACCGTGCTCGTTACCACAATAATAACGTAGTTACTGTAACGCGTTACTTAATAACGCGTTAGTCCCAACACTGCTCATCACCAACCTTGTTGTATTCTACAACGTGAAAATAATGACCAAAGTCCAAACGGGGAACTAAACTAAACTTATAATTCAGGTTCCTATTTAGAACTGACGAACTGTGCTTCAAACCTAAGTAGGCCGCTTTACATAAACCTTGTGTAAAACATATTTGGACACAATCTTTACAAGGTAAAAGTAAATATATTCTCCCGAAACCCATATGAAGGTATAAGCAGTCTTTTCCACTTTATGTCGGCTGCAGCTTGTTGTTGTTGTTATTGTTTTATTATTATTCTTTTTAACATATTATTTTTGCTGGTTTTAACAGAAGAGGACAGTCTGGATCTCATATATCTGATATATCTGATATATCTTGCTCTTTCACCTATTATCAGGAATACCCATCTATGTGAGATCTCAACAGTGTGCAACTGCTTATACTAGACTGAGGAGCAGTGGCCAGGGATCCCAACGCCTATAGATGCAGCTGCCTTCTATGATGGTAGTTACATCACTTTTCCTGTCATCTCATTGCATAAAGGTGATTCCAATACATAAACATGTCTCACACCTCTCCAGGTACATCAGTCAGTAAAATTTAAATGAAAAGGTTCAAGATCCGACAAATCAGAAATTAAAGGTTGGAGAATCTGCCCATTCTAACTCAACAATGTATATCTCTCATGGTCATGTTTCCTGGTAATATATTTTCTTGTTAGCCCCCTTTGGAACTTTTATTGATATTCTTCCCTCTCTTCAGAATTGCCTAGGTGTCATGGCTGGAGGCCGTCAGGCAGAGTGCACTCAAGGCACAGATTCAACACACAGGTACTCG
Source organism: Oreochromis niloticus (assembly GCF_001858045.2). NCBI lineage: Eukaryota > Metazoa > Chordata > Actinopteri > Cichliformes > Cichlidae > Oreochromis > Oreochromis niloticus. The sequence goes on from NC_031975.2 coordinate 3,020,847, forward strand.
AAGCGTGAAGTGAAATAATGTATTTACCGTGACGAGAGAACACAGCCAATAATAAGATGAGCAGGAAGCTATTTACAGGGGATTTAGTGAGGGGACTATATACAACTGTGAGGCAATACTATTTACAAATGTGTAAAACTAAGGCTAAACGGAACAGACCATAAACATGAACAAGAGCTGGGGTCAGTGGCTAATGAACACAGGTTACATGAACTTGAGTGGAGTGGACATGATTATGCAACAGGGTTCCAGGAAGTAATTCATAGGGCTGACATGATTAGGTGGGTTATAGGCCAGAGGTCAGAAACTCTGTAACAGAGGAAAAAGAGATGTTACTGCGATGTGAAGCGAAAGTTTCACTGGCAAAAACTCCTGTGTGTTTCTTTTAGCTGCTTACTTGTTTTCAGTTGGAGGCGTGACCAGGGAGGGAAGGGAAAGATGTAGTCGGTCCGGGTGAGTGTGAAGATATGATATGATCCAATTCCAGAAATCCAAGGGAGTTGGCCGAGAGGCAGGCAGGTGAGAATGAAACTGGAGTCCGTGCAGAGACTGACGTGGCATAAGTATTTGCGAGTAGACCAGCGGTCCAGACTATGAACAGCTGCAGGCAACAGGTGAGTAATGATCCGTGGAGTTGACTGGAGACAGAAAAGCACATGCTCAGAAACAGTACAAAACTTAATCCAAGACACGAATGAGCCAAGAACTAACGCGGGGTCGCAGACAATCTGGCAAAGAGTAGTAGTCAGCGCTGGCCTTATATACTGACACGATAATGAGCTCCAGGTGCAATTCCAGAGAGGAAAATAGGTCAACTCCGCCCACGGGAGGTGACACGAAACTGCCGGAAAAATAATGCCACTCATCCGGACCATGAAACTAGGCTTCCCTGGGATTCCTTGTCTTTGCCTGTTGCTGTGTCATTCTTGTTCTGTATTGTTTGACCTGCCATTAACCTGATGATTGTCTACTGCTTGCTTCTTTTTTTCTTGTTTGTTTTTGGATTTTCTTGTGTTAGAGTGCTCTCTCCAACATTCATTCATTTATTCACAATCCATCAGAATGAATAGACGGTAATTGAAAATATGGTGCATACATTCATCAATAGGATGACCTGTAACAAGGTTTTGAAGTTAAAGTGGGCTGTGATGTGAATGAACTGGGAGGTTATGTCAAATGCAACTTTTCAGCAGCTCAACAAGTATGAGCAAATACACACCTCACCTGCCAAACCCACTGTGAACAGCATGATAAAAAAAAATATATACGTAAATAAGGACAGGAGTAATTCATAGACAAATAATCATCTAAAACTCTATGAAGAGTATTAGCATCTCCTCTTTTGCTTTACAGCTGCTTACGTCATGTTTTTTATCCTCATTATCAGCTACAGCAGGAAGCTGTTTTTAGACAACAACGAAATACTTCAATAACCGACTGACGGCGCAGGACCTGAAGAGGCATTGACCTCTTGCAGGGACGGCGCCGATGGTGGCGCTGATGGCTGGATGGACTCTCCAAAACATCTAGCAGGAACAGATGGCAGTGTATAAGCCGCGGGCGGATGGACAGACTCCTCAGAGCCCCCAGTGGAGACAAATGGCTGGAAGGACTCTTCTGAGCCCCCATTGGAGATGAGGAACAGCTGGACGGACTGTCCAGGGTTCTGGATGCTTTTACCCTGGGAACTGGCTTAGGTGCAGGAGCTAGCTGGTCCGCTGCTGCATGTACTGGCGTTACATATTTAAAATACAAAATATGAGTTACTTTATTCAGTTACAGCTACTGTTTAAATGGGTGGTAATCAGAATACAGTTACTTTGTTGAAATAAATAGAATACACGGCGATCATTTCCAGTTTCTCCAATTTTGGTGATTAAATGCAGTCAGGCGCAGGTTTAGCTCAGTTGGATAAGCATGTAGTCATTTATCAAATGGCTGTGAACGCGTGGCCCGGGTTTGAGTACAACTCGATTGTTTTTTAAAATTTTTTTTAACTGAATTTCCATCTGGGATTAATACAGTTTCTCTGTATTACAAAACACACAATAGGAGGCTTTAAATTAAGCGTGCTGTTAATGTTGGTGGCGTCAGTTACACAATGGACCCAGAGCAAGCAGTGCACAGGCAGGAATGCATTTTTTACTTGGAAACTCCAACAACACTTCATGAGAAGAATGGGATGGGCGAAACTTCAGTATCTTCGATGTACTATTGCTGTGTGATTTTATATTACTATTAATGAAGGATACTCGCCACCGAGCTAACATTGTTAGCTGGCGTTACTTGAGGTTAGTTCACAGACTGCAGACTGTTAGGCCGTTTCTAAATACTCAAGTACGCGAGTACGTACTCGTGTTCTCACGAGTCCGGACTTCGTAAGTTCACACAGGAGTACAGACTTCCAGAGAATGCAGCGCGATCGTTCTACAATTGGGACGGCAGTGTACTTGATGACATCACAGTTCTGGAGTTTTTACTGCCATCCCCTCTTAATTTAAGTGTGATTAGAATTTGCAATGGAAATTACAGATGACATAAAAAAAAAATTACACATGATGTAGTAGATTTCTTTAAGAAAAAAAAGATAATTTAAAAAAGTATCTTAAGCACTTTGGCAAAATTCACTTTTACATATCATCTGTTTCATAATAAGCTTCATACAGTTAAGCACAATCACTACATGACAGAAACACAAGCTTAATCTCTCTTAATAAAAATAGTATACATATATGCCTGAATAACAAACAAACAACTGAGATGTTAGAATGCTTTTATATATTATTTATATTAGTAAACACTCAAAACTTACAATAGACAGCTGGGGTTTGGAAGAGAATTGAACAAATATTTAAAATATAATCTGATCATTTTTGAAGGAGCCTTCAGGATCTCCATTTATTAATATGCTGTTTTTAGACTTGATGGACAGCATTAACAACCTGCTAGCTACAAATAATCAGGTGCTGTTCCACGTGATTATTAACAGACAAAAAGAAAACATATTACTGATACAGAAATAGTTTTCTATACAAGATCACTGGAAAAAGTGCAGCCTTACCTAATGTCCACCCACTGTTACTCAATTTATGTTAAGTTTGAAGAATCTAATTGGTATAGGTATGGCGAGTAGCCTTCAGTAATAATAATAAATCACACAGCAATAGTACATTCACTCAGTTGTAAAAAGCATGACAATATATTGTGGCATGTTGGGAGCGGCTCGTTATCTCCCATCATGCCTTGGGAATATATGTTGCTCTTTAAGATATTTACTGTTTATTGTTTATGGTTACGTGACTCTTAACTGTTCTCTTAACTGTTCTTGTTGATGCTGCAGTATAATTTCAATGACAGTTATTGTTGATGGAAAGAATGTAGTACCATGAGTGAGTTCAGGCTTGTAGTTATTGACCCTCTGACGCACAGTGTAGTACAGGGAAGTGTTCAATAAAGAGCTCCCCTCTCTGTTTGGGGGTAGAACACTAAGCTTGATGTCTGCGTGGATGCTTTGTTGTTAAGATTCCTCAGTGTGCCATAATATTAAGTAATCCACAGTATTCAGAATACATTATTCTCATTAAGTAACTTAATGGAATATGATACAAAATACTTTTTGGGCTATGTATTCTGTAATCTGTAGTGGAATACAATTTAAAAGTAACCTTCCCAACACTGTGCAGTAGTCGGCAGAGTCACAGTTGGGTCACCTGGGGAAGCGGGACAGGCACAGGTAATGGCTGGGTGTCCGCCATCCCCACCTGAGTAGGGACAGGGACAAACGGAGCCTCAGCCTGCCTGGGAACTGAAGCAGGGACCAGCTGGGCCTCAGGGTCCCTCACCTCAGGAACTGCAATGGGTGCAGGGGAAGCTGGGCCCGAGCTCCCCTGGGAGCTGGAACGGGTGGAGGAGTGAGGAGCTCAGGAGCAATCACAGGAGCAGTAGATTTAACAGTCTCAAAAGCATGACAGACCTTGGAATGAGCCCTTCAAAGAGTCTCTAGACAAAGTGGCGGGGAAACAAAACAGTTATTAGGAGCAGCATCATGCTTAGCAGTCTCTGAACTAGGAGCTATAGTAGGTGTGTTGCAGAGTATAGCATGGTGGAAAAGAATGGAGAGAATCCCCCACTAAACATTTTGGTTGGCATTACTTTAGATTTTTTTTTTTTTTAATTAATTGCATTCTTTGGTGTTTTTTGTGTGTGTCTTGTGTGAGGTGTGGGTCACACCCATGTGGGAGTGGAGATTCTACTCTAGTCCAGCTGCCAGTAGTGATGGGATTTCCGGCTCTTTTTAGAGAACCGGCTCTTTTTGTTAGGATCCCTGGGTCATCGACCCAGTGGTTTGTGTTTTGGTTCTTTGAGTTTGTTATTTCATTATATTCTAGTTTTGCTTTTTGGGTTTTTGGATTATTCTTAGTTTAGGTTCTCTGGGTGGGTTCTGTTAGTTTTAGTGTTCTGGTTTTCTGTCTGTGATTCTGAGTTGCTGTCTCCCCTGTTTGCTGTATCCCCACGTCCAGTCAGTGTCTGTGTCTGTAAGTTCAGTCTGTGTTGTGTTTCCTGTTTTACTTTGAAGGTCTCTGTCTTTTCTCAGTGTGTTCAGTTTACGCTTCTTTGTCTCGTTAGTCCTGATTTGCCCCAGCTGTGTTTCCCTCCTGTTGCCCATTCCCTGATTACTCCCTCTGCGTATTTAAGCCCTGTGTTTTCCTGTGCTCTCTGTCGCGTTCTACCGTTTACTTAGCTGTGTGTTCTGTTAGTCCTCTGGTTTAAGTTTATTTTGATTTTTTCCAGTCATGTTATGTTACCCCTTTTTGAGTTCAGTATTAAAGCTGTTTTGAGTTCACCTTTGGTCTCCGGAGTCTGCACCTTGGGTCCTATTCCTGTCTGCACACAGCCTGCACCTAACACTTTTGGCTCGGCTCACTAAAAAGAGCCGGCTCTTTCGGCTCCGAACCGGCTCTTCGGGTTGTTTTGTTGCTTTAATTAATTTATTATTAACAATAATATAAAATTATGCACAAAAGGAATTACTAATGTAAAAAAAAAAGTGGTTTTATTTATATATGTTTATATATAAATATATACAGTGGCCCCTAGAGACAAAGCACGTACAAACTCCAAAACACATTTCTAGCGTTAACTGAACTTCCAAAACAGAGCTACCTAGATCACTTAAATTACACAATTGAAAGCATATGTGTATTGTTTGTGTATTTATACACAAGCACTCATATATATTCAAATAATTTAAAAAAAAAAAGAAGTTCATTTACCTGTTACTACTACACACCAAATCCAGTCGTTGGTACTTGCTGGCTTGTGCAGCCTCTAGGTAACAAAAGCTCAACAGAGCATCCTGGAGCACTCCGTTGTGTTTTGTACGTGTTTTGGAGTTTTTATGCATTTTGGAGTTTTTACGTGCTTCAGAGTTCATAGGTGTTTTGAAGTTTGTGTGCTGCTTTGTCTCTAGGGGCCACCGTAAATATACTTTTATTTATTCACTCCACATAAAATGTAATAAATAAATCATATAATACAAAAACCAACTATTCACAGTTCAACTTTTAACTATTTAAATTTTCAGCTTTTTCCTTTTAAACAAATTTAAAATGAAACAACACAAAACACTGCAAACCACAACACAATTAAATATAAATTAAAATATGAAAACAAAAAGAAGATGCACATTCTCTGTCATATGGGCCTGCGTGAATAAACCTTCTGAATCCTTTATCATCCGCAACTGAAAATAGTTGTGGATGATTACTATACCTTTCTAATGTGGCGTGTTGTCCCTGGCTCTCTTTCTCCGTCTCTCCCTCCCACTCTGTTCCTGTGCTACTGCGAGTGTAACTACCGCCCCTCCCCCCTCTGCCCAGCGCAAAGCACAAGGCTCGCATGCGGAGTGAAGCGGAAAAAAAGTGCGAGAGAGAGGGTGAGAGAAGGAAAAAAACAAAACAAAAACCATGGCTCGCGATAAGGAGCCGGCTCGCATCGTTCACGTCAAAGATCCGGCTCTAAGAGCCATTTCGTTCGCGACCGACACATCACTAGCTGCCAGCTATTTGGAGTTGAGTACAGGGAGCAGCTGATTGGGAGGGATTGGAGCCCTTCTCTATAAAAGGGAGAGGAAAGGGGAAGGGAAGGTTGTTGGGTTTTTTTTTTTTTTTTTAGAAGGACACTGTTGCAGCAGGGAAGCCTGGAGACTCCAGGATGGAGTGTGCACATTTTAAAGGAAAGGATTTTTAACCTGGCCTGGTTTTGCTTTTAAAATAATCTGATGATGTTGGAGGGAGGACTCATTTTCATTAGGATTTATGTGGATCTGCCGGGAGAAAAACAATGGTAAATGGTAAATGGCCTGTATTTATATAGCGCCTTAACAGTCCCTAAGGACCCCAAAGCGCTTTACATATCCAGTCATCCACCCATTCACACACACATTCACACACAATGTATTGGAGACTCTCTGTGCCCATGGAAAGGAAACTGGCCAAGTTTTAGGGAAGTTTCAGCTCGAGAGTGGAAGCCCCAGGAACTGGTGTGGAGACCCACCCTCGAACGACACCAGGCCTGAAAAGGCCTGAAAACGACACCTTTTCAGGCCTGGTGTCGTTAAGCCTTTCTGAGGAAGATGCAGGATTGATATCTTTTTGGCTGCTTGTTGACGACCTTTGCCCTGTTTGTAACCAGGCTAACAACCCTGACCGCAGTGGCTTTGGGCCTTGGATTCTTGGCCAGAGTTGTGTCTTCAGTCAGTAGTTTGACTCTGAGGGAAAAAATAAATCTTGTGTACCCCATTGCAGTGTGTGTGGTGGTTCCTTACTGGTAAATATTAGAGCTTACCACGTTATGGTACTTAAGCCACTTCGAGCCATACATAATAGATCAGATGAGGGCATGGAAAGAGGAAGAGAGAACAAAGAGTGAGTCACAGGCAGAGTCTAGCTCAGGGGTGGGCAATCTCAGTCCACAAGGGCCGGTGTCCCTGCAGGTTTTAGATCTCACCTTGGGTCAACACACCTGAATCACATGATTAGCTCGTTACCAGGCCTCTGGGGAACTTCAGGACATGTTGAGGAGCTAATTTAGCCATTTAAATCAGCTGTATTGGTTCGAGGACACATCTAAAACCTGCAGGGACACCGGCCCTCGTGGACTGAGATTGCCCACCCCTGGTCTAGCTTGTTTCCCACAGTGTTTTTAAATCTGTTGCCTTATGGTTCTAAGCACTGTTACCAGTCTTTGCATTTTATTATTATCTCATGACACTTGTTTACAGTTTTTCTTGATTGCTTAAACACTATAATCAATCTTGTGAACCCAAATTTCAGAACCATAATGCCACTTTCCAAAAAGCACACCCATTTCCCTGAACTATGAACACTATGGCCCTGCTTTACCACATGAGTCAGATGTGGTGAACTGTTACTGCAAAATTCTACACACAAATCCCTATATTTGTCAGTGCTGACACCATGTGGTCACTTAGAAAGCACTAGCAGTCAATATTGTTAACTCACACACAGCACAGCATTAGCTCAATTACCACCCAATTACAGTTTTTCACGACTGCTAAGACACATTCCTGGAAAGCTGCTCTCCTTTTCCCCAAACTGTGAACACACAACCCAATTTTCAAGCTACATTCACAAAACCTCTGACTCTTCTTGCAAAACCAAACTTTCACCCCAAAACAGTTCAATCTGTGCTCAAAACTGAACTATGCCGTCAAATCATGCCTCAAATCAAAATTCTATACTCTGAGTAGTCACTAAACACTACATAGAAAAAAGGAAAACACAATGCTCAGGACTTGAAGCGGTAGAAAAAAATGTTTATTTAGGCTAAATGCATGTTGCAAAACAAAATACCTGGGCATTTCTAACACTTGTACATAGAAAAGAGAATTTGCCAAAAAACAAATCCTGTGCATTTACATGTAGCACTTGTACGTAGAAATAAAGTACACAAATATAAAAATGAAGTACAAAGAAAAGAAGTGCATTACTCCGCCACAGCATCATTTCTCCGTACTGGGTCAGGCCACAGGACTTTGTCTTCATCACAGGCCACATTTTCTCTGGCCAGGCAATGGGGGGAAAAAAACCTTGACATGCCGTATCCAGGCTTGACATGCCTCCACCCCCATGACACCACAGGCCAGTTCCATGGCGTGCAGGAGATTTACCCTGGTGTAAGGTTGGCGTGCATATACCTTCCACCGCCATGAGGAGAAGAATTCTTCGATGGGGTTCAGGAAAGGGGAGTACGGTGGAAAGCAAAGATTGATAAAACCTTGGTTCATATTGAACCACTCCCTAACCTGGAGGCCTCTGTGAAAATTCACATTGTCCCAAACAACAACATAGATGGGCTGCTCATCATGCTGCTCTAACAGAACATCTCGCATGTGATTGAGGAAGATGAGGAGCTGGTGAGTGTTGTAGGGCCCTAGGTTGGCATGATAGTGGACAACGCCATGATTGCTGATCGCAGCACACAATGTGACATTGCCACCACGCTGCCCAGGGACACCAACAATCAACATCACACTACGGCCTCTCCTTCTTCATCCATCCAGCTTCATCCATGTGGATGTATTCATGGAGTTTTTCCATTGCATCCAGTTCCAAAACTCTCTGTAGAAATATATTAAATACATTTTTGTAAGTGATGTAGGCCAACTACAGCAAATCACTACTTACAGTAACCAACATTTATGTGTCTGGATATATACCAACCTGTACATACTAGAATCTTTGCTCTTTGAGTCTATCAGAGTTGTGTTCAAAGGGCACTCTGTACAGCTGTTTCACGCGCAGTCTGTTGTGCTTGAGGACACGGTCAACAGTAGAGAGGCTGACACTGTCGATACCCTCAAAAAGCACATGGTCCTCAATGATCCTCAGCTGAATTTCACGCAGTTTAATGGTATTGTTCTCACAAACCATATCGACAATTAGGGTCTCTTGGTGTGGGGAGAACATAGATGTCCTACCACCCCCATGTGGCAGTCTTTCAATTCTACAAAAAGAGAACATGCACTTACAAAAATACATACATGGAATAGGCCTACAAACAGTCAGACTAACCCTCCATTACAAAACTACAGTACACTGGCACAGTGATGTACCGAAACATGTTTACTGTGGTACAGTATATAGTACAGTCATTGTACATATGTAATTGTTGTCAACATTTACATACTATGATGTTGAAAAAGGTAACTACCTGTTCTCTTCTCTAAACCTTCGGATTATGGTAGACACAGTGAATCTACTGATATTTGGTTGTACCCTTAGTCTGGCCTCCTTCATTGTCATACTATGGACAAGAACATGGTCAATCACAGTAGCTCTGATTTCATCTGATATTACTGTTCTTTGTCCTTGCTGACCACCTCGACCACTTTGACCTGCTTGACCTCCTCCCACACGAACTCCTCTTCTTGGATTTCTAACCACTGTAGTGCCTCACAAACCAGTGATCTGGCTTATATGTACCCTCACATCATTAGCCACAAGTATGATAAATTTTGAGTTGTTGTGTTCAACCGGTGACACCTGAGTGTTAATTGTGTTTGACTTTTGCCACCTGTGCTCACCATTATGCAACACAGGTGCATCACAATGACAATATGTCGACAAGATGTGTCTACACAGGTGAAAAGTGCTTATGGTTTTGCCAAAAGAGTGACTGACTGAATAAGTGGGTTCAGGCAACTGAGACTTTGGTTCAAACAATAGAGTTTAGTGTTTTAGCAATCGAGAAAAACTGTAACGAAGTGGAAACACTAGGAGTCAAAATGTATCACACACCAATCAGAAACTTTGATGGATAGACAAAAGTCAGCTCATTCAGGTTTGAAACAATGGATCTAAAGACATGCAAAGCAAGAGTTTGAGGAGAAGGAGGTCTAGGGCACCAGGGAGGAGGTGGTGGAGGAGGTGGAGGTGAAGAAACATAATTGCCCATTGGACTATTGTAAATGTCCCTGGTCAGCATGGAGGGAATGTCACTCTGTGCGCAGCCATCATCAACGAGGGGTACTCCACCACCATGCCATTCTAGGACCCTATAACACTATGCTTCTCCTTGCTTTTCTTGATGGTCTGAGACAACATATGTTCCAGTGGGACTACAGGGAACCAGCACAAACCAGAGCAGCCTCACTACGTTGTTGTTTGGGATAACGTCAGCTTCCATCGCACTGCTATGGTTCATGACTTGTTGTCTAACATCTTTCTGCCTGCATACTCTCCCTTTCTAAACCTGATAGAGGAGTTATTTTTGGCATGGCGGTGGAAAGTGTACGACAGTGAACCTTATGTCTGTGTGCACCTCCTCCAGGCCGTGGAAGATGCCTGCCTTGACATATCAGTATATGCATGCCAGGGGTGGATCAGGTATGCATGAGGATTTTAACCCCGCTGCCTGGCTAGGGCCAATATAGCCTGTGATGTGGATGAGAATCTCTGGCCTGACCCAGACCACAGACAGGACGCTGAGGTGGACTAATGCTTTTGATGTGTGTTGTGTCCTGGATGGTACATGAATAAAAATGTGCCACTGTATCTACATTGGTTTCATCTTTTGTGTTCATCATTTGAAAAGGATTTTGAGGGGAAGAACCACAAGCAACATAACTTGCCAGTTTGGGGAATATTGTTTTACATTTATTGCACCAATGTGTAAGACTATGTTGTCATGTGTTTTGGGGGCCTTGTGTGTGCTGTCTGTGGGCAAAGTTTGGTTTTTCAGCAAGAGTGAATGGTTCTGAGTGTAGAGCTTCATTTTGACCTGACAATATGATGTTTGGGAAATTGGGTGAGACGTTATCGATTTGTGTTTACTGTTTTGGGAATACAAGGCATAGTTTCAAGAAATGTGTTTAAGCAATCAAGAAAAACTATAATCAGTTACCATCTCTCCTATGGATTCTTTAATGGCTACAGTCTCAGATCAACACAGCCCTGCCCTTCAGCACTATCAGCAGCAGGAGCAGCAGCAACCCCTCAACAGCAACATTGTACCCATCAGGTAAAACACACCCGATGACAGTGATATAGTATGATGCGATTCCATATTAGATTCTTGATGAATGTGTGTTGTTGTTCTTCACCCTGGTTCTATGTGCCCCTTTTTAACTTTGAGCACCCACCCTTCCAACATCGCTGCACGGCCCTGCCCATATGGAAAAGATATATATAAATCTTATAAAGTTTGTATCTGTCTTGTGTGAAACTTGTATGAAAAGCATACAAGAGTGAAAACCGATATAAGATCCCTTGAAAAAATATATAAATGAAACTTGTATGTTTTGGATACTTACTAACACAATATATGAAAGTAATGAGAAAGTGGCCACTTTCATGAGTAAATCATATAAGCCTGATATGATTCACTATATGAAGTAGGCCACATCTTATGTAAGTCTTTTATAAGTTTTTACTATTTCTTTTCCATATGAGTGGTGTTAAAAATTTTGCAAGCAAAGTCTTTGTACTAAGAATTGAGGGTTTTTTTATTCATAATTTCATTTAATTCTAGTTTTGTTTTGCGTATTTTGTTCAGTATTTCCTGTTCCTGGCGCGGACACGTAGCCTTCTTCTAAGGATTTGATGGGGGTTTTTTTCTAATTCCTGAATATTTTTCTATTCTTTTTTCTTTTTATGTGATGAGAAAGAAATTATTTTACATCTCATCACAGCTTTCCCTGCTTCCCAGAAAACAGATGTTGATGTTTCAGGAAGGTCATTATAGTCCATTATAAGTCCAATTATAAAATATTGAATAAATTCTTCATCTTTGAGCAATGATGTATTAATCTCCAGTTTTTACTTGGTGGAATGTTCTTCCTATGTATTAGTGTTAAAGATACAGGAGCATGATCGCTGACAGCTATGGGGTGTATCTCGGTGTCTGAAATGTAACTCAGTGAGCTGCTGACTACGAAATAATCGTGATGAGAGTAGGAGTGATGGACATATGAGAAGAAAGTATATTCCTTAGGGTTGGGGTGAAGAGAGCACCATGCGTCACCAAGACCAAAGTCGCTCATGTACAGTTTGATTATATTTGTGGACCGCCAATTGTACCGAGTTCCTGCTGTATTGAGCCTATCCATTTCTTCATTTAGTCCAAAAGTTGAGGTGTCCCCCAAGAAGAAGTGCGCAATCTGGGTGTTCAGAGAGTGCACTAAAAAAAAAAAAAAAAAAAAAAAAAAAAAACGTGGAACAAGCTATGTACTTACAATACATAGCTTTTTGTTAAGTATAGATAATTTAATGATTAGGAATCTACCCTCTGGATCTATAAGGCTACGTTCACACTGCAGGCGAAAGCGCATCAAATCCGATTTTTTTGACCCTATGCGACCCATATCCGATCATGGTATGACAGTGTGAACGGCACAAATCCGATATTTTCAAATCCGATCTGGGTCACTTTCATATGTGGTACTGAATCCGATACATATCCGATGTTTTAGAAAGCGACTGCTGTTTGAACGGTCATGTCGCATTAAATCCGTCTTTTATGTCACTGAAACAGGACAGACGCCAATTATCAGCGCCGGAGAAGCGCCTGAGAAGACATCGCGAACGCTTCCTGGCCATCCAGTGTAGATGTCAGTGAAACTGTTGGGAAGACAACGTTGGAGAAACGTGAACATTTTATTTGTAATGTATAAAATGCAGATTCTGACAGAAATCTGCAGCTATCCTTTGAAGCACCGCTCCTCTCTAAAACAGCAATAAGGATAATTATTAGGTTATCTACATTATTATGTAAATAACAAAATAACTAAAGCAAAAATTGGGAAACGTAAAGTCCGAAGTCTTTATATTAAGGGCCATCAGTCAAACAATATTGTTTGCTCTGGGTCTAAACAAAGCGCGTTGTCTGTGACATCTTCTTTTGCGCATGCGGGCCGCTTTGAGCGTTCACACTAGAGCGCGTTTGCTGTCGCATTTTATTTGTAGTGTGAACAAGCAGACAAAAAAAAAAAAAAAAAAAAAAAAAAAAAATATCGGATTTGATCAAAAAATCGGAATTGAGCATTAAGACCTGCAGTGTGAACGTAGCCTAAGTGTGTTGAGTACTGTGAAATTAATATCTTTATGTATTAAAATTGCTTCTCCCCTTTGTCTAAAGTTATAGGAGGTGGAGAACACAGTGGGAAACTCAGGTATTTTTTTTTTTTCCTCAAAGATATTTTTATTGAATTGAAGCAACAAAGAAAAACAAATACACGCAGAATTGTTAAACACCAAACAAGCAAGTTTCACAGTGACTGTTTGAACTGAAATATTAGAATACAGATTAATGACACACTCACATGTCTTATAATTGCTTTCATCAGTTTATCCCCTACCCATACCACTTAGAACCCCTATCCCTCAGGCCAGGTAGGAAAAAACCAAAGAAACTCAGGTATTTTAAGTTCATTTATAGCTGTGACAGGTCTGTTTGTCTCTTGTAATAAAACAACGTCTGCCTGTAGTGTTTTTTTAAGCTGGTTAAATATTTTAACCTCTTTTCTCTGGAGCCAGCTCCATGCACATTCCATGTGACAAACTTTAGTGTGCCCATAGTTTTGTGCGTATAGCTAGTGATGCACGCTGCATGCGTCGCTTAGACGGGTGAGGACAATGGAAATACATCACTCGTTTGTAAATAGAAAGAAGAAAAACGTGTGGCGAGATGCTCCATAAGTGTCTTGAAATGGCTGTGTGCAGGCAGGAAAGGACCCAAATGCAGATTCGTACACGGAGACGGGACTTTATAAGAGGAAACACCTGGGGACCACGGCTGGCACAAATTACACAGACGAGACGAGGAAGAGCAAACACAACATGATGCACACTGGCGAGAGACTATCAAAGTAAAACAGGAAGTACACAGAGACGCAGACTGGAGGGAGAGAGAGAACACAGAGGAGCACGAGGGAGAGAGAGGACATGCCGAGCTGGGGAAAATAGATAAACATGACGGAATAAAACACAAGGAGGGGAAACAAGGCACAAAAGCTCACACCACTATATAATCGCAGACACACAGAGGGAGACACAGAGGGCAAAGACACAAGGGGGAATCTAATAAACAATTCTAAAAGGAACAACCCAGGTATTATAGGATAAACAAAGTGGACCTCAAACATAAATAATAACACAAAATGACAAAAGACACAAGAAAACTCAAAACACTGGACCATGAAAATAAGTCTGATTATGTGTGTGCATATTAACTAATATGAGCAAGTGTGTACACGCTTGAGTGTGTGTGTCTGTGTGTACTGTGAGGTTGTTGTGGATATGCTGCCCTTGAGTGTGTGTGTGTGATTCTGCTATGTGCATATGTAGAAATTGAGGGTGTTGTTTGTGGCTGCGTAGGGAAACAGGTGATCGATGCAGTGAAAGAAAGGAGAAGGAAAGAAACCAAGGAAAGGGTGAGCGGGAGGGATGAAAGAAAACTGAACAACAACAAAAACAAAACATTGTATTTAACGCATTAACGGAGAATGACGGTGTTTTATCTGCTATAACACACTGAAATAGCAAATTGATATTAATAAGTTAAACAGGTGTTAATGCAAGAGAGTGTGAAAGAAAAAAAACAGAAAAATGTAGTGGATTCTTATCTGGAGTGAAGTCAATACAACCACGGAATGGTGCTGGGGTCACGGTAGAGCTGTCCATCCACGTAGAGCCAGTCCCACAGTGATGACAGCAAGCCCTTTTGAATGAAGCTGAGTCAGACTGGGAACAGGACCTTGCGTCGTTCCAGGACCAGACGAGGACGAAGAAACAGGAGGCAATGGTGTGGAAGCCGCAGGTGGTGGCGCTGCAGGCGACGGCGTGGGAGCCGACGGTGGTGGCACTGCAGGCGATGGCGTGGGAGCCGTAGGTGATGGAGCTGCAGGCGACAGTGATGGGTGGGCTTCTCGGACCCCCCAGCGAAGGCTGCAGGCGACGGTGACGGCTGGATGGGCTCCTCGGACCCCCCAGCGGAGGCAGGCTGCTGAACGGGCGACGGCTGGACGGGCCCCTCTGACCCCCACCAGAGGCAGGCTGCTGAACGGGCCCCTCGGACCCCCCAGCGGAGGCAGGCTGCTGAATGGGCCCCTCGGACCCCCAGTGGAGACACACAGAGGACCAGCAGGCATGGTGGCCTCTGGCAGACAGAACGGAACCAGCAGGCACGCGGGCCTCTGGCAGGGAAAAAATAGAACCAGAAGGTGTGCGGGCCTCTGGCAGGGTTGATGCTGACTGGAGCTGAGCAGCACATAGGTTTGACTCAGGCACCGACAGCAGGGTGCAGTCCTCTGCTGGCTGAAAGTGTTCAGAGAAACTCCCAACAGAGGGCAGAGATGGCTTGGTTACTAAAGGCTGAAGAGCCGATTGAGGTGAGAATGAACCTGGTGATGGAGCAGATGACTGAGCTACAGGGGGCGAGTACACTGGAGACTGAGCTAAGGGCTGCTGAGTAGCTAACTGGGCTGCTGACTGAGCTAAGGGCAGCTGAGTAGCTAACTGGGTTCCTGACTGAGCTGAAGCCTGATCGGCAGAGTGTTGTGCTGGTTGTGGTGGAAGTGAAGCAGGTAGTTGAGTGGAAGACTGAGCTAACGGCTGTGCTAACAGTAGGAAAGGTGGTTGCTGCTGAACCAACTGCCCTGGCTCCTTAACCTCCAGGGGTCCAGAGTCAGCTGAGGAAGGTGGCTCAGCCACTGGGGAGGCCCTGGAGGGGGTCTCAGTCCCTTGAGATGCCAGTCTGGCAGTAAAAACAGGGCTAGCATATCCAATCCTAGCGTTAGTATTCTCCATCTTCTTTAAAACAACCTTGGATTCTGAGGGTGCATGAAGAGAGCCCCTTAAATCCCTTGGGCTGGAAAAAATGGTCTCTGAAACCACAGTCTTTAATTTTGCCGTTTCAGAATTAACAGAGGTAGTGATATCTGATACTGAGTCCATAGAAATTTTTGATTCAGTCTCTGGTGTAACGCTTTGTGGTTCACAGAAAGCAGAAAAAAAGTCTTTACCACTCACCATAGCTGGCTGTGTTGAAATCTCAGAATCCGGCTGTGGAGAGGAGCGCCGGCGGCGCATACGCCGTTTTTTTGGGGGAGGAGGAGGCGGAGAAGACAACAGAGGAGGCTAGTGATGATGGGGAAAAGGAAACTGGCTCCTCATCTTCTGACCACATAGCTGCGAGAAAAAAGGCAGGCGAGTGGTGGTCTGAGCAGGATGTGGAGGCTGAAGAATTCCGTGGCTCCGGCACGGAAACAGCCTTCCGCTGTTT
Source organism: Oreochromis niloticus (assembly GCF_001858045.2). NCBI lineage: Eukaryota > Metazoa > Chordata > Actinopteri > Cichliformes > Cichlidae > Oreochromis > Oreochromis niloticus. The sequence goes on from NC_031975.2 coordinate 3,037,149, forward strand.
TGGCCGCTGCTGCGTTGCAGAGAGCACCGTCTGCTGCTGCTGCTGTCTGGCAGAGATCTCCATTGGCTGCCGCTGTAGCGAGGCCTTCCGGGAATCGACGCACTCTGCCCGCTCCTGGGCCCGACACGCCTCCTTGCCTCGGCTCAATTCTCCAATGAAGTCCTCATAGCAGGAGAGCTCACGAAGGTAAGGATTTCCTTCGACAATCGCCTTAATGGCGTCCAACAGAAATTGTCCGTGGGTCTGTGGCGCGGGTTATTCGGCTCACCAGACACTGTACGTGGAGAATATCCTCCTCACGGGCGGAGCCTGCGGGGTCCATGGTATGGTCGCGTCGTTCTGTCAGGGCTGTGTGCCGGCAGGCAGGAGGAGAGGACCCAAAATGCAAGACTCACAGAGACAGATGTAAACAAGAGAACTCAGATTTATTGCTGGAAAGGCACAGAACGAAAGTAACTAAACTAAGAATACAGCATAACTAAAAAGGTGGCAGGCTGGCAGGCTGGCAGGCTGGCAGGCTGGCAGGCTGGCAGGCTGGCAGGCTGGCACACAGGGCACACAGGGCACACAGGGCACACAGAGGAAGTGAGAGGACGCGACAGAAAACACAGGGCTTATATACACAAGGCGGTAATCAGGGAATGGGCAACAGGAGGGAGACACAGCTGGGAGAGATAAGACTAACGAGACAGGGGAGCAGTAAAACTGAACACACTGACAACAGACTGGGACTATCAAAATAAAACAGGAAACATGAAACAAATCACAAAGACGCAGACTTGACACTAAGAGGCAGACAGAAAGAATATAACACATGGAACTCAAACAATACTAAACATGAGACACCACCGAAGAACTAATCCCTCACCAAGAATAAGACATATATTCATAATCATGATCAAAGCAACAGAGAATAAGAAAATAATCCACAATGCAAAAATAAACCAAAACATAAGAAACTCAAAATGCTGGGTCGAAACAACCCAGAACCGTGACAGACAGTTTATTGATGAAAATTATTTATTAGACAAATAAACATAACAATTTCTTCACCTCAAAAAATACATGTTCAAAGCAACACAATGGTGGCCCAATATCAGATAGAACTGTTGTCAGAGTTATATTGTTGGATTGTCACTTGTGCTTAGAAACATATAATCATATTTGCTTAGAGGTATATAATCGATTGTATAATGACAGGATGTCTGGTCCTTAGTAGTCTACAAAGACTCTGTGTGCCTTCCAGAGCACTCTGGCATACACACACATCCTAAGGTCATGAGAGAGGTCGTACCTTCTCTTTCTGATTTATAGTATAGGAGGACACCTACTCTGTATCTGTTTAAGTATAAGTGCCTTTTTTTTAGGTGAACTGCTGGACTCACAGGCGCCAGCAGATCATTCACAGGGTCACATCTTCTCACACACACACACACACACACATACCTACACTCAGTGTTGGGCATGTTACTTTGAAAAAGTAATTAATGATAGTTACTAGTTACTTCTTCAAAAAAGTAACTGAGTTAGTAACTGAGTTACAATATTCTAAAAGTAATTAATTACTTGAAAAGTAACTATTGTGTTACTTTAAAAAAAATGTTTAACCCTCTAGGGTCCAGGGTATAATTTGACTACTTTTGATTTTCTGTCTACATTTCACCTTTAAAAACTATTTACTTTGCCTTGTTTGGTATCATTGTTTTCAGCACAACCTTGTGTGTCTGAATTTACAGTTATGTTTTCATTTTGACATACTGTATTAACACAATTGATCTAAAATCAGACAAAAAACAAAATCCAAGTAAAAAAGGTTATATTTTTTACTGTAACAACCACAAACATGTTTACTGAATCATATTTCATAACTTTAAATGCAAATATAAATTGTCAATTTTAAAATCATATGCACAAGTTTTACAAACAACAAAGTTATTTGCAGCCATTTACCTTTTACCTTTTTTTAAAATAACCATTTCAAACTATTTACAGAACAATCAGGTGTTCTGCATTAAATAAGATGCCACACAAATTATTTGTGCCACTCCAAAAAAATAATTTCTGTCCATGATAAAGGAGAACATCACAGCCTGATACCTGCAGGCCTGACAGCAGCAGGCGTATCACTGCTCCTGTTTTCATTCAGCAGCCGCCTCATTGTTCTGACACACCACACAAAACTATCCACAACACTACACACTAACTACACAAGACGACACATTAACTACCAGTGTTGGTCAAGTTACTTGAAAAAAGTAATCAGTAACTAATTACTGATTACTTCCCCAAAAAGTAATCCCGTTACTTTACTGATTACTTATTTTGTTATTTAGTTACTTTTTAAAAACACGATTTACAACCTGAATAGGTGATAAAGCGATAGATCTTTCAGCCCAATTCTACTTTTTCTGCATAATCCATCATACAAAACGTAATCAAATGGAAAAGTCTCTTTTTAAAACTTGTTTTATTAGTTTTAATCTTTTAACTTTATGCATCAAGCAAAAATTAAATTATATGCAACATTCTCTGACTGGAAAAAAATTTGTTTAACATTTAAACCTATTTTCTGCACATTCCAGCACATAAAATAAAATATGTTTTTGTGTTTACACTCACTCTTTCAAATAGATGCAAGTAAAACACAGCAGAAAATAAATAAAGTCAAAGGCTAGTTGCTCTATTTTCACCTGTAAAGCAGGAGTGGGGTAGGCGGAGGTTTACCCTGGTGCAGGTGTGCCGCAGCGGTCAGTGGAAGAATCCGGGAGTTTCCCTGTGAATTTCACATTACGTCGTAGTACACTCGGCGCTTGCTTGGAAGTTTAGGGGTTTTTTTCGCTGTAAAAAGAAGTTTTCTTCCCACGCACAACGGACACTAATGTTTTTGTCACTTTTTATGGAATCAAACTCAAAGTAAGGTCAGTACTTCCACGCTTTAAACGCTGCACACTCATACTCTCTCCCGTACTTGATATATTATCCATTGTTGATCTGCAGACAGCTGTTGTCATGAACTTCGCACTCGTCACTATCATGAGACATTCTCACAAAAAACTCACGGTTTTAGTAACGCAGTAACGCAGCGTTCCTACGGGAAACTAACGGTAATCTAATTACCGTTTTTGCAATGGTAATCCCTTACATTACTCGTTACTTGAAAAAAGTAATTGGATTACAGTAACGCGTTACGCGTTACTGCCCATCTCTGTTAACTACACACTCCAAACACGCTAAACGTCACAAATCTCTCATCTCAAAACTCGCGCTCTCTCTTTTTCTGCTGTCATTCTCTCTCTCTCGCCATCACGCCTAAAACTTCCCCGTCTTCCTAAACAACCAAATGTCATGTTGCCATATCGGTTTTTTTTGATTGGTTGACATGGTGCATTTTTCCACCAACACAAAAGGGCTGTTTTTGTTTTGTTTTTTTATTTTGTTGGTCATAAGCAGAGAGTGCTTGCTAGCGCTGTCCTTAGACAGTAAACGAGACGAAACTATTGAGGAAAAAACGTGTATATATTGTTTATCATGACTCTGGTTTTACGTGGCCTATCAACACAATTTAAAAACTGGTATATATCACCTTGTTGCTTTGTAATCTTGAAGTGGTCATGTGATTGGCTTACCATGACTACTTTATTCTTCCTCAGTCAAACAGCAGCAGTCATGCGATTGTTTTGCCCCCTGAGCTCCAGGTGTTGTGCCAAAAAATGATCGTCTGCCAGAAAGGGATTGCTGTCCGCAGGAGCGCGCGCAGCTGCTTAAAGCTGTAGCACCTAGATTACTTACGTAGACACTGATATAAGAAGCGGTAAGCTGAAGACAGCTTCAACCGTCTGTTTGTTGAAAAATAGTAACGCGACCGCACCGCATTTTCTTGTTCGTAACGGTAACGGCGTTGTAACTATAGGAATAGTCATTAGTTAGATTACTTGTTACTGAAAAAAGTAACGGCGTTAGTAACGCCATTACTTGTAATGCCGTTATTCCCATCACTGCCTGCACTACACACTGACGAGGTACTCTTTGTTCACATGTATGCCTGTGTAAGATGTCATATGTTAATGAACCTATGCATATTGATGTAACCACAATAAAAGGCAGTGCTACAGGGGAGCTGACTGAGAGTGACTGGGGTTCGAGCGGCAGGAACAGCGCTCATCTCAGTCAACTCCCTCGTGCACGAGATCACACAAAGAGCTCTGGTGACTTGTGTCTTGCTTTTGCTAGTTGCAGTAAATTGCTTCGGCTGTTCCAGCAATAGGTTTGTGCCAACATAAACCTAACAACTGTGAACTCCGCTCTGTAGCGTGGGCAGTCATAATGAAGCAGGTCATTTTATTTTGTAGATTCAAGCTGCTCTTCATATTTTTGGCCACCAGATGTCACCAAAGATGACTGTGTTGAAAAGCTTCGAGTAATGAACACAAGCTTCAATGCTTCAGAAAGCTTCATTTGGCCATCACTAATAGTGATGGGAATTCCGGCTCTTTTTGGAGAACCGGCTCTTTCAGCTCGGCTCACTAAAAAGAACCGGCTCTTTCGGGTCCCAACTGGCTCGTCGGGTTGTTTTGTTGCTTTAATTAATTTATTATCAACAACAATATAAAATTATGCACAAAAGAAATTACTAATGTAAAAAAAAAACGTGGATTTATTTATATGTTTACATACGGTGGCCCCTAGAGACAAAGCACGTACAAACTCCAAAACACGTGCTTGTGAAATGGGACGGTCTAGCCTCCGTCGCGCTGCCCAGGTTGCCTTGCAACCATGATAGCTGGAAACGTGTGGTTGACAGAAATGAAGGAGAACATATTTTGTTCATTTGTTTGTTTCTACACGAGCTTTGTGTGATTTAATAAGTATCTGAGGCTGAGACCACAGGACTGTAAAACATGATTGTTGGGCTTCATATCTGTACTGAACAGTCATTTAGGATTAGCTAGTAAATAACAATTAGAATGAAGAGTAGACTGATATATGAAATATTCCTTTATTGGGTGAGAAAATCAGACCATGTCATAACTGCTTTAAGTCATACAGAATAGATATCAGAGCCTTAAACAGGCTGACTTCTGCTAAATGGGTCAAACTGGGCAGAAAGTATACAAACACATAACATCCTTATAGAATATGATGTAACACTATAGATCAACTTACCTCAGAATATATAAAGCATATAAACAATTACAGTAATATGATGCAACAAACACAGCAGTGCTACTAATCCAAAATACTCAAAGCTTCATAGAACTGAAACAAACATTTATTTTTAGCTCCATTCTGCTGCTGATACATACTTTAGGTTTCTGAATATTAAACTTGTTGCTGCCTTTCATAGTGTGTAACTTGAAGGCCCTGAGTACTTTCTCCCACACTGAAAACACTGGGATGATAACATTATTTGAACATTACCTAATAAGACTGATTCAGGACAGACAATTAGTTATGTTAAACTTTCCTAGCAGTCCTTCACAAACAGGGAACAGTCTGTCTATTCTCTCCATCTGTCAGCTGCTGCTGGCTCTTCCTCCTCCTCTTCCTCACACACTGCTGAGTTTGTCCTGGTGGATCATCAGGGGTGCAAAGCCTCACAGATGATGTGCAGCAGTGGGTCCCTCAGTCTGTCCTCACTCTGGACACTTGCAGTTGTCACACATGGAAATCAAATGTGTGATAAGCTGCAGGATTCAAACACAAGTGTAACTTATAAATACATGTTCATACTTTTATTGCACAATCAGAGAGAAAGAAACAGAGAGAGAGTGCAGGACAGACAGACAGGTGACAGTCTCAGGTGTACACACTGCTACAAAACAGCACAAGAGAAGGAGGATTTAGTGTTTGTGTTATTACGAGTGCTGAACAAGAAGAGTTCCAGATGGTACAGTGGACACATGTGTGACTCCTGTGATTAAAGCATCTTTCTTTCAGCTTAACGAGTGAACCGTCAGCTCGTTCAAACACACGTTAAAGTCCGTTTGGCTCGACACCACCGAACAGAGGCAGCAATATAACATAGCTAACATTAACAGTGCAGTGAATCCTGCTTGTGCCGTCATATTCAGGACTGCAAACCGAGCAGCATCACTGACTTTCAGCTTGTTGTGTTTGTGGATATATGACTGACTTTAATTATCCATAAAATCATCACATGTCTGTAAGACTATATTACAGAGATGTGACTATTATTTTAAAGGCTTTAAAACCAAGTAAACGCTGAACGTACAAACATCACTAATGGCAAATAACTTTGCCGACATGTGGCCAACAGTAATGTTTTAATGTTTTTTATTATTAAACATTTGCACATAAATAAGTGACATATTATTCAGTACTTACTTTTGACAGTTTACTCTTCGCAGCTCCGCTTCTGCCGTCTGCGGCAAAATTATCCACACCGACTGCCGCGCTATGAATTGTGGGATATGTTGGGCCACGAAGTCTACACCGCCACGTCCTTAAAATTCAGGGAAATGAAGGACGCATTTGAGGGCCGCATTTCGAGCAGCCTTTGAATTGGGACAGCCTTCGTCGCGTCGCTGTGATGTAATCGGCCTTAAAATGCAGCCTTTAAGGCTGCAGACCCTGAATTGGGATACCGCCAATGAGACGAGGGAAGCAAAATGAGACACACTCACACAGGACAGGGACTATCAAAATAAAACAGGAAACACACGACAGGCACAGAGGCACACTCTTGACACTGAATAGGACAAACACGGAGCACAGGGACAGGACAGGAGTAACAAACTGCCACATAAGACACGACTAGGGAGCAAGAAAATAAACATGACAGAATTAGACCTACACTAAACATCAGGGGCACAGGAACAAAACCCAAGAACTAGAAATCACAAAACAAAGAAAAACTAGAGAGCTAGAAATACAAGAAAGAAACCAAAACACTAGCAGTCATAAACCATGATGAACTCAAAGATTATTAATAACACAGAACACAAATAAATCCTTGTTTTTACATGTGATCTATGTAAGCTGAGACCAATGAACTAATGATCACGGTATTCAAAATCAAAGCTGATATTTTCTGAATTTTTCTGTCAGTAGTACTATGGTGCATTTATTTTTATATGATTTTACTGTAGTTAAGCCACTTCCATTATGAAATAATTAGTACTTAATGTGAATAAAAGTGCTCAGAATGACTTGTAATAGTTTTGGTGATCCTGTGACCGGCTGCCAAGACTGGCAATAGGGACATGGAATGTCACCTCTCTGGTGGGGAAGGAGCCTGAGTTAGTGCGTGAGGTTGAGAGGTACCGGCTAGATATAGTCGGGCTCACCTCTACGCATGGCTTGGGCTCTGGAACCAGTCTCCTAGAGACGGGCTGGACTCTGTCTCAGTCTGGAGTTGCCCCTGGTGAGAGGCGGCGGGCTGGGGTGGGTATTCTAATATCCCCTCGGCTTGCTGCCGGTACGTTGGGGTTTTTCCCGGTGGATGAGAGGGTTTGTTCCCTGCGCCTTAGGGTCGGGGAAAGGGTCCTGACTGTCATCTGCGCTTATGCGCCGAGTGGCAGTTCAGAGTACCCAGCCTTCTTAGAGTCCCTCGGGGGGGTGCTGGAAGGTGCCCCCCCGGGAGACAACGTTGTCCTGCTGGGAGACTTCAATGCTCACGTGGGTAACAACAGCGAGACCTGGAGGGGCGTGATTGGGAGGAACGGCCTCCCTGATCTGAATCCGAGCGGTGTTTTGTTATTGGACTTCTGTGCAAATCACAGTTTGGCCATAACGAACACCTTGTTCGAACATAAGAGTGTCCATAAGTGCACGTGGCACCAGGACGCTCTAGGCCGCAGGTCGATGATTGATTTTGTAATCGTATCACCAGACCTGCGACCATATGTTCTGGACACTCGGGTAAAGAGAGGGGCTGAGCTGTCAACTGATCACCACCTGGTGGTGAGTTGGATCAGGTGGCGGGGGAGGACGCTGGACAGACCCGGTGCACCTAAACGTGTAGTGAGGGTGTGCTGGGAACGTCTAGCAGAGGCCCCAGTCCGCGAGATCTTCAACTCACACCTCCGGCAGAGCTTCAACAGCATTCCGAGGGAGACTGGGGACATTGAGTCCGAATGGACCATGTTCAGCGTCTCCATCGCCGAAGCTGCTGCATTGAGCTGCGGCCGCAAGGTGGTTGGTGCCTGCCGTGGTGGTAATCCCCGAACCAAATGGTGGACACCAGAGGTGAAGGGAGCCACCAAGATGAAGAAGGAGTCCTATCGGGCTTGGTTAGCCTGTGGGACTCCGGAGGCAGCCGACAGGTATCGACAGGCCAAGCGGAATGCGGCTCGGGCAGTGGCTGAAGCAAAAACTCGGGTGTGGGAGGAGTTCGGAGAGGCCATGGTAAAAGACTTTCGGACTGCCTCGAAGAGATTCTGGCAAACCGTCAGGCGTCTCAGGAGGGGAAAGCGGTGCTCGACCTGCACTGTGTATAGTGCTGGCGGAGCGCTGCTGACGTCGACTGAGAAAATTGTCAGGCGGTGGAAGGAATACTTCGAGGACCTCCTTAATCCCACTGACACGTCTTCCGAGGAGGAAGCAGAGTCTGGGGATGAGGGGAATGACCCGCCAATTTCCGGGGGCGAGGTCACTGAGGCGGACTCGTTCCCGGTGGGTGATGGGCTCCGCCAGGGCTGCCCTTTGTCACCGGTTCTGTTCATAATTTTTATGGACAGGATTTCTAGGCGCAGCCAAGTGGCGGAGGGCTTTCACTTCGGTGGCCTCAGAATCTCATCTCTGCTTTTTGCGGATGATGTGGTTCTGTTGGCTTCATCAGGTGAAGGCCTCCAGCTCGCACTGGAGTGGTTCGCAGCCGAGTGTGAAGCAGCGGGAATGAGGATCAGCACCTCCAAATCTGAGGCCATGGTTCTCAGCCGGAAAAGGGTGGAGTGCCCACTCCGGGTCGGGGATGAGTTCCTGCCCCAAGTGGAGGAGTTCAAGTATCTCGGGGTCTTGTTCGCGAGTGATGGGAGAAGGGAGCCGGAGATCGACAGACGGATTGGTGCTGCGGCTGCAGTGATGCGGACGCTGCACCGGTCCGTCGTGGTGAAGAGTGGTGAAGCTCTCAATTTACCGGTCGATCTACGTCCCTACCCTCACCTATGGCCACGAGCTGTGGGTAGTGACCGAAAGAACGAGATCGCGGATACAAGCGGCAGAAATGAGCTTCCTCCGAAGGGTGGCTGGCCTCTCCCTTAGAGATAGGGTGAGAGGTTCGGCCATCCGGGAGGGGCTCAGAGTAGAGCCGCTGCTCCTCCACATCGAAAGGAGCCAGTTGAGGTGGTTCGGGCATCTGACAAGGATGCCTCCTGGGCGCCTCCTGGGTGAGGTGTTCCGGGCATGTCCCACCGGGAGGAGGCCCCGGGGCAGACCCAGGACACGCTGGAGAGATTATATCTCTCGGCTGGCCTGGGAACGCCTTGGTATTCCCCCGGATAAGCTGGAGGAGGTGGCTGGGGAGAGGGAGGTCTGGGCTTCTCTGCTTAGGCTGCTGCCCCCGCGACCCGGCCTCGGATAAAGCGGATGAAGATGGATGGATGGATGGATGAAGCATAATAATATGCTAAAGTCATCATTGTCCATTGGCATAAAGGTGTAATAGATTCAGGTGTAAAACTCACAGATAGTTTTACTATTACCATTTTACTTACTTATTTTTCTTTATTTTCTGACTATCACTTCCTACATTTTACAGAAATATCTCTATTTGTAATAACTGCATAAACACCAAGTCTTTCATTGCAGTTTGCTACATATATCTGCAAGTCAAAGGTGCAGCTGCTGTATTTTGTCTACTTATTAAATTCTGGTTGTGCTTACTGACCTCGAACCAATTTTATGTGGTACACGGCGCTCAAAAATCTGTCAAAAAACATTTTAGTAGGACTTTGGTAAGCTACAAAGCCGCACCGCTTGATGGCTTGTCGGAGCATTACAGCTACCGTAGTCAGGAGCCTCGCGGAGTAATCTGGGTCCTAAACTCCGTCCCCTTCAGGTCCCAAAGTCAAACGAACACTGTGGCATCACTGAGAGGAAAAAACTGTCTAAATTCTTTCATCTTTAATAAAATGATCAGCGTTGCTGCTTTACCAGGTGTAACAATTAAGTTTAACATCCAGGCATCCATGAAAACAGAATTGATTAAATTTAACAGAGTTAGAAGTTAGCAGGAAGTTAGCTCGCTAGCTTCCACCTAAACATGATATAGCATGTTCTGACTGAGAGATTTCTGAAACATTCAAACGTACAGCTCTGCTATCACTTCCAACATAAATGAAGACAGAAAACTAAACAGCAGTGACGTTTGTAGGGTTACTGAAGTTGGGCTGTTCAGGTTGCCCTAACAAACCTAGTTAGCAGCTGTAGCTGTGAGAGGTATTTTAGTGTCTTGAGTCAGCTCCATACCTGGCTGAGAAGGACCATGGGTCAAAGCAGACTCCAGCACCTGGCTGTGATGTCAGTTGAGAAAGATGCTTGAGAGACTTGACCACCAAAATGTGATGGACAGATTTACCAACCTCAAGGTGAGGCGACATAGGTTAAAAGAAAAGAAAAAATCTGCAGGGCCATAGTAGTATCTGCAGTAAAGATCTTTTCATACACTGTATACATTGTACCATAGGCCAAGGTGTCTCAATTTTTCTAATTTTTTAATATTATAATAATATAGGACTTCTACTTTTGCAGTGTATTTTTATCTATCTGTATTATATTATACAAACACATTAAAAGTGAATCTCTGTCCAAAAAATGCACTCAGTTTACTTTTTACTCACTGTGAGCATCATTCATTATTCTCCAGCAGTAAGTAAGGTTAGGATATGTATTTTTTAAAATTCCAATCCATTCTCCTTTGGCAGCATTTAAATAACCTTTATCAGATTTGATGGTTTTGTTACAAACTTTTCAAAAAAGTGTTTTGCTTTTCTTTCACAAATGTGGGGATTAAATAGTGTTAAAATGTACAAAACAGTGATGTCATGTTTTGTAACGAGGACCCAGGCACAGAGAGACTTGATGAATTTAAGAATCTTATGATTTAATAAAGAAATTTGCAGACTTGCACAGAGAGGGTAAAATTATGACGACTAATAATGGAGATGAAGACAACAGACGACTAGGACAGGGAGGAACAGGGGTTTAAATGCACCAAGGAGACAGTCAGAGGGAACTCGGGACAACTGGAGACATTTAAGGATGCAGGGACTGACAGAGACGGGGAAGAAGTCTCATCGTGACTAGTAAAGTTTACCTTGCCTGGATGGGCAGCTCTCTGGGTGCTCAGCACCCCCAAAGCTCTGATCCTAGAATCGCCCCTGAACCAAAGGGCAAATAACCAAAGCACATGTACATCTAATAAAAGATATAAATATTGAAACACTTGAAACACTCCAGCATTATCCTTTATTGAGGGATCATTTGATTTTACACTTTTACCTAAATCTGGCTCCTGTTTTTGAAACAGATCAACACATGCACATATGATAAAATAACCAGTTTCTCTCATTACATTTCAAACAGGACAGTGGTAACAGCAGCAGGCTATGGATAATGTTAAGTTTTAGATTTTAAATAGGCTATATAAATTTCAATGGGAGCAACAGGACGATCAAATATCGCTGAATTTACTACAGAGTAGGACAGGGTAGCAAACATAGGCGGGAAACACGTTTTCAACACAGCAGGTTACCTGGCTGGGTGTAATGTTTTTCAGCTAAAAAGAAACATGGTCTGACTCCTACCTAACTATATAAAGAGTAACTGAAGGTTAAATGCAGCTAATATGCCCTGTTTTAAGCCAGGCACTTATGCATCCGCTCTGCTGTATCTCAGGTCCCAGCCACTATAACTCTGGCAGCAACACGCCAGAGCCAGAGGAGGAGGGAGGCTGGCTGGAACAAACCATTTTGGGAGGGGGGTAGGGTTATCTATAGTTTTGTTGTTAAAATGTTCCATCTCAATTAAGTACTGTATGCTTTTTATATTTTTAGTAGTGTGTCCCACAAACAGCAAATATTGTCCAAAAAAAGTAAGAAATCTTTGGGGGTGCTTTGATTCATTCAACCCAAAAATGGGCTAAAATCGCCCCTGTTCTGAAGTCTTAATTCAGCTCAAGATGCTGTAGATTCCCGTTAGTAACACTTTCGGTCCGCTAGTAAAACGTAGTTCTATTAATCTGCACTCGTTTACTCTTGAACCAGAACCAGATGTAAGTCCCAAAAAACTGAATTGTAGAACTGAAACTGAATGGTGAGAAGTGAATCTGAAATTATTCAAGAGCTAAATTTTTAAAAGATAAAATACGGTTTCAAAGCAAATGAATTCATTTTCAAAATATAAAATTCAATTTCAATTTAGTGATGATCATTTTCAAACTAATAAATTGAATTTCAAATTAGGCTAATTCAAATTCAGTTTGTAAAAGCATTTATTCAAGATACAATTCAGATACAATCCGAGCAATTCAAATTCGAATTTAACTTATTCAAATTCAGTTTCTGATGGCACAGATTTCTGCCCATACAGCTGCCAGAGGATTCAACATTACTGAATCAATGGTACCCGAAAAATACAATACTATTACTTGAGTAAAGAAGCATTTCTTCAACTTTTGCAGCAGTATTTTGTAAATAAAAGAAATGTACTTATACTTAAGTTACCAGTGTGTGTACTTTATCCACCTATGGTTGTAACATTGTAACACAACAGTAACACATTTAAAATGTCCTTATTGATGATGTCAATTTATTTTTACTGTACTCCATTTGACCTTTTGTATACATAAATAGGTCAAAACACAACAACAATTAGCGAGCGGAAGAATTAAATAATGATTGTGACATAAATAAAACAAAATAAAAAGTTATGCTAAAGCTTAACAAAGTTAACATAACAATAACAGTATTAAGTACATAAGCTGCTGTTAACTTTTTAACAATAAAATTAAATATCCGAAAATATATCGACACAGTTACTCTTCTTTCTTTTTTTTACTGTGCCTTATTTAGCATTCAAACTCTTCTGTAAACAAGTTAGAAAACTGGCTCCTCTAGTATTTGGTGCAGGGCAAGAAGTAGCTGTTCCTCAGCACACGGTACAGCCTCCCGCTCCACATGGCATACTCAAACATTTGTGGTCCACTGTAGAGGTAGGTGTACCCTGCAGAACAGAGATGCTACATGTTAGTGCTGCATAACAGACCAGAGGGCTTTTTAAATATGTTAAAATAGCAATCATTCATTACATGTAAACTCAAAAGATAAAAACAGAAATATCAAAAACAGAAATCATTGTCTCGTTTCAGTGGTCTTCAAGCCTGAATTGCTGCTCACCTCCGTGCTGCAGAGCTGCAGTCACTTTGGAGGTCATTCCCAGGAAGGTCTCATCCACCTGTTTGGGGAATCCCTCATCCATCTTCTTTGTGGCCTCATCATAACTGGGAAGAGAAAAATGTGTTTAGATTCATTTAACATTTGTAATACAACTAGTAAGCTGCCGTATGGAAATCGGTTGCCTAATTTTCTCAGATCTTACTGGAACACACCTGTAGTATTCACTGCCTACAAAGAACAGAGTCTTCCCACTTTGTTCGTCATAGAGGGCCGCATCAACTTTCTTCACTGTTTTGGGCAGACCAAAGCTGGATATTGGTTTAGGATAGCCACTTACAAGATCATAGCCGCTGAAAGCCCACACCTTATGACCTGTGAACAAACAAGAAGTAGACTTTATAGTAAATCTATGTAAAGGCACAAAAATGCTGACTTGAAAAAAGTGCTACATTAGGTGGAGACTAGGAAAGCATACCTTTAAAAAGTAAGACATGATCTGATTGTTGGCTCTCATAAGCAGCATCAATGTCCACAGGGGCATTGGGCCAGAAATTTGTGATGAGAGTTTGCTGAGGTGTGTTGCTCTGAGGGTGGTTGCGCCAGAAGAATCTGTGAAGACACACACAGAAAATGTACATTAATGTAAATGTTTAATCAGCCAATCCCAGAAGCTCAGGTATTCAAGCATTCATTTTGTGATACCTGTCCTTGAAGAAGAGCATCTCTCCTCGCAGTGTGGCAACAGCATCCAAAACCATTGTTGAATCACAGGCATCAGGAGTAGTGGGGGCTGTAGGTCTAGGCCCAACAGGATTTGGATTTCGACCTGGAGGTAATTTAATAAATATGACATTGCACCTATGTTGTAAAATTATTTATGCACAAGTTCTTCTAAGATTTTGGTCAAGTCAAATATTTTTAATTAAAAAAATGAATTTAGCACTCACCATAGAGGGACTGGATGCCATTAATGTCATCCTGGGGAAGAACATAGGTGTCAGGGTTACTGTATGAGTACACTGGGTACATGAGAGCACCAGGGTCCTCGGAGTGAGACAAGCCCAGAGAGTGACCAAATTCATGGGCAGCAACCATAAAGAGGACGTAGCCTGAAGTAGAAAACACAGAATGACAATTGGTTACAGCTTAGGATAACTCAGGTCACACACTACAGAGTAATAATTTGGACACCAAAGTTCGTAAAAGTAATAAACAAACTTACCTGTGTTTGAGCGGAACGTGAACGTTTCATCTTCGTCAAAATGGGCATCCCCTCCGATGCCAGCACTGGGAGCAAAGGCGTGGGCGAGAGTGCCATCAGGGCCATCAAAGGGGTAATAATCACCATGTGCTGTTAGAAGATAGTAGTTTTAGAGTTGGCCAAACAAAACACAGAGACTAAAAAAGTTTACTGTTCCTGACTGATAGGTGAGATGATCGTGCAATAATACAATAAAAAAAATTCCGTGATTATATTACTTAATGTTAGACTCACCTCCACGACCAAAAGAGATCATAATATCAGCAATGCCACTGTAGATCCTTGTGAACCTCAGTGGAGTGACTTTGGCCCACACCTGCAGAGCTTTGTCTATGGAGTCATCCACCTCTGCCACAGACATGTCAGGTGTGTAGTTCTCTATCCTGCAGAGCAAAACAAGAAAATCCACATCCAAGAAAATCATTAGTGTGGTCACATTTTCTCACGTTGTGTGTTATGTTGTATCTTTAGATCATTCACCTGTATGTGAGGCTGTTCTTCTGCCATTTGAGGTTGTTTCCAAAAGTGGAGAAACGAGCGACCTGTTCATCGGGAACCCCACAGCGGGGCTTCTTCATCATGGCCAAAGTGTCAGCATCCAGAGACCCGGTGATCTGGAGACCAAAGAATCTCTGCATCTCAGCCAGCTTCTTGTTCAGTGGGCTGATGCCCCTTCTGACAGCTGGACCCTCCTCCTCTGTGAGGTTGAAGAATTTCGTCAGGTAGTTCTGGAAGAGAGAAATATTCAGAGCTTTACCCTCAAATATCTGTCAGCATGTTTAAGCTCAAGGAACAAGACAAATAACAACATGGGATGGACAATTACGAAGTTAATCACAAAGTTTGTCCACCCCAGCCTATGCCAAAAAATAAAAAAGAGCCAAGTACACATACCTTTGCAAAACTTTCATCTTGTCCAGTAATCTGAGATACTGGCATGCAGTAAACTGCTACTGCCAGACCAAGCAGAATGCTCAGAGTCAAAGTCTTCATGCTTCCTCGTTGTGTGCAACTTGTGTCTCAGTGCTGGGAGAAGCTGTTATATAGGCTGGAGTTTGGATGTGTTGAGCAACTATCTGCCGTCAGTGACTAAGGAAATGATCCTTTTATGGAGGAGAGGGGAACTCTGGCTGTGATTGCTCATGACAGTGTTACATGTACAAAAAAACAAAACAATGATGTTGCATCATTGTTGCAGTTTGCAGAGGAAATTGTTCATGAGAGAAAGATTAGAAGAGCCCCAAAATCTGTATTAATCAGATTTTAGTTCATTTGATTTTTATTCAGATCTGACCTCCATGTCCCACAGTGTGTAGAAAATCAAACTGCATTTAATGATTTTATGAAGCTCACAGAAGCTCAGTGACGTCTCTTTATGAAAGTTCTAGAAATAAAATTAAAACTTTTCATATTTTCAAGCTCTTGAACAAAGAAAACAAACATCCGTTTTTTCTTTTCCAGAATTGACCTCATAGCTGATTTACAGCAGATTTAATCACATATTTGAGGATTTTCTTTGTGTGTGTGTTTTTTTCCAGAATCATCATTATTATTATTATCACTTTATTTTAATTATTTTCCAGAGCTGGTTTCCTTCTTTCAGCTTAGCTGTTATTATTTAAAAATTAGTTTTCTCAGTGGTATTTGGTATCTGGATTTAAGAAGCTCAGAACAGTTATCACAGTGTATGTAGATGTTCTAGTGTTATTAAACACTATCACCTATGTTTTCTTGGAATGGATGTGTTAACATAAATCTAATATTCTGTCAAACACTGCATAGAGGAATTGAAAGGGTTTTTTTCACTATACACACTTTGTTTTTTGCATGATCCAACATGATTCCAAATGAAAAGAAGTATTTTGCCAGGAATTGGTCACGGAGGGTTTAAAGTGCTGCACATCACGTACAGGAAAGGATTATTAATGTTGGCATTGTCATCATTTCTGTTACAAAAACATTAAAGTCAGTTTATTCTACACATTCAATAGTGCCCAACCGCACAAAGTTTTGGAAACTGGAAACTTTTTTTTTCTGTGAGTCAACTGCAGGTGGTTATTTTCCACCTTACCTGTAATTATCCACCAACCACTATGTGTCAGTGTTATAGGCAAACTACATTTCTGTCAGTGCTACACCATACTGGACACAGAGATGAATAGTTTTGACTTTATAAAGTAATGTTCAGCCTCAGGTAAATTAGGCAACAGCAGTAAAAAGAGACATTCACACACACACACACACACACATAGTGAATGTGTTTCAACAGAGAAGCAAAGTTTTTTTAATCAGGAAAATGACATTTTTTCTTTGCTAAGTAAGAAATAAATCACTCTGATGGAAAGACACAAGCTTAAAATACATTTATGTTTAGCTGAATAGCTCTAGACCACTGTTGATGTTAATATAGAGAGATTTAAAATTAAAATTAGCAGCAAAATTAGATTAAAACACACATTTCAAATCACAAAAACTGTACAATTCCAATATTACATCACTGCATTACACACTGAGGTAAGACTAACCACACACCAACCACTTCCCACTTCTGTTTTCTGTTCGATACATTGTGGTCATTACTGGGTGTAAAACTTTGTGTCTGTATGCAAAGCACCATCAAGCTCCAGGGGAAGCATTACTTCACTCATCTCCTCTCTGTCACTGTTTCATTGCCTTCCTTTACTTCACATTCCAGCAGCTCATTAACGCGGCTGATGGAGAGCACGCGTTTGAAGTTGGAGTCGTATTTGTAGTCAAGGTTTCCTTTGAAGAAGTGCACAGATCCTGTAGGGGAATCAATATTCATTTAGATTTTGAAACTTAGTCAAATGAATTTTGGCAAACTGTGTTTGCTGTATTGGGCAAGGACTGTCTGTGTACAGTGCATTCAAAAGTATTCATAATGAAAAGATGTAAGAGCCTTGGATAGTATTGCCTTAGTTTTAAACCTTTATACCAAGTGTTAGTGTAAATGTACTGTAAATTTTGTTGGATTGAATTTCTTTTTATGAGAAATTGACATTTTAAAGGGCTGAAACAGAAAGGTGACGTAAGTACCATCATAGAAGACAGCTGCATCTATAGGCGTTCGGATCCCTGGCCACTGCTCCTCAATAGACATTGGTGATCCCTCCATCCACTTTTGTTCTTCGTTGTACCTACATTATCACACATAATAATAAAATATAATAGTGATTTTAGAAAAGCAGAGATTAATGTCAGTTTTTTCTTGTTTATGGATGACAACATTTCCTTGGGAAGTGTGATAAACTACGTGACTAATTTACTTAAAGCAACCTTTTGATGACAAATAGTCAAGTTGGTGACAGCGGTTGATTCTGCAAACGCTTGTACTAGAGATGTGTAATTTTGTATTACCTCAAAGCGTAAGCAGGAAGCCTGTCTGGTCTAGACTGGTTCTCATGTAATGATGTTCTGTTTCTATGTGTGAAATAATAACAGTACTCACGCATAGCCATACAAAATACTTTAAAGAAAATTTAAAAACTGTGGAATGATGGCTGCTGTCAGTGCACCGCTACGTAGATGAAATGTATTTGAATTAATCTATACCTGCTAGTGTTTTTTCATTTCCATCACAATGTTCTTAATCTGAAGGTTTAAAATAGATAAATGGGTCACAATCCTGTTTAGAGACCTCTCTGTGTGACCCATTTACTAATACAAAATATGCAAAATATACAAAATACATACCAAAATATGATGGTTATCAAATCTGGGTTAGTTATGATACAATTCATGATATAACAAATCATTCATAGAAACATAGAGAAACATAAATGACACCATTACTAATGATTTATAAAAACTTTACGTTTCAATTCAACTATATAAGTTTCACTTACTGTGCGTAAACCATATATTAGTAATGATCCTAAGATCCATGCAAAATGATATTGAGAATCCAGGTAGGCTGTGCAGGTGGTCTCACATCATCCTGCCATTATTAGCCACCAAAGGGAGGACAGGATTGTGTTTTTGGTCCTTGGATATTTCTAATATAAGTAATAAACACAGTTCTATGTACTTATATCAGTATAGGGTGGACATGACACAGATATTCTTTGGCTCTTTTCCAACTGAAATCCTGCCTTTGAGATTCTTTGGGCATTTACAGTCTTAAATAGTCATCCTATTACAGCTGAAGTTTTTTCAGAGGATCTGGTAACTGATGTTTGCTGCATTGTAAAAACCTACAAATTGTTTTAAAATATAGGCAACTTTTCTTATTTGTATTTACTTCCTTGGATAGAGTGAGTGACATGAGTATATTTGTACGTAGGTGGTCAGCATAAAGACTTTATGGCTTTATGATCTCACATACCTCCAACACTCGTCACCAGTAAAGAACAGAGTATAGCCCTCATCTCTGAAGTGAAGAGCAGCATCTACAGATTTTATTCTGGAAGGAAAGCCCAAGGTTGAGATGCTTCTAGGGAAACCTTCCTCAAGCTTCAGCTGCCTCAGCATCCAGTACTGATTACCTGAAACAAAACCACTATAATTACTCATGTATTTTAAATCTACAGCCAGATACTATACCGATGGTTTCGCAGATGTTTTTTTTTTTTATTTTTCTTTCTTTACCTTTAAAAAACAAAACAACATTTTCCCACGTATTCTCATAAACGGCGTCCAAGTTGGCCGGTACAGTCTCAGGCCAAAGACTGCTAATCAAGGAGACACGCATTTCATCAAATTCAGGATGTTTGCGCCACATAAACCTGAAAAGCAGGAAGGCTATCTCAAATGAATATTCAGTTTTCCTGTAATCCTTGGACCAAAGAGACACACAGAGAGAATTATGTCCAGTAGTGCACAGATTTACATGCCTGTCTTTGAAAAACAAAACTTCCTGTTGTAGGTCTGTTACTGCATCAAAGGACAAATACGGATCACATTTGGTAGGTGTTTTCGGAGGAGGCCTCTTTGAGGTTGGATTGGTTGGATTGACTCCTGTACACAGCAGAGAGGAACAGAAAAAGACATGTGATTACCCCTGAAAATAAAATTTTGTAAATATAAAAAAAAGGAAACACAGATTTAAAAAAAAATTATCAGCAAAGAAAGAGAATAATCTAAAATATAACATGTGAACAGATATTAAATAACTGATGGTGGCCAGTTTATAATGGTTTAGAGCCAATCAGTATTGCAGGAAGTTTACACATAACAAAATGAAGCTTATGCATAAGTTCAATAAGGCAGATCTGTAATCACTAATCTGGCTGCTTTACTGGGTGTTGGGCTTCTTTTCTGTCGTTTACGTGTTTACCACTTTCCCATGCTGACAAGCTCAATATTTACACCCTTACTCTAATCCAGTCATCTTCTTGCCTGCCTTCTTTGAGCCAATCAACCTCTGCTTTCACACCCTCTTTCTTGCAACCCACCTCCTCCCCATCTCCATCACAGACACATTAGCCAGACCTCCATTCAAGCCTTAGTCTTCATCTTCACCAGCTAGACTCCAGCGCTCCTGTCCTAACGTCTACTCTAATTGCCAAATACCTTAATTTCTCTCTCTCAATAAATTATGTTCCAAGTGACCTCTCCTTGTTGAATTATTACTGGATTGAATGTTTAATCCAAAACCAGCCAAAATTCTTGTGGCTGTTCTTTTTTTCTTCTTCTTCTTATTTTATGTACAAACTTTCCATTTTAAAACATCAAAGTTATTCAGAGGCTAGCAGGCTTTGCTTAATATCTTGTAATGCAACTAGTAAGCAACATTTCTGAGCTCAAGCAACGAAAGTATCCCGCAGCAACTCACCATACAGTTTTTGGATGTTTTTGACATCATCAAAAGAGAGCTGGGGCTCATAGTTGGGGTCAAAGTTATATGCTGGGTACATGATAGCTCCAGGATCAGATGAGTGGGACAAGCCAAGTGCGTGGCCAAATTCATGGATTGCCACAGCAAACAGGTTGATACCTGGAGCAGGAGCGCACATCATATTAGTACTTGTGTGATGCAGGAAGGTTGTAACACAATAGGCCCACTCATGTTTCACTAATTCAGTCTACCAAATATGTAACTGATGTAAAGTGCACTGTATTTCAGTAATACAACAACTTGAAAAAAATTGTAGCACATGCTTTTAAATTGTTTTTTTTTTGTTGTTTGGTTTTTTTGTCCTGAGGTACCGGTAGAATTTAAACTCCAGTCTTCATCAGAATCAAAGTGGACATCTCCACCGATGTGAAGCCCAGGCATAAAGGCATGAGCCAGGACTCCTCCTCTGCCATCAAAAGGTGAACCATCGTTATGATCTGCAACAACACGGTGCTATTATTGTATTACTCAGTAAGTCCTTTATGCCCTGTTTCACCACCTGCTTCATTATCGTACATGAATGAGGAGAATGGTGTCTTTAAAGCTTACCTCCACTATAGAAAAAGATGTCAATGTCAGCCACTTCCATGTTCCGGTTGCGAAATTTCAGAGGTGTGACGTTGGACCAGAGCTTCCATGCTCTTCTGAAGACTTTCTGAGCCTTAAGTGCTGGGATGGGGAATTTTTTGCCAGCGATCCTAATGATAAAAATTCACCATTAAATGGATTCACCTTTGCTAATGTGACATATTGAATTTGAATGCTTTTTATGTTATTTTGAGAGACTGACAGTCTTAAAATTCTGAACAGTCATTCATGGTACTCAGGCACTTAGGCCTACTTCAATCTGCTGTCTCCAGCCATAACATAGCTGAAACCTGGTAGATCATTTATTATCCTGCTATATTTTTTAATGTGTCCAGTACTGAGTTTTATAACGAAAACAGCATCAGACTCACGTTTGAGGCTAACATTCTGATCAGCTTCAGCTGTACTTTGTTAACAGCTAAGCTAGTTAACGCTGTAAACACTAATTTTTTGAAGTGACAGTTACAATACTGACCACAGAAGTCAGTCTTATTATTTCTAACCTGTAGCTGATCCTCTTCTTCTTCCAGCGAACTGTTTCTCCAACGTGCTCCACATCTGACAGTCCACAGCGCGGCTTCTTCATCACTGCTAGAGTCTCTTTGGTGAGCTCTCCACTTGGAGGCAAACCAAAATACTGTTGCATCTCCCGCATCTTTGTCTTCTTATCACAGGATCCGGTAGTCGAATCATCATCTTCACTTATGTCGGCGGTCCTCTTCTGTCTTTCTGCCTTGGGCTGGTAGCCGTAAAAATGGCGCAGATATTCCTGAAGAAAATATTCCTCAAGTAAATCAGTTGAAATAAACATCTTTACATTGCTGTGAAAAACTGTTTCCCCCCGTCATTTTGCATTTTCAACACATTTAAATGACAATTCACTTAAAATTATAACACACCTGCCTTCACCCATTAGCTGCAGCTAGCCAGTGTTAGTGAAACTTTCTATGAAATGCATCTGACATTGTGGCGCCCTGAAACTTTGCAAATATAGAATGTAATGTAATTTGGTGAAGCAGACCCTCCTCAGGTGATAAAACATACACTAGGTATGATCCTTCGTATGTTAAAGTTCTGTTCTCCACCTTTGGTGTACTACTGTATGTGGAGTATCTAATGTATGTGGCTAGTCTCTAACCAGATATATAGGATGCGATTAGGAAGAATGACAATGTCAGTCATGGCGGGGCAACATGGTGGCTCAACAAACTGGTGCCCACTCCTACATATATATATGTATGTGATGGATTAACTCAGAATTTATGAATTAGTATGTGATGGATTAATTCAGAATTTATTGCTGGTAGTCATAATTACACACTAATCGATGGATATTTATGAGTACAACAACCCGTATTGTACTTTTAACAACTGAGTTTATCATTAAAAACTACATTTTGTATTCACTTGGGTCATTTTTTGTCTAACATTACAATTCATTTGATGATCTGAAACATGTAAACGTGACAAATACACAAAAAATAAGGAATGGTGGGTGGGAAAATGCTTCTTTTCATAGCACTGTATAAAGTACAAATGTTCACACATTACCATTGTTGCTTTGGAGGAACACAAATGCTCAACCACCCCTAAAATATCTTTACTGTGACACTTCTGGGTCATTTTGACCCAGTATTTTGAGTTTCCTGTGTTTTGGTTTCTATTTGTATTTTTGAACCCCTCTGTTCTGTGTGTTTCCTGTTTTACTTTGAAGGTCAGTGTCTCAGGTTTGATTACTCCCAGCCGTGCTCCCCTTGTCTGTCTCATGTCCTTGTTACTGCCATTTGTATTTAAGCCCTGTGTTTTCTTTGCTTAGTGTCGTGTCGTTAAAGTTTGTTCACACTCTTTGTGCTGTGTCTCCTTTCTTCGTGTCCCAAGTATTCTTAGTTTCGAGGTACCTGTTCGCCAGTTTAGGTTTTACTTCAGTATTTGAGGTAATAAAGCTGCGCCCTAAGTTAACTCTCTGTTTCGGAGTCCTGTGTTTTGGGTCCTTCATCCTGCCTGCCACACAGCTCAGCCATGACATTTACAGTAAGAATTCCAGAAATGTTCTCAGACGTTTAATGATAGTACAGTGCAGAAACACTTTAGCACTCAAGTAACTGCAGGTGTCAACATCAGACACGCTCACACTTAAGACTGCACACCCTCCACTGCTGCTCTATAAGTACCTGTGTTTCATACTCTGCCTTAGTAGAAGCATTGTTATTAATATAACTAACTCCAACCAGGAGCACACTTAAAATGTATTTTTAAGATTGGTAGTAACTAAATGGTTCATAAAAGATTTGACAAAGATGTCTTTTAAAAAGTTATTTTTAAATAAAGCCAAATTCTGTTATTGAAATCAGCTTCAGCATGAACATGGCACTTAAACACACAATTTCTTGTGTCTGGCGAGTGCTCTAACAGTGTCATTTATTCAGTGCTGCTGTCTCCCGGCTGCTGTGTTACCGTGCAGTCAATGTTTTCCTCAGAAGTGGTTCACAGGCATTGACAGGGCACCCTCATAAAGAATCATTATCAGTGCACCACATTTTGCTTCAGGTGAGGCATCACAGGTGAAGACAAGCCAAAAAGGAATTAGTTATCCATTCAAGTCATTATAGAAAAGAGATTTCTAACGACTTATTATTTTGGAAGAAAGAGAAGAGTTGGTTGGTTAAAGTCATTAAAATAATTAACTGTCTGTGCAATAATATAAAACTATATTATAATTATATATTATGAAACAGTCTGTACAGTTTTTTAAAACAACTTTTAAACCATTTATCAATATTAAACTGTTTTTTGCAGTGCCTGTAAACCTAAAATGACAGTTTCTTAAAGAAAAAATATTATAGTAGAGCACAGTTGTACAGTATAGTACTACTAGCTATTTGTTTTATAGTTTACTTAAAAAAATGTTGATAGTGTAATCTGCACAAATTGTCAATAAGGTATAACTGCATGTCCTGCCCTTCCATTCTTCTCAAAATGTCAGTTTGATAATGTCTTACTCCTTGAAACACACAGTGACAGGATGTCCACTGGTTTCAATTTAGCAAGGCCCCAAATACAGTAAATTCCTAAAAGCAGGAACTTTTGGAACAGTGACATCACCAGAAAGTCAGTACTATGCTTGAAGTGGGGTTCCAGAGTGAACCCCTCTATGAATAAAACAACAAAGACCTACAAATCTAGCAGCATGCCTTCCTTTTTCTTTTTCTTTTTTTAATAGCGATCATATCCTTCAAAAAATTGCTAAATACCTCTGCAAACTCTTGGTCAGCTGCAGATAGTCCAGGAAGAGCTTTCTTAGGCAGATCTGCTATCCGTAGAGGGAAAGGGATCATTAGAGTTTGGCTGGGCATCAGAAGAGTCAGGAAATAAAACCAGAGCATCTTGTTTAACTGTCAAGTATCCCAGCAAGTCAGTATGTGTTTGAGATGCACAGCTGCTGATATACAGCGCTATATCCAAAGCTGTGGCAGGGACCACGTGTTAATTACGTGCTCGTGTCCCAACAAGAAGAGGAAGGTGTCTCAGTACACAGCAGGGTATTCCATAAAGTTTCTTCAAAGACAGACCAGAGCCCTTATTTATAAAGCTTCTCTGGAAAGTGTAGGAAAACAGTCCTAACTGGTCCAAAATTCTCAGTAATGTATTCGTCCTTCTTTTTTATCAACATTCCTGCCATAGTAGCTACTCCTATCGCATCCAGCACTAAATTAAAATCACAACAAGGATGCTACAAAGATTAAATTCAAAATTCTTTAGAATGACTCCATTAAGCATAATCTTGCTGTGGTATCTGCAAAACACTGTCTATGCTGCAAAGAAGAACTTCTTTCAGTTCCTTAGATGGTAAAGTTGCAGTTACAGCTGTTCAGATTGGAGATGCTACTACTTCCAAAGCATCATGATTGGACAATAGAGTGCCAAAGTGGTTCTTGTCCGTCATCCTTAGACATGTTTTAATATCATTTGTGTGTTTTCTATTTCTCTAATTAATCCATTATCCACAAGTTTGCATATTTGAAGTGCTATGGAAAATCCACAATCCACAAATCCATTTAATCATTGTGGATAACCAAGAGTCAACAACTACGACAGCTAGCCCAGAGGCATTGTACTTACCTTTACTGAAATGTCTGCCAGGTGAGAAACAGCCATGCTGTTATCCTGCATTGTTTTTATTTTTATGCTCATGTTTCCTTTAAATAAAGAAAATAATAATGAAACCGCGAATAAAGACAATAAATCAGCTGAAGTGGAAAAGAAATGATGTGAATAGATGTATAGATTATGTTTTATGTTAAAATTTTTAGCTAATGTTGTTGGAACATCAAGCTGACATTTAAGAAAAGCATTAAGAATTCTAAAATAAAATCAAACTGAAATGCACAAATGTTTGAACAGCGACTCGATGTGTGGTTGCGTGTTGATTTCGATGGCTGTTATCTCCTGATGTTATTGTGTTACCACAAGATAACGCTGGCTATGTAGATACGTTTCTGTAATTGCTTTCTTGAGAGATTAGTCTTGTCTGAAATGGGCGCCAAGTGGCAGAGATTCACTGGAAAGAAGTGATGAATAATCGCTTTAAGTGCACCATGTTTTCAGGAGACACAGCACCAACTTGGCCCCCCTCCACATCAACGGGGAGTGTGTGGAGAGGGTCCACACCTTCCGGTTCCTTGGTGTCCTCATCTCTGCTGACATTTCCTGGACAGAAAACATCTCAGCGGTCGTCAAGAAGGCCCAACAGCGGCTGCACTTCCTGAGAGTCCTCAGGAAGTACAAGCTGAACTCCAACCTGCTGCTGACCTTCTACCGCTTGTCCATTGAGAGCCTGCTAACCTACTGCATCAAGGTATGGTACGGCAGCTGCACCAAGGCGGATAGAGTGAGGCTTCAGAGTGTGGTCAAGACAGCACAAAAGATCATCGGCTGCCCTCTCCCCTCCCTGATGGACATTTATTCCTCCCGCTGCCTCAGCAGAGCAGCAAACATCATCAAGGACAGCTCCCACCCTGGCTTCAACATGTTCAGCCTGCTTCCCTCAGGGAAGCGCTACAGGTGCATCAACACAAAAACCCACAGACTCAAAAACAGTTTCTTCCCCAAAGCGATAACCACCCTGAACTCACACATGCACCGATCACACAGCCCCCCACTTCCCACTTCCTCTATGGACCACCACGGTGCAATACCAATTCTATGTGCAATAACTCAACTGTATATACATAACACTATTTATTACATATTACTTTTTTTTTTTTTTTAAATACGGCTTGTATATTGTACATTTTATATATATATATCTTTTTCCCTATGTTAATACTGCCCATATGTACATAGCGCTGGAGAACTGTACCCCCCCCCAGCATGTTTACACTGAGTAGGAGATGCTCTGTATCTCATTGTACAGCTGTATAGTGACAATAAAGGCATTCTATTCTATGTTTTGCTTCAGGTAAGGATTCAAAGAGAAGACAGAGCAGAAATTAGTTAGTCCTCTAATTCTGTTATGACATCAATACTTATTTGTTCATTTATCAGTTTTTACTTAAATGAGTTGGGTAGTTTTAGTCAACAAAGATACGTAACTGTGCCCCTGTAATATTAGGAAACTTCCTGCCAGCTCCATTTGCTCACATTGAAGTGTTCACAGTGTCTGTGAAATATTACTGTAACTTTATGTTGCAATTTTTTTTTTTAGCTTTTTGATTTTCATTTGAGTTTGTTTCAGTGTTCAAAGTGGAGTCTCCCTTAAGAGTATATTGGACCTGCATGTCTTGTCCCTAAATTCAGGTTTCTTGTCTTTCTTGAACAATAACAGTGTGCGAGTTTTGTCATGATTCAGTCACTGCTTGCATCACACACGACTCATTCTAAAAACTGCCGCTGTTGACAGTAGCACGTTTCTTGCTAAATATTGTTCTTGGCCCCATAAACACTGGAAACCACAACTCACGCAGTATAAACACAAAGCAACAATCACCAAAGTACTTCAAAAAATCCATACCAACTAACAACAAAATCACTGATCACAGGGCTATGATTATTACTTTTGATCATTTATATACATTTTGTAAGCAGTTAATGTGTAGAAATATAGTGATGTTATTACAATGAAAGACTACAGCAGCACTTCACTTTGCTATTAAGAACGCAGTGACATGTATTTTAAAGTGTAAAACACAATATGTAGATACAATAAAAGTTACAATAAATTACTGGCAATGTTGTTATTTTACAGTGTATCTAGTGTAATGTGTTACAGTATGATAGTGTCAGCTCATTGTTGTCATTGTAGTGTTCTTGCTTTTTTTTAAAACTGTAACAACATATAAGCTTTGCCATAACTCCTTCACTATGTGCACCTCATAATTATACTACTGCCAGTATATTCATTTTAACAGCTACACTGAATGTGAACACAGGCCGGATGTGATTCATCACTACAGTAATCTTGGCTATGTTTGCACAATACCAGCTAAACCCTAACACAAAGATGCTGGAAACCACAACACACATCCAAACATTAGAATAAAAAAAACCTAAATAAATAACAAAAATAATAATATCAGTGTTTCTTTGTTGTCTTTACAATAAATAGTTTTCTTTCCATTTTTGTTTATTTATTTTTCTTTATTTTAGTTTAGTTTCAGTTAATATCATCTCAATTAGTCTCACATGGCCTATGTTGAGCTATTTCCTGTACATTGTATCTTTTTTTACATTTTATTTTCATTCGTGTTTCAATTAAAAAAATACTTTTCCGCACGTAGTTTTATGTTTTTTTATTTAAGCCCAGTTGGAAAAGTTTAAATAGAACAACTGCACGTGTATTCAGCTAATAAAAAGTGTGTCAGGTTCCTGGATGACGTCAAAGCCAGCAGACTTGCTGGAGGTGCTCTCAGCTCTTTTTAGCTTGTGGACCTCTACAGCAACTCAGGCATTCCCAGCATGAGTCATCTTGGCACCGACAATGCCTCACCCAGATGTAATCTGTGGGACGCCCACCTGAACTAGCAAAACAGCCTCCATGCCGGAACACCTTTTGAGGAGCAACTACTGAGTCAAAGGAAATGGGAAACTTGGGAAAAGTTGTAAATCACACTTATTAGGGCTCGGTTACACATCATGATACTGGCTCAGATATCATCTTGCTGTGCCCACAGGCTTAAACCGGATTTGATAGTTCCAACAAAAACAAATAATAAATGTTGTGCTTTGGAAATATCTGATGATTGTTCCTGATTTAAAGTTAGCCTGGTGATAGTATATAACATGTGTTATGAATGCAGGCGCACATTACTTTGTGCATGACTTTGATAAAGATGAACATATACCCCATGGGAATAATTTATAGTTCTTTCTTCCTCACAGTGTAATAGAGACTATTTAGAACTATCAGCATTTATTTAATGTCAGCTATTAATATCAAAAAGAGTCTTTGAAACTTGAAAGAGACATAGAAACGATCCCAGCCAATGGGATAAGAACGGGAATTTTTACAGACTGCTCACTTCAGTGTTTTCTCCTCTGTGTCACCACACTTGTGGTGCCAGATGTATCCAAACTGAGTGGAATTCCCCTATGGGGGTTTTTTTACAGCTTGTGATGAGGATAATATGACATTTTATTTTCAGTAGCATCCCACATACCACAACCCTACTGAAAAGGATACCTGAATACCACAGTGTTTGTGAGAGTTATTCAGTGTATGTTATACTTTGTTATTGCTACAGAAGAATATTTATTTTATTATTTTACATTTACAATTTTTTT
This sequence comes from Oreochromis niloticus, assembly GCF_001858045.2. NCBI lineage: Eukaryota > Metazoa > Chordata > Actinopteri > Cichliformes > Cichlidae > Oreochromis > Oreochromis niloticus. The sequence goes on from NC_031975.2 coordinate 3,065,989, forward strand.
TCCTGGGGACCCTGTGACACCCCATTGGAGAGCCGTAGGCTGTGGATCTCTGAAGATCTCACTGTTGGGTTTGTAAGGCCATGTTACTCCTAAATTTCTATCTTGTTCAAAGAGAAGATATAAAACAAAGTTCTAAGCTAATCGACCTTAGTGTTCTCCTTTTTTAAAAATAAGAATCGATAAAGAATCAAATCTTAAACAGAATCGAAAATGGAATCGGAATTGTGAAAATCTTCTCAATACCCATCCCTAACACTGACCTACTTGCTTGCTGTTAAATATCAGGATTTCCTTGCAAAATGAATTTAAAGAAAATGCAAGAAAATGCTTAGACAGTTAAAATAACGGGCAAAAGACAACATCAAAGAAGGCACTGTTCTGGCTCAGTACTGGACAAGGACATTTTTGTAGTTTTCTCATTAGAGTGTTTTTAAATCCAACAAAAAAGATGTGACTGAAGTGAGACTTTGTAACTACAGCCTCCCTCAGATAGTGCTTATATCTGGATGGGCTGTAAAAGTGTCCCGGTATCAAAGATCAAGGGTGATGTGCAGAGCTTTATTAACTACAGATATAAAGTTCATGAGTCATAAGATTAAGCTATGTGAAAGAGTTGTTGAATCCAGGTTAAGCCCCACGCCCTCGGTACCGGGGGCAAAAGGGAGGAGATCACGTTTAATCAGTTATAACGCCGGTTGAGAAATATAACTCCAGACATGTGCGGTATCCACAGAAACCTCAGAATCTCAGCTAAAATGTCATATAAACCATTTCTACAACCACCAAACACAGGATATCCACCCATCATCCCTGCAAATTCCACTCTTATCTTTGAAGTGGAGCTTCTGAAATGCTGAGGGTTTAAATTGAGTGTTACTGTTCATTTTACTGTTCACCGAAAACAAGCCGCGATTAAACGAGCAGTTACGTAATGCGCAGAAGTCCGCTAAACACGCAAACGAGAACCAGACAGTCTTCAGACTTCATGTAACCGGTTATAAATAGGCTGGCTAGCTTCCAGGGCTATCACTGCGTAAACACACAAAGTTTGACCACGATCGGACCAAAATTCACCGAATTAGCCGCAAAAGAAGAAAAAAATTAGGCGAGAATAAAATCCACTTCCTTTTTCTGTGTTCCAGTCTCAGTAACTTTGACACAGTAATATCCGCTTTAATATTTACACCTCTGATTAAATGTCCCAAGTGTTAGCTTCATTTTGATACCAAGATTGTAAGGACGGAGTTTGTAATTGCAGAGAAATAATCAATTTAATTTAGGCATTGCATTTTCGAGCAGGAAGCTCAGAAACCCCCTTGGGGCTGAAGAGGTTAAAAAGAGAGGTGACAATCAGCAAGCAGCGCCATGGCTTCATGCAATAAAGACCACTACAGATGTGATGTTTGCCTTATGAGCGTTGATGGAGTATAGAGAAAGTGAGGTGTAGATGTACTGTGTCTTTGTGGATCTACAGAAAGCATATGATAGGGTGCCAAGAGAGGAACTGTGGTAGTGCGTGAGCAAGTATGTGAAGCTGGTGCCGGACATGTATGAGGTCAGTGGTGAGGTGTGTGGTCAGAGTGACAGATGGGTTTTCAGGTTGGGGCGATAACATCAGAAATCTGCACTGAGCCCCTTCTTGTTTGCAATGTTGATGGAGAGGCTGACAGATGAGGTCAGGTGGGGGTCTCCACTGACTATGAGTTTCACAGATGACATAACAAACCCTGGGGGAAAATAGGGAGCAGTTATAGGGAGCCTGGAGAGGTGGAGGTATGTACAGGAGAGAAGAGGAAATTCAGCAGAAGTGAGATAAGATTTTCACTGGGAGTCAGCAGGGAAGGCTGAGATGACTTGGACATGTGCAGACGAGGGATAGTGGATATACTGAACCAAGGATGTTGATTCTACTGCTAGGCAGTAGAAAAATAGACCTCAGAGGAGGTTCATGGATGCAGTGAAGATGCAGAAGATGCTAGGGATTGGGTGAAATGGAGGCAGATGATCGACTGTGGCAACCCGTAAACGTAACGTAAAAACTAGGAGGTTGTTTTTGAGGTGTTTCCTGGTTTATGTCCCTAATTTCTGAACCTGAATTTGAGCAGAATGTAAACTTCCACACTGACTGTGCTACTTCCTACAGCAGACACAGCATAAATAAACTCCTGTGACCCAGTTCCATTGGAAAGCATATCACATCATATGCCCATAAAGGTTTGATGGTGTGATATACTTTGGATGAGAGGTTTTTTTTGTTGTTTTTTTTTTTTTATCTTCCTCCATATTCTTTTCTTCTCTTCTTAGTATTCTGTAGTATAGAATGTAATCTTGATTTCTGCAATCTTTTTTCAGGACTAATCTGGAATCTTTCCTTTCTGTTCCTGATTATTGTTTGTGTTTTGAGGTAAAGTGACTGTAATTATATTTATGAAGAAATCTCTTGATTTCTGACCTTAGTTGCCTTCCACGGGCTTCCTAGTGTTCCTGAGCTGCCTTTTAAAGAACAAATCAAAGCCCTGATCTGGCCTTGAGTTCAGTTTATGGTACAGATATTGGTCTTTAACCCTTGGCTCAACCCATTTTTGGAACTCATATGTTTAAAACTTTGTATCAACTCAGATCCTTTCATCCGCTTAATGTATCATGAATTAAGAGGAAAACATGTCACAGTTGGCTATGATACTTTGTCACTGTCAGTTTTCCAATTACTAATCTGCAACACAGCTGCCAACAGAGCAGCTGTTTTTAATAGTTCATGCATTGTGGTGTGTTGTGGTACAAAATTATAATAACTGTGTCACTGTCCAAAACCTTGGACATGATTATATATGGAAACACCACATCACACATCCTGTACTGAGAGTCAAATTCCTCCATGTAAAATATGCTGAAAATAAAGACACGTATCTGTTTTTGTTATTGTTGTTTTTTTAAGTTAAAATCCTCAAACACCAAGTGGACACATTTGGGCTGTGTGTTACCGATCAGCACTTATCTCATACAGGGAGGTAAAGAAAAGGTGGAACCAACTTTACACTAAGTTCAGACTCTTTATTCAGAGAGGCAGAGTTTTAAATTTATAGTACTATGACCATGCCAAATTTTTATGACATGTGGCTGAACTGTTTTTTGGTGCATGCTCTACCACACACACACACAGACACACACCTTTATTAGATTTCTGGAACCTGTTGGCATTTCACTCAGACAGACTCAAGTGACTAACAAAGGACTCGTTGACTAAAGGGGCAAATCAGTGACCTCAATCAGCGGAAGAAAGGTGGTGACACATTTTGAGATTTGTCACCGTTTATAATCCACACCAAGCCTTCTATCGCTATTATGCCTTACACAGAGGTATAATAACAAACACACTTCCTCAGTGTATGGAAAGTTTTCTCAGCTTCTACATGTCTTTTATTTTAGGAGGTTCCATTTTTTATATGCAAGGTTTTACGTATCAAAAAATTATAATAAAAATCAGGTGCTTTCCAAGTCTTAACATTAGCTCAATACAACTCCAGATGTACAACAACAAATGACCTATTAAACCATGCAGGTGTTATTTAACAAAAAATTAGCCAAAATGCCAAAAAACTAACTACACCCTTATTGTTTCCATGGGAGTTAAGAGGGTAAGTAGCAGCCAGGTGGTGCTCATCACAAGCACTATAAAAACAGACGTTTTGGCAATTTGGTGGTCTGGAGCATTCAGCTGTGTGTTACCACAATGCCAAGGAGAAAAGACCTTAGAGAACCAACCCCTCAGTGCTCATAAATCTGGAAAGGGTCATTTCCAAACAACTTTTTGGAAATTATTTTCATTTTAAGTCTTTCATTTTACAGTGAAAAAAATTATTATTCTACAGTCAAACAAGGTTGTCCAACAGTGACAAGCGAAGCTTAGCCAAAACACAGAAAAACAAAATGTAGCAATGACAAAGTCCAAAACTCAGCCTCACTGAAATATGTTAATATATTGCTGCTAAAGGTGGTTCTGCAAGCTACTGAATAATGGGGTGTACTTTTGGCCTAATGACAGTGTTTAATATGTGGTGCATTCTTCATCTGAAGATGTATTTACCACATTTTTGAGTGTAGATGTGTCACAGTAAACTACTGCTTCACTCTCGGGTTGAATGACTCTAACCGACTCACTAACAACATGGCAATAACACACAATACTCACGATACACATGGTATATTATGATGGAAGTTTGACATTTCTTTTATTTGACAATACATGACATCGTAAAAGACTGGCACACGATCAAAGTACAACAAAAACCATGGCAGAATTTGCTCTTCTTCACTGCAAATAATCAGGGGAAGGGCACACTGCAGAACACAAACTGAATGGTTTATCACAAACATCAAGGCAACTTGGATTACACTGCTAGGAAAACGATAAGGCACCTTCTTTGACACCTGATCACCCATACTGATGAACAACGTTTTCAAGCTCTTTCATACAGTGATGCTTCAAAACACGCATTTGGACAACGGTAATACTTTCCTTTTGTACATTGTGCTTGTGAATGTTTTTGTAAGACTGTGTCTGTACTTACTAGACCCAAGCATGAGTTAGTGACACAGCGTTTAATTATGACAAAAAAAATGATCCAGTGCACAGCAGTTGAGGCCACAGAAAATGAATCTCTCACTACAGTAGTGTTGTGCATCTTCCAGTTTTACATACATCTCCATGGTTTCACAGTAACCAAACAAAAACATTGGAAAGAAAAAAGCCCTTCATTTCACCACACAAATGTAAGCATGGATCCTAACAGTTGGATCGAGAGCAGATAGGTAGTTCTTCATACACTTAAGGACAAGCTTGGCAATATCTGAAATATGCTGGAAATTTACAGCCACCTAGTGGTTGTATGACAAACTGTATCACAAGGCGTCTATAGATCTATATATGCACAATTTGCCTCTTCATTATGATGCCTTTTTTTAAAAAAAATAAAATGTAGTGTTGTTTGTGTATAAGTTAAAAGAGGGGACTCAGTTTTTCTCAGAATTATTATGGACACTTGGCCATATTACTGTTCTTTAACATAATGATCAATGATAGTGAAGTGCGGATCCATACTGAAATATCGATTCCTCCGATACCAGTTATTTATGTTCTAGAATGGATTCTCATATTAAAATATCAATATTTCAGTAATCTGGGGTAAATTTGTAGTTTAACATTAACAGGAACACAGTGGAAAGAAACTATATCATTTGGAAGGAACTACTTTCTCTTCCGCCTTTCATAGTAATATGCGAAATACGGCTGTATAAATGTGTCGTAGCCCCTTGGCTTGCGCACTCACAACAATGGCTGAGAGTAAACGGAGTCATGTGCGGACGTATATTTCCTCCACAAACAGCCAAGACGCGGTTTGCGATACATGTGGCAAGACAGTGAAGTGTTGTGGCAACACTACTAACCTCGTCAAGCACCTCAGAGTAAATAATATCACAGAATATGACGAGCTTATGTTGAGACGAACTGAAGAGGAGGAGAGGAGAGGGACAGGTGCTGCTAGGGCGAGACAGACGTCTCTCGTGGAGTCTTTTAGTGCTGCAGGCAGGCAGCGTGTTCAGATAGCGCACAACTGCAGGTTTTTTATTTCTGTATGATAATTCTGCATTATTATACAATAAGAACAAGTATTCTGATGTTTTTCCACAACGTATCAGTATCGGATCAGTATCATCGATACCACCCTGAATTTTACTTGGTATCGGATCGGAAAGGAAATCAGTGGTATCGCACATCACTAATCAATGAAGATTGAGGGGATTATAGCTAATGTAGAAGGAGATATTTAGCTAGCCAGAAGTGGATAAGTCCAGTTCTTCATTCACCGCAGCTCATAAAGATGTAACAACTCAGACATGTTCCAGTCATTCACTTGGTCCTTTGATTCACTTTCAACAACTAAAGTTCTACTGACAGACTTTTAACTAGTTTCACTATCAACGTTTCAAGTATGACTGTCCTGTACTGTACAACAGCGTTCCCCAACCCCAGTGAGTCGTTTGGTACCGGGCCGCGAGAGGTGAGGCTCGGGTGTGAAATGTATGGTTTTCAGGGTTTTTATCATTTTTATTGTTAACTCGCGTGTTATGAATAAATCGTCTTTTGTTTTGTACCGGTACTGCTTTTATTTTGTTGTATTTATCCGCAACACCTTAAAGGCCGGTCCGTAAAAATACTGTCGGACGTAAAGCGGTCCGTGGCGCAAAAGTCGGGGGCCGCTGTTGTACAACCTGATAAATGGTCCTGAGTGACATTCCTGCACCCACACCCCCTTTTCTTATGTTGAATCATATCCTTCAGTTGCTGTTCCAATTTCAGCAAAGCTGCTTCTTAACATCACACACCCTGAGGTAGGTCTCATTATGGTTCCACTACACCTACCCTTGTGGGCTGGTGAGGTGGCTGTAAAGTCCTTCACAGAGCACAAATTAGTTCAGAGTATCACTTTAGCAGGAAGAGGAAGCTTTCTGTCTGTCCAGAGAAACTGGAGATGTAGAAAGTGATTCATCTTGCGCCATGGACCAGGGAAAATCTTAACTTTGTCAATAATTTTTTTGTTTTGTAAGAGCACGAAATCTTGCTTGTTTAGAAGCAAAGTAAACCATTACTTTGCCTCACACACCACACGTGTCTTTTAAATCCCAGTGCAACCTAAAATGTTAGAATACTACAAAAAAATAACCAAGCAAATGAGTGAGCAACTATGACTAAGTCGAGACATCTGAGCTACACTGCATCAGATTTCTAGCTGGCATTTACTCCATTTGTAGTAAGCATATCCCGAAACTACATTAGGGGCAGGATGTGCTGAAAGTAGTGTTCTCTCAGCTACCGATAAGCAAAGCACTCTGATCTATACTTGCTACTAATAGGGATGCATTTGATGGGGATTTAAACATTCACAGGACTGAACATACAAAGGCAATGTCATGTGACTTTTGCATTAATGACACTCATTTCCCCATTCCCAAACCCTACCCAAGCTAAAGTCCAAAACCCTTTCAGCATTAGTCACTTCAGCACATCACTTCATTGCATCCAAAATTAATCAGCAAATAAAATACTACACTTCAATAAAATTACAGAAAAACTAGTCTAATAAATTATGGTGATTAAAAAATAATAATGTCTTAGAACTGATCTCAGTGCTATACTGTACTTAATCCCCACATTGTAGAGCTGAAGGGTCCCTGGGGTGGTGTCTTGGGGTCCACCCTCCCCCTGGCTGGGTCCCCCCAGCAGCTGCAGGGTGACATTGGCAGGTCCCGGTGCCGACGATGTCTGCTTTTGGCAGTCACCATCCTTCAGTTGGTCCCCTTTCCTTCATTCAGCTTGTCCTCTGTGGTTCAATGTGCAATGTGGGCCACACTCCACATAGAAACTGTACAATGTTAAGATACAGCCACAGGTCACCAGTGAAGTAACAAATATTCAAACGAACACGTGACACTTCATAACATAGACAATATCCTGCAGACAAAGAGTTGGGTGTACCTTTACTTTTGGCCTGTACTTGAGGTAGGTCGACCTGATCTGCAAGCTAAAAGAAGAAGAAGAAATGATTTGAATGCATGTGGATAATAAACCTCACTGCAGCTGTAATCTCCTGTGACTGAAGCTTACCTGAAAAGTATGTGTAGGTAAGACCCCAGACCTGTGAATATGTGCCACCATGCATGGAACTGTGTTACCACTCCAACACCAGGGGGCAGTGTTTGTCTACTGGCTCTGGGATTCAAAAGAAAGTGTTGACCCAGCAATTCAAGACATTAACAAAGCAAAAAGTTTTACTTCCTACGACAAAAAATAATAAATTGACCCAAGGATTGTTATTTGACACCTGCATGTACATTTAAACCTAAACATGCATTCTTATTTTTTGAGAAACAGTGTCAGTTGGTTTGATTGCAGTAACATTGCAGTTAACGGTTCATGACTTTGAAGTGAACACTTTTACCATTGCAACTGTTAAATGGAGAATAATTAACTTGGTTCTCAGAATTTCACAATTAACCTTAACTTCCACTACTCACCTTAAAGAGTCACAGAAGATATTGTCGATGTTCCAAAGAAGGAAACCCAACAAAAAGATAGCTAAAGAGGTGTAGAACAGTGGCTTGTGCCATGGGTACACCCTGAAAGACAATCAAACAACAACAACAAAAGAACACCCTTCAGCATGTTGTTGCCTTACTGAATATTAATGAATAACACGGCTTTTGATATGGTAATGTTTCTCATTTTAATGGACCTTGTGGCAAACTTACCAAGTAACAATGAAGATAGAACGCAATACTAGGCAAGCTACTAGAGCACCATACATGACCTGGAAACAAGGGCAGATGTTTGGGTTTGAAACAGAGTTGGATCATGCAGATATAGATACAGATAAAATCTTTCAGTAATTATACATTTCCACTGAGTCAGCAGAGTTCAACTGACAGGAAATTCCTCCGATGCAAACAGCCCGAGCTTACACACGACAAATAATAACACAGCTTATTAGCATGCCGTGTTGGTCATGTAAAATCTCCTTTCATCTAACATTTTTGTTTTCTGGTGTTTCACGCACATTATAGCCAAATGCTAACTTTTCATGATATAAATCATTTGAGCTTTATAATCAGAAGTGTCAGCAGTTTTATTTCTGCTCGGGAAGTGGCATATCTGAGAAGTTCCTCATAATCGAAAAAGAAAGATTTCTAATACTAAATCTAGCCAAGCCCATAATCATATTCGAGTTCTGTTTCATGTTGGCTTTAGCTGAGCTGTGAAAAGCGTGGACACGTTTAATAAAAGGTCAAACACTGCACTAGCTTTGTGCAGGGATCGACCCTACGCTCCAATTCCAAGCAACAGCTGCTCACCAGAAGGCAGAAAAAGCCGGAAACACAAGTCTGTAAATGTGTCAAGTAAAAAAAAAAAAAAGCTCATATCATAAAAAGGTAATTCATAAAAAGGTAATTTTGGCATTTTTCATTACTTTAACTGAAAAACAAATGGAAACAACTTCTGTGTTTTTGCAACAGTCTGCTAGGAACACAGTGCCTAAAGATACAATTTAAAACAGGTTTTTTAGATGTCAGGTGTCTTTTTATACTTGAAAGATCATAGGTCATTTTATTTATTAAGCTGACAAAGAAACATTTCCCTGAAAATGGTCAGGGACAACAAGTCGGTGACAAAGTTAAACTTTGAAAGACCTTCACAAAGCCTGGAGAACTATTACTGAAGAACAGTTCAAAAGGTTACACGTCTGGTTCCTTGGAAGGAAATAATAAAGAAATTAAGGGTGGCTCAAGACTTTTAGACAGAACTGTAACGCTCATAATTCAGGACTCACTAAACCGTGTTAGACTGTGTTGTGTTTGACCTGTAGCATTATTGACTTGGCACTTTTTTAACAACAGATAAAAAGGAAAAATACTGTAGTAAATTAGAATATAACTAAAGAAAGGAGCCTGTGTATACAGTTAGGCCTATAAGTATTTGGACAATTACACATTTTTTCTAGTTAGAGGCTATACAGAGCTCTGTATACCCTCCACAGTGGAATTTACAGCTTAAAACAGCTTAATGTGATTCAAGTGCAAACTTTTAGCTTTAACTCAAAGGTTCAAAAATATATTGACAACTGGCTAGCAAGCTGTATCAGGTAAAGAGAAGAATTTAGTTGATTTCAAGTATTCAAGTGTTTTCACTGGAATGGTTAATATGAGGTCAAAAGAAATGCTGATGCAAGCATCAGACTGGAAATACTAAATAAACCAGACAGATAGGAAAAGCTCATGATCCACAGCATACTACATCATCTGTTACATTTGGTGGAGGCTGTGTATGGCTGCCAGTGGAACTGGGCCAGTAGCAGGCCTGGGTTAATTACCATCATTATTATTATTATTACTAGCAATAGTAGTAGTAATAGTAAAATTTTTGAGTAAGATTTAAAAATAAAGAAAACGTTCTTCAGCTGAGTGGCACACAACTGTTATCTAATCTGACATCATGTCTCTTGTGTATGTTTATGGATGTGTTGGTTCACCATGCTAGAACAGAGGGAACGTTATCACAACCACTACAGACTAGTGTGATTAGTAAACAAATACAGCTCCAAGGACTAAACAAAGGCCACTTTGTCACATTGTCCTTATTGCTGTAATACAACACATTACCTGAGACTATAACAGGTACAGACAAACACTAACAGAAGCCATACATAATTGGCTATGCTTATCTTTAATGGCTTATTAGATTTATCTCCTTCCTGGTAACAAGTGTTTGACGTGTTTAACGCCAAAGTTAAAGCTTTGGTTCCGTTTCGGGGCTCGGGATCATTTTTCCTAATGGTTCACTTGAAATTCCTCTGCTTTGGCATGAAATGCTGCCATACATTTAACACCCACAATGCACCAAGCCGAGTTTGCATGCCGCATTGGCAAGCTCAGTGTTTACACAAGCCAAGGAAGACCTAAGGCACACTGAGCCCTAATTGCAAACAATGAGCAACATGAGTCAGGTGAACATAATGCAAAACACTCCCTTACCTGGTGAAACACTGGCTCCTTCCACTGCAAATATACCTACACAAGTAACAATCAACAGGGACAGACGATCGTTAATGCTTTCTTCCTGAGTTCAGCTTCAGAGTAAGCTGGTAATGAAAACATGTATACTCACCACAGTGACTGAGACACTGAAGATTAATAATAATGCAATAGGAAATAAACTGACGCTCTTCTCCTGCTTGAAACACTCATATCTGAAAAAAAAATTAATATTTATCTTTTATAATGAGCTTGATAAGAAGAGAACCAAAGGACAAAGGGCAACTATAAGCTGAGCTAAAGTGAAATCTAGAAACGAATCTTCACAAACACAGGCTGTTACAGTTTTTTTAAGGCATCAAGTTATCAGTAAAGGATTCACTGGTTCATTTTACAGTGATACTGGATTAGTTCTCAGGTGAGTGCTGCAACAATTGATCCAAAAAGATGACGGCACTTACATACAGTAGACAAAAACACAGGTGCTGTAAATCATAGGCAACTCGTCCAGTAACTGCAAATGACGAGACAGAAAAGAAAAGAAACACTGTAGAAGCCAGCATTTTGTCAAGTAGCAAATGCTCATGAGTTCAGTTTATGCCCGCTTTTGCTGACATGTTCAGATTTGCAGCCCACCTGCATCTCATACAGCAGCGTCATGTGGAAGCACCAGGAACCAACACCAACAGCTTGGGTAGGGGAAAGAGTACACACAAGACACAAACATTCAAAGTTAGGACATTCGGCATTTGCTGTAAATACTGAGCCACTGCTCTCAATAACTGTCACAAACACGTTCTCGCAACAATCACAGCATTAATGCAGAGCCAGCGCACCAACCTGCCAGTCCGAGGAAAGAGCAGATGTAGCGGGACTCGAGGCCGTCACGGAATGTCTGGATGGCCCCGTAAATGGGAGGGAGAATCATGATCAGGTTGCTGACAGTGTTCCCTGTCAGCAAAGACAGCATGGATTAATGAAAGTCGGATGACATGACCTTTAAGATAACTGCACATCTCTGAAAAGCTCAGAGAAAAGGTGACATGGCCGCAACGAATGTTATGCATGGTATCTCATTACCACGGTTGCAGCGTAAAATCCAAAGGGTACACAGCTATAAAAGCTCTATTATACGATATAGCAGCAATAGCACTAGGATTTGTTTATTTAAACTGTACAAATATGCAAATAGTTTGAATTTAGACTGATCTGCGTTTTTGCTTCTTAGCTAGTCAAAACTGAAATTACCTGACCCCTTTACTGACAAATTAATATCACAGCTATACAGTCAATCCTGAAATCACGGTACAATCTTGTGTTTTTATATTTCCGTTCCATCTTAAAGTAGGTAAGTTAGATCCTAATTTTATAGACTGTTTCTTTCCCCACTGAACTATGTTTTACACTGTGGCACAGATAGATGAGGGCGACCTGTAGTAGGGTTGTAGTGGTCAGTTCTGATTCAAATGATTCAACTGATTACATCGAGCAAAACTACGCTTTATATACAAATGTGTCCTCTGACTGAACCGGTGCCCGCCCCCCCTCACCCCCTTTAGGTCATTACCGTGTGCATAGAGCACTGCATGCACATCATCTAGTCCACAGGGAACCTGACAAAACAGAGCTCAACTCTGAATACAACCTTGCTCTTTCTGGGTGTGGCTATGTATGCACTGAGGCGTGGAAAACAATCAGACTTATCAGGACATTGCATTGTTTGAAAACTGGCTTACTAGGATCTCCAGAAACCAGCATGCCTTTATCTGCAGATGTCTGATTAAAGCCACCAAAATATGCAGCTTTTGGTTACTGATAAAAAAAAAACAACCCATACCAGAAGTGCAGTCTACTATAAAGGACACAAGAAGCTATAGCAGAAAACCTCCAGCTAGTCAGATGTGTGTCAGACAGATAACAAAGCAGGAGTCCAAACTCTGACTGCAAGGCTTAAGTTCACTTTGAGCCAACTTTGGATCAACTGTTGCACCATACAGTAACTCTGAACACCGCTGAAAACAGCAAGTGAACCCTTCAAAGGAAGAGTACTGTAACAGTTATACATTGTATTCACAATGAACTTGCTGGACACATGGATTTTGTACTGTCACACATGACGGCAGTCATTTGTATCACTTTATGTTACAAACTGTCGCCATGAACTATTAATAGGCTGGGTAAACGTGTTTGCTGCACAGGAATGGGTCATTCTTCTGTTCACTTTTGTTTGACTAGAGTAAATACTTTCGAAGGGTTTTACTGTCTCCTTAATAAAGGTTCAAGCCTTTGTCCTGTCATTTCTGCTGATACGACAGCTTTTTGATAAGACTGATGGAAAAAGCGGTTAAATCTAAGATTACGGTTCCAGAGGAACAGGTTTTTTTTATCGCTGGACAAGGCAAAGAGGCGCCCTGATAATGTGAAGGGAATGTTTTATCAAGTTTCCAGTGGTGTCCGTGAATGACTAACGTACTGTCTTACAGGAAGAGCACGTTCAGCAGCAGACTTGTAACACAAATGGCTGGCAGCGTGAAATAATGTGAAGTGAGCCGTTTGTGCTGAGCTGTTTTGCATACAGGTTTAAAGGTTGCTGGCTAGCGTTACGATGCACAGAACAGGTTGACAACATATCCGCTGTAAACAGCCTATCTTTTTCCTCATTTACTTACAGCTCCGGTAGGGCAAACGCCGCACAGATTAACGTTTACACTACACGGAGAAAATCCTGTTATTAGCCGAGCTAATACAATAATAGATATGTAGTAAATTACAGTTACACCGGTTCTTCCTATGTTTACCTTAGAGGGGTGAATTACTACGACTCTCCCAGCCTAAAGCCTCCGTAAACGAACCCCCGAATTCACCGTTTTTAGAGTAAATGATGGTGCGGGCAGATTTTTACTTACAGAATTCCGCGATGTAAAAGGACACGATATAATTTTCCTCACACCAGTCCAGCGTTGAGGTCGGCCGCCCCCAGTATCCTTGCCTGTCTATCGAGGGAGCCATGATGAAAGAGGAGGAGGCTGTAGGCGCTAACGGATTTGTAGTCCCATCATAGTGCACGAGCGCTCCGCGAGCCCTCCTCCACGCGCGACGGAGAGGGCGATAGCGAGAGCCAGTTGAGCTGCTGTTAAAAAAAACTGAATACTAATACACATAAAGTGAAAGCACACCTTGAAGGTATTATAAACAAAGGTTTTCATGTAATGTATAAGTGCCCATTTCCTACATATTTTATATATTTTCTTTGTAAATATGTAAACATCATACTACTTTTTAAAAAACTCGTAACCTAAAAAATATTGCAATGGTATTATGCTATTGCTGGTTAACTCAATAAATATACACAATTCCTAATACCAATAAAAGGGCATGGGGGGACCGGTTCTCTTCCTGTACACATTAAAGTGTGGACTATGTTAAGTCATAGCAACAATAAACAGTATCAAGACGTTATTACTACGTCAGCAACAATTAGAAATGTGTCATACAGCTCAAGCAAAAGAGGAACCACTGAACAACACAGTCTAAACAAGTCAGTCACACAGTGTAAACAGTGTGTACAATGACGATAAAACACTAGGCTGGTGGGGGAAATCAAACACAAATCTGTATAGTAACAGAAAACTGAGACTTCCACTGCTATATACATCTCTACATAGCTGTTTGCTTCTATATGAAAGGCAGAACAATTAACCACCCGTTCTCCACTGACTAAGCTACAGTGCAATTCATGTTAAAGAACTGTGTTCACTATGTTAAAAATGGCAGGCATATACTGCAACAGAAAGGAAATACATGTCTTTTGTCTAATTGTTATTTTTCCTTTTGCATGTGTCATAAATACAGATGGCCTTTAGGTGGTGTGTTGAGCTGTACTGTGCTCTTGACAATGACAGTGTTTATCTTCAGTAGTGATTCCTGCATGCTTTCTTAGGCCCTACTTACTTACCTAACCGGTTTTTTAGCCAATCAAATGATGGACCATTCATTAATTATATGTCTTGGAGCAGTTGTTATTAGGAAATTGCTGATAACCATGTCCTGGAGCAGCTGCAGCAACCATGTGTTTATACCAGAATATTTTGTCAAATATTTAGTTGAGGTCTAAATATCCTAAGTTTGTGCATTCAGAGGCCAGGTCCCCTTTGAAGGTAGAGCTGTCCAGAAGGCTATATGATCACCTTCAGTGGAATGTTTCAGTTGTTATATCCTACTAAAACTCTGCTCGCCTAAGGCCAAATTCCTACTCTTGACAAGCAAACCAGACGTTATTTAGGTCACAGTAAAGGGCAGCATCCTAAAGTAAGGATGAAACCTGCTAGTTCTTTTTTATACTTTTATTGCAAAAACTGGACATTTGAAACAGCTCAATCATATTTTACATTGTTAACCCTCTCAGGCTCAAATTAAGTTTTAGTTACAGGAAAAATCTGATATTTGGGGAAAATTATCAAAAAAAAAAATCATAAAATATGTATGTGGGGTAATCAGGTTGTTAGTTTTTAACTGTTGCAAATCGGCAACGCCTGCCTCGAGAGGGTTAAACCACATGTACACATATCAAACTGCATTCAGGGTGACTCAAAACAAAGACATGTGGACACAAAAAGGTGAAGAAGCTTGTAGGATGTGCACATTTTACATAATTTTTAAGACTTAATGACACCAGAAACCTTTTTCGTGCACAAATTCTGATGTTACTGCTACGTCATTAAAACAACATGTGCTTTAACAAAAACTTTAATAAGTCATACTTAATGTAAGTATTCAGTCCATAATGTGACATGCCAACATACAAACACACACACACATACACACTGAAATACTGGAAACTGTCCCAAATTCAAAGATGTGCACATCGCCTCGTACAGTAATTACAAGACAAATGTTTAGGTTGTGTATAATGGAATGTTGTTGCCATGTGACATAAAAGAGTGCTTACACAGTATCAGATGTACTCTTCATTTCTCAACATGCTGCAGTATAAAATCTACACTCATGATCACAGCCAAACATCTAACTTACACACATGGTTACAGTTCATCTCTCATCTTTTCACCCTTTGGTCGGACCATCCTGCCAATGAACAAGATGGAGCTTGTTTTCTGGTCCTTTACTAGGAAAATAAAGGGGTGGTCAGCATAGAACAGTTTAGGGTTTTTCAGCTTGTCTGTGCCAAAGATACTGGTATCAATTTCATTTCCATCAGTGTCCCATTCCAAAGCAGAGGCGTGGAACACACTTGACAAGTAGAGGTCCTTCTTCCCAGAGATGTTGGAGAAGTCAGCTTTAGATTTGTCCACAGCCTCGGTCAGGCCCAGTTCCTGGAGGTGTTTCTGAGGAATAACATCAAATGTTTATAGTGCCCATGTAAAAGAGCGTTATGTGCTAAGGCAAAAACTCTTAAATTGTTTACCTGCAGATCATGACTGACTTCCATGCTGACTTTGGGCAGAGACACAGCTATAGCTGTCTCCTTTAGCAAACCAATCCATCTATCCACCTGCTTCTTGGTCAGCATCTTTTCCAGTCTATCCAGAGGTTCCACATGGTAGGGCATGATGAATACAACAGTGGACTTCTTATGAGATAGAGGCATGCTCAGGATAGATAACTTATTGTCTTTGTCATCATAGAATCCAAAGAGACCTGATGAAACAAATTAATCACAAATATCATCAATCTGTCCGTGCACTTTAGAGAGCCTCTTAAAATTTCTGCTGGTTACAGTTTTCAAAAAAAGAAAGTGTTACATTTATTACTCATACTTAGTTCTGCATAATGTTGGATATTGAACTGGTAAATGCACAGCTGTTAATCACTGTTTTTACAAAAAAAACAAAAAAACGGTGGATAAAGTATATACTGGAAATTGTTTCTGTATAAATGGGAAGAAATAATCATACTGTAAGTGCCCGGCATTTGTGACTAATCAAACCATTTAAAGTGGACTTATTTTGTTTACTAATGAGTTGAAAATTCAGCGAGTTATGATCATTTTTTAATGTGAATAGAGTTCCTACCTACAGATACCCTATGATATCTCCCCAGATGTTATAGCAGTCATTTTGACTCATCTCTCCAATATACAGTAGTGAAAAATATCAGATTTACTCATAAATATCTATGTTTAATCAACGTGTGTAGTGATCTTAAAGTTGTAGTAGTATCAGTAATAGCAGTACGTATAAATACTTTCACATTTTTGGAAAAAGACTGATTTTAAAGGTCACTGCACTTATGTTTTAGCTTAGCATAAAGACTAAACAGAAAGCTAGTTTGGCTATGCTAGCCAAAAATCCTTCTACCAGAAGTTTTGTGTCAGAGACTTTGATGTATCTACTAAAGGCAATGAGTCCCTAGTCACTCCTTCATTCACTAGTGAAATGTGCACATGTAAAAAGTGGAGTTATTTTGTTTGTGGGTTTGAGGGTACTACTTTTTCAAGCCCTGTGATCCTCTGGAGCATTGTATTGAAATAAAGGTCCATCAGTTCTGGAAAAACTTTTTTTTCTGAGTGTTCCACTTGATCCCAAAGCAGTAACTTTTAGATTTTCCCCAAATTTTCTACCGTTCCTAGTCTCAAACTGTGTCTCTGAACAAGCTGACAGGAATGTCTCCACCTACCTGTGCGATGCATCATCTGCACTGAAACAGTGTAGCTACGTGACACCATGAATCCACGGTTATCCACCATCTCACGATGGAACTGCTCATCCCAGTGACCTGAGAGAAAAAAACATTTAGTTAATTTTAGGTGCCTTTTAGGGAATAGTATAGAATACTGCATGCATACACAGCCTTATCCACTCACATTTGAAAAACATGGCACTGATGATCATCGCCCCATCAGTCTTTTCTACATTCTTGGTCACCTCAGGCAGTTTGCCATCAGTAGAATTGGCTGCCCACTCGTTGATGGACTTCACAGCACTTTTCTTGTCTCGGATATTGATCTTTGAGTGCTCACAATTATAGTGCTTTTTGCTGCTTTTGACAAAGTCATCCACAAAAGTGACGGAGCTTGGTCCATACAGCCGGTTGCTAATCTTCCAGGTGATGTTGCGAGTCTTTGGGTCGCTCATCTCTATGAGCAGCTCAGCCAGACTGGAGTGGAGATGCTCATCTTTCACTTTAGCTACATTCAGGATGGTTTTTACCTGAGAGGCAGTGGAGGCCTTTCCCCCAAGAGCCACGAGACCCAGAGAGGAGGCCACGACGACAGGGGAAATGATAATGTTCTCTACATTTTTGTCTTTTACCATGCTCTGGTAGAGACTGAAAGCCAAATTGGCAGTGCTGTCAGCCAGGATGGTGGCATGGTTACTCAACACTTTGTTTTTTGATGTGGAGGTGGCTGCCGAGGCTGCAGTCGTCAGAAGGACGAGAGATACGAGGTTTGTTACCCACATGGTGTAATGTTACTAAAAGAAAAAACCTAAGAGAAGACATGAAGACAAACAGTACATACTTAGGGTTTACTCTTGAGATTTAGAAGATGCAAGCTGTGGTAGGCTAGGAAGTGTGGTTTAGCCCATGCCATTTAAAGCAGCTCTCTCTGTGCAAACCTCAAACAATGACTTGTATAACAGCCACGTAGGCAGCTTCAGGGTGTACTGTGTCTAAGCCAAAACATTGGTCAGCAAGATCTGAGTTGTTCATGACTTGGGAGAGGGGAAAAAATATATATAAAATTCTCTAATGGAGGACTAAGTCTGGTTGATGCTCATTGGTTACTTGTGGTGAGGGAAAAGTGGCCACTCACTGACACTTGACACACCCCTACAGCTAAAGACACGTTTTTGTTAGAGCAGTTCATGTACATAGAGCGGACGTGTACTGTAGGGAGGACAGGCTATATACATATCACCACTTAGAGATGTAGTTCAGAGCTGTTTAGATCAGTCTAATTGAGCATGTCACAAGCAGTTCATTTTTCTGGGCATGTGACTTAGTATGAATGACACTGGCATTGAAAATATGTAGATAAAAGAAGGAGAGGCGTCCCTTGTTACAGATTAAATCAGGTCAAAAGGTTTAGCCAACTCCCTGAAAGTCTGGACTCTCATGCAGTTCTAGTTTTGTGCAGCAAACGCTTGCTTTGCTTTCCCCCTACTTGCAGGAAATAAATAGCCTTAAAGGAATCTTTAACCATGTTATAGACAGACTTTTTGGCCTCTTTTCACATGCCTGGACATTTCCCACCAGTTGATGGAAGCCCTCTACTCTCTCCCTCCCTCCTCCGTGGTCCGAGCACATTTATCTTACCTTATTGGGTTCTTTGAATAACTCGGCAGGTTTATCGTCAAGCTGCTTACAAAAAGATCCCCCCAACACTGACCTGACCGGTATTAAGTGAAAGTATCTGATGGCAAAGACAGAAGTCTATGAGACAATTTCCCAGGCCCCAGAGCATGAAAATCTCTGCCCTGGAATCAGATTTCCAGGCCAGTCCCGCCCATGTGGATCAGTGGGTGAGGAATCCTCACCCTCCCAGGTCCTAAAGCCTAAAACTTTATTTCAGAAAGAGTAATCAAACAGTTAACCCTTAAATATTCAACTTACCATCTCATGACCTCTCCTAAAGTTACTCCCCATGACTAACTGTATAAGACCTGCCACTCGTTAACAAAGTCCACATAATGTATGTTGTACTTTCAGTAATAGAGAGTGTCTGGCTGAAGAAACCAGTGTGCATACTTTCTAAATATAGCCCTGTTTATGTGGTAGCTTCATTACTGTTCTTCTTCACGATACACAACATGCCTGCCAACGCAGGTGTTTTTTGGTGTCTACTGCCGTAGTGGCAATTAATTGTCTTTATAATTATCTCAGTACTTTGCCCCCCCCTCAACTTTTTTTTCTCTCTTCCTCATCCTGTTGTTTCCTCCTCTGTTGTGTGATTTGAAAGCCGCACAGACCACTGGGCAGCGGAATGTGGAGTACACCACTGAATACAACAGGAAGTTCTTTGAAGCAGTACAACTGCAACTAAAATTACACAATAAAAAGACTTATTGTCAAACTGTTTTCTAGACTGTCTAGAAAACAGTTTGGCAGGGTTTAGCACTTTAGTAATGCTGTAAGTGGTGAACTCTGTACAGAATACAGTCAGATTAAATCTGCAGAGATGGTCTGATTTTTGGAACAAGCTTCACTACATACCATATCTGATTCTTTCTGATAGCTGTGTCAGTACTCAAAACAGTATTTAGTCCCTACACTGTCTGAGTAACTTTCCCCCCCATGAATCCTTCCTTCTTCTTCGTGTCATGTGCACTCTCACACTGCCACTTCTGTGTTTAGAAGTAGATCAGACAGCAGGAAGTTACAGAAGCAGTGGAAGCATGTCCGGTGTAACGCTCTCCTTGTTCTTTTACACCACGCTGTTATTTCTTTGCAGCATTTTTCGACATGAATATGTTAACATGTGAATGTAGGACTGAAGGCCTCACTGAAGGTTCTCAGAGAGATATGTGATCTTATCAATAGGTAGATCACTCTCATTAAAACATTGCTATTATATGTATATTATGTATATGTATAATAATAACAACAAAACTCTGAGTTGGCAGAGTTGCACAGCAGATGCCTTTCCTGATGCAACCCTAAAGGGGATTTGTGTCTCTGGCTTGAATCAAACCAGTGACCTTCCGCTTGTGGAATGAATGTGTTAACAACTAATGGCAGCCGAAATGGTGATTTCAAATTGACAGTCCTTGGTACTTTCCATGGCCACTAGAGGCCAACAAAGAGCTAGTTATACAAAGGAGATGAAAATAAATCTTCTTATTAAGCGTTCCTGCTGTCACTGCCACTACAACCACTTCCCGAGCACAGTTTTGTTAATTCATTTCTACACACAAAAACACACAGTAGGTTTTCTTTTGTGTGTGTTTGTGTGTGTTGGTGTGTGTGTGTGTTTTAAACTTCACAAATGAGGCTTTACAAGAATCCCTCTCATGGCTTTTGTTCACGTTCCAATAAAGTTCTTGTCATCCTCAACATGTGGTTAAAAACTGCACCTGAGCCTGCATTTCATGTGCAAAGAAGTTCTAGCTGAGGTACCTTCACGGCCACTGCTAAATTGCAAAGGATTAAAGGGATCTTATGTAATTATCCAAAGCCAAGGGTTAATCTCTGACTGCTGGGCCTGGAATAGCCAGATCTCTTACAAGACTTTACTCATCTCCTCTCCCTCTTTGCCAGGTGTTGAGGTAAGGCACTGCCACCATAGTCCTCAGTGGCCGTGTACATAATTATGTACATATTACAACAATCGCTTCAATTGTTTGAAAAGTCTGAAAGGAAAGTGGAGAGAAGCCGAGCACTGCGTTACATTCCATGCTTCTCTTTGTGCTGAGAGCCTTTTCTGAACACTTAAACTTACGAAAGGCTTTAAAAGGAACTGAATGATGTGATAAATGTAATGCAGATGCAAATGTTGTGTTACTTTCTAGTTTTTGCTGATAACTGATTTTATCAGTTAGATTTACAGTCAGTCTTAGCAGGAATTTTACAAATCAGAACAGTGGTAAAATAGCAGGGATGGAGAAAAATGGTACAATTACAAGAATGATTATGACTCCCTACTTCTGCACCTGCATGTCATCCTTGAGCCTGAGATCTGGCAGCCCCCCGACCCTGACCCAGCTGTCTGGTAAATTCCAGGAAACATGGACATTTCCATGAGCTCGGGCCTGATGCCACGCTTCCCTCCTTGGCAACCTCAGCACCCTCCCCTGCAGAGGTTTAATTAAGTTATTTCTCTTACCATGAGCTCTAATCTTGAGCCTCCTTTCCTGAGATCTCCACCCACACTTAAAATGTGCAAATGTCCCTCAACTCCCTGAGAAATGTGAGATGATTCCTGTCACATTTTTCCTCTTTGTCCGATGATCTCTCCCAGAAACCAAATGTGTGCTTTAGTTCCTGAAACGAATCAAAGGCTAAAGCATTAACATTACATCTTGGTTGATTCAAGATACCCCGTCCTCCCCTTCTGCATCTCCCTCTGCCCTCTGCAAATTCTAATGTGTGAAATTTTGCTTTGTTTTTTGTTTTTTGTGTGCAGAGAAGTAAAGATGCACATTTGTGGCCACACACTGTGAACAATAATCCTACAGCTTTTAGTCTTAAAGTCCTCTGAAATTATTAAAGACAGTTTGATTTTTTTGCATCATTACACAGTATTTCTTTTCATACTTATAGAAAGTTTGCATTAAAAGAAAACTTAATCTGAAGCCTTCTCAGCTTGGAAAGAAGGACTATTTGGATTGTTTTCAGTTTAAATTTTAAGAGAAATAAAAACTTAAATTCAGTACTGTGGGTTCAAAGGCTCTGGTTTATTTCATTTGTACAATGTCAGTTCCAACTTTCTTATAAGGTATTTTATATATAAGACATACACTATATATTTATAATACATATGAGGTATTATTTCAGTAAAAACCCTTGAATTAAAACCGAAAACCTGACCTTTAGTCGCATGTTGACTGTTTTATTTAAAATCTACAGTAGTGATGCACAGAGGGAAAACTACGGAAACTGTCAAACTTTGTCCAACAAATTATGGACCTAATTGTTGAAGCAGATAAGAGGATTTTTATATCCAGTACATTTTGCTATTAGCATTAGCATTCTGGGCTTTCAGTTGCCCAAAAATGTCCAACAAAAAGGCTCACTGGGATCCACTGGGATCTCCAAGCCCACTCCGAGTGAAAGAGCTGCTCAGGTCCACTTACCCGAGAGAGAGAGAGAGAGAGAGAGAGACATTGCCCCACTACAAGAAATATCCCTCATTTCAACAGGTGCTGCCGTGCTTTGGTCAGGTGTAAAAACTGCTTAAACAAGATGTTTCTTGCAGTGTGGGCCACAGTTCCGCCCACGGAGTGTCACAGGGATTACAGTTAGAATTCACTCTGCTATGAACGCTCATGTAGGTGCATCTGTATCCAAGCAGGCAAGCCTTTCATTTATTACAAGCCTTTGTTTTTTTCTCTCCTTTCCCCATCAGCTCTCTTGTCCGGGTGTAAAACACACAGATGCGTGCCGCTGCGTCTCTCAGACTGCCACTCAAAGTAACCTGAAAGTCTTGTGTGGATCCATAAACTGCGAAGAGACGGCGTTGTGTCAGCATCCATGGAAATACTGACTAACTAACAGAGGGACTGAGACTTTTCCAGCATTGCCAGTGAAAAAAAAAAGTCTGTAGTGAAGTCGAGGTGAGTGTTTGTGCGCTTTATCGGATTATTGTCGTATAAGCCAAGTGACTGCTCCTCAGAGCTGTCACTTGCATTACTTTGTTTCTGTTGCGTGATCACTTGGTGACACTGAACTGAGTGATCTGTCCCGTTTGTTCCCCACAAATAATATATTTTTCAATGTTAATTTCGTATCATTTCGACACAGGCACAACAGATTAATGGCAGATGAGGCAGCTAAAGATGAACATACAGTCTGTGCGTGATATTAAGTGAGTAAACAGTAATGAAATGGCAGGTTAGAGCTAGAAGTCTACAGGTAAATACTTTCACACTATTTGGATAACTGAATAATTACTTTCTGTCCTTTGAAAATGCTGATCCCAGCCTCCCAGTTATGGCACATTACTTAAATAGAACTGGAAGTTGCTGCAAGAGTATTTGGAGACGTCAGGCAGGCATTTTATAGCCTTTAAAGACTTTCATGGACAAAATGATTAAATGATCTGATCGTCAGATTAATAAACAGTGAAAATAATGGATTCATGTCTAACTGATATTGAATTAGGTATGAAATATTGAATTGTCTTTACCTTACTGTATAAGGCGACTTTACAATGTGAGGCGACCGTTGTTGTGATTCGGGGCTACATATATAAAACTGAATTGAATTCTTGGAAGCCGTTGGACCAGCTTTAGTAAATGTTGTGAGACTGTAAATTACAAAACTGTTATACATTTTTCCTAAGTGAAGCTTTAAAGTGACATCATTATCTATGGAACTTCATAAACTTTAATTGCACCTGCTTCTTTCTCTTTGTGCGTCCAAATGTGATTAGTGGAAGACATATCCGACCATCAGTTTGTATCTGTCGTGTATCCTGGCCATCCTGCAGCATCACCTCCGTTATTTGTCACATTTAAATCACATTTAACGAATTAAAGACTGCCTCGTGAGACTAGCAGGTGTTGCTTGGACAGGAGAACTAGGTCTCACTCTAAAAGATGTTCCAAGTTTTTCTGATCACCTGATGATCAGAGCTGACTTTATAAAAAGCTCACTGGTTACCAGAGAGGCTTTGTTTCTAGCCTTGCCCCGCTCCTCCTCCTTTTGAGTGGATAACAAGTATGTGACACTAATGGAAATTCTATTTTGGGCAAAATCCACTGAAAGATTAGGGTATTATTAATGAATGCATATATAAATTTCATGAAGGAGTGAAGAATGGAAGCCTGAAAAAAGGAAACAGTGACCGAGATAAAAGGCTAATAATAGGCAGATATGGTAGAGGCTCTGTGGCAGTTGGTGGATTGAGACTTAGTGGATTATTGTATTGTTATTCAGTGAGCGCATGTGTCCAACTCAACAGACAACCTGTGGCCTCACAGGCTTCCAGAAAGTAACCAAGCAACTTCTAGAAGCTGGCAACGAAGCAAAGAGAGGAGTAAAGTCCTCTCAGGTGAAGGAAACGTGCATGAGAGTAAATTGGCCCAAAGCCATCTGAAAGGCTGTAGAGAAGGAGAGCTGATGATAGAAGGACCCGGGTCCATTACAGCCCTGTTTAGATATTACTTTTGCCTTAAACAACAATGACAGATTTAAAATGAGACGTTTACAGGCTTGTGCTGTCCTGATACAATGGACACACTATGACACACAGTAATATGTAACAGAAGTTAAAAGAAACAAAAGAAGATTCATTAATATTTAATAACATATTAGTCCAGCGAGTCCAGCAGCACAGCACCTGCTGCGGTAAGTATCAGCAGGATGAAACGGATGTAATCAGCTAATACTGATGACTCATTACAGCCCATTTTCTATGGACAATGCCTTAAACACACTGCACTCCTAATTACCATTTAACTAGTAAAAATAACTAGTAATGAATCAATGCAGTTTCATCAGAATTTACATGTAGTAGTCAGGACTGTCAGTGTGTGCTTGTTCACACTGGTTTTACTCAAACTTTCACTGCAAACATTTAATTGAAGGAGTATTCAAAGCTGTCTTTTGTTTCCTCTTGAATGATGGTTAAAGTCATTATTGCAGGACTACGTTACCTGTTGCCTGGCACCAGACCTTTGAACGCTTCATCTCTATTGAGATTACTGATTTTATCTTGCATCGTGCCACAAAACAGCAATTTTTAGGTTTTAAAAAAATAGATGAATAGATAAATACATAAAATATAAAATAAAAAGTCTGTCCAATAAGTGTCAGGGCAAATGGTGAAACACCCTTGAAAACAGAGTAATAGCAGAATGCAGGTGAGGCTGCCCATCAGTGTTGGTCTCCGTTTTAAATCAAATGCCACCATGAGCGAAAATGTGTTTCCATGTGGGTGTCGAACTCCAGGCCTCGAGGGCTGGTGTCCTGCAGGTTTTAGATAAGACCCTGGGTAAACACAACTGAATCAAATGATTAGTTCATTACCAGGCCTCTGGAGAACTTCAAGACATGTTGAGGAGGTAATTTAGCCATTCAAATCAGCTGTGATGGATCAAGAACACATCTAAAACCTGCAGGACACCGGCCCTCGAGGCCTGGAGTTCGACACCTGTGATGTATGCAGTGTCAGAGTGAAGTTGTAGACTAACTGTGATATGCTGACAATTCTGTCTGTCATCAGGCTACTTTATTTTGGTTGCACCAACTCTACCTTTTGTTGGAGCTCTGTTAGGATATTTTTTGTTCTACTGAGCATGGCGTTTGTTCTTTGCAATGATTAGCTTGGTCAGAAATATCAGACCACAGTGGCCCATAGACTCTTTATAAACGTTGGACTGTGACATGGGACTTTTTTTATTACAGATTTTGAAGCCTCAGTGTTATCAGCTTTCCTTTTTCTTTTTATTGTTAGTTTCTTTTTTTAAAAAGAAGTTGGAGGGCTGAGTTATCAGCAAACGGCTCGTGAACTGAATTCATAAGATGAAGGTACCTGCTAATTAGTGCTAAGTAACAGACTAATCACTACTTTTGGTAACTTAACTTTTCCAAAGTGAACACCTTTGATATATTATTTGTTATATAATTACATTAAAAATGGTCCAAACGGCACCAACACAACAAACTAAGTAGAGAGGCCCAGCTCGGCGACTTGAATTAGTGGAGACAGCTGTAAAAAAAAAAAAAAAAAAACCCACCGTGTGTCGTTTGAAGGGAGAAATGATCAAAACATTTAGCAGTATTGATTGATTGAGCTGAAGTGGCCATTAGAAGATGTGAAGTTTTTGGCTTAGTTTTCTATTCCCACACCACTGCTGCTTGTGTCAGAAACAGTTTTCCCTTTTAGCGAACGTACTGAGGCACCACTTGTTCTTGCCAGCAAAGTTTTATTTCCTTGTGCCCTGTTTATGCTTATTTGTCATACAGCATGTGGGTGAAGTATAATAATTCTGTCCTTCAACACTCTGAGGTCCAAGTCATCATGGGTGGAAACCCTAACCATAAATGAAATGCAAGGAGTTATGGAAAATTATGGAATGTCAGTTACAAATTATTATATAATTTTTCCCCCTGATTCCCGATAATTGTGAGAGGTGTCTGAATGTTGTCCAAAGCTATGAGGAAATATTTTCATTCCTCTCTAAAGGAGGGTGAACTCACTGAGAAACTGCACCCAGAATCTGACCGATATAGGCCGGCCTTAGTTTACTTCATAATGACCACAGCTCTGTGATGATAGCACCATGGTGACGCAGACAGACAATAGGCTAACCTGGCTGGAATAAGCCCACTGTGATTTCAGCTCCAGTTGGCCCTTGTCTGAGGACAGGGTGAGATTATGAATGCTGGGAATCTGCCAGCGCAAACCTTCTTCAGGCCTGGGAGTTTCCATATAATAGCCAGGCAGCAGTGAAAGGACAGAGATCTGTGATGTGGATGCTGAATAGTTTCCTCTTTAAATACTGCTTATAGATTTAAATTAGCAGTAAATGGTAGACAAATATTCACAATTCACACAGCTCACACTCTTTAGCGTAAGACACTTTCATTATTCAACAAGTATTGTTTATTTGTTGAGGAGTTTAAAGATCATGAATCTTTAATGTAATCTAATCTCTAATCTAATCTCTAATTTTCTCTAATACACAGGGTCAAGGTCTATTAACTACTGGTTAATAGTAGTTAATGCTAGTAAAACTAGTAGTTAATAAGTAGTTTCTCTTTGTCATCATAAAAAGAATTGGTTTTGGTCTTTTGAACTCATTGAACTGACCAATACTCAGAGCAATCGAGAAAGTCCAAGAAACTCAGTGAAGAGCTTCACAAGTTGAGAAGGTCTGTTGGAGCCATTATTTAGAAATGGACAATTATACATAAATGCAAGACATTCAGATGTGCCATCGCTTTGCTAAGGTCTGGAAAAAGACCCAAACCATCACCTCAGATGAGAAGCAATTGGTTTATGCATGCAATGAACTGGAAACTGCCTGAACACCAGTGTAACTGTCCACTGTGAAATGAGTTTTACGTTGCTCTGTGTGCCAACCACAAAAGAAGCATCAGTATAATCTGGGGCTGTTTTCTTGCCAGTGGTACTGGCACTTTCTACAGAGTAGATGGACGCAATGCACACACTTAGACACAACTGCGACACAACAGGACAATGATCCCAAACACACTTCAAAACTAGCTTTGAAATAGATAAAGCAGGCTAACATTAAGATTCTGGATTCCTCCTAAAGCCACAACTTAAACTAAAAAGAGGACCGTGTTTAAAAGCTAGTTCCATGACAGGAACCCCATTTAAATGAACTCTACCAATTCCACCAAAAAGAGTGGTTAGTTATCCAGGCAGAATTATGCCTCAAGCTTTTTGGTGGCTGTCAAAAGTACAATCAAAAAAAGTATGACTTGTTTAACAGTCTTCTAAAAAAAAAATCTAAATCTAAAAATCTTTAGGAGGACTACAAAAAGGTCTGTAAAGCTCCATATTCAAATACATTGAAGTATTAAAGTGTTAAATGATAAATGTTGACCTGGCCAGTGCACACGTCACCATTAGCTGTTTCACTATTAGCAATTGCCAGCTAGCCACATTAGCCCCTTGTTATCATTAAGCGGTTATCAGTGGGACATCTGGCTTGAGTTTTATAGGCACTGTGAGAATCTTGTAAATCTTTTGTGAGGCATATGATAAAGCTGAGGAATGCAGAGGGCTCTGCTCTACAGTCGCACTTTCTAGGAATCTTTTCTTAGACTGAAATGACTGAATTTGTTGCTTGATAAAGCAGGAGAATGACCCTATCCATTGGGCTGTACACTTTTTGGAGACTAGGGTAATTTGTAGGACCCAAATCCTGTATTATTTGGATATTTATTGAGTATTTGGTTTGAAGTTTTGGGCATCAGATATTCACTTTATTGTTGCTCACTTGGAGACTTTGTTATTAGATTTAAGCACTTTTTATACCCCTTTATCATTACAAAAAAGGCATACTGCTTCACAGCCACTTATTCCTCTCCTGGGAAAATTTATAGTTCCCTTTCTCTCTGTTGTGACAAACCTTCTGAAAACATTCTCTAGAGCACCAATGTTAGGTGTTTTATAAACCTAAAGCTAAGATCACATGCTTAGAACATAAACCTATTCCCAGGATCCAGGTTTAATTATAGATAGAATTGACACACACCTTAGGTTACCTGACTCACTATAGTAAATGGAAGTTATTCCATGGAGAAACCATCTGAAAATTCTAATTAAAAAAACCCTGAAAAATGCGACAAAGAGACCAATTCCTCTAGAGAGCCTTGAAAAACAGTGCTGTGTTTGGCAGCATTTTTAGCTAGCACCAAAGCAGAAAGATGTTCTCTGAACCAGACGTGAGTGCAACACGCTGTCTCCTTCTGACTCTCTCTTTTTTTACAGATGTTCAAGGGCTCAGGTTATACCGCACAGACATGTGGTACCAGCCTTCTCAGTTCTATTTACCACTCTTAAACAACCACAAATCCTCACATGTGTAAAGACTGACTCAGCGACTGTAAGGCATGCACCATGTTATTATGGCTGTATGAGACAAGACTTACTATTGACTGGTGTATTGACGGTCTCTCACAGGTGTTGTGACTCCAAACAGGGTGCAGGGCTGTCAACATCTTCTTGTTGTTTTGTGAAAATATACCTCAGCGACATGACATGACACGGCATGTTGCTGAAAAGGGTAATTGCATATGTGAAGTCTGAGCTAATGTTTGAAGGCTTGTTTTGTTTAGTAACAGTTCTTCTTCTTCTTCAGGGTTCCCAGTCCTGTGTGGGATGTTAACAGACTGGTGTCACGTTAAGGCTGAAGGAGCATGGTGAAACACCAACCCTTACAGGTCTATGAGAAGCAAGTCTTTGTCTCCTTTGTCACTGGGATCTATGGTTGCCGCTGGAAGCGATACCAGCGTTCCCAGGATGAAAGCTCCAGGGTAAGAATATAGCTCTAACCATAAAGTATGAATGTTATAATAATAGTTAGAACATCGCAGATGCTGTCTTTGAAGCGTGCTACATCACAATGATCACATAACAGACTGGTAATGACATTACACAGTCCTGCCTAGGCTGCACTGACACTGAGCACACCTCAGGCATAAATGAACTATTTTCAATTTTGTTTTTTTTTAAGGCCAAATAAGTAGATAAGGCTGTTTGAAAGGCGACTACACAACGGGAGCCTAATATGTAAAGTTCATCTAGGGTCCTGTTGTATTTATACCCTTATCACCCTTTATCTTTAGGCATTAGTCATTGTTAAAATAAAACAACTGCATTTTTGACAACTTTACAGCCATTGTAACTCTTTTTGAAATTCCATGAAGTTCCTTGAATGTGAAGTTTAAATCACGGTATTGTTTATGGCTGCAAATACATAATGTGTATTCTCCATCAATGTGCAAAAGCACACTGATGGAAGCAGTACATAGTGCCAGCTTTTATGCAGACTAAATAGCAACATCTGCTGGAGATCTTTCAGGCTCAGTGACTCTTATATCTTGTATGGAGGAATTATCAAGTGCATTATACTGTACAATCCATACACTCTCATCCAAAGTATGTAGAGTTTTGTTGCCACTTAAAATGATATTAATTACTAATTGTTATATATTACTAAAAACTAATGCAATCTTAAACTAGCATGTATTCTTAATTGTCTCACTGGCATCTACCTGCTCAGTGTGTCAAACAGGAGTTTGTTTGTACCTTTGGACACCAGGCTCAGTGAATTAGAGACCCAGGTCTACACCGCTGAAAATAATCCTGTAACTAGCCTCACCCCTGTAATCAGTGTAGCCAAAGCCAGTATCTTTGTCCCGGTTAGCTGTCCCTCAGCATGTCGCGACTGTATGGAGGAAGCGTAGTCCATGGAATCGTTTACATTTCCACTCAGTTTTGTGAGGTTTGGCTGTGTGGCAGGCAAGGGTAGGACCCAAATGCAGAACTCAGAGAGGGAAGAAATGAACTCAAAGCAGCAGCTTTATTTGCTGTGCAAAAAAACTACAAAGTACAAAGAAACACTAAAAGAAGCAAACAAAAGATAAAATGGATCAAAGACTCCGGCAACTAAGGAGCTTATGGCTTGATGTAAACGAGAGACCATGAACCACTCACTTTAACACACAGCTAATGTTGAGGACTTGAGAACAAGCAAGAGAAGACAGTGGACTAAATACACCGAGGATAACAAGGGGATGGGAAACAGGAGGGAAACACAGCCTGAACTAATCAGACGTAACGAGACAGTGAGGAAGCAAAACTGGATACGCTGAACACAGGACAAGAAACTCTCAAAATTAAACAGGAAACATGAGACACACGTTCATGAGACATTGACAGAAACAGACACAAGAACCTAAGAGCTAGAAACTAAACAGAAACTAAACGTCACCTGAGAACATGAGAGCCATACTTAAGACACAACATGAAATTAACCATGAACCTAAGAATCACAGCAAAATGTTTCTGACAACTTTACAGGCATTGTAACACTTTTTAAATTCAGTGAAGTTCCTTGAATGTGAAGTTCAAATGGCAAAATGTCCAAAAACTAGAAAACATGGGGTCACAGATCCAGCGCCATGACAGGCTTACTTGTTAAACTAAAACAGGCTTTTGTGGGGCTTTTTATTTCTCATCAACTAATCTCTTTTAACTTTCTGTGTTTATTCAACAGGACTATATTGAATCATTAGCAATGATTAAACTATGGCTGTCTCTCCCATAGTTTGCTCTTCTTGTGCTCTTGTCTTGTTCCCCTCACCTTGAAAAGGTCATTTCAGATGGGCGCACCTCTCTGAGCCTGATTTTGCAGTTTCTTTTCCCCGCTGTGACCAAGTGCTCGCTCACAGGGAGCTGTGTGATTGTTGGAATTTCCATCTAATATTGTAACAGCTTTACATTACAATATATGCTGTTTTGAGGAAATTCTTGGTGCTATATACATAAAATTAAGATTTTGGTCATCTTAATTACCCAAAATGATTAAAACCACACTACTTATTCAGCTTTAAGGAAACTTAATTACTTAAAGCTTCATTAATTTTTTAAAATATTTTTTTATTCCTAAAGGTTGAAGATAAATCTATTAGCTGCTGATGTCATTCCACTTTTTCTTCAGTTGAATTCCTAACAGACTTCTAGACCAAGCCCGAGTAACTGGGGAAAACAATCTTCACAGCAAAGCAAGTAATAGAATCAGTGCAGTGTTGGAATGTGAAGAGCAGAGTCAGACGCCCAGCTGTATTGGATACCCACTGGGCAGCCACAGCTTTTGCTGCTGGATGTCTTCTTTATCACAAAGAGCCAGTGGCTCACCCATAAATTAGGCTATTTACTGAATGTGTGAGCCGGGCACTGATGATGTGCTGAGCAAGAGGATAAAAAACAAGCCCACAGCTGCCTCTCTCCCACTCTGTCTCATTTACAAAGCTTCATGTAGTGACACACACTGTGCTTGAATATATGTGGAGAAGTTTGAATTCATTAGGTTTAATGCTGTCTGCTTAGTCTGCTACACACACTTTGATTTTATTTTGTTGGTAGACTGTTTCGATTTATGAACTCCTGTTTTGTTTTTTGTTTTTTACTATGGGTTCTCTGAGGTTTACACTTTGACAAGGTTAAAGGTGTGTGAAGCAAAAATGTAATAGTAGGTATTAAATCATATTGGTGGAGTCTTTCCGTTATCATTAGCCTTGTTTCCAGACTCAGAAGGCCTGTGTTTCAGTGTAAAAGCTCTTATACCTGCCTGCTAACATACAGCAAGGTTTGTTAAAAAAGTAGGACAGTTAACATTTAGCTAATGAACCTGAGACCAAACCACATCTATAATTAGAATAAATATTAGGTGTACACTGCCCAGACAGCCACATACAAATAAACATAGCTATGTATCTGGTAGATGAAAATGATGGTCCTGGACGATAAAAATCAAAAACCTTATCTGAGTTAATCTGGCTGACATCCCATTAAGGGTCATTTTCAGCCTGTTAGCTATTTTAAGCTCCATCTGTGGAAGTCTCATTATGTCCTCTTGCACTTCTGCCTCTACAGTGGACGCTGAAACTCCTCCACAGTTTATCCTTCAGTTTGACTTAATGTTGCCTTGGAAGTCAGAAACTGGACGTTTAAGCTGTTTGGTAGCTGAATAGATGCCCACATGAAATTTGGGTCTATTTGTAAGAGAAGAACTGTACAAGTTTAAGGTTCATGGTGAAATTACAGAGCACGCAAAGAACAATCTACCAAAATCATGCGCACAGGATGGTGTCTGGACTTGGCTGAAAAGTTGATATTGAATGGTAGGTTTTAATTGAGCAAGGTCAGTGGTCTACTTACAGTTTGTTATACAGTCTTTGGCCAAAAGAGTTCATGAATTTTGATCAGAATAATAAATTCTAATAGTTTATATAATTTGCTTACTGTTTCTTTTTGTTTGCTCACTTTTTCACATTTTAAGGGCTACCAAAAATCGTTGACTCCTCAGAATGAAACAACTGCTTTAAATTAAGGGGGAAAAATAAAAGCTTCTTTATTTGTATACAAATTGTTCAGTTTTTGTTTGTTTTTTTTAATTTTGAGGGTAAATATGTCCTTGCATTGTCAGTGACCATGTTCCGCTCATACTGACCTTGTCTGATATAGACCAGTCTGTACTGTATTTAAAAACAGAGGTTTGTGGTGTGGTGAAGTCAAGTGGAGTAAGAAGATCAGGATTTATGAGCACTGTGAGTAGATGGGTACCAGCAGTGCTAAATGGAGACTTGGAGGGATCTTTGAAAGCCATATATCACTCAGGAGAAAGCACCATGTGCTGGACAGCTCCTCTCAAAGTGAATTGAAACTGCACAATGAGAATGACTTCTTAAAGGTTACAAAGTGAAAACAACAACCAGACTTTGGAAGAGTGGATGAAAAGAAATATGTTTAATAGAAGCTATATAACAAAAAATGTCTATCTCATTTATTCAGTTCAGTTTTGTTTTCATATAAACAAAACAGAACAAATCAAGAAATTCCATCATCTTCATTACTTTGTCCATTAACTTCATATAAAGCACTGTGATATGTTGTCTGTTATACACTGATGGTGCACTTGGCTTAGGCCCTTACATAGGGCAATTTTGCCACGCTTGTCTCTATTACCATTTTCATTACCAAGGACTTTTCTCAGCCAGAGATTACTTCAGCTGCTGGTCACAACCCTTTTCTGACCCCATGGGTGACCGGGTGGTAGATTAAGGAACTCGAACCTTGTCCAGCAAATATATGGCTGTTTTTTATTGAGGTCTGCAGATCAAAGAAGACTGGATATTGCTTTGGATGCTGTATTTTTGTAAAGAGATCATTTTGACTCCATAACAATGACTCATACCTTGGACTGCGTTTCCACTGGAGTATGAGGTAAATGTGACGTTGGCTCAGTGTCACATAGTTCTTTATGATATGCTCACTACTTTAAGGTCCCAGTAGCTGCTACACAAACTAAAAAGAGCCTCTGGCTGTTGTGATATTTCCACCTTGCTGTCATGTTTTTGTGGCCAAGTAGATTTTCACTGATGGATGGCCTCTCTTCTCCCGGCTAAAATGGAAACCTTTCACAGGCTTTTCACTGATGGCTCAACACATTCATTAGTGCGGCCATTTGGTCTTTACCTGCACACCCCTGTAATAATCTCTGAACCTCTTACATAAGCCACTGGAAATGGTGAGTCCAGGCACGGTGTGATGCAAAGCTGATCAGTGCTCAATAGGATCTGTTGACTGGCCTATCATACTCTACACCTCCCCTTATATGGAATTAGCTCCCTAGTGAAGGGAAGAGTCCTTGACTGGCTGCTCAGACTCTCCTCTCTGTTTTTGCACCACATGCGCCAGCAAGCATGTAGAAAGAGAGGCCGTATTTCTCCCTCATTAGCTTCTCTTCACTGGTTTTGTGTCAGAATTGAATTTAAAATCCTTCTCCTCACATACAGAGTCTTGAATAATCAGGCCCTGCTATATCATAAAGACCTCATAGTACCTTACTAACCTAACAGAGCACTTCACTCTCAGACTCCAGGCTTACTTATGGTTCCTAGAGTTTCTAAAAGTAGAAGGCGAGGCAGAGCCTTTAGCTATCAGCCCCTCTACAGTGGAACTAACCCTCTCTACTTTTAAGATTAGGCTTAAAACTTTCTGATAAAGCTTATAGTTAGTGCTGGATCAGGTGACCTTGAACCCTCACTTAGTTACACTGCAATATGCCTTGGCTCCTGGGGGTTCCCATGATGAGTGTTTCTTCTTCATTCACCTCTTTTAACTCTTTATGTGTTCATAAACCATTTGCATTTAATCTCTGGCTCTCGTCCACGGTGTGTCTTTGTCCCGTCTCCCTCCCCTCACCCTCAATTGGTCACAACAGATGGTTGCCCCACGCTGAGCTTGGTTCTGCCAGATGTTCTTCCTGTTAAAGAGGAGTTTTTCCTACTACTGTGGAAAACCTGAAATATTTGGGTCTACTTATGTCTTTAACCACTGCAGTTTCCAAATGGGCCATTAGTGAGTTTAAGCTCTACTCAGGTTCACAGCATTTCAAGCTAAGTGTGCAAAAAATGCAAAAGAGTGAAAATTAATAATAATAAAAAAGAAGTATCTTTTGGAGTTGCATATGGCCTCTGGATGAATATGATTTAGTCTAAGCAAGACTTTGATAGTTTGAAAGAAAAACAACTGTCACTTTCAACTCTTCAAGTTTATTTGTGTAGCACTTTTCAAAACCATGTTACAAATGTTTCCCAGAAACAATGAATAAAAGAACCAGCTGAAGGGAAATTATGTCCACATAGTCCATAATCAGCTGTTTGTGTCCTCTTCCAGTGGGAGTGTACGTGGTTCGTCATCTTGTGCAGTTCCTTTCTTCTGCTTCTCTTTTGGGCCTACTTCTGGTTGATGGCTCGAAATGATTTTAATGACTTCAATTGGTGAGTCAGTTTTTTCATTATATTACTTTCACTGAAAAGCTGTTTAAGACTTGCATGTTCGGTAATAGTTGATCAAGAACAGCAGAGTGGTGACCTTACCACAGTGGGGTGGCAGCAAGCCCATTCAGCATGTGTATTTTAAATAAATACCATGAACAAGTAGGTTGATGCATGCTCAATTATGCAGGTAAGTAAATCTCACAGTCTTTCAGTGATGAGGAGTGTCCACGTGGATACTCTTTCAAGGATGAGGATGTACACATCCTGAGACACAGCTGAGACTGAAGAAGTCACTTGGATGACGAAACGTTTCTCCAGATGAACAGAATCAACCTTTTGGGACCATGAGCAAATACTGTTGCAGATGTGCAGTTAAGGCAAATTACTCTCTTTGACAAAACTGAATTAGTCATAGCACCAACATCCATTCTGTTCATTCCAGGCTGGTGTACAACCGTTCTGGAGAATGGAGAGATGAGACCATCCCCATCCTCGCTTCCACCACTGTGGGATTCAGCTACATCACATTCTTATTGGTAACACTTGCAAATGGTAGCAGACTTGTTCATTGATCAGTTAAGATACAACTTAATGAATCTTACTCCTTTTTCAGATCTTAGCACTTTTCCATATATCTTTGGGCCAGCAGCTGAATCTTTATTGGGTTCACAAGGTACGGTGGGAAAAAACAATCCTAAGTCGTTGCCATTGATTTGCTCTTCTGATGCTTTCAAAGCAAAGTCAGGTTCATCGAGGTGTCTGTTCTCCACAGATTGGAGTGCTGGCTACACTGCTCACCACTATCTCTGGTGTCATTTTTGTTGATGACTTATGGGGAGACGAGTGGGACATTCTGCTTGTGTCACTGCAGGTTTGTCTACAGTTAACAACACTGTACTAAAAGTTGATTATATTCTCTATTTTTCCAAACCAGTTGGCTAAAATTATATATTTAATGCTCCATGAAAATAATTAAATTGTACAAAAAACTGAGTTGGACTGGTTCAGCATATGTTATTTGCTCTTTTGAAAGAGGAATTTATACTTGGATGGTGAGGTCTGCATTTTCAAAAACATTATCGCAAAAAAGAATTTCCAAATAAAAATCTCTGCACTCAAGCATTCATGTTTTACAATCTCTGCCAGGTCTACAGGCAAGTGGTGTTAGGGTGAGGTGGGTCAAATATAGCCAAATATGCAAAGATGCTCAATTAATTTTATGCAGTTTTCAGGCTCAAATAGATAACTTTCATTAAAAAAAATATAAACATGTAGGTTTCATAAGCATCCTATGGGGCGATCATGGCTCAAGAGTTGGGAGTTCGCCTTGTAATCGGAAGGTTGCCGGTTCAAGCCCCGGCTTGGACCGTCTTAGTCGTTGTGTCCTTGGGCAAGACACTTCACCTGTTGCCACCACTACTGGTGGTGGTCAGAGGGCCCGGTGGCGCCAGTGTCCGGCAGCCTTGCCTCTGTCAGTGCGCCCCAGGGTGGCTGTGGCTACAATGTAGCTTGCCATCACCAGTGTGTGAATGTGGATGACTGGTTGTGTAAAGCGCTTTGGGGTCCTTAGGGACTAATAAAAGCGCTATACAAATACAGGCCATTTACCATCTTCTCAATTGTTCTCTGATCAGGCATTGATATGATGTCAAGTGTGTGACAGATGTCCTGTCCATTAGCTGTTTAGGATCCATATCAACCCCTCCCCCTACTATTTGTTATTTAGTTAGTCCCCCTGAGCCTGGTTCTGTCAGAGGTTTCTTCCTGTTAAAAGGGAGTTTTTCCTTCCCACTGTTGCCAAGTGTTTGCTTGTTAGTTTGATTTGATTGTTGGTGTTTTCTCTCTATTATTGTAGGGCCTTCACCTTACAATACAAAGTTATTTGTTCTATGGAACGTAACATTTGATATATTCTACTGTGCAATCATTATACTGTGTATGTATTTTTATCATAACAATGTTGCAAAGCTTTGCTCTGATGCTGTGAAGTGACTAACCATCTGTGAAGGCCAGCATTTCACATTTATGCTTTGTTATCAGTACACAGCACCTTTCCTGCATCTTGGCGCCCTGGTAACAGTGACAGCTATCAGCTGGCTGGTAGCTGGATATGTTGTCCGCAGAGAGAGATCCAGTAAGTTCTGACTTGTGTTTCAAGTAAATATCATGTTGGGGATTGCTTTTGACTTCTTGTTCCTATTTGAAACGTAAAGTTGTATTCAGTATTATTTGTCTGTACACATATGTCATTGTCTAATTTATCCTGCTTTAGTGGATTGTTTTTCCTTATTCAAGCACCAGCCTGCACTCTTACCATCCATCAAAGCACACAAAGCTAACTAATGTTTGTTATTAGGAGTAGATGGAATGAGCTAAAGTCGCATTATGACACTAACAACCCTTTTTGCACTCTCTTAGATATCCAGGTGATGGTGTTGTTTATCTACATTGTAGTCCTCCTTGGTCTCTGTTTGGCACCGCTCACATTCACCTGCCCCTGCATCATGGACCGTCATAGCCTCAAACCGCGACCAAGCATCATTGGCCGAAGGGGAGCTCCTATGGTAAGTTGGGGCTTTGCCAGACTTTACTACCTGATCCCCTTAATTGTTCAAATAGGCTCTTTGTGGGAAAGGCATGGCTGCCAGAAGTACCAAGTGTTCATTTTTGCTGGGTTCCACAAAGCTGTTTGGGTAATAACAAAGAAAAGAAAAAACAGAAAGAAGAAGATGCAATAATTTTTCTGTACACCAAATGGGGTGTATAGCTACAGAACACAAGCGATAGGTGTCAGGCTCTGTGTGAGAGTGCAAGAGTCAGCAACATACTGCCATTTCACAGCTGGGCAGGCATGTTCCAGATAAGAGCTACACAGAGACATTCAGACCTATGTTTGCTTTCCTTCTCGAGGCAAACGCACTCTACAAACAGTAATATTCACAGATATGCCTTGCTTTCACCTCAGTGCAGTGTACCTATACTGCATGTAGGTTTTAGATAAATCAATACAGACTAATATAAAATGCATCTCTCTCTCTGTAAGTGGACACTCACATTGATCGTGCTGCTGCACATAACCCTCGTATGTAATGAACAGCATGCGTTGATATGATAATGAAGAACTCTTATATTTCTTCTGCCTGTCCCTTACACCAGTTGTAATGTAATTTATGGAACTAAACTATGATGTGTTGTGTTGGTGCCATAGAAAAAACAGGGCAATGTTGCTGAAATACACTTTGCACACGGTGTGTAAAC
Source organism: Oreochromis niloticus (assembly GCF_001858045.2). Classification (NCBI taxonomy): domain Eukaryota; kingdom Metazoa; phylum Chordata; class Actinopteri; order Cichliformes; family Cichlidae; genus Oreochromis; species Oreochromis niloticus. The sequence goes on from NC_031975.2 coordinate 3,104,494, forward strand.
CTACAATCATCTGTTTGAAAACCGCCTTAACAATTCATAATTCACAGGACTGTTTACAGACTAAATAATGTATCAGTTTTGCAAGGTGTATGTCTGAGCCTGTCATCATTCATATAGAAACAAAATACAGTAAATAAATTAATGTGTGATTCAGGTTTAGCTCAACTACACCACATACTGTACTGTACATGCATGCGTGTCATCCTGTCTGTAAACATGGCAGCTTGAAAAGCTTTGAATGAATACTGGTAAAACTTTGTAGGGGCGTAGAGTTGGGTCATTGTAACAATCCATTCAAACTTGGCTTAGATCCTCCAAGGTCTTCAATGTCAACTTAATGATTTATTGGTCAAAAATTTACAAAAAGCCTATTGAACTATTATTAAACTATTATTCGGTTTGTGCTCATGGAGTGCTATAATTTGTTATGTTATTTGTATTTCATACTTAAATCTTTTAGTGTTTTTGCAAATCAGTTTATGTCACATTCTAAGGACCTGACATGTGGGGTCCCACAGGGTTCAGTTCTGGGACCTTTTTCTGCTGTACATGTTACCCCTAGGACTTACCATTAGTGATTAGTGATGGAAGTCCATAAACTGTCTTCTTTAATAAATTGTTTAGCTTCCATTGAACAGTGGCTTGGAGACAGCTACTTGCAGTTGAACTCTGAGAAGTCAGAAACATTAATTATTGCCCCTGACAGCCAGATATCTATAGTCAAACAGCATCTTGGTTCTCTTGGCTCATCTGTTCATCTCGGTGTTTTTGATTCTGCCATGTCTCTAGAGCAATACTCTCCACAGTTAATTAGGAACTGCCTTTTTCAACTAAATATCTCCAAACTGCAAACTTTTTTGTCTAAATCTGAGTTAGAAATGATTATTCATGCTTTTATTTCTTCTCGCATAGATTACTGTAACAGTCTTTTTCTTTGTTTAAGCAAAAAGAATCTTGACCGCCTCCAGTCAGTCCAGAATGCTACGGCAAGGCTTTAAACAAAGAGAGCACATTACGCCAGTTTTACGTTCTTTACACTGGCTTCCAGTACATTTTAGAATTCATTTTCCCTTAATAGAGACTTTTAAAGCTTTGAATCGTGACGCTCCTGTCTATATTTCTGATGTTTTAGAACCTCACGCTCCCTCTCGCAGCCTGAGATCATCTAATCAAAGGCTGTTGGTAGTTCCCCGAACACGTTTTAAAACCAGAGGTGATAGATCTTTTAGATGTTTTAGAGCGGTGGCCCCAGGTTGTGGAATTCTCTCCCTCCATCTTTACATTGTCTGGATTGTATTTATTCTTTTAAACATCATCTTAAGACTTATTTATTTAGACTAGCTGTTAATTAGATTTGTGCTGTATGTTTGATTGTGCTGTTTTATGTTTATCTGTTTTATATTATTGTGAAGCACTTTGTAGTTTTTATCCTGTGAAGAGTGCTATATAAATCAATAAAGTAAGTAAAAGTAAACAGATAATGATGTGTTATCTCTACATATGAGAAAAATGTGAGAAAGTTGTGATATTAACATTTAAACATAGGATTGTGAAAATAATGAGCTGCTTGGCTCATAAAGAATGTTTGATGGGTAGATTTGAAGGGAAGGAAGCCTTTTGCACAAGTCCGACATAATGTTCTTATACTTCTATTATTTCCTCTTGGTGTGTGTTTTCTGCACACATCACGTGACTGACAGTAGTCTTTCTGTGATGTCTTTGCTCTAGCTGGCTCCAGAGAACACCGCGGTGTCCTTTAACAGAGCCCTGCAGCATGGTGCCAGCTCCTTGGAGGCTGATGTCACCATAAGGTTATAAGTCACACATTCACTTTTGTTTGTATTTAATGCATTCAGCTTGCTCTGAAGGTCCACATATGGATCCCATTTGGCTGTTTAGTTCTGCTTTTTCATTTAAACTGCATTATGTTTAGTTTTCCTGTAAACAGAAAATTTTAAAGTGCTTTACTTCTTCTAGTGTCGATGGGGTGCCATTCCTCATGCGAGACCACACTCTGAGGCGGACCACAGATGTCACTAAGGTGTTTCCAGCCAGACAGTATGAAGATGCCTCCTTTTTCAACTGGACAGAGATACGCTCTCTCAATGCAGGCCAGTGGTTTTTGGAGGTACTAAAATCCACTTCATCTAAAGCCACCTCAAGTCCATCAGCTCTAAAATAGATTTTCCCGTCAAATAGCACAACTCTGTCTCATTTTCCTTTTAGAATTTAAGGGATTAAGATCTAAAATTTGCAGACGCTTTAAAAATTTTCTTGAACATTTTATCAAAAATCATTTAATGTCGATTTCAAACTGCTACAATAAGCTGCATATAATGCAGAAAGATAAACAAATATGCTCCACCTCAGTGTCTACCTCGCTCTTGTTTCTTTCCTCTGCTTGTAGAGTGACCCCTACTGGACAGTAGCATCACTGACAGTGAAGGAGCGGAGCAGAATAGGCAACCAGACGGTTTGCAGTCTGGTGGAAATGCTTCGTCTGGCAGCCAGGGCCAACAGCTCCGTGCTGCTCAACATTCACAAACCTCCACCAGAGCACCCACGCTACCGCAGCTGGTTCATGGACACACTGCGGGCTGTGCAGAAAGCAGGGATTCCCCTGAAGAGGGTGAGGACTGTAGGTCCCTCCACAATAATCCTTAAATGAATTTAGCTGTTGCCTGTAGTAGTGTTCCCCCTTTAAACACACTAAGTATTAAATATTATAAATATTCCAATAAGGAATTGATTCTGTGAATTGTTGTGACAAATCTTTCATCCTTAGCATGTGTGACAAATATTTTCATTGTTTTCCTTAAATACTGTATACCAGCGTATGACAGCTTACTCGTCAATATCGTCTTTTGAAATCTATAATAAGCACCTTCTCGCAAAGCCTTTAAAACTAAATTTTGTCCAATCTGGGTCTTTCCATGTGATATGTGTTTGTGCCAGGTGACGTGGACCCCCGACACAGACAGGGGGAGGGTGCGAGGGCTTCACCAGACCACAAGTGAGAAGCTGTCAGTGGAAGCGATAAGGCAGAGAGGAATTACAAGTCTGACCCTCCACTACAGCAAGGCTAGCCACAAAGAGCTACAGTAAGAGCAAGCAGCTGCTACTAAGCAAAGGAAAAAAGGCTCAGAAGAACCCTACAGAAATTTCAAAGGAGGCTTTTTGTGTTATTTTAAGCAAAATGTAAAAACACCCAACAATTTACAAACCTAATTGTTTGCCTGACGTGTTCTGTAGCTTGATAAAGTGTATTTAAAAGGGGAACTAATCCCTGAAACAGTTTTAAATATAGTTAACACTAAAGGGAATATCTTCTGACTGGTTTTGGATTTAAAAAGCTCACTATTTCTGCTTGAGGTTAGCTGCTTCAAGTGACATTTACCAGTACCAAGCGCCAGGCTCCAGGGCTGAAGAATTACACCAAAAATAATGACCTAAAAGTCTGAACTTCCTCTAGTGGTTAACGTTAAGCTTGCTCCAAAGGGTTGTGCCCCGTTCATTGACAGCTGTAGCAGTGTTGCAGTCTACTAGGTGCTGTGTCTTCTACTCATTAAACATGAGAGTTAAACTGCCAACTACCTAGACATTGGTTACTTTGCATTACATTTGCTCTACAACATTAAACTTGGAGGATGTGTTCTACACAGCACCTAAGAAGAAAAAAGAAAAAGAAAAAAAAGACAGTTTTCTTTGAATTAGCAAAAACTTGTTTTATAAAAACAGGACAGTCTGGTCAATGAGCTACAATACCCAAGTGAGCCCAGCCCACTTCTAATTGCAGAATTACACTGTTGTGGTCCTTGAACACATGCTCTACCCTCCTCTGGGACCTCTGTTGCAGCTTTAGATGAAACAGAGTCAGCTTCACGATGCACACAATATTTTCCAGTGGCTGCAGAATGATAAGAGGTGAATGTTGACAAGGGAGTAAAGAGGTGAAATGAAGTGGACCTCTCTTTCTCTCTTTTCAGTGCTGACTTGTATTTTCCTTCCCCCAGGGAGTACCTGGCCAATAATGTGAGTGTGACTGTCTACCCGGTGAATGAGCCCTGGCTCTACTCCATTCTGTGGTGTAGTGGGGTGCCTTCTGTGTCTTCTGATGCCCCCCATGTCCTCCGAAAGGTGCCTTATCCCATCTGGCTCATGGTAAACAGCTCTCCGTTCTCCTTCTTTCAATAGACGCAACACACACACACGCACAGTGCACAAGCAAACAAGGTCACACATCGAGATGAAAGGACAGCAGGAGAGCGGACAGAGACTGACGATGGCCCAGCAAGACTTGAGGGCTAAGGAAACATGAGGGAGCCCAGCAGCAGGTTTTAGGCGCACTGTGACATTATAGAACAGAAGGACCCTGGAAAAAAGTCTGAGAAAATCTACGACAAGGGCACAGATCTGAAGAATGCAGCAGCCTTACTCACTGCTCTAGAAGACATCAGTGTTTATGGGGCCCTCTGATGGCAATGAGCAGAAACTACTCCTCTTCTTCTCCTGTCTTGCAGAGCCAGAGCGCTTACAACTTCATCTGGATGACTTCAGATCTAGTGTCCCTCGCCATAGTCATAGGGGTTTTCTTTTTTCAGAAGTAAGTACAACACATACATGTAATAAACACAGTATAAAGCAATAATAATTATAATGAATACCAGCCAAGTGACACATGCATGCTCCATAATACATGAGATACCAGCCTAAGAATGGTTCTTTACAAAGACATAGATGTCTGGGTGATGACAGCAGATGATTTACAGGACAGGAAATATTACTGCTACTCTGTTAGTCCTATAAATGAATGATTAAAACAGTTGGGTGGGAATACAGAATTCCCAATACAGTGGTCCCTCGCTATAACGCGGTTCACCTTTCGCGGCCTTGCTGTTTCGCGGATATTTTTTTGGGGCAACTTTCCATGTTTGTTTGGGTTTTTTTCTTACAGCGCATTGTGTCCTGCGTCCTTGGAACTTTAAGAGTGTTTAAACAAAAGAGAAAAGTGTGAAAATGTTCGTGCCTGTCTGAGAAAAGTGTATAAAGTGCGTAGTGAGGGGTTTTCCAGCCTTAAAACATCTATGTAATTGTAAAAAATAAAGTTGGCTGCTTTGCGGATTTCACCTATAGCGGGTTATTTTTAGAATGTAACTGCCGCGATAAACGAGGGACCACTGTACTGAATTATTTAAATAATAGTATTATTTAATTTTAAGGTCACTGTCTAAAATGACTCATGGTTGTTAAAAATTATACAGCTTTTTTTGGTTTTTCTGCCCCCAAAATGGAGATTAATAAAATTTTATCTGCAGTGCAGAATTTGAAATTTAACTAAAGAGGCCATAGTAGAGGGCCCTGAGAAAACATTCATTTGGGTAAACTGGATATGTGACATCATTAGGTCAGTTTTGTGTGCAGGAGTATAGTTGTTAATAATAATCACGTCATTTGCTTTGCAATCTTGAAATGTAAAATTCAAACCTCTGAACGATTCGTTGTGTCTAAATGTTTGACTCATATGTGGCAGAAAGGCGTTGTGAATGCATTCACCGTGTTAACATCAGCCTGGTTGAGTCTGAGTTGAGCCGTGGCTTTGTCTGATCTGCTGCTTCGACACTGACTGTTCATTCTACTCTTTCTTTCTTTTTTCTCCTTGTCCTCTGGGTATTTCCATGTTTCTTCTCCATTCTACAACCTCTCCCTGTCTTACTGTCCTCTCTTTCTCCTCCGACATTCTTACTTTGTCCTGTGCTCTACCTGATCTGCATGCAACCTTCCTCTGCTGCCCTCTGGCATCTGTCAGCTATCATATGATCAGGTAACTGCTGTGTCTGCCTTGGCCTTTGTTTCTGCCTCCTTGTCTGTCCTCCTTGTGCTTTTTGCGCCCAACACCCCAAAGCTGGTCCCCTTCCTATCTTTCACTGCACTGCCTTTTACACTGGGGGAAGTAATTATTTGATCCCCTGCTAGATTTGTACGTTTGCTCACTTGCAAAGAAATAGTGTTTAATTTTGTAGTAGTTTCATTTTAACAGAGAGAGACGGAATAGCAATCAAAAACACAAAGTTATAAATGTATTTACAAATCACTGAGGTGAAACATCCTACAACCCAACCAGAGTTTTGGCTCGCACTGACTGGCTGTGTGCACATGTGTGCACACCTCCTTCCCTCAGCCACGACACTAAGATGGGCCATGATGGGTCTTTCCAGCACCAAAAACAAGTCCAACAAGTCCAAGGCAAGTGACTAAAGAAGAAGCACATTACAGTCATGGGGTGGCTTCAGTCTCCAACTACAATAAACATCTTACTGCTCTGCTTGCCAACAAGGTTTCTCGGCCAAATACTAAGTGTTGTTTTGCTTGGGGATAAAATACTTAATTCACTCAGTGACATGCAGGTCAATTTATAACTCGTATGCGTTTTTTTTTCTTGATTGTTGTTTGATAATCTGTCTCTCTCAATTAAAAAAAACTACCAGAAAAATTAGAAACTGTTCATTTCTTAAAAAGTTGATTCTGTTCATCTGGATGTAGAGTTTTCAGTCATCATGAGTGACTGACTGAAGAAGTCATTCAGATGAGAGTGGGATTTCCTTACCTGGATGATCGAGCACAGATCAAGACAAGTGCATTTATTTGTAACTGAGCAAACTTACAAATTCAGCAAGGGCTTCAATAATTATTCAAAGTGTATTTATTATGTGTAAAAATATTACTGAATTAAAGGATGTATTGATAACAGCTGCAGTCGCCGCCTTTCATGCAATGTAAGAATCTATCTGTGTGTGTGCTGTAACAGGTGGAGGATGAGCGGGATGCAAAACTATAACCCAGAACACATCATGTTGAGCGCTGTAGCGCGAAGGTCCAGTCGTGACGTCAACATCATGAAGGAGAAGCTCATATTCTCAGGTGAAGCTTTGATAGCAGTCGCACATCGTCACAACTTATCGAGTCAGCTCCTGTGGGAGGCACACATTGTTTTTATTACAGCCTGTAGAGATTTGTTTATAATGTGAAAACACACCTTCAATACCAAGCAAAGAGCAGCAGCAAAAGAATGAGCTGTAACTCTTTTTGTCTGGGTGTAAGTGGGCTATGTTTCTGTAAGCTGTTCGTTTCATTTTCGTAGAAGCCCAGGAAGGAACTTCGGAGTTTTTGTATCGTAGCCTTTGAACCTGGTGGATTAAAAAAACAACACTTTTTGGGGGGGGGGGAATACTGTTGTTGGTGTTAATTAGGCCCATATTTACCAAAAGTCTTTGGATATGTGATGACCTAAACTTAATTCTAGACCAGGGGTGGGGAACTCCGGAGCCGGTGTCCTGCAGATTTTAGATGTGTCTTCGATCCATCACAGCTGATTTAAATGGCTAAATGACCTCCTCAACATGTCCTGAAGTTCTCCAGAGGCCTGGTAATGAACTCATCATTTAATTCAGGTGTGTTCACCCAGGGTGAGATCTAAAACCTGCAGGACACCGGCCCTTGAGGCCTGGAGTTTGCCACCCCTAGTACACCTATTAAGTACAAACCCAGCTAATGCATTTGCCCATGCGTGTTCACACTGTGGTCTAAGAACGATGACTGAAGATGACTCTGCAGTGTGTATGAATCCTGTTTGTTGTTGTCATTTTCAGAGCTTAACAATGGGCTCAGCAGTACAGAGGAACTTTCTCTGTATCCCGAGAATGGTTACGTCAGATACTCTCATGGAGGCCTCAGTCGCTGACCAGAACAGCCACAGCTGCAAACATGAGTTTGACGTCAGAGATCTGACACGTCTTCTTTCTTCAGGGTACTGATCTGCTGAGCACACATCATGTTTAAGTCCCGACAATTAAAAGTTTTCCGTTTATGGCCTGTTGCTTTCTTTTCTTAATTTTCCATCATAATTGTCCACTGGGTAGTGATTTATCCATGATGACAAACTTGGGAGCGTTTTAATATCATGTATTTGGGGTTTTTTTTCAGTTGTTCCATGTACTATTACCAGTTTCAGCCAAATTCTTCTGAAATGGTTAGCCATTAACATTTCTGTTCTAAGAAGACATTTTGTTGGCTTAAATTACTGTATTTTTCGGACTGTAAGACGCACTGGATTATAATTCTATTCTTCTTCTTGCTTCCTCCACTTCCGTACCATTGATTCATTAATGTTGAATTCTCTGGCAGCTGCTCTGTTCCCATGTTGTTGCAGTATATTAATGACTAACCTCGTATTGTGGATGGATTATCTCAGTTGTTCTCCTGACTGAAGTTTGGTCCGTTTACAGCATCCTGCCATGCGATTGCATTTGTCCCTAACCATCGGGAACCACTAACCACTAAAGCTAGCGATCACGTAGCACAACATTATATAGCAGCTAGCCCAACTTCAGTGACCCTACAAACGTCACTGCTGTTTAGTTTTCTGTCTTCATTTATGTTGGAAGTGATAGCAGAGCTGTACGTTTGAATGTTTCAGAAATCTCTCAGTCAGAACATGCTATATCATGCTTAGGTGGAAGCTAGCAAGCTAACTTCCTGCTAACTTCTAACTCCGTTAAATTTAATAAATTCTGTTTTCATGGATGCCTGGATGTTAAACTTAATTGTTACACCTGGTAAAGCAGCAACGCTGATCATTTTATTAAAGATGAAAGAATTTAGACAGTTTTTAACTCTCAGTGATGCTGCAGTGTTCGTTTGACTTTGGGACCTGAGGGAGACCCTGTAGCCGTAATGCTCCAACAATCCATCAAGCGGTGCAGTTTCAGTTTCGTAGTTTACCAAAGTTGTACTAAAACATTTTTTGAGCGCCGTGTAGGACATAAAATCGGTTCGAGGGTTAGTAAGCACAACCAGAATTCATACATAAGGTGCACCAGATTATTGTGGATTTTTGAGAAAATTAAAGGATTTTAAGTGCACCTTATTGTGTGGAAAATACGGTATTTAAAATCTGTTTACAAAAGTTAAAATAGAGCACGAGTTCATCATTGGCTGATATGTGCCTGTGGTGTTAATGAATGGGCAAAAGCTCTCAAAACATTATGGTTCCAGAGTTAGAAAGGAATTCCTATTTTATTTATTTATAAGCCAGGTATGTTAAAATTAAAAAAAAAAAAGAAAAGATTTGAAAAAAAAATCTCTTAGTCGTCTCACTTTGAACTTATAAAGCTGTACAGCTGGATTGTTCCACAACACTTACCTTACTATGGTTTTATAAGAGGACAGACTGGAGAGTGGTCTCTATGATGTGAATGCAGCTTACTTTACATGTTTCTATTGTAATCCCCCCTCTGAGAGGACTTTAACTTATTTGAAATTGTATATTTTATCCTTGCACTGATGTAGTGTGACAGACAGAATAAGGCACACGTGGAAACCTGTTTTCTTGCTAATCTAATCTGCCTCTGCCTCTTCTGTTACACCATGATTGTTGTTTTCTCATAGACGTATCAAGTATTACAACTTTCACGTGGCTGCCTTTTTGTTAGAATATTTTCATCTTAGTTTTATAATAGGGAAAAATGTTGAAGTTACAACTACAGATTTAGCTACAGGTGAGTTGACTGTTCAATAAAAGTGAGAAATTCTTGAAAAATGATGTTTTGTGGATTTTTCATGAGTGAGACAAATAAAAAACTCCCAACCGTGTGTTTTGGGTGCTTGACTGCGACTTTTATTTTTATAAAATAGTCATTATGTTATTATCATGTAATAATTCTGGATTTTTTTTTTCCTGCTGCCTACTGGTTAGAGTTACCAGTGTAGGAGGAAGGCACGTTTTACATGCGTATATACACTTACCAGGCTAAATTTCACATAGTTGTTTACTTTGATGCACAGACCAATAGCCGCTCAGTTTGTTCGTTTTTGCTATTTGCACATTTCATGGAGTGTTTCTCTCTGATTCACAGTCATTTCCATAAAAATGGTAATTATGGTGAAAAAAATATAAAATGTCTTACTTTAGAAATCAAGCTAACACATAGAGGAGGTATTAGTGGTATTAGGTCAGAGTGTGCCTTTTATTGTATTTTTCCATGTTTCACAGCTGTGGGGAAAACAAGTCAACAGCAACAGAAGAAATAAAACAAGCAAGTCAAGGAATAGATTTTTCCTATGAAGCCGTCAGGTCGGCTGGCAAAGCGTGGTCAGAGAGAAAATGAAGGTCTGCTTCCTCTGTGATGTTGTCAGGGCTGTCAGATGGCATGGGGCAGCCAGAGTCTCTGGGGCAGTTACTCACATCTGCCTTCTTGTTCTCAGAGGAGCTCTCGGCCTTTCGATCAGCTTCATTCTCCAACTGACAATCAGCTGCAAAGTAGAGAAGATGGCTTGGTCGGATGTAGTGCTGCAGAGCTGAATTGATGAGCAGTCACTAATCATTCAGTCACTTTTATTTCTGTGATCGAACAGGTTATCTGTCTCCTTTATTCTTAAAGCTACTACTCAAAGACCTGTTGTCTTTAAAAGTGGTACCTTTCCAGTCTCGTCTAGGAAAGGATTAATGTGTCTTGTTCTCTTTCCTTTCTGGATCCAAACATCCCAGCATATTTCATTGTGGTTCTATTATAGCACAGCTGTCCTTCAATGACCTTGTCTGGGGTTCATTACTCACAGCGCAGTTGCTGCAGGGAGTTGACAGCGGCGAGCAGACGCTGCCTGTGCTCTGGATCAGTCACATTCAGCTCCATCAGATGATTCTCCCTCAGCCTCATCAAGTCGTCTACTGTTTGGTAACCACCCAGCTGCAAACATGTGGAATATTCCTGAAAAAGAAAAAGTGGTACTGTTCAGAAGAAAGCTGAAGGAACAGCTTCCTGTTGGAAGGATGGTTGGGTAACTACATGAAATCAGTTCATAACATAAATAAGAGCAAAATACCTCAAGACTGAGACGCTTCAGCACTTCCTGGACAGTTGATTTGTGTCTCACTCTGTGGATTTGTGTTTCCAAGTTCTCCTTCCTCAGTACGTCCACGTAGATGAACTTGAAATTTCCTATTCTGCCATTCAGCATGCCTGTCCATATTCCCATGGGAGGCTTGGTTATGATGTCAATGACATCTCCCACCTGAGTAAAATTATTCCATTTTATTACATTTCTTAATAGATAATAGCACGTACAGAACATTAATAAACATTCAAACTTTAATCTCAAAGATACGGGAGCAAAGCATACATTTGGGCCAATCATTGTTGAGATATTTCAGAAAGGTCCAAGGTGATAAAACTGTAGCCAGCATGGCTCAAAATCCAACAGAGACTGTCCTAAAATTATCATCTGAATATCAGTCACAGCTTAAATCCACAAATATTAAAGATAACATAGTAATATAATAATGTTGCATTTGGTTGCCGTACTTGTTTACCTTGAGTTTGAGGGACTCGGTGTCGTATGGACTTGGCACATACTCAGTATGGACTCTGGCTCTGCCACAAAACTGCCTTGTGCACAGAAGATCGTCCTCCAGCTTCAGACTGTTTCTGTTACTGGAATAGTCTGACCCACTGGTGACTCCACCTGGGAAACAGAACACAAGAGGCTTCAGCGAAGGGCAGCAGAATTAAAATGCTCATCATTCAGTAACACAGCAGCACAAGTGTGAGATGGGGATTCTGTTTTTGATATGTCAGCGGCCGGTGTAGCTGGACAAATTAGTGCATCAGAAGAGGGGTAATAGGATACTCAGAACACAAGGATTGCATAATTCATTAGGTTGTGGTGTGAAGGATGCACTTGGGTCTGTGCCCAGAGGTGCTTACTTGAGGAGCTTTGTCTGCTGTTGAGGCTGTAGAGGCTTTCCAGAGAGATACTGGACCTGTGGTGTGCTTTAGTAATTGGTCTCCCATGGTCAGCATCCGTCTTCTCTGCTTCGCCTTTCTGCATGTCTCTGTTCTGCACAGTAAAAACATTCAGTCGTGTTGTTACTCTCCTATGCAGTATATGCTTTTGTTCTCTGCCATGTTCTCTGTCGATTTTGTGCCACAGGAATTTTAGGATAAATAAAAGACGAAGCTAACCAAGCAGAAAGCTGAGTCAGGGCCCCAAGCTGCTGTGTTTGATTCCTCATGTGACTGAACAGCTCAGTATCCCAGACACGCCAGCTCCTCTGGCAAGCGAAATACCTAATCCTGCAAACACTGCTTTGCTTTTTATAGCAGAGGTCCAGGAGCTGTGCGGTGAGTTTAATCCCCAACTACCTGTGCTCAGCTTTTAACATCCTGCTTCTCTTACTCTGAAATCTAAATTAGTTTGACTAAACTGTATACTGCACATCATCTTGTAGTGATTTCTTTAAACTGCACTTTTTACAGGGTGCAGTGATTGTACAGCATACGTGTCGAAATGATTTTAAAAAACAAGAATTGGTTACACAAGTGTACATTTTTTGGATTCTATCTAAATACACAGGGTCAAAAATAAATATACATGCAACCCCACTAATAGTCAGTTAGTGACCTTTAGCAAGTTGCACCAGATTCTTTTAGTAGCCATCAACAAGCTTCTGGCATAATTTGGCTGGATACTTGAGGTTGTGGTCGGGGCTTGGGGAAAGCCATTGCAAAAGTTTTACTTTAGCCTTTAACCAGTTCTGCTGTGAGTTTGGGATCACTGTCCCGTTAGAAAACCCAGTTGTGTCAAGTTTCAACCATGTAGCTGCAATTTGCGATGAAGTTGAAAAATTTTGAGGTACTCCTCGTCCTTTATTATTTCATTTACTTTGTGCATTATACGTGTACCACTGGCAGCCAAACACAGCATAAAGCTTGACAGTGGGGACAAAGCCTCATCTTTACACCTCCAAACATACGTCTTATAAGTATCTCAGTCTTTGTCTGGTCTGATCATAAAACTGCTCAAGAAGGTATTTGGCTGGTCCATGTGGGCAGCTGCAAATTTGAGTCACGTTTGGAAGGTTTCCAGTTTGGAGAAGGCGCTTTTTTCTTGGTTGACACCCTCCTAGTCCATGGTGATTCAAAACCTCACAGTGAACAGTGACGCTGACATCTGAATAACTTCTACTTATATGCAGTTATTTGAACGGATGATCTTGGAATCTACCCATATGGAAAAAAAATAGAAAAAACTTATAAAAGACTTGCATCAGATGTGGCCTACTTCATATAGTGAATCATATCAGGCTTATATGATTTACTCATGAAAGTGGCCACTTTCTCATTACTGTCATATATTATTTTAGTAAGTATCCAAAACATACAAGTTTCATTTATATAATTTTTCAAGGGATCTTATATCGGTTTTCACTCTTGTATGCTTTTCATACAAGTTTCACACAACACAGATACAAACTTTATAAGATTTATATATATCTTTTCAGGCTGCCATGAACATATGGGTACATTTGTTTAGAAATGGCTCCCAACATGTGCAAATCTACAATTCTCTTTTTTACATCTTCACTGATTTTCTTGGACTTTCACACTGTTCTGAGTTTTGGTCAGTTAAATAAGTGCTGTCAAGGTAATCCTAAAGAAACTACCAATAAGTACTGATCACTATGCATGCATCCTGTGTCTATGATGAATGCAAAGTAAAATTCTGGGGCGCTAACAAGAATTTAAGTTCCCTCAGAAGGCTAATCTGACCCAGCATTGTTCAATCATACTGAGCTGAAAATGTTAGTAATGCTAGATGAATGATTGGATGTCATTTAATGCATTTAAAGAGGAAAATGATTTTTTTTATGAGTCATATTGGAGTGTGAAGATGTGTTTCACAGCTGAGCCTGGATAACTAGATCATTTTGGTCCCTCTCCTACTATTGTTTGTTATTTCATTACATCTGAATAAAAGTAAATTCTGCCATGAACAACTTTCTGCATTAACACAACATTTGCAGATGCATGACATACAGAGACGATAGTTTGCGTTCCCTCTGGTGAGGCCTCGATGTGTTTCCTGTCAGTCTGAGATAGATGTTCCAGCTCTGTCCTCCGCACTCTCAATTCGGTCAGCTCACCGTTCTGCTCCCGCGTTCGCTTGAATAACAAAGCACACTGTAAACAGAAGGATCCAACACAGCTCCTGAAAATAAACATTTGAGAAAGTTTGAATCCGTAGATGAACGAGCTGGCAGGACGAGGAGGCTGGGCTCTCTTACCATACAACTTTCATTATCCTGTGGTTTCATTAAAGGCGAGTGCTGTCTTAAGGCTTCAAATCTCTCAAATCTGGTCAACTGTTTGAATAAAAGACAGATTAAAATGTGTGTTTTCTGGTGGGCAACATAAACACCAACAATATAAAACCTTTGTTCTGAATTAGGCTAAACCCTGAAAGCTACACAGCTTGCAGAAATGCTGTTTTGGTTGTGGTTGGAGTTTCTTAAATATACATTTTACAGGTGATTAATTCCACGTGCTTATTTTTGATCAGCCGCTTATATTTCCTAAAGTGTCACTGAAGCTGGTGAAGCATGAAGCAAAGCATCCTTTCTTATACAGGTTGCCCATTAGCATCAGCTTAGCAGTGATTCAATGCTGCTCTCAGAAATCTGTTACAGTGTGTGTTGGCTAACTTCCCAACAAGGACGTAAACTGAGCCCTCACTGTCATGCACTGAGTGGGTGGATAAGCACCTCTTAATACCACATACAGGAAACAAGTGTAGTTCTAAGGCAGATGTTTCTGAAATGTAAATATCTGCCTCTCCCAACCATCCCGCTGCTTCACCAGTACTGCTCTCTGAACTATGTGCTCTGATGTATGATGTTGAGTCTGATTTCAGTCAGTAATTTAACCACATTGGCGAAATTATATTGCTGTAGTCTCAAGAGTCACTCTTACTCAATCCTAAAGAACCACTTGATAATTTAAACGTAGGCTGAAGCCACTGAACAAGATTTGTGGTTACTGTCACACCCTGAGGTGCTGTGTGGCACACTTTAAAAATCAGTAATTACATGATTGCATCATGCTCTCAAGTCTTTAAGCAATGTGTCATGTATGTCATTATAGATTTTTGGTGTTGGCACAGAGGGAACTGAAAGATATCTGAGAGTGTGTGTAAGTCTGGATGCAAGCTGAAGCAGTTTAAAAAACTACACTAAGTTGCCAAATTATACGGAGAAATTAAGTCTACACAGTCTGTGTCTAATACGAGCACAGGCTAACATGTTGCAGTATTAGAACTGATTCGGTTTACAGGCTGTATAAACTGCGAGTGATAATATTCTTTTGATATTGTTAAATTAAGCGTTTCAGTGTACATTACTGATAAAATTGTATATAATGCTACTATCACATCAATCACAACATGAACATTAACAACAAAAAAGTATTGTGGAAATCAAAATAGCAGCAAGATTTGCAGGTTTAGGCTTCAGTGGGGATCAAATGGCAAATCTACCCTACCCACAATGCAATGCAGCTTTTTCCTGGTTACAAACTTAATGTGTAAACATTACATTCTGAAGCAGCCACTTTCAACACTGTGTGGAATCCCTTGATAAAAACAGTCCATTGTTGAATTATTTTAAAATTATGATTATGATGTTTTGAAGAGCCAACGAAGCATTAATGATAACTGAGGCTGGAAATTAAACCAGTGCTTAAAAACTTCCTGATTTCATTAAAACAATGATGAAACACAAGCACTAGGTGAAAATTTCAGTTACAGTTCAGGAAGCTTAAATGTTCCCAAAAGAGCCCTGAAGCACATTTAGAAAGGCGAGCCCTGCAAAGCACAGATTAATGATACTTCGGAGAGCTGGGAGGGGGAAGTAGATATCTCGGATTGGTTTGCTCATTTAAACAGAAAGCTGCATTGGCTGACAGGAAGAATGGCTGCTGAAGACATAACTCCATCAATGTATCTTGATGCATGCTCGATCATCCAGGTAAGGAAATCACAATTTTGGGGATTTGGGGTTTTTTCCAAAAATATAAAAAAGAAAAAGAGATTTAAATTCATAATCATTTAGGGAAAATTAAATTTGATAAGAAAATACTTCTGCCAGTATCGTAAATACTTGTACCACTGTAAGCTACTAGTTAGTTTGGCAAAAAGTAATGGAACAGGAAAACTGCTATATTATACATATCCCAAATAATCTGGTATAAAGACTTTAAAACCCAACTTGTTGTTATTTTTATGGGTTTAATTAAAAAAAAACCCATTATGCTTTAATTTAATAATTATTACAAATAATTAATAAAGTTAATGACGCACCAATGTTCTCAGCTAACGAGCTGCCAGGAAGTAAATAAAAAGCCGACCTTCTAAAGTGTTTGTATTCCTTTAATGCAACGCTTTTGTAGTCCATTTGCATTAAATTGAATAAATGACTCTAGACTTTCCTAAAGAGCTTTTGGTCAAGTTTTAAGTCTTATTAAATACAAGTTGAGTTATGGTCTGGATATAATTGGATAGAATTTAGGACATGGCATTTGGCTACGAGCCTTTATATCCTGGCCAATATCACAGATGCTTCCAATCAAATGTTGTCAGTTCCTGATTTACAGATTTGTTTTCTCTCAGTTGCTCAGAAGCTATTGATAAAGTTTCACTGATGGATGGTAATACTGACAAGGTTATAACTTACAGTGTTTTGGTAGAGATGCAAATCTGTGATGGAGCGGATCATTTGGGGAGGAGACAGACCCGACTGTTTTCTGTCCAGCTCTGTCCAGTGTACGAGGGTCTCAAAACGATCCCATTCTGTGGTCTGTGGCAGCTCACAAAGTCCATGTCGAGGTTGGTAGCAAGTCTGAGAGAAGAAAGTCTGTGGATAGTCAAAAGGGCTCCACCGGTAATTTCCAACCCTTGTGCTCCAAGCTTCATCCTCCTCTGGATCTTTATGCAGATTCCTGGCGTGTTGCTGGAACAGCTGCTGTGGCAGCGGAGCAGTTTTGGAGAGCCTCCTGTCGGTCTTCCTCCTCCAGCCGATGCAGGTTAGGACTGAGCTGTTGTTGCTCACAATTTCTGCATCTGTTACATGAGATCACCAGATACTCCGTGTATTATAAACAGATTCAACACGTCATTCCAACAGATTCATTGAAACACTGAAAAACATCCTCATGGGTAACTCACCGTTACTCTTAGATGTGCTCTTTCCCTTTCCACTTCCACTTCTTGCTTGCACTAAATTCTGTAATTTCCTTAGTCTTCCTGTAGTTTTTATTGATTCCGATGCATCAGCTGATGTCTTACTCTCCTAGATTAAAGCAAACAAAACAAATGCATACATTCAGTGCAGTGTACAAATACCAACAGCAACCATGTCTCCAGAACAGATAGAACAACACTAAATACTAGAGTAACAGGGTTTTTAGTTTTATGAGGTCTCCATTGTTATCTACCTCCAGTTAAGTACAGTCATTTCTATGTTTAACAATGATTTACTTCATGCTAAACGACTGCTGTCGAATCTATTCATGTTAATTTTCCTTATGAAAGTCCATAAGATCTTTGATAAGGAATCATACTAAGAAGATTAAAATCTGTGGCCCCCATTGTAATTTGTTTCAGTACAGTACAGGTTTGATTTGAATCCACTATATACAGTTTAGTCAACTATATTTATAACACATATAGGTAATATATATGATATTGTTTTGTTTTATCATCTCTACACTGGATCAATGAGTCCCACCTGCCTGGCTTTGTTGACAGCCTCAGGATTTTCTCAGCTGTTCCCCAGCATTATTATTATAAGACATGACAGCGTGGCTGGTATTGTTTCTAGTTTGTAATTCTGACTGTCTCGTTGCATCGTGGAATATGTCTAGAAACCTACTGTACCATTAACCACTACCGTTCCTTCAAATGAAAGGGACATCTGTGTTAAAGCACCTTTTATGCATTGAATTGCTAGTACACCTGACATTCAGTTCGAGGTTAGATCTCATTCCCACAAACAGCCACAGGGCTTGAGATCATTCCAATGATCTTGGTATGCTCATTTTGTACCGCACCCAAACTGCTGCTACCTCACATCTGCCCAAAACAAGGAAAAAACAGTCAGAGTTGGTCAGACTAATGTGCAGGTGTGACTGCACCAACTGCATGTCCTGCTTCCAGTTTTTCAGTTTTTGCAAACTGTCATATTTTGACTCACTACTGCTTATGTGAAAGCGAGATCTGAGGCTCACTGTGTGACTTCATTAGACTTTGTCCCGTTAAACCTCTGGGTGACACTCTTTAATAACCTTTATAAATATGTG
The DNA here is from genome assembly GCF_001858045.2 of Oreochromis niloticus. Classification (NCBI taxonomy): domain Eukaryota; kingdom Metazoa; phylum Chordata; class Actinopteri; order Cichliformes; family Cichlidae; genus Oreochromis; species Oreochromis niloticus. The sequence continues at coordinate 3,122,679 of NC_031975.2, forward strand.
TATATTTTTTACTGGTACTGATTACACAAAACGTAAGGTATTATTTGGATGATATTGTAAATTTACAACTGGTTTATAAAGATGACTGGTTGGGGGTCATCTGCCTGAGCTTGGTTCTGCCAGAAGTTTCTTCCTGTTCAAAGGTAGTTTTTCCTTCACTCTGTCACCAGGTACTTGCTCATAGGTGGCGATTTTTATTATAAGATGTATAAGAAAATCTAAAGACTACTTTGCAGATACAGTCACCTAAAAGACTGAAGGGACAAAAACTCCATAGGTTGGTAACCACTGCTAAAGTAAAAGATCGGAGCATTTCCTGCCTACGTTCCAGTTACATCATGCAAAAAGTGTAACCGTGGTGTACACAGGTTTCTTTTGATGCATATGCTGCCTCATTGTGTATTCGCTTTTTGTGTGATGTTAGCATTGTTCCATGCTTCACTACCTTATCAGCAGTTGGCATGAAATGCGGTAAACAGTATCAAATTCAGGTGTTCTAAAGACCACAGGGCAGATATAAAAGGTCCTTATAAAGGAGATTAAAGATTAGAGAGCAGATTACAGTGGACACTGTATCTGATTTGGTTGACATACATTTGACCTCTCCAAGATTTTTTGAGATGTTGAGTTTTTACCTCCATCCAAACCTACCTAACGCTTCTTTTGTTATAATTTTAATTATTATCTGACAAATGTATTATATTCTAATATCTTTATTGGTACTTTACACTGTTTTTGTCTAATCCCCCTTTTTCCCCGGTTACATAAGCAGAGCGTGGATGGTGAGCAAAGATAAACAACCACAATCATTTTGCTCACATGCACACATGGCAAGTGCACAAACATCCAGGTATGCCAGGTATTTGTGCGCCTGTCTGGCACTCACATCCATGTGGGTACAGGATTACGAGACCTTTAACTCTGCCATCTGCACAGCTTTGCAAATAACTATCATTTGTGGTGCTAAAGTGATTGCCTCCTTGTCAAAAGACGAGTGTGAGAGTTCCTATTATACAACGTACTGCCCTGTGTGCTCTGGCTCCATTTCAAAATGAAATTGTTATATAGAGACTACAGAGTTGTGTTTTCAGGGCTTTTGTCTTACATTGATCATAAATGTGCTGTAAAGTGATGTGGTTGTACCTGAGTAGTCTGTGTCCTGTCAGACCTCACATCCTTCACTTTGTCTTCTGTTGTCAGGTTGCTGCTGTCACACATCTCTGCAGGATCAATCCACATATTGCATAACAATTTATTCACCTTAATTTGTATGAAGTCCAACAATCAAGTGAGTAATGCAGTTTAACAAATTGCTTTTCATCATACATATCAAAGAGGAGCAGATTCACCTTACACCTTGCTATTTCATCCCAGCTATTGCTGCCACTGGTAAGTGCTGTGGTAATGCTACATCAACTGAATTTTATTTTATCTTTTATTATTACATACATATTTTTATTATGTATATATATATATATATGTATATATATATATATAGATAGATATATAGATATATATATTTATTTATTTGTACCTTTTTCTTGGACTTTCATTTGATGAAACAAGTCCTTGTCACCACATGACAACCAGCAGGTATGATGAATGTCTGTTTCTGCAACGCACGGGGTGGAGAGGGAAGAAGCTGTCACATTGTAGCCATATAGAAACAATTAGAAATAAAAATGTGAACATCTGAGACTTTGATCCTTTTATACCAACCTAACATTTCATTGTCCAAGGCTGATTTTGGCACGCATGATCTAAAATCACAAGTAAATAATTATTATCTGAATGAAATTTAAAATTGAGATAAACTCAAGATAATAATAAAAAAAAATATATGTAAAACTCACCTTTTGCTCTCTCTTTTAAACTTCATCTTACCCAGGGGTCGGTTCTTGGTAAAACAAGAACACAACTTTTAGTAAACAAATGTGCACAAAAATTGTGAACACATTTATTCCGTGTGTTTTGCATTGTGTGTTTATAAGTTAAATGTAACAGTGAACACATTAGATCATCTGTCTCCAAACACAAGGTGGAGTGAACGTTTGAGTATTTGATTACGTCCATAAAAGCTCAGACGCAGCAGACTTACAGAAGTGATTGAAGAATCTGAGCCGCCCCAGTCAGCGTTGCGCCTCAGAAGAACAGGACTGCAGTGGTACTTGGGCAGGACTTCCTTGAGCTTTTGGTTGTTTGCTGGTTCGTACATGCTTTCTGTGGAGCCCTCCTAAACAGAAAGCCAGTACGCATACAGCAGCCGTTGTTAAGTACTGTAGTATTTGACCCACTTAAGAACTTTAATAATAATCAGGACAGGTTGATAATGAGTCACAAGGCTAACAAATAGAGACAGACAACCATTCCCACTCACAGTCAGTTTAGAATCACCAGTTAACCTGACTCAGTCCTTGTCTTTGGATTGTGGGAGGAAACCGGAAACCCAGAGAGAGAGAATACAGGCCTCAGGCGGGATTTGAACCCCAAACCTTTTTTGTGTATGCAGGTTAGCACAGGGCTTCCTCATTTTGCTACATGCTATGCAAAAACGACTCGTATTGATTCAAACAAAATTCAGTCGTGGATGCAAATTTCGGTGTCCGTTAAGTTACGTACGGGCTAAGTTAAAAAATAAAAATAAATAAATGGGGGACATAACGTTACATTTCCAGAGGGATGATGAAATGGAAATATAATAACAATAATAATAATAATGATGATGATGATGATGATGTATACTTCATTGATCCCCGTGGGGAAATTCCTCTCTGCATTTAACCCATTCACTCTGTGAAGCAGTGAAGCAGCATTATATAGGAAAATCAAAAAACATATAGATGTTAACAGCTGCTGCATGTGTACTGATGTCTGTTTCATTCAGACTGACCCACTCGTTAAGCCAACGATGGGGTACATGCAGACACATGTAGACGCACTATGCATTCATTATAATAAGATAATACAACATTTGAAACAAGTCATCTATAGGTATAGTTACCGCGACCTTGGTGTGTCAGATCAGCCATATAATGTTCCCACTCATGAGGATCTCACAGCTCTCCCAGCTCCTTAATATTAATATTTCTTTTATATGAAACATCAAGACCAACTATAAGCTCATCTGTTGATATGATAATCAATTTTCTAACACTGTCGTAACAATGGAGTCATTCATCCAACAAAATGCAGGAAATAGAAGGATAGTAAAGAAGAAAAAGACTGCATCAAAGAAATTGGGACGAATCTTGGAGGAAAAGTTATTTGCTGTATTGTCTCATCCCGCAGAGAGCCCATTTAAGAGACCTGTCAACAATAATAACATCAGCAGTGTCTCCCATAAGAGTACCACAAGTTTCCTCTGTTCACCAGCTCCTTTAAGTGTCTCCTCACAGGCTAACCTCAAGTTTACAAACTTGAAAAGTTTGAATCTTACCAGTGTGAAGCAGAACAGGTTCATGACTGATGGTCTGTGTCGAAGAGTACGAAGCCAAGTGGAGACAGGCTTAGCCTCCAGGTCGCGTAAGCACACTTTCACACGCCATCCTCCATCTCAAACCACACAAGCACCCTACCACACCCCCGTGATGCAAAGGCTCACGCAGCCCCGTGCCGTCTCCAGCCAGTGGCCTATTCCTAGAGTCAAATCCCTCACGTAATCCAATAGATGCAGTGAGCCATTGCTGTCCAACGCTGGCCTCAGAAAGCATCAGGACACCTGTAGCAAGAAGACAATAAACCACACAGGCTGCCTTTGTTTTGCTCATGTCTAAAATGATTATGATAATGACTTCATGGAGATTATGTAATCGCTGAGTGAGGTTAAACTTCCAGTGACCTTTTTTACTCAGTTAAAAAGTGTTTTGGATGTAATTTAGGCAGAATATCAGGATTTATCGCGTTATCAAATGTGTCTTTATAACTGCATTCATGCCGAAGTCAAGCATGCTTTACACAGATGGTAATACTTTAATCTTCTGTTACTCAAGTACTCAGCTACAATGTTATATTGATTTTATTGTACTCTGTTTATTAGACAATGAGAAACTACTTTCTGTCATAGACCTCTGAAATATGGCATTTTTCATGGAAGCGCACATGTGCAATATTGGGAGCTGTGTGCGTCTGTGAAATTTAAGTCCATGGTTCGTTGTCATTTGGCCATCAGAGATTTTTAATATGCTACTTATGTAACAATACATAAATAAGCAAATAAATACAGCAGATTTTGGTAAAACCAAACAACAGCTTTGCTTTTTGTCACAATCAGCAGGAGTTGTCTCTTTGTAGAGAGAATATTAGACCCAAATGCAGACCAAAAACAGGGCGTGAAACGTGACTTGAACAAAAAGTGAGCCGTTTATTGTGGCTGATAGCAAGAGTACATAAACACAGCAACGGCGAGCGGGGCGAAAACTAAACTAGAACCTAAACTGGAAAAACTCAACTATGATAACTGTGACAAAAACATGAACATGATTCATAACAGGTGCATCCTGGAAACAGAATCAGAATCATGAATTACCTGAAACTTGACATGATATGAAGGGAAGAACAGACGACCTGACAAAGACTGAATGAAACACACAGACTCTATACACACAGGGGAAGTGGAAACACCCGGGGGAACAGCTGAAACATGGAAAGACGTAGACATGACAACACAGGCTTGACAACATAAAACGAGTGGACAAAAAATTCATAACAACTAGCACTGAAGGCCTGGGTGAAACAGACTAAACTAAAGTTCAATTAATAATAATCCAAAACTCCACATTATCTTCAAAATATAACAAAAGAGATCAAAACCAACTGAAAGCGGGGTCACAGACGCAGCCCCTGACACTTTTCTTTCCTCTTGCATTTGCTTCCTGTCACTAAAGTGATTTTTAAATATTTTTTAATCACTTTGAAAAGTATTTTATTACTTTTCCACATGTTACTTTTGTACTTTGTTGCTTCATTGTGTCCTTAACTAACAGTATTAGTTGCTTTTCCAGTTTGTCTTTCTGTCTGTGCCATCACGACCTGGTGAAGAGAAATATTAGTGAAAGTGGTGTTTCTTACCAGGCTGTTGAAAAATGGACTACTTCCCCTCTGAATATCAAGAAACACCGACTCCTCTTTTGCTAATCTATCATCTGGTGGCCACTCACTGCTCTCAGCTAACAGTTCTTTTTTTCAAAGACCACCAAAACTGACAAATATCACTGCAGCCCTTCTTGCGTCACACAATGTCACTGTGAATGAAATCAGTCTATAATCAAACAGCTTGGACTTTAATAAAACCCAAACAGGCCTAATGCTGTTCACTGTAAATTAAGTAGCTACAAAGCGTATTACACAAGTATGTGATAAATCAAAGATACTGCTGTCTTCACAAATTAAACACTGGGTTAAGTCATTTTCCAGATAATTGAGCTATGATACGAAATATAAGGGTTTATCAAAGATTTTTTTTCACTTTCTTAATACATTTGACAGGAATAGAATAGACAGAAACATCAGACCTGGATTACACCTACACACACAAACAGTTGAACCCAGGTGTATGAAAAGACCGTCACATAGGAGAAAGACCAAACTGATTTATTATTGATTACGACTGAAAGGGCCGTGGATTGCCAGCAGACAAGAGGAAACCACAAGTGATGGCTTGGCTGATGACAGAGAACTGGGAGAGGCAAGTGTGTGCAGAGATAGACTGTGAAGGCAGAAGTTTGAGAGTGATGCTGATGCTGAAGAAGTGCAGCATAACAGAGTGCAGCAGGCAAGCTGTCAGCAAACAAAAATGTTTGGCTTGAACACAGAAACACAGACTGCTGGAGAGACTACAGTCTGGCAGCATGTTTGAATACAGGGGAGTTGTTCCAGTATAGAGTGTGTTTACTGCCTTGCAAAACAGTGCCACCTTAAACAACAGTGCTGATGCGTATTTACAGTCATATACAGTCAAGTGAAAAAGACACTTTTCACAGGCCTCTATGCAGGTGTGCAAAGTTTCACAAGTTTGGACAAACCACAAGTCTTCTGAACAGTGTTTGGACAGACCGAAGTGGAGATGTTTTGCCATAATGTACAACAACAACAAAAAACACCTCATATACAGTATTAAACATAATGGTAAAGGAATAATGTGTTCTTGTAGCCTCAGCGTTAGGAGACCTGGGTTGTTTCGAGTTTTCATTATTGTTGAACTTTGATTTGGCCATTATTTATCATTTCTAGTCTTTTGGTTTCTTTTCTGCCTTCTGGTTTCTGTCTGTGTTCCTTAGTTGCTCTGTCTCCCCTGTCTGCTGTATCCCCTTGTCAAGTCCGCGTCTCTGTGTTATGTTTCCTGTTTTACTTTGAAAGTCTGTGTCCTATGTTAATGTGTCTGGTTTTGCTTCCCTTGTCTCGTTAGGCCTGATTTATCCCAGTTGTGTTTCCCTCCTGTCTCTCATTCCCTGATTGCTCCCTCTGTGTATTCAAGCCCTGTGTTTTCCTCTGTCCGTGTTGTGATCTACCCTCATCCTATGCTGTGTGTTCTGTCTGCCTGTCTAAGTTTATTTGTATTCTCAGTTTCGTTACATTTAAGTTCAGCATTAAAGCTGTTTTCAGTTCATGTTTTTGCCTCCGAGTGTCTCCACATTGGGTCCTCCTTTCTACCACTCCTGCCTGCACACAAGCCCTCACATGACACACAGGACCTGGGCATCTTGCAGTCACCATGAATTCCTCTTTATACCAAAATATTTTAGAGTCAAATGTAAGGCCATCTGTCTGACAGCTAAAGCTGGGTCCAAACTGGCTCATATTTTGCGACATTTATCCCAAGCACAGGACCAAATCTATAAAAAAGAAAAGAAACAAGGTGTCGCATTGGCCCAGTGCAGACCTCAACCCAATTAAAATGCCGTGGCAGGATCTTAAGAGAGCTGTAAATAAATGAATGACTTTATAAATTAGGATAAATAGATAAAGTCACACAGAAAGGGATTACTCCAAGTTGCTGGTAAAGGTGGTTTTACGTGCTACTATTGGGTATACACTTTGTTTTTCACAGGACTGTATCAACCAGCCAGGAATATGTATTTTTTCTACAACACTAATACTTTTACTTTTCTAAAAAATATTTATGTGATTTTGAATGGAACAGGTCTCCATTTAACAGAACAGAAATACAAAAAAGGTGAAAAATAATGAATTAGAAATGTCGAAGAGAAAGAAAATCAGGGGAAAAAAGCATAATTACAGTAGTTTATCATACTGTATGAGACGGGGGAGCTTCACTGGCATGAACCTGTTTTCATAACTGTGCCATTTGCAAAATAACTATGCTTCACTCTGACAAATCCCATAAATCCTTAAATATAAACCTCTTATTCCTGTCACTCCTTCTCATCTATTCTGAGGATAAACATCGTTTCAGATCTTGAGGTTGGTCTCATTCTCTGCAGGTGGCTGTCCCAGGGAATTAGCTTCTAACAATAACGTTGTTACAATTACTACTGATGTCTGGATTTAAAGCCCGTCTCCCGTTGCTCCGCGGTACAGTTGTCTGCGACTTCTCCTACCCTGCTGTCTTTTTGTCTCTCATCCAGAGATAAAGAAGACCTTTCATGTTACTGTGATCGGGGCTGGGCTGAAAATTAGGTCAGAAAATGAGGACAATATTTCTCTGCTAATAAGAAACAATGATGCTACTCACAGTTTGCACTCTTTTCAGAAAGAATACTGAATAATCTTGTAGAACATTTACATTTTAAAACCATTTATTTTACTTATGCAGACAGTAACGCAAATCAGATCAGTGTAATTCTTTTAGTTCTGAGTTCACAGACTGCAATAATGACTTTTCCTTTTTTTTTTTCTCTCCCCCTCCAGGGGCAAGGGTACCTAGACCCGGGGCCTAGAGTACGCTTGGGGAGTGTGATTGTGTGTACAGTGTCTCTCTATGTCTGTCTCCACGTTGGGTGAGTGTTGAGAGCATGAGGGTGGGAATGGATGTTTGTATCTGTGTGTGCCTGTTTGTCTGTGTCTATATGTCAGGTTGGGTATCAGACGCCACCTCTCTGGGGACATCTCAGGCCCTCCAAGGTTTGGAGGCCCATCTCCCCCCACCACTTCCCCTGCCGGTGGCAGACGCCCTCAGACATCGGTGCGTTGGTGGTTCTTTGTGTCCGGGGGTGGGCGCCCGGGTACCCACCGGCTCACTCCTTGGCGGCTGCTTATCGGGGCCTGGAGCCTGGGGCTCACTCGGGCCACTTCGGGGATGGGGTGCCCTCGGCCTCTCGGCCCGGGGCTCGGTCACTCAGGCACAGCTGGCTGCCGGCGGAGCTCACGGGCACGTCACTGCAACCCCCCCTGGCTTCTGCTCCGCGGCTGTTGAGTGACCCCTCATCTGGGACTCTCCTCAGCTCTTTCTGGGATAGTGGCGCGGCTGCCCCTCTGTTGGTCTTCCTTGGTCTCTTGTGCTCTGAGGACCTCTGGATGTCTGGAGTTTTGATCTCCTCCATACCTGCTTCATGCCCTGGAGGTCGGGGCAGTGGCCCCCCCACACCCTCTAGCAGATCATTACATGAAGGAACCTTTTAAAAACAAGCGCGTTCATGCTCACAGGTGTACACACGGGTGATCACACACACAAACTACACCCTTTTGGGCTCCTACCTCAAAGCACACTGTGCGCTGTCGATCTCACGTGCTGCACCATAATGTTTAATATTTAGTATTTACCGTCATATTCCCATATATCATTGTGATCTTGTTTATTACTCTTGTCTTCTTCTGCTTGCTTTCTTTTTTCTTTCTCAACAGGTGATCCAGGTGATCGATATGTATTTTTTTTTTTGTCTGCTTATTCTGTTGGTTTTTGTTTTTTGCCCTTTTTCCCCGTCCCTCTTCTCAGGTTTTTTTTTTTCTTTCTCCCCTTTCTTTCCACCAGTCAAGTCTGTCCCGTATTCAGCAAGTGAAAATAAAATAAACAATAAAAGGTGAATCAGATGGACCATTACGGCAAGGCTGGGATGGTCCATTTGGTAAAGTAAATCCGTTGGGCATCTTTCTTCGCCTTTAGACAATAATTCTGATGGCAAAAGAACCAAACGGGACAGGTTAAGAAAAAAAAAAATAATAATAATAATGACTTTTCCTGATGCCCAGCATCATCTTCTTCCACACCAAGCCTCTGCATGTCCTCCTTCACTACATCCATGAATCTTCTCTGTAGTCTTCCTGTTTTCCACCTGCCTCGTGGCTCCATACTCAGCATCTTTTGTCCAATATATTGACTTTCTCTTCTCTGCACATGTCCAAACCACCTCAGCTTCACCTCTCTAACTCTGCCTCCAAACTGCTCAACCTGAGCTGTTCCTCAGAAGTACTTGTTTCTAATCTTGCCCATCTCGGTCGCTCCCAATGAAGAGCAGAACATGTTCAGGTCTGCCACCTCCAGCTCAGCATCCTGTCTTTTTTGTCAGCACCACCATCTCCAAACCTTCTCCTTCACCAGATTTAAAATCTTTTCCTTGCAGCTTTATTGTTACTTCTGTTTAACTGTATAACTGTTTCCCTCTTGTAGGATTAAAGAAATTATTTTACGGTTACTGTTCATAACCATCATCTTTATATTTGAATTTATTATTTACACACCTGTATTCTGTCCTGCTTTGAATGAAGCCTATGTGTAAGCGGGGTGTTCCTGGATGTTTTTCTACTAGTATATTCTTCACATCACTTCAGCGTTCCTACACTGTTAAACTCAATCCTGACATCATTGCTCTAGTGCAATAATTGCCTTGCCCACCTTCTCCAAGCCAATCAGCATCCATTCTGCGTGGTTTAAATCTCAGTGCTCTTCCCTCATCAACTGTTTATAATCATTCTGTGTCACGGTCCCGTGTCTCTCTGGCTGGCCCACACTGGCAACAGGTTTTGTTTGTGTTTTTCTCTGTCCCTCTGTCACCTGGACGGAACTTGTTACAGGTTCCTGCCTTTGGCCTACACACCTGAGAAGGATGATGTTCACTTGTACCTCATTTGCCTGCAACTATTTAAAGGGAAGAAGCGCGGTACTCATCGCTGGATCGTTGTTAGACTCGCGTTAGTGAAAGCCCGGTTAGAAACCTTTTGCATTGCTTGTGTGGATTTTGCGTCTGTTCTAATTGAACTCTTTTGTGCACAGAAATCCTGGACCTGTTCCTGTTGCCTGCGGAGGCTCGAGAAGCAGCAAGTGGAGAGTGGCAGGCGAAGTAGCAGAGGAGAAGAGAGAGAGCGTTTCCTGTCTCTGTCCCCTTGGATTCCCTGGAAACCCCATCCCTGCACGACTGTATAAAGCACCTTCTTCATTCTCGTACATTTCTGCTGATGTTTGTAAATAAACCCCTTGTTCTTCCTTCCAGCCTCAGAGTCCTGCGTTTGAGTCCCCTGCTGTCTCGTAACATTCTGCACTCTAATAGGACTATCATTTACAAAATGAACATCATGTTTTATTCTAGCAGTTGAAACTATAGATTGACAGTCACGAGGATCGAGGATCATGGAAGCAGAGGGTTGTTTCCTAACAGACTTTTGTACATTGGGCTTCATTTTGCAAGAACCAGAGTTGCTCTCTGCTGACCATTATAAAACAATGCAGGTTTGTCTCTGTGTGTGCAACAGCTTAACTTTTCAAAACTTTTTGGAATTTTTACATTTTCTTTTTGCTGCAAACTGTTTTTACACACACACACACACACACACACACACACACACACACACACACACACTCTCTCTCTCACACCCATAACATTCATTTTCACAGCTTTGTGAGGACATTCGGTTGCTATAATGCTTTCCCTACCCTAACCATATAAATAGAATCCCTAAAATTCGCCCTAAACCTAACCATAACCTAATTGTAACTTTAACCCTAAAACTACATTTTGAGCCTTAAAAATAACTTCAGATTCATGAAGATTGACATCTGTTACCTAATTGTAACCCTGACACTAAAACCACATTTTGAGTGTGAAAAATGCCTTCAACCTCGTGAGGACCTGGATTTACGTCCCCACGAGTACAGTAAATTTTAGATTTTGGTCCCCACCAAGATAGGAAGAACCAGAACACACACACACACACACACACACACACACACACACAGAGATAGATATATTCCTCACTTTTTCCTTGCTGTTGTAAGGGTCAGCTCAGTGAGCATGAAAGCTGTTTTCCATCCTACTTCACACTCACCCAGTTAAACACACTCACACCTGGGAGCACCCATTCAGCAACAATCTGGTTTCTGTAGCATGCGTAGATTACAACATGTGCCTTGCACCTGCATTTGGATGCTTGCTACAGGACATCTGCCACAGACAGAAGGACATTTGGTGTAGAAATCATGGTTTAGAGTCTTGAATTTAAACATTTTGTATCATACTGTGCCAGTATCCTCTTCTCTTTCTCCTTACCTTCCAGCCAGCTGAGGCAGATGACTGCCCCTCTCGGATTCTGCTAGAGCTCCTGTTAAAAAGAAGGTTGGAATTTCTTCCTCTCCACTGTCACCAAGTGTTTGTTCAAAGGGGCTCATCTAATGTTGAAGTTCTCTTGGTGATGTTGCAGAGTCTTTATCTATCAGTAGAGTACTCTGAGATCAGATCAGATCAGCTGTGTCATGAAATAAAATACATGACACAGAAGTCGCAGGACTGCAAGAATCCTCTATCAGAGAAGTTTGCCCAGCAACTAGCCTCCAGCCCAGATGTTTATAGCCATCAAATTCAAAGTTTTAAAAATAGCTAGTTTAAACATTGGATATGTTTTCTATGTTCTATTACAAAAAAAGGGGCTATAAGACTTATAAGATTTGCATATCATTGCATTCAGTTTTTTTGTAGTTTTTTTTTTTTTTCATTTTACAATGTCCCAAAATTTTGGAATTGAGTCTGTAAACAAAATAGAATTCCCAATGTTTACTGAGTACAGCGACGTAAATGAGCGCCTCTCCAAATGTCTGATGAATTGTTGATGTAACTGAAATTAAATTGTATCCTCCATCCATTCGCTTCCGCTTATCCTTTTCACGGTGGCGGGGGGCGCTGGAGCCTATCCCAGCTGTCATAGGGCGAGAGGCGGGGTACACCCTGGACAGGTCGCCAGTCTGTCGCAGGGCCAAATTGTATCCTATCAAAACGAAATATTACTGCATAATAGAGATTTTGTATCTCATTACTAAAAATCAGTATTTACAAACAAACAAAAAATGTTTTTAATCTTCATGACTTTTTCATTTGACCTTTATATCAGATTTATTACCTCCAGAAAGGAGGTTATGTTTGTGTACATGTTATTCTTTCTGTCTGTAAAAATGATAACTTGAAAAATTTACAATGAATCCTGATAAAACCTCGTAGGGGTGTAGCGTGGGATCATGTTAACAATCAATTAAAATCTGGCGTATAGTAGCTGATAAAGATTTAAAATATCATGTAACATTTGACCTCTGACCTCTCCTTCAAGGCCAATAGACTGATCTGATTTAATAATCCTATATACAGCTATTTTAAAACTATGTTTCTTACTGCCATTGGTTTTACTGACAACATAGAGGGGATGATATATGGGGATTCTAAATATCACATTACTTTGGACCTCTGACCTCTTCTTTGAGGTCAAATAAGGTCAAACTTTCATAAAATATCTTTTATCTTTAAAACTATGTTTAAAATTCTACTGCTTTTGTTTGTACTGGCAACATTTAGAAAATGATGCTGGTATGTGGGAATTCTAAATATCACATTTGACCTCTGATCTCATCTGCCTTTCTTTTCAAGCTGACACAAAATGTGTTCTGTCTTTAAAAAAAAGTATTGTCAATAAAAAGAGAATGAGCTGCATGGTTAGTTAGAAAAATACTGTAGTATAATATTATATGATAAACTTGAAGTTATTCATGTTCAGGTATTTACAAAGCTATTATCTACTACCTACTCCTACATAAAGTGTATTCAAAGCAAACATCTGTCATGCTACCCTTATCTGATTTGTACTGCACTACAAACTTATTAAAGTACATTTATAAAGAACAAAGAAAACAAAATGAAGTTTACTAAATACAATATTCTTCCCATAAATGTAAATACTGCCCAGAGAGCGAGAAACAACAACTATGTTTTAAGCTGTTCTTATATAGTGTTACTATTTTTTTGCACAGTGGTGTGAGCTATGATTTGTAATGCTTTGATGTTGTTTTATATGGACTCTTATTTCAATATTAAAGCCTAAACACATCAAAATGCAGCTTTTAGCCATTTTCATCTCTTGCTGAATGTCTGTGTATTCCCCTCTAGTGGAACCAGTTGGGAATACAACTTCAAAAATTCCCAACCTCAGTAGCTTCAATCCTTGAATCTTCCAACCTAATAATCAGCAATGACAAAAATAGCCTTTGTTGTCTTCTCTGTCCAGATGAGGCTCGAGCACAGATTTGAGATCAGCCTCTGAGTTTTAGAGCACAATCTATCAGCAGTTATTAGAAGTGTTACATGTAACATTTTAGCCATTATTCACTGAATAAGGAGCAGTTTGGTGTCTGGGTTTTCTTATACCGAGAACAGAGAGATCTACATCTGAAAGCGTGATCTAATTAACACGTTAAATCACCGTGATTCACGGTTTCAGTCACTTTGCTGCCGTCTTCTTGTTTTGTGTCACCACATTAAACTCTTCTAGTAAAGTCATGTTCTGTAGAGCTCACTGGTACAGTGTGTAACAAAGCTGGCACCACCCTGGCTGTTTTATGTTGCTCCTGCAGATGGCAGTATCACACCTACTCATTTCACTGCAGCTTTGAGCCCGTCTCAGCCAGATGGATCTCACAGCCTTCTGCTGTTATAAGTGATGTTCAGAGAACATCTGAGGAGTGTATCTATCCACTTTATTGTCCACTATCTTAAACTTTTTACATGTTTTCTGAATTATTGAATAGCCTTGGTCTTGCAATAAGTTATGCAACCCACTAGAATCTTGTAAGAATGGCTGTCGAGGGATCTTATATTAACTGCATAAATTTTATCCAATGCAGCAACAGTTAATCCTGAAAGGTTTAATTAAACACTGTAATTCTTCTTTTGACAGATTAAATATAATATGATCCATCAATTCCCATAATATACCTTCCACTGTGTGTAATTATTAAAGATTAAATCCCAGTTACACCTTCAGCCTAAACCTGCAGCTGCTGTAGGTAAAGTTTGATCTCCACTCACAGGAATAACACAGAGTTCAATTCTCACTCACTCAGACATGTTCATCCAAACGGGGAATGGAGACCACAGCTCTGACCCGGCTCACAGCTTCTGGTTTTCCCGGCATTCCTGCGCCGACCTCTGACCCCAGGACGCATAGAATCGCAGCCCAGAGGCTACGACCTTGTGACCTTTATTGTGACCTTTTGAACTTTCAACACCCCACAGCCAAAAAGCGAAACACTCTGTTCCCCTTGGAATAAATGACCTCTCATCCCCTTGCCTGGCAAAGGTATGCGAGTTTGCTGACCTCGCTCAACCTTTCATTAGCGCTTCCTTTTATTACGCCGCTTCCTCCCTGCTGCCTCATCAGCAGAGCGGGGGATGGTGGAAGGAGGGAGAGGTGGAGAGGGAGCAAAATGAGAAAGAGGAGGAAAGCAGAAGAACGGCGGCAAAAAAATGAAAAAGTAATGCAGAGACAGCGAGAGGCAGAGAGAGGACGAGATAGGGATGCTAAATGAGAGCAGGAGATAGAGCCCAGCTATGACAGATTGGCAGCATCTGCTGGGTTGACTGAAATGTCACCTTTAAATGGCTTCCCTGTCCTTGATGCCGGACCTCCCTATCTGATCTCTATTCTCCTTGGGAGTTGTAGTTCTGATGACTTATATAGGACACAAAACAGATCTCTTACAAAATATAGCCCCTGTTCAAGATAAGCTTTCGGCACAAGGCAAAACAATTTCTCCCGCCTCCCGGGGCGCTGCGACTTCTGCAGAAATGGACCATTTGAATGTTAGGTCAAAGGTCGTTGTGTCACGTATGAATAAGATAATTGGATTTTGTGGTTTGCTGATACTCCAAGCTTACCCAGTGATGCAGCTATTCACCCCGACAACTGTAACTCATTTCCTGCCGTTTTGATCTCACATGATATAAAATCTATTCTCCTGAGCACCGCTGCTACAGTAACACCTCTGCTCGTACTGAGCCTGTTTAGCTTAAATGTAGCTTAAATGTAGCTGAATGCAGCGGTCGCGTATGTGCTGTTAAACACAACAGTCTGAGCTTTACTTTAATGCTCCAAATATTAAAAAAATAACAAATATGAGAAAAAAGCCCAAAAAGCATACTTCATGTAAATATCATGCAGCTAAATCCGCCTCAAGGTGAGAGCGGCACATACACATCTGGAAGGTGGCACATCTTGTTAAGTGTCACTTGACATGAGAAGCAGCTGACATGTGTAAGAGATATGTGTGTGTGTGGGTGTGTTCACGGCATCACAGGGGGTGGGAGTCCATAGCATTTTGGGGCTAAGTCAGATCACGCTGACATTGTCTCCATGTGGTGGCTTGCCGCAGGGCACAGCGGTACCGTACTTGATGTCATTTCTATCTTAAATGTCACTCTCAGTAAGCCCATCACCATCTATTGGCTCGTGTCCCTGGGGCCACGTTCACCCATCAACCTTACAGTATTCGAGCAGAGGAGAGGGCAGCCAGAACTCCTCTCCGGCTCTCTTAAGATTGCTGTTTACTGCTCTTTTACATAATTCATCGTGTCACTGTAGGACAGTAAACTGAGAGATACACTGAGAAAAATATAATCATGTACAGCAGACCTAAGACACCCGTACAGTGTGAAATTAGTTGGACACTTGATGTTTGCTCACCACTCATACGGTTAGCCCTAAAGTGACCCTTGATCCAGAGTGACCCAGGGGTCATGCAGTGCCTTTTCATTTATATGGTGACAGCAGGGCTAATTACCTACACTGTGTGTCTGTGAGAGCCATAAAAGCAGTTATGGCTGTAAGATGACAAAGCACTGTAAGCTGGTGTTCAGTTACAGAAGCAGTGAATGAAAGTGTGGGAGTGCTCCAACATATCATAATGCTGCTATACAAGTGAGAATAACATCTAAAGAACCAGTAAAAGACAAACAGGAACCTTTTACATGTTTATGCTTCTGTGAACAAACCAAGTTGTAGTTTAAATCTACACATATCTCATTAAATGTGTTGTATCTCATGAGGACTTTGAGGCGTGTAAGTTCATTGAGAAATAAAATTCTTCATATATGCTCACATTCCTGGAATGTAGAGTTGACTTTTATATAACACAAACTCGTAGCCATAACAATAGACAACTTCTAATATGGATGATGCTGCAAAGAACAGCTGATTACATGTTTCTAAGGTTCCACCACCACCTTGTTGGGGGTACTGCTACAGCTCATATCTTATATTAACCAGTGTGGAACCTCGTGTAACAATTTTTCACTTCAATGTAATGGTGTACTTGGTAACAGATGGTCACTTTCTGCCCAAAATCCTTACATGCACCTCTTAGAACTGGAACACGCAGAGAAACCCACCAGGCCCAGAGAGAACAAAGGTCTTGAACCCAGAACCTTCTTGCTTGGAGACAAACGTGCAGAACATTGCCGCACCCGTCAGCACACGGGGCAGAAATACAGTGAAACTTGTCAGGATGTCACCACAGCAGATGGATTTGCATTTATGATTTCACACAGATTTTACTCCGGATGACGCAATGCAATCCGGGCTTGGGATGTGATGCTGTTCAATGTTTTACGCACTCTCACTCGATGGATTTAGACATGTTGACGTGGTCAAGAATGAGAAGGTAACGTGATTTAAACTAAACCTACACTTTACACAGGCTCGCCAAAATTTGACAACTGTAGCCTGGTGAGATAAGACTCCAATGTGAAGATAATAAACATTATGAAAGCATGGTAAGTGTGAGCATATAGTATAAGCACCTTTTATACTTTTAGACAGACACTTGAAAAGGTACCTCTAGGTCCAATAATTTGCCCTTTGAGGTGCATTAATATAGATTGAAGCTGTGTGGATGGAAAGTGAATTTTACTGTCCCCTTATTTTTGAGAATGTAGTTTTATATGAGCATCACATCGATCTGTATCAAACTTAATACAGCTGTTTGCTAGCTCACGATAATACATCATATTATAATTATTTTACAGGCAATTACGGCAATCTAAAAAAGAAGATGTAAAACATTATGTAATACCCTGAACATTGAGAACTATAACCTTTCATGTTAGTTAAGCGGTCTGTTCCACATTCACACTTTTATTTGTCCTGTACCGAGGGTTGCTCCTGCATTCACATTGCATCAATTCCTGAATAACACCAGTGATCAATTTATCAATATTCCCTCCTGTTGTAAGATGGCTGTGATTGGATGGATATTTCCTAGCTATTTGTGTGTTATTCATAACAGATATGGATTTCAATATGCAGAAGCACGAGGCTCTCTGTACAACTGTGTTTTTAAATGTGGTTCGGGTCGACTGTCGTGAAAACAGAATTTGGTGATTTGTATCATTGTTTAACCCTGCAGGCTGGCTGCTGGGCTCTGATGGACCTATTTCAGTGTCTGCAAATAGAAATGATGCTTGATGTTGATCTTGATATGCACTGTCCTTGGCTTCTTTTTTTTTTAATAAAGAAAGGACGTTTGACTGAATTTATAGTTTGCAACTCCTGAACACATTGATGTGATATATGTAGGACCTATAAGCATGATCACAGTGTGAGGAACTGTAATATTGCAAATGAACAGACTGCACATGAAGGTGTAGCCTCATGAAGGTGGCATGCCCACCCTATGAGACCCAAAACAAAAAATCTCCATGACATGAGAAATTCAGATTTTATGTTGAGAACATGTTAAAAGTTTGGATGAGGGTTGGGGTTAGGTAAAGATTATGATTACGGTTAAGAAGGAGAAGTATGGTAAAGGTTTGTCCACAGGAAATGTGTTTTCTTTAGATTAAGAGGACTTCACAGAATGAACATTAGTTTTTTTAGTTCCTTTTTTTCTAAATTAGAAATTTGCCTTGCAAACAAATGTGTACCCAAACTGAACACAACCCCACACACGTACGAGATTTGAACACAAGAACCATCAGCTTCCACTGGCTCCACAGTCTTTCCACTGTTTAGTGTGTGACAATACAGACTGAATCAAAGTTGCAAAAATTGTTATGTTTAAAACACTAAGAGCTGTCTGCTCACACACACTCTACACAAAACTACAAACTGTTTTGTCTGTGAAGGTTCTCAGTCATCCAGCACATCATAGTCAAAGGAGCTTGGAAAGAAAAGCGTCTGGACTTCTTTAAGTTGCTTCAAGACGTTTCACCTCTCATCCAAGAAGCTTCTTCAGTTCTAGGGTCAAATTTGGGACTCTCCACCATTTGATCCTAGAACTGAAGAAGCTTCTCGGATATATATAAATATTTATATTATATATACTTATACAAAACAACAATGATTAGCACAACATAACAAGGTGGTATTCATTTTCTCCCAGAGAGAGTGAGAGAGAACACTTTGTATTGCTAGCAGGCAGCCAGCTAGCTAGCAGGCTTTTTAGGGGGTGCAGAGCAAAGCTACTAAACTCTGATCAGCACAAAGGAGCATGAAGACATAAGGTTAGCAATTAGCAGGTAACCATTATATGCAACTATTTAGCTACAACCTCAAGAGGTTGTAGAGACCCCCCACTCAAAAAAAGAGTGTAAGAGTATAGAGTTTCAAAGAGTTATGATTATTGATCATGTGACCACAAACACAATTGAAGAATGCAAAATTTGCTTCATAACAAAGTTACCTGCTACAAGTTTAAGTAAGCAGATAGTTGTACCAAATGTGTAAATATGATTTAAAGCCCAAAATACAGACAGTTTAACGTAACAAAGCCAACGGCTCATGTATCATGTAAGATGAATAATGCATGCATGCAATTTTCAGAACTAATGCATAATTGAAGGCATCGGCTGGAGCAGATAACTTTTCGTAGCACAAAATAATCAATCAATACTTTTTCCCAAGCAGAGCGATATGACTTAAGGGTGTTTACTTTTTACTGTAAAATTCATGTCTGGGCCGCACAGCTCAGCTAGCGCTTTATCAAAGGCGCAATAATGAAATGCATCCTTACATCTAAATATAGAACGCAATGAAAGTGGTGTCAAAAAACAAACAAACACAAAATAGATAATCCATTTGTGACCTATTTCTGTCCCTGTGTGAGCGCCATTGTTTGGAATCATAAAAATAAAAAATAAAAAAATTCCCTTCCCCAGGCACCTAAATATGTACAAAGCCCTCAGAGCAGACAAAGAGTTTGCCACTGTGGGACTGTGTGGAAATGAGGACTCCTGAGCGAGAGGCTTGTTCAACAACCAACACCCCCCATAAAAAAAGATAAAAGAGAAGAACTGTCACTTATTATACCACCAGTGTGATCCCACTTCTAATTTTGAGATTCCCACCCCTACGTGTGCATCCAAGAGTGTGAAGCCGAGAGCATTAGTGCTGCTTCTCTGATTGTGCACTGGCACAGGAAGGACATTGTCACCATGTGTGTTTTTAATAGGATAGCAAAATAAACCTGTTTTCTGGTCAGCAATTAGCCATTCTTCTAGCTCAGTGTAAATTAGGAAAAGCTGCAGAAAAGAGGCTTTGAAGGCTAGAAGAAGGAGGGGAAGACATAGACAGGATCTCAAATTAAATCCTGGTTCATTTTATTATTACTGTGGCTTACACTCGAGCTCCATCGAGTCCCCCTAACTCCTGTGTGAGCTGTGCTGCAGCGTCCTGTGCTCCCTAAACACCGCCAAGTTTCGGGTCTCGAGTCATCGCCTCGTTCCATGTGATTGCTTGTTATCAAACGTGTTTGCTGGCTTTGTGTTTTTTCTTTTTCTTTTTTTTTTAAGTGGTTGTGCTGCTGGCAAGGGGGAAATCAAACACCTTTCTCTCCTGGCAAACCACAGAACACTGGAGCCCCACCTCCCCCACTGCTAACTGCTGACGAGCAACGCACAGATGTCTGGTCGCGTCGCGATTTGGCTTTCTGTGAAGGAGTTTCAGACTGATTTCTTTAAAGTGATGATGCTGCAGTCAGGGTTTAGAAAAGGTGTTCGATCACACGCCAAATAAGGCCATCGCTCAAAGCCTGGTGGAGACTGTATGGACACAATGCATGTGATGTATGTCACTTGGGAAGTCTTTGGATAGAGGTTGTTCATAAAAAAGCGAAGGCGGACTACATAGAGAGGCCTCAGGGGCAGGTGATGTGCCACTGTGATGCCACCTGACATCTTCCTCAGAGGTGTTTCAGGCAACAAATAGCAGGTCTGTCTGCTGTCAGCCTGTAGGCCACCTAGGAGGTCAGTCCTGACACTCTGCACCATGACAGCACAAGCGTTATCCCTCCCCCACCCGTCTTCTCGCAGTCCAGGGCAAGGCCGCAGCCCCCAGAATGCACCGTGAGCCGTCATGACCGATGAGAAGTGATGTCAGTGAGGAGGGAGAAAAATCCCTCTTTCCTTAAGGTGCAACAAAAGGTCAGAAGCCCGGTATCACTGGGAGAATTACTCACCACGCTGCCTACCTTGACATCGATAGAGAGCTGACCTGCAGGGAGCGAGTGAGAATGAGAGGAGGAGAGAACAGGTGGAGGGCCGGAGCGCGGCGGCAGATAGGTGGTGAGGGAGTAATGAGTCAGGGGGGGTGGGATGACAGGGTCAGGAGGAGGTAGGGAGGCAGGCTGAGGTAATGGGCTATAAGAAGTGTGTATGTGTATCCTGATGTTTTGAAATTCCACTGTGTGCGTGAGCTCTACTCGGAGGTTAGGCGCGGATGGGTGGTGACGGTGGTGGAGGGGGTCGTAGAAGACGTCTTGCCCTTGCAGCACTTCATCACATTCAGTTTTTTAGCCACGCTTTCTGAACTTCCACTGCCTTTTTCCGCTCCAGTTGGCTCTCAGCGGACAATGCGATCAGAGTGTCCCTGCGTGTGCATTGTGTAAGCATGTTCCGCTCTTTAGTTAAGATGTCAATGGTGCGTGCACCTCCCCAAGGTCACCACCCTAATGAGAAATCTCTAAGGACGCCTGTAATTATCAAATAACGAAGTGCTAAGCCAGTCAAATTGTGATAGTTATTCCCGAGTTTACCCTTGAAAAAGATCTATTGTATCCCCACTTTTACCCCAAAATTCTTTCTCAACCAAGTCTGCGTGGATGTCACATACTCACAGCTTGTTATGGCTCGCCACATTGGAATTCTGAGACCATCTGCTAATTCATACATCCCCACTAATAGCTTTCTTTTTCCATCAGGGCTGTCTCACTATCTGACACACTGTAGTTTTACAGAAGACGCTCACTCAATATTCAACAAAACACTGTGTGGCATTCTCCCAACCTGCCCGCCCCAGAACATAATAAGAATTTAAGCACATGAGCGCTTGGTATTTGACTGCTCTGGAGTCTGAATAGGCTGGAGGAGAGCTGAGTGGAGGACTGAGATTGATCAGCATTGAGACAGTGGTTGTGCCGCTCGCTGAGTGTCTCAGATTTTTTAAGGTCACCCTCACTAAAGCCAAAAGGGCACATCAATTTTAGAGCCCTCATGAGGAGGCACCGCGTCTCCTCCTCGATCACTCAGCCCCCCGTGGAGAAACGACATCTGAAGGTGTACTTGATTTGTGTGGATCCCAGAAGCGTGCATGATCAGAATGAAGAATAAACAGGCACAACTGAGGTAAACAGATGGATACACCCCAACATCCTGTGCTACACGGCTTGTAACAACTGGAAGGTGGCTGATTAGCAACTTGGCAGTTGTCAAAAGCAATATGGACCTTTCGTACTTACAAAATATAATACGTGTAGAGACAGCTGCATATACGTGCGTTTAAAAATCCGCAAGGGATGTAGCTGAACAGTTGAACCTTTCTCTGCCAGATACTCCCACTGAGCGATGGTTCAGTTATCAGAACAAAAGCATATTTAAGTCTTTATGTCATTGAGACAAAGAGACGGCAAAACAGCAAAACGGTTTGTTGAGCAGTGCCAGGGTGTTATATATAATAACTGTACTGAATCAAAACTAAACCAAATTACGTTTAATACTTGCAGTGGTTTTCCGTGTAGCACTAGCATATGTACAAGAGCTTGTATCAGCATCAGCTGTGTCAAGTCGAGCACACTTGTTTGTAAGGGTTTGCAGTACAAGCAGGCAGCTCATACAGCTACAGGAAGCCCTGAGGGGGGAACACAGATAAGCCAGTCCCCAGCTGCACTGCGTAAAGCTAAACTTTAAGTAAAAAAAGTGAGTTTTGACACAATTTAAAATTCTGTATAATTATATTTGGACAGCTGGTTAAAAAAAGAAGGAAAAACAACTGGGAATATGGGACAACCAGTCTCCAGTAATAAACCTCATGACCGTAAGTGAATTTATCCGTGTTTACAGGCAAATATATAATTGCATAAAGTGTAATTGGCCTAGACACGACCTCCGCTCCCTTGAAAACAAAAAGGTCAAACAGAGTGCAAAGCTGCTCAAAGTTCACATCCAGAAACACGCTTTTGGAAAGCGGTGCAAGGACAAAAACAATGAGGCGTTCATCCCCGAGACAGCTTCAGGGAACAGCAGTGAGTGGGAGGAGAGTGACAAGATAACATCACAAAAAAAAAAAAAACACAGACAAGAAGAGGGAGAACGCAGGCAAGAGCAGGAGGAGGAGGAGGAGAGTCATCAGAGATCAGGGTGACCCTGCACCACTCAGGAACATGTTCTGCCTATAAGCTAAGGGAGAGGCCTGAAGTTTGCCACCGAGTAATCTCTCCACTGTCAGTGTCCCGGAGATTCGGCCTTGACAGTGTCCCAGCAGCACAGGGCGACGCTGCTCTCAAAACTCTTCCTGCCATGGCTGAAGCATGTTTTGGCAAAAATGTCTAGCCACGTCTCTGTGACCTGACAGGAGAGACTAGACACGCATACATAAGGGTGTTATTAAAGTCTCCACAGGCTGATATCTCAAAACTAATATGGTGGTGTCAGAGCACAGGGAGATTAAGAAGCCTACACAACATCACAGCAAACAATGTTTGCTTGTATATAGGTGTGTCAGGTTTAATAAAGTCTATCTGCCAGGTTGAATATACCTCACCAAGATGTACAGGGAGGGAGCTGTATATGGTCACAATACCAGTGTTAACAAATTATGAAAAAATTCACTTTGAGTGATGTTTACATGTTTCGGATGATGGGTTCATCCTTTTCCAACTCTGTGGTTTGGCTTCATCTGGCTTGCAGCCAAAAGTTTGTTTGATTTTGTATCATTTTTATAGGTGCTAACTTTAGTTTGCCATTAACCGCATAAGGAGAGACTGTATGGTTATATTAAAATAAAATTTAAAAAGTCTGCAATTGTGTTTGGACCACGACAGATCTCTATACCACAGAGAAAAAAGACATAGTTTGGCTGTTATGGGATGGATTCCTGGCCTAAAGATGAAGGTGAAAATTTGACATGACAAGACTGGAATCATTTGCTTAATGTAAGAAAACAGGTTAAATATGATGATTCGTCTGTAAAGCGCAGCTCATCTAACATTCTTCAGGGATGGCAGACCTTCATGCTGCTCTCGAGGAAGCTGAACTACAGCATTATGCAAGATGGACAGAATTACAAGAAGATTACGAAGAAAAATGGTTGAAACATACTTTAATAAAACCAATATTATGAACACATATTCAAATCGAGTCTTTGATCTTGAACTTTGTTAGAGCCAAATTGTATCAAGGAGTTGAATAACTGTGAAATCCTTCCCGATGCCCTGGAAACAGGCAGACTTGCAAACATCAAGGGCATCAGGTTGTGTGAATTATGTGAACAGAAAAGAAGAAAAATAGTCACATTTTCTTTTATTTTCCTTATTGTGATGAAATAAGAATATTTTATAAAATGTCTTTTAAAAATTCCAAACCGTTTGATTGATTTTGGTGAGCTGCATTTGTTTTTTTTAAAGCTTAAAAGACTTCAGGTTGGATTATTTCTTCAGTATTATAATTTAAAACTTTTTAAT
Organism: Oreochromis niloticus; assembly: GCF_001858045.2. Lineage (NCBI taxonomy): Eukaryota > Metazoa > Chordata > Actinopteri > Cichliformes > Cichlidae > Oreochromis > Oreochromis niloticus. The sequence goes on from NC_031975.2 coordinate 3,146,830, forward strand.
TATGTTTTGTAAGGTGATGTTTTATGCATGGCACAGTAATCAAATCAGTCAATCATTCAGTCACGTATAGTTACTGAATGCATACATTTGGGTTACCTCCACTGTGTTTTTAAAGAGCTGAAATGATTGAAAATTATACTAAAACAGACTTCTATAAATCACACATTTTAAAAAATCATTCCAATAAATGATTTTCATGAGTTAATACCACTGGGTGTTATTAAATTACAGTCTTTTCAGCTATAACCTGATTGTAAATGATGATTATAGTTACTGATATTTTTGTAATCTGATGACGTAATCCTAATTAGGCTCCATCACTCCACAATCCTGTCTGTAATATATACAGTCGATGTTGGATTGGGCATTTTGTTTTCTATAAATAGAAGCATATGTAAGATTGAAACTGGAACCTTGGCATGCTGTTTTAAGCTATAAAGCATCCAGCTGTCTATCCTTTCCACTGCATTGTGAACATCCCATAGTCCTTACCTCTCCCTGTCAGACCTCTTTTAATTTAAATTCAGTATTTGAAGTTGCATCTGATTATTTGAAATGCTCTTTTTAGCCCACTTCTTTGAACTGTTGCATATTTATCCTCCTCTTTAAAGTTTTTTTTTACACAATGTCTGATAAATGGATTAAAAGCTGACTGTCTTCCAAAACATAATCTCATATACTTCATAGTTCACCCCTGCAGTACCCTCCCTCTGCTCCTATGCAAACTAATAAAGCTGCTAAAGCCAAACAAGGGCGGCTTAAAACGGATAACCCCAGCAGAAATGACTGGCCCATACTGACCTGATACATAAACAACATGGGTGCTGAGACCTGGGGACATGCTGAAATCTGTCTAGTTAGGATTTAATGCGGCGGCCATCCCTCCTTTGCCTGACCCCTCTGAAACACTGCTGACCTCTCCCTTAGGTCCTTTGTTAGTACAGCAGCTCTTGAGTGTATACAGTCATTTGCATTTTAGAGTTGTTAAACAAATACCCACCCATGGCTCCTTCTCCCTGTCACCCACTGTGACCCTCCACCCACTGTCTTCTCAAGCCGGCCAAAGGTAATGCAGTCATATGGTGCTGTGAGATGAGGGAGGGCTGCTCCAAATGTTAGTCAGAGGGAGTGGAGTCAGCGGCTGAATAATTTGTATGAGTAAAAGAAAGAAATACTCAACATAAGGGAAAAGTTGAAGCAGCTATCCAGCATCACCAACTTGCCAGAGTCCTCAACGTGACAGCAAATGACTCAAATGAAATGGAGTCATATTGTTTAATTTATTAAAGAGCTCACTGCAGCACTTTGTAGACATGGACCTGTAAAACTATTGCAGTATCGAGCAGGGGCTGTGTGGGTTTGACATGACACATTAGGCGATGATGTCACGGACAGGGAAACGTATTTTTGCCACTTGGCATTTTGGAAACGCGGTACGGCTAATGCTGTCATGGCCCGAGTGTGTGGGACTGCAGATCAATAGCACAGCTATTGGGTAGACAGTGGCAGTGCACTGTGGTGCAATCTGGGAGTTTCCTCTGGGGAGGAATAGGTCACATGGGGTACAGAGCTTCAGGCTGCTCATGTTGTTTAAGATGGGAGTACAGGCTGGTACTGTGTGTTTGTGTTGCAGCTGCTGATGCGTGAAATGGAACTCAGGTAGCTGGGCGGGCCTCGGGCCTTCGCTGTATCTTCCGCCAAGTGATTACTTTACTCCATTGATTTTTCTCCCTCCTCCACTGATCTGAGAAGATCACTGGAAAGAGAGAGTTAGGCAGAGAGAGACGGGAGGGGGGGCACTGAGTGACCTAGTAGCAAAATTCAACGATTGACAGCAGAACCTTGAGTAGCAATGCTCCTTCTTAGCCCGCTAATCTACGACTGAGATCCCTGCAGCACTCAGAAAGGTGTGTTTTGTAAATCCTTACAGATGGAGGCCAAACCTTTCCTATCCAAACATGTTGAGGCGTAGAAAAATGAAGCTGTATTTGATAAACGCATCTCCGTCACATGGTCTTGGGAGAAGGTTGCATTTACTGCACATTATAGTTTGTTTCTTTCACAGTCTTATCAGTGTTTGTTGACCTGACAGCACTGAGGAAATATATTCATGAGATTTTAAAATGTTTATTTTATTTTCATCTTGCAGTGCATCTCTGAGACAGCACCTCATCTCCAGGTATCTAAACCATTCTTCATTTTCACGTAAAAGGCAGATAACATGAACATATATGCAAAATGAGCATGTCAGGCCATGTGATGGCCAGTGATGGGTATAAACATTACATAAACACATCACTGTAATCACATACCATTTGTCTGTAATACGTTAATAAAACATATTTTACTGAATTCAATTAAAGTCACATGGCTTAGCCTACATGCAGTCTTTCAATTTAATTCAATTCAATTTACTTTTCTTTATATAACACCAAATCACAGCAACAGTTGTCTCAAGGCACTTTATACTGTAAGGTAAAACCCCTGCAATAATAGAAAGAAGCCCCAACAATCGCATGACCAACTATGAGTAAGCACTTGGCAACAGTGGAAAGGAAAAACTCCCTTTTAACAGGAAGAAGGAATCTCCAGCAGAACGAGGCTCAGGGAGGGGCAAGCGTCTTAATCATTGCTAATGATTAAATACAGCAGTGGTGCTTAAACATGCTGAGAGTGAAAAGAGATGAGTGTAGAAGAAGCGAATGCAGTTAGACTTCTGTGTGGAACATCTGCAGAGCCACATTTATGCTTATATGTCTGTTTCATTATGTGTCAGTTTCCATGCGGTCATTTCCCAATGCTTTTAATATCTTTTAGGGGCTAATTTTCTTTTAAAAATGTAAATACCTTCTTTTAAATGCTCTTGGAATGCATTTAAAAATGGCTCATTTCATGCACAAACATCCCGAGATAACCAAACAAATGTACCTGCTCATCAATCATTTGATCTCAGTTCATGCTTGAGAATGATCTCCAACATGTGACAATATGTACATTTGTTCTAATTTAGTGCACTAAGTGATGTGACAGCAATCTGTGATGAGTCCAGTACCAGGTACCAGGATCAAAGTTCTACAAGCACCTCTGAATGCAACCAAAGATGCATGAAACATGAAGAAGCTTGTGGGATTGCACCTTTCTATAGATGGAATCAACATAAATCAATACATTTTATGTGAAGCATAAACTTTGGGCTGTGTCTTACTCACTTTCCAGGCAGGTTTGTGGTAATAAACCTGTGCCCTGTTTCGCAGGTTTGGAAGTTGTGCTCATATCGAAGAAGACGAAAAGTTAACTGTTAGCTTGTTAATTGGCAATTACACAGGCAAGGTTATGCAAAAGTAATAAAGATGAATGTGCAATAAATAAATTTTGTGTATATTAAAAGATGCGTTTAATTTGATAATTTTGTTTAATTGAGTCTAGGGGGAGGGGCATCTTCTGCCAAGGTCTCAGTCTGAGCAGAGGTGAAGTTGAAGAGCCTCTAATGGGACTTGTTTAAAACCACAGCATGCAAACAACTTGACTCGCTAGGTTGACACAGCACAGCTTTCAGGCCTTTATAGAGTCAAAAACACTGTTCAAGGGAGTGCAAGGTCCTGTTTGAGGCTATGAGCCACTTTAATTTCATCTTACTGTTTCTAATATCTGTAAGTCCGCTTGTCAGGTAATATTCTGTAAATAAGAAAAATAAAATGTTTTCACAGTTTTATTAAACACTCGCACTGAAATATATTACTTATTACTATTAAGGTGTCACTTCAGGATTTGATCAACTTTTTAGTTTCTCTAGTTTGTGGATTTTTGCAATAATGAATATAATGTATACTATGGTAGATCAAGGCTTAATCACAAACAGTCTGTACAAGTAGATGTAATTTATATGCCTTCATTCTTACCTCTAATATGTTCCTTATTTTCACATATGCAACATAAAGATAAAATAAAAGTTAAAATTAAAATAGATTAAAAGTAGCTTGATAAATAAATGTGCAAAGCTTTTATCATTAAAATATGCCTGAAATTAAGTTAAATTTGGCTTAATGGGAACTGCCTTTTTAACTGTAGTACATGTCACTTTATTTGAATATTATTTGTAGTACATTAACATTGATTACAATTATTTTGGATTGTTTGGAGTGACTTTATTAAGCAGTGGACAATGTAGTCTATATTGGTGACAAATGATCATTTATAACAGCAGATCACGTGTGTAAACGCTCCGTGTTCACAGGTGTTTTTGGATCTGGCAGATCTGGATGTAAACAGCGGAAGTAGAGAGGGCACTAAGGTGAAAAGTATAACAAAGACTGAAATCACTGAACACAAAATTTCATTTTGTTGCAAGAACGGCACCTTTTCCAGGCCAGCTCACACGGAAGGTCAAACGTAGCAATGTTATTGGAGCATCATTAGACAAGGAACCATGTAAAGGGCACTGTCGTAATTAAGACCTGAGACCTGCGCTTAACACTGGCACACTCTGGGTCTGGAGAGTGATAAGTGCTTGATCCTGATCAATAAGATGCACAGCCCCGTTGCCACTTGCAAAATCAATATTGTTTTATTTGCTGTTACAATGGGCTTGTCTGGTTGCAAATGAGCTCTGAGCCGCAGAGTTACTTTGGAAATGGAGACCTTACCCTAGACTTCTGGCCCAGTGCTCCTTAATGAATAGGCCAATAAAAGGCTGCACTGGTGACCTCTTCGGTCATATGCATGGGCGAAGTCCTAAAGGAGAAATCCACCAAGGAGGATGTCATCATGTTTACACACGCAGACCTCAGCTCAAAAAGGGTAAAAAATAAATAAATAAAAAACTAAATGCAATGATTTGCTCATAAATGCATATTTTATTACTAACAGAACACAGAAAGCTTTTCCTGGGAGTCCCATAGGCAGAAACGCACCTCATCCCACTGTAAATGCACGCTTTTTAAGCAGGTGCTGATAACAAGCTCGATAGTCCTCACAGTTTTTTGCAGATTCATAAAACCCTCCTCATCTTTACTCCTAAGAAACTCTGCCTCTCTAAGATGCTGTTTTTATACCAAGTCATGTTACTGACCTGTTGTCTAGAACCTAATTAGTTGTTTCTCCAGTTGTTTCTTTTTAGAAACAATCAAATTCAAAATAATTTTTGAATTAATAAACATCTGATATCAGTGTGAGAAGAGGGGCACCTCTATCAGCTTTATTTATATTTAATTTTTGCGTAATATAATGGAATATTTATATATTAGTGCCATTTGTATTATTGGAGCTATTTGTTATGTTTTGTGAAATATTTTTTAATTACTACTCTGGGTTTATGAGACTTGCAAAACATTGTATTCTTGCACATAGTCACTTTTTGCATTTTATGGCATCTGTGCAACACATATAGAGCAGCAGGAAGTCCCATTTGTGTAATGTCAGGGATGAAAAAGCACCACAACACAGTCTCAAATAATGGATGGTATTGTGACCATTAATCCTCCTCATATGTGCTATATGTGAGTTAATCTGGATTAAGCAAACACGGATTCTAGCATTGAGCCTAATTGTCACGATAGCGCAAAGATGAGAGAGAGGAACAATGATTTATAAGATAGGAATCAGCCAGGTTATGGATGGTTCTGGACAGTTCAGATAATAGGGAAAGAGGTCTAGAATAGAAGGTCATTAACAGACTCAACAAATCTGTTCATTCAGAGAAAAAGTACCGTGTCCTTCCACCAGTCGAATCATAGATCATGCTAATGCCCTGGCAGATTTCACCTCCTTTCGTGATTTGCTCTCTGCTGTTTAATTTTGGATGACATGAGCTTCATCAGCTCCCCCTGACACACTCTTACATGTGCTGATTTCAAAGCAACATTGTTTCTGTGGGGTTTTTCTCATTCAGCTACAATTAAATGGTGGCGGGACCTTGTTTCATCCCCAGTGCCTGAGCAGTATCACAAAAACTGTGTCAGTGCGTATGTTATTATCATTGTGTGCTAACCTAAGAATTTGATTTAAAAGTGTTTTTTCCTGGTTTTTTTTGGTGGAAATGCTGAATTTTAAGAAAACTGCAATATTTAATTACATCCTGGGTCTCTGAATCGAAACAATAGTAAAACTTACTTTAATAAAGTAATGTGAGATAATGGTCTTCTTCACCATCAAGGCTGAAAAAAAAAAAACATCTGTTCTGAGCACACATTGCTGTAATCTTAGAACTATAGCGTAATCCTAACCCTAGCTTAATGGCTAAGTAGGTTGACGGTTGTATGACACATAACCTGTATACAAAGCATGGATGTAGCCAGGATTATGTCAACGCGTCGTTTGGCTCTAAATTTCGAAGTGTTTGTGCTTTGACTGCTGTCGTTATTTTGTTTTGGAGCCACAATAAGACTGAAGTGGGAAGTGCCAAGTTGTCAGCTAACATTAGCTTGACTAACAGGAGCCATCAGTGGGTGCAATGCATAGACAAACATAGCTGCTAATTAGTGCTACAGAACAGGCTAATATAACTAGAATTTCACTCACCAAAAATAAAGCAAAAACTTGTTTGGACCACACCACACACACACACACCAGCCCATAAATGTCTAAGGTCATTCCATTAGAAATACTCTTAAAGGCACTAGTAGTATTCACGGTGGAGAACTCCTGTTTAGCACCTCCTAGTGGAGGGGAGGCCTAGCAGAAAAAAGATTAGTTACAGCTGCCTGCATTAGCGCGCCTGCCAGTCACCACTAGTCTTGTTATGGGGAATTTATCCACCAAAGCCAATGTGGGGCTTTTTGTACCAGTCTGCTTGTATTAAAACTAAATTACACCATGGAACCCTACTCTAAAACTAGATTTAAGAAATAAGTGTTTAAAGTTAACCTTGTTAGAACATGTGTAGCACCAACCCTGTACGTTTCAGTGCAGAATGTGATGTCACTGTGTTTGCTGGTTGGTTAGCTAGTGATAGAACCAATAACCCAGTGGAAAAACAAGGAAACTGAAAGGGAAGATACACTTGTTAGCCACAATGCTTGAGTTTGCAGAGCACTTTATAAATGAGGACTGTGTGGAGGAGAAGCTGAGCCACATGTTGAAGTCTAACACTGTCCCATCTAAGTTTGATTGTTAACTGATAATCGAAAACGCTTTTTAAAAATGCACATTCAAACATGTATGTCATTTTGGGACCTAAATGGTAAAACGCTGCATATTAGAAGGTTTTCAGGTGTTTGATATTTTCATTCTGAAGATGACAGCTAGTAATATAACTGGTCACACAGCATGTGGATAACTCACATTTTAGTTTAAAATTAACACATGTGACACTGATAGATATTTTTTTTTATTTTTTTTAGTAGTCATTTCTTTAATAAAAGCTAGTGTGTTATCTATTGAACACTCAGTGTTTGTTTGTTAATAAGGCCATTTTTGCTTTATTTTGTCAAAGGATTATATATTTTGCAACCACTGAATATTAATGTGTTTGTCTACATGGATATCGGATCTGTAATACATGACTGATAACCCTGTCATTAGCTGTCTCCAGCGTCTGACAGGCATAGGCCCTGTGTGGTTTTCAGACTCACCTTGTAGTGACCCTCCTCATGCAAACTATTCCAGGAAAAGGAGAAGCGTGAAACAGACTGCAGCTCACCCTTGACTACGGCACCTTTTCTGCCACCCTCATCTGCCTGTCATTGCTTTGCCTCCTGGATTCTCCATTATCACCAGCACCCATACAATCCAATCAATAATTCTGCACTTAAGGCTTGTTCAGCCCTTGAAGATTTAAATTCTGTGCTTTTTATTCACACAGACTCCGGCAGCTTCATTACAGCACCATGCCAGAATATATCTGCGACCACTGCTGTAATGCTTTCTGTCCTCCTGCCGTAATTCACCTGGGTTTCACCTATGGGGCGCCATTTTGTCTCAGCCAAACGGCAGCGCTAATAAGGCTCCATAGCTCTCTGTGATTATTATCAGTGACAGGCACGGCCAGGCTACAGCAGCTCTCTACTGCCCCCGATCTACATCAGATACTGTAGGCCACTTGCCCCTTTGGCTCTGGCCTACTCACCCTCTTGCCTCTTGCCTGACACGCCAGTGCACCACATAGGCTTGTGTAGGGACAGAAGAGGTGCAGAGGTTGGCTGCTACTGGAGCCCAATGCACTGCCTGCTACAGCCAGGCCCTCCAAGGCCCTGAGGCTGTTCTGTCTGTTCAGCATCTCCCTTTAACCTTCATCTAGGAAACAATAAAACAAGAACAGAGTGGAGGAGGAAGAGGAGGAGGGAAAGAGAGGGTGTGAATTTGTGTGTGTGTGTTTGTGCTCAGAGAATGTGTGGGAGGAGATAGGGAGAGATGCTGTGGACATTTGACACATCTCCTTAAGCCAATGTCTACTTTATTATCTTTGGCAGTCCTTATTGGTTGCACTAATCAAGTGGAAGGCAGTAGCGCTGTGTCGGGGGCTAACACACTGCGTGTGACAAATATATTATTAACTGGAGGGAGACGAGTGACCTTGGCCGTGTCACCTGAGGACCCCGCCGGCACTTGCTCTGCCAGCAGGAAACGACCTTCATATTAAATCCCCACAGAGGTCAATAAACTAAATAATTCACAAAGGTTATATGCTTTGCACTGAAATCTGCTAAAAGAGAGAGACAGGGAGAAAGCGAGGGGAAGAGGGAGGGGAGATGGCAAATCTTTTAACTTGTGAGCAGCTAAACGAGGACCGCTGTCCTTGTCAGAGTGTAGTCTCTTTATCACGAGGGGCGTTTATATGAGCGTGTCAGAGGACAATGTAAATCCCGAATCTCTCTCTATTTCCTCACTGCTGTCACTCTTCAATCGATCCGTCATTCTGTGGCAGTGGGAGAGGTGGTGGGGGTTGGCCAGGAGTTAGTGGGGGGTCAGTGATGTCTAATAACATGATAGGCTTTTTTAACATAGCACACAGCGCTCTATTTATAACCACACTGAAAATCTGTAGCTAATTGACCTTTGCTTTAACCATGTCTGCAGAAATCTATAGGGAAAAGCTGTTTGGCTATTGAATGCTATTTCCTGCTCAACATACACCTCATGCAGCTTTTCAAAGTGGTGCATGAGGTAAAACCTGGAAATGAGTTAGTATTTTTGCACTTCCTGCTCCCGCATCACTTCCATGTGTTGTTCTCCAACATTCAGTTCAATTGTATTTATACAGCGCCAAATCACAACAACAGTCGCCTCAAGGTGCTTTAAATTGTAAGGTAGACCCTACAATAATACAAACAGAGAAAAACCCAACAATCATATGACCCCCTGTGAGCAAGCACTTTGGCGACAGTGGGAAGGAAAAACTCTCTTTTAACCAGGCTCAGGGAGGGGCGGGGCCATCTGCTGCGACCGGTTGGCATGAGAGAAGGAAGACAGGATAAAGACATGCTGTGGAAGAGAGACAGAGATTAATAACAAGTGTGATTCAATGCAGAGAGGTCTATTAACACATAGTGAGTGAGAAAGGTGACTGAAGAAACATTCAATGCATCATGGGAGTCCCCCAGCAGCCTACACCTATTGCAGCATAACTAAGGGAGGACTCAGGGTCACCTGATCCAGCCTGAACTATATACTTTTGTAAAGAGGAAAGTTTGAAGCCTAATCTTAAAAGTAGCAATGGTGTCAGAAATGACTCCAAGATTCCTCACAGTGTTGCTGGAGGCCAAGGTAAGAGTAAGAATCTGCTTAGATACCATATTTCTAAGATTTTCAGGGCCGAGTACAATAACCTCATTGTATCTGAATTTAGAAGCAGGAATTTAAAGCTCATCCAGGTCTTTATGTCTTTGTCTAATTGGTGTTTGTTATCTGGCTTCATGTATACATAAAGTTGAGTGTCATAAAACATAAGTAAATAGTTCCCTTGCCAATTCAGAGTGTTTTTCTGAGTCCAACAAAGACATTTGCTAACAAGTGGCTAAAAGATGTTATGAAGAACATATAGTGATCAACACAGGAGCTTAGAGGTGGTTCCACTGAAGCTGTATAACTGTGACATCCTAACATCAGTGTTTTAGTTTTTGCAATTCAAAATATCCAAAACATTTATTTTCCACAAATATTATTTCAATAATTGAAAAACCTGAATGTGGCCAAGAGATGAGGCTGAATATTTCTGACTGGCCTACAAAATTTGGCCATCAGTGTAGCATGACCACACATGAGCATAATGCGGCCTGAGGCCAAAACTGGGATGAACATCTCAGTCCACCTACAAAGTACTGAGACAAGCCCTGAAAACTCAATAAAAGGCAGCATTACGTTAGTGACTCTCAAGGAGAATGACTGTAATTAGTCTGTATGGATACATGGGTTGATTCCAAAAGACGGAGCTCCTACAAAACCTGATGGATAGAAGTGTATCCTCTGTACTGTGCTGCATAATTTAAGATCTTAACATCAGACTTTGATGCTCTTGCAAACAGTCATTTATAGTCTCATTAAGACATTCAACACAGTAAATACTTAAGAACTTTATTTAATTGTGATGTAGGTCTGCACTGTAATGCACGGTAGCCCCGAGAGCTCAAATGCATTACAACTTAAAAGACCCACTAGCAAAAAGAAATATGCTGCAAAAGCACACAAACCACAGTGGAAGTATCATAGTGGGCACAGGTTTGTTTTGAGTTCCTCTCTCCTCCAACTGGACCATCCTACTCTCTCTCTACTCCGTCCTCTCCTTTCAGTTGAGCTCTTCAGCCGCACACACCTTATTGTCCTCTTCTTCATCAATGTCAATATGAAAGTATCAGCTTTATCAGCTGGTCTCTGCCAGATAGTCTGCTTCCAGTGAGTGGTAAACAGCCAAAAGCTTGTTCTCTAGTGGCTACCTTGTGTATTTGCTCTTATGTGCCTCTCCCTGTTCTTAGTGTTCTTCCTCCTGGCTCAAGTGCCTCCTGTCTTCAGTCTTTGCCATTGCGAGCAAGCAAGCTGCTTCACCCATCAAACCAACCTGGATCATCCTCCACAACTTCTCCGCCTGCCTGCCTGCCCTCTTACAGTAACAAGTTTCCCTCTCTGGAAAGCCTTCCCCGTCTCAAAGTAAAGTAATTCTGTTCCCCACTAACCAACCTCTGTGATTACTGCGGATCTGGATTTAATACTCGTCTCCGTTCAGTGGATATCTTACTTGGAAAAAAAACCCCTAAGCAAACCCCCTCAACCTTCCTGTACTCACCTCCACCTTTTTTATCTCCATTGGTTCAGCTTTTGGGTCCACCTTTACTATTCAGCCAAGGTGGCCACAGCACAAAGTTTAATAAAAAATTATTTATTATGAGCTTTAGTCACATTTCTTATGTTTTATTCAGCTTCTGTTGTATTTTGTGTACTTTTCCAGGGTTTCTTAAAAGTTTGCTGGTATCTCAGGACCATTATAGCAATGGCATAATAATAATATTAGTGGCCCTGACAGTTTGATTTAGCTATACAAGCAAACATAGTCTCACACATTACAAGCAATAACAGAATATATTCATGAATGTAACATTATTATTATGTATTACTATAAAACAGTAGACATTTTGTGTATTTTGTCTATTTTAAAACATAGAGTGTGTTTTATTGGTGATTAAATCAGTCCAGCCTGTGGCCCTTTGCTTACTTCAGTCTAGTCAGAAGAGCCCTCCAGAAAATAAGAAAGAAAAAGTATCTCATCACTTCTGAGGTGTTGCTTTGTTTTTTATGCGTCTGCACCAGCTATATCTGTGGCCACAGGCATTATATTCACAGACTGTTGATCGCAGCTCATGAATGCAATATGTCCAGAATGCCTAGTAGGAATTTCTTTAAATTTAGCATAAATATTCATTTGGACTCAAGGATGAACTGATCACATTTTAGTGGTTGCTGCTGTCGTGGAGCAACTTTTAGTTAAATGTTACAAATTTCCTCACATACATTTAACGATATCTTTCTTTTGTTGTGGTTAAATGCAATATTCATCAAGCACACCTGGAAGAAATGTAATTATTTCTGTCACACATGCCCTGTTGAAGTTAAGGTGGAACCACAGCGGTGGCAACACACACATTTTAGAAAAGATGGACATAGCTACCATGAAATCACCCAGTAGAACGCTCATCTGGATCCTCCAGCTGAGCATATGTTGCTTAAATTTGTTGGTCAAAGGTTGTTGATTATTGGGATTCACAAAGTACATTTTTGTTAATTATGATGATATTTCACAATAATAAATGATAAAATTAGGACGTTTTATATTCAAAAGGTAAATCCAAAGGTCATCTCATGACACACTGTGACATCATCATGTTCCCAAACAAAACAAATCTGGCCGTCTTACAATGATATAACTCTGAAACAGAGACTGTGGCCATATTTCATGTAAGGCTCGATACTGAATCGCTAATCTTGTGCGCCCACCTTGAAAATGTGCTGATTGTGTAGATTTTCTCTGCCACTCAAGGTTTGTGTGAAGCAGTCATGTTGTACAATGTTTGTAGCTTCCTGTACTGTCATAACTACAACCTTGTATTCTTTAGAACCAGCTTTATTGGCTAAGTATGTGAGCACATCCAAGCAATTTAACTTGTTTTGCTCTTTAAATCTCAGTGATCCTATACACTGGTACAAAGTCAAGTCATACACATACGTGTATGGCGTACACATGCAACTGCAAGGTGATAATTCTAGTTTGTTTTATGCATTTCAGAGTGACAGATGTCTTCTTTTTGTGGTATTTGTGTCAATATGACACATCTAAAGGTCACAGCTTGAAAAATAAATGCCTCTACACCATTGCACGGCTACAACAAGAGTGTGCTGATGTTTAATCTGACATCATAAATTTCAAAAATACTGCAAATCTGTTTTTAAAAGAAGCCCTGTTCTCTGTAAATATCAGGAATATCTTCTAGATTTGTCCTATGTTTACATGGAAATGATCCTGTGATACCCCCCTGGCAGTAGTGGACATGTGCATGTGCACTGGAAATAAATTCGATGCTTAGACCTAACAGAAGTAGCAGTACACAGACTATTGCAACCAAGTCTGCTTTAGCTAGTAAAACCGGTCTACAGCCAGCGAGTGGCTCAGTGACACTGAGTGCAAACCAGTCAGTCAAAACATGTGATGACATATTTGGGCCAGTCGAGGTCAATAAGGTCAACTCTTAAAAACAAATGTGCTAGTGCACGCTCTCACACACACACACACACACACACAAACACACACACACACACACACACACACACACACACACACACACACTTGTTTTCATATCTTTCCCTAGGCCCTTCCCCTAACCCTAACCCTAGCCATCAAAACCTAACCCTAACCATAACCTAAATGTAACTCTGACACTAAAACCACATTTTGAGCCTCAAAAATGCCTTCAAAGCTGTGGGGACGGCTGTTGGTCCCCACAAGTATAGTAACATGCCAGTTTTCTGTCCTCACAAAGATGTCTAAACATGTACACACACACACCAAATAAAATTAGAACGGACCACACTCTTTTGTCAGCTTAGATGAACTTTGTGACACCACGTGTCTGCAGTGATGACCTAATCAAACTTTGTTATCAGCTATATCAATAAAGAAGGTCTTGTGATTGTATTTTATTTTTTGCCAAGAATTAACAAAAAAAATTCGATGAGGTTATTGGCGTCTGTGGAGGTTTTTTTAATTTGATTTTTATCAGTAATTTCACTTTCTGCTTTGCTTGTGTTGATTCAACTATTTAAAGTGAAGTGATGTGGTTCACAGAAACCAGAACAACAGTGGCGTAGTAACTCATCCGGCTCACCGTTAATCACACTCCGCAGGTTAGTGTAGTGTGTAAAGTACAGAAGGAAAGTGACTCAGTGGTTGGCTGTATTCCACGAACTAATGAGAACCAAATCCCACTGAGGAGTCAAGAAGACTCACAAACAGTCATATCCAGGGCAAATTAATCAACAGTATATGAAGGTATTTGAGTTTAGGAGTAGTGTGATCACATGGTCAGCAGTACCCATGAATAAAAATGCCATGTCAGGGTGACACAGCATATTACTGATGTTAACATAATGGTGATAGGAGGCCCTAATTACACCTTCGTAATGTGGGAGGCAGGCAGCAGAATCTCTGCCTCCATGATCATGACCATTTAATCATTTATCACCATGTAACAGGATATAAGTAGTATGCAACATGTGTGTCAGAGCGATATCCCAAGCTTGTACATTTTTCCGCATTTAATGAACATTTTTCTTTTGTTTCATTTTGTGCATACAAAATGTATCACTATGGAGAATGTTAGGTTAGCCACTAAAATGATAAAAGTGACTTTGACCTTGATTTTAAGCACATTTTGGATGAAGGTTCATTAATTGATCAGTGTTTTTAAGACTGGTTAAATTCTGAGTAATGATTCTGGTGAACCACAGCTGACGAACCAACGCCTTACCAATGAGCATGAGCTCATTGGTCCTTTAATTAGAAGGTAAAAACAATTTTACAAAATAAGTTACATTTGTATCAGTACTCCCTCAGAGTGCTTGTGATACACTAGTAAGCATAAAATACAAAGAAATTCTTTCTTATTCTTAATGTGGATCAAGACCAAGAGTCTACAGCTGTGTACTCAGACATTTCTAAAGCTAGATGTTAAGCAAACCGCTTACAATACCGCTAACATGCTAGTGCTTAGCATCTTTATTCAGTGTGATTTGCTGCTATGTAAATGCAAAAATATATATATTTATTCATATAATATTCAACTAATTATATGAAACATGTCTGCATAAAATTTAAGATCAGTTGCTGAGACATTTTTACGCTGATTACACACTTTGACAGATAAAGAAATCAAAAAATCAAAGTAAAAATGCATCACAGGAATATTTTAATGTTTCAACAACTGCAGTTCTTCAAATCAGTAAGTGCATTTTATGACAGGAGGCATATTTTTTTTGTTCTAGTCCTAATGGCAATGCTATGAAACTTCAAATACCCTTTTGCCATTGTTGCCATATACTTTCTAAATATTACTCCCCCATTCGGTTTTAAAGAGATCTACAGTGTGACGTGCTCTGTGCTGTTAGGAGTAACTGTTAATACAAATACAGCCGACTGTCATCGCATCTTCCTAAGGAAAACGGTAAACAGAGATTATCTACCTCTGAAAAAGTATACAGTACTATATCTTTTTATCTAATAGGCTCTATAACAAGATACTGATAAGCTATAAGTAAGGTATGCTAATAGGCCTTAGTGATCTGGGGATTAACCTCTCACTGCTTTATTCACCCCAGTTAACCTCAGATGCTGTGATAATCTTGCACTGTATATCCTGTTATTTATTCAGCAGCTCAGAGAAAAATAACTGTTGCACAGCTGCTGATTGGCTTGCAAATCTTCCCTTTCAGTTTCACGGCCCTGACAAAGGCATGTTCAAAGTGTGAAAATATCAGTGCAAATTCACCATCAAGAATCCCTCGTTGAGTTTTTGCAGATCCAAGACATAATCGGTAAAATGTGCGCTTTACTTTTAGAGTGAACGAAGCTGTGGGCTGAGACAATGACTTCCATGTTCTCGTAAATTCAGTGTGTACTTATAGCATATTTAAAATGCAAAAGAGACCAACAGAATTCAAAAGAAACCCTGTCTATTTGAAATGCAAACTTCAGTGACCCGCCATTTAAAGGAGCACATGTGCACATAAGAGCGCACGCATCATCTAGGTATAACTTGCTGTAATTAAACATCATTGCATAACTGACATCTGGAACTTGCTGACACAGTTGCAATTTCCAGTGACTGCAGCAACGAGCGAAGCATCCTATATAAGAAACGGGAGGGGGGGCGGATAAGGATGAGAGGGGGTTGCCAGCTCTCACCTGGCAACCTGCTTTGGCTGCTCTCTTAAAGCGTCAAACATTTCACAGCTCAAAGAGTTTGCGGGGGAAGTCTTTAATATGGCTGGTAGTATCTGCTGCTGCCGCCTTTGCGTCTTGCTCGTCTGCCTTTGAGGCGTAGCGGCGGATCAGACACATCAGTGCCATCGTTGCTTGTCATGAGGAACAATCACGTCTTGAAAAAACACAAACAGCCATGTTCAAAGAGCAGACATGAAAAGATGACATGCATATCAAGAGTTCTGAATGCCTTTTGTATGTGTGTGTGTGTGTGAGAGAGAGAGAGAGAGAAAGAGAGAGAGAGAAAGAGAGCGTGCCTATATGTGTGTGTGTCACATTAAGACGAGCAGATGTGCAGGCACAGACAATATAGGAGAATAAGTTCTGCATAAGGTGCAGAAAATAAGGGATTTAATGTGAATACAAGTGCTGTAGAAGAAAGGGAAAGAAAGAGAGGGAGAGAGGAAGGAAAGAGTGAAGCAGGCAGGTGGGAGGGAGGGAGGGAGGGGATGAGAAGGATAGACTTTAACTGTCTGAAGGACAAAGCTACTGACCCGCGGATCATTCAGAGGATTGCCTTTCAGTTTCAGAGCAAGGTCAGGCTGCTTATTTTACCTCAGTGTTTTCACTAATCTGTTTTTTGTGTGACACAAACAAACACTGAGCCCGTGTACACGTACATAGACACACGCACACACATACGCACACACACATGCATGCATGCAGACACTGAAACTAAGCCTTCCCATACTTGCCTTGAAATAATAACAGCCTATGTAGGCTTTGCTATCAATAAACATGTGCAGGCTTTGAGCCTACATGAGTATCACACTACCTCGGACCTGTCATGAATTTCAATTGCTGGAAGGGGGCCGTCACAGACTCCACACGACCACACTGCATTCTAATGCCTTTAAGATGGTTTCCTGGCTAATGATGTGGCCTTCAAATGAATACAATACTGTGAGCTTTAATCTATTGTTAGACATCCTTGTGTAATGAGCTAAAATCAGCCTTCGTCTTGTATTGACAGGTCTTAAGAAGCTGACAGTGGCTGCTGGTTGCCAGCTCATTAGTAGCCACACTACATTTATGTCTACGCATTAACTGACAATCAGCGTGGGTATGGAGGGAAGCGGTGGCCATCCCACGGGGCCCGCCAGCATCTGTGGAGGAGACTTACCGGTGGGTGTTGAGCTCCTGGTGGAACACTCTGTTGAAACACAACAACAAGAAGGAACGATCACTGAAAGCAGCTCAGGGTCCTGCTGCGGGTTTGACGATAGGGTTGCTGCGAAGCAGCGGGCCCAAATAATGTTGTGAGACCGGCGTGGAGTTTGAGGGTGTTTGTGTGTGTGCGTATGGGACGGCTAAAGCGCCCCAATGTGTTCCGTGCTGATCTGATAATGAGTGAGCAGGGTCAATAGGATGTTAACAGCCCCGTGGGAACAACTGGCTGGTGGTGGATGGGTGGAGCAAGGACGAGGGCCCAGGGACACAGAGCTGTTTTCACTGTCCTCACTCGCCACCATCTGTGTGTGTGCGTGCGCGCGTGAGAGCGCGGCGGGGACAGTAAGGTGCCTCTGTCCCTGATATCTGACTCTTTAGCTCTGCCCCCACTGTGCCTTCCCAGCAAAGCCTCATTCAAACAAAGCAGCTTGTCCAGCCCAAAACTAACATCATCGCAGCAGCTTTGACTAAGGATTAGTGGCAGCTCTGCTGCTGCATTTGTCACACAAATGTTAGCAAACATACACATACGTACATATCATAAAACAGTGGCAGGAACTTTGTGCTGGCATTAAAATTAGACATTTTTTTGCACTTTCACTCCTGGCTTGAGATCATTCTGAAGGTGTGTGGACTGATAGCATATCTGTGACTCATTACTCTTGCAAATGGCCCATACTGAGTGAATGAGTGTGTGAGAAGAGCCAAAGAGTAACTGGATCACCCACATATAGAAAAAGACAGCATGTCAGCTGCAGGAAAACTCCTGTCGCACATGGCACATGGATGGCTACGTGATTAGGACTATAAGCAGGGCCTTAATTGTTCCAAAAACACACACACAAACACAATGAGCATATCAGTGTCGCTTTGAATCAGTGGGTCAATATGTGCAGAAAATAGGACTGCCTTTTATGTCAGACAAGTGGATGAAAAAAGGAGACCTGTGATAGTACACAAGAGAGAGCAGGAGGAGGAGGAGAAGGTGCAGGGAGCACTAAAAAAACATTCCATGTTGTGTTGGCAGGCGCTCCAGTCAAATCCCTTGGCAGTTTAGATTTTTTTTCCAGGCCCCGCCTTTGCCATCTGATATTCAAATGCAGAGGAAACTGGAGGAGAGCTCCTCCCAGACCACCCACAGTATCATCAGGGATTAGTCAAAGAGCACCAACTAGGTCAACAAGATGCAGGGCCGGTGCACGTTCAGGGGGACGCGATGCAATCCACGCACACACACACTGGAGTCAGCCTAGTCTTGCCTGTGCTCCCGTCTCTCTGGCTCTCAAACACACACATGTACACACAAACACGCAGAGGCAGCCACGCTTACGCAGTGACCTGTTTTCCCATACTTTGACAGTTATCCAAAAACAACTCCAAAATTCCTCTTGATTTTTGTGTTTCACAGCAAGTGGGTATGGGTTAAGCATTAGATATGAGGCCAGGCGTAGGGAGATGTAAACATTCCCACTGCTGTCAGCAGCCCTACAATTGATTCCCTGGCAGAACATTTGCTTTGCTGGGTAAAAGCAAAATGATAATATGATGAAACTGGTTTAAAGAGTGAGGATGTCCTTTATCGGAGTAGACTAGTTGTTTCAACTCTAAACTTTACAGCTCTGTCTTCGGGTCATGTAGACTGTTAGATAGCATCTCTGTAGTTTCACAGTCACACCTTAACAAAACAGCTCCAGGCAGAATGGCCTTGGAGATTTTTTTTTTTCAAACAACCATAGGTGTTTATGAAGCCTGTTCTGCTCTGTGCCACTAGTAGACTAAAGAAACTGTTGAATGGGAAAGCGGACACCATCCCTATTGTGAGGCCAACATAATGATATCCCTTCGGTAGGGCGCAGCACTCTGTGCGGATCCTTTTAGTTAGATCTCTGGCCCCCTAGAGAAACTCAACACAGAGCTGTTGCAATAAATAACACTGACATAGCTGGACAGGGAACATAGTCTCAACCGTCTGAGCCTCAGTACCCCAGGAGACATTTCTTAACATCCTATAGTGACCTTAGTCAAATGTAATGTTGCTTTATTCAAGGACCGGCAGCTCAAATTCAAATTACTCACTCATTGTGAGTCTGATGAGGAAAATAATGTGAAGCAGGAGAGATGGAGGTCATCACACTGAATCAGTAGCTTGGTGCACCTTTTCTGAATGTGGCAGCTGTGACTTTCATGTCTCTCCTCTGTTAGCGCGGTGCTACGTTGTACTGGAATTATCTGTCTTGTCTATCAGGCGCAGTTTCATCTCCCTGACACACTTCAAGGACAAAAGTGGAATATTTACTGAGATGGCTGTTTAGCATGTCTGCCATAATCCACTCATAATCACTCTTGTCTGTTTATTTTGAGCAGAGGTCATGCATTTCTTCTGCATCCGTAGTTTGTTGGGCCAATAAAGACAGTTTCACTTGTTAATGAATAATCCACTCATCACAAGGCTCGAGTTGAGTCTGTAAAAAGGGATGGCGGTTTCACAGCGTAGTTACGACGCTGACCTTGTCATTATTACTTGTGAATGTAGATTTGGTTCATTGGTTCATTGCTGTATGAATTGGGTTCCTACATATAGTTACATGGAAAGAAGCAAACAAGTGGAAACAGAAGGAGCAAATAACAATTATATTTTAATTATTAAAATAATAGAAACATGGGTGGAATAATAGTTTCTTCCTCATTGCACAGCTGTGTTGGTTGGTTTGTCCAGCAGCTCTGATATGTAGACGGCTAATTGTTGTAATAACAAATCTGCAAAACAGGCTTCTTAAATAATCTGTTAGTAAAACTAGAGAGATTCAGTTCAGTGTGTCAAATTAGCTGAAGTGAAGGCAGAAACCTGTCAGTCAAAGAATCCACAACTGTAATAAGTTTCAGACTTCTAATTTTAAAAGGTACTTGCACTGTAACGGGTGTCAAAATGTAAACGCTGCTATAAACATGCAACTTCTGCACATCAGTGTTAATGTTAACAGGGAACTTGGATTTATTTATTATTTATTTTTAGTCATAATTTGGGCGTCTAAATGATTTTACTTTTAATCTCATTTTAGTCGACTAAATATCATCAAATTAAATCTAAAGTTGGTTCAGTTGACTGTAAGTGTAAAAGTTTGTTGTTTTTCCCTTTGCTCCAGCATCTCTTATTTTTATTGACATTTTATTGTCTTTTTTTGTCTTCCTCCCAAATGTTGGCATTCTGTTTCATTTTCATGAGAAAACGAGTTAGTTGTATCATTTTCAATTTATCTTTTATTTTTATTTTTTAAGCTGTACCGTTTTCCAGTGTCGATACATTTTGTCATCCTTTTTGTCCTTGTGTATTAGTTTTTATGTAGTCATCTTCTTACAGAATAAATGGTACAAAAAAAATATATCAGTCAACGAAATTAACGCAGGTTTTTATGGGGAATTGACTTTTTGCCTCTAGTGGCCATTTCAGGAACTGCAGTTTTGGCATCACACCTGAACGCTCAGGTTCCTGCTTGTTCCAAACCTACAGTGATATCAGTGATAGATGTTTGAAGCATGACTGTATCTGATCACCGCTCTGTTATACTTTATTGTTTAATAAGTGAAAAGTGCATTTCACATACACAGTAATGAAAGGTTATGTGCCTTTTTGTCCTCCATAATTTTTGATGTTGTTGTTTTGTTTTGTTTTTAAATTCTACATCCATTAGTTGAGACCAGCTCGTGCTTTATTATGCCACATTCATAACATGACATTCCCTTGTAAATTGCAGGCTGTGGCACATAAAGCTTTAATATTTTCTTTGTTTGTTTTGTTGACCTCGTTCATTCAAGCAGAACAGTTAAGCAATCCAAATACGCCTCATGTGTCTGTGTGCAGGCAGGTTTTGCTGTCTCATATGGTTTTAGTAAAACCTCCCCTGCAGCTGTATACGTGGGGAATGTCACAACCATTTCATACGCATTCCAGTTCAAAGGTTACAGTATGGTGTGACTTCCAGCGGGCCCTCCCACCGCAGCTCGCACCTGCCTCCTCCCCGAGAGGGCTTTAGCTCACTCCAAACCTCGGGAGATACTGCAGCTGAAATTGGGGAGTAGAGGTCGAAGGTGGAGGGTTAATGTCTGCTGACTCTCCACCTCCCGCCTTCTGAGACAATCGGGCGTCTGACTCTAAACTCTCCTCTGATTGTACTGCAGGGCCGGGAGGACGCCGCTGCAGAGCTGACCCTTGGCCGTGGATTCATATGTTTTCCATCTCTGTTTTCCCTTTACCTTGAAATATGCACTGGGATACAGTTTAAATGTATGGGAAACCAATTCCAAAGGGTCCTGCGGGGTCAGATTACTTCATTTCTGAAGAGATGAACAAATCAAATCTGCATATCCCATCCAAAGATTTGAATGATAATCTGCCCCAGTGACCACTCAGTGAACTCATGCAGACTGACAAAAGATGAGTCACAGATGAACCATCTACACTACCGGATTTTAAGAACGTAGTGCAAAGCTTTGGAATATATGTTTGCCAAATGAGATCGTCTTTTTCACTAATTACTGCCAAGTATTTGCTTGTTTAATTAGAGAAACAGCCTTCTAGAAGAGGCCGTGGTTATGGCACAAAAAAAAAGTCTGAAATCGGAAAAGTTTTCACTTTTATTGCTTCCTACAGTTGAATATTTAAATAATATCGTATTTCAAAATGACAGCTCAGCACTTTTGAACACACTAAAGAAGACACCACGTTAACGAGACAATAAAGTCAGTCTTGTAAAACAGCAACTTCCATTTCCTAATGTCTTTCAAACACTTGGTAAGCTTCCTCTTTTTTTTAAAGCTTTTGCCATTTTCTGCACTTCTATTTTCCTCACACAGCTGCAACCAGTCCGTGAGTATCTGTAACCAACCTTCACCACACAATGTGTTAAATCCCATACATAAATAACATCAAGACAAACTGTTTTCACATGAGGACCTCAGACTTTTTCTTTTTTTTCTTCTTCGTCAGTCACAATCTGTCCCTGTAATTCAGGGTCAAAGGACAGAGTTTCCTGAAACCCATTTCTGTGAAAAGCTTCAGGGGCAAAGTTCAGCGGGTGCTGCTCGGCATGGAGGGGGAGGGGGAGGGAATGAAAGGGAGGATATTGTATCTCCATTTATGTGGCATTCGGGGTCAGAGTTCAAAGATGAAAGGTCACTCCAGTTCAGAGGTTACAAGGTACAAGATACCGTCCAGATTGCCGAGCGGAGCCTGCTCATCCAACTTTTGACGTCTCAACGCAATCGCGATCCTGAGCGGCACTCGTGGCGCAATCAGACAGCAACAATAAAAACAGCAGCAACATCAACTTTTTATGAATAGCACTTTGGCGAGGACTTTGCTCAGACTTTTAACTGCTGCTGTACTCAAAATGCAAATTGCAGGTAACACCTATTGTGAACAACAGCCTTGTAAAAGAAAACTATCCAATTTACCTGACTGACATGTTGAGTGCCGCCTCTGTTTATACTACTGGCAATGAACTGAATTACTGTTTAAACACCACAGTGGGGTTACCGCAGGTTAGAAGGCACAGTATCCAGCTGGCTGAATACAAGTGGCCAATAACACAGCATGATGTGATAACACAGCAGTGGGAGGAGGAGGAGGAGCAACACCCCCCAAACACACACACACACACAAACACACACACACACACATACACACATACATCCTTCTCTCTCGCTCACATTCTCACACACACACACTGCCCCCCCCAAACCTGGATTTGAAAAGGGGAAATAGAGACAGGGATGGCTGGAAGTAGGTTATGTTGTTGTGTTCTCATTCACCAGAACACTAATGTTCCCCAGGTCCTTAGAGACATTTTGTTCAAGGCCATGTTGAGTTGACAGACTGCAGGCCAGTGGACCAGATAGCACAGATTAGCACAAGATGACACAAAGAAAAGAGGGGGTTATTTGGAAGCATAAGGTGCGCAATCATTGGTTTAGATTTACAATGTTTACAATCATGACGAGCGAGAAACATTTTAAAAGTTTCCATGAGCGCATCTTCTGCTCGGCGAATGGCACCCTGCTTCACAGTCAAGTGACACACCTGGGAGACATCTCAGCATCATATCCAAAGGTGCTGTGATGCCATTTATGTTGTTCTTTTCCCCACTTGGTCACTGTGAGGCAGACAGTACAGCTCCAGCACTATGACAGTCTCATATGGAGCAACCTAATGATTTGTTTAGGGATGCTCACAACAAGGTTATTTAGGGCACTTCTTACTTAATCCTCCATCCAACTGAAGGGCTATAATTGAACCTGCTTTAGATGGCTAGATTAAGAAATGTTAGTCTTTTAGATTTACTGTAGTCTGCCTGTGAACGTGGACTGTTTCTGTTAACTCATCTAAGGGGAAGAGCAATTTTTATTCCAAAGCAAAATGTGAATGGTGGATTATCTTTTACTACAATGCTATTTTTAAGGAAAATTTAAAAAAGCACTTCCTTAAAGGGGAAATTCACCAATTTAGTGTTGCACTTTGACAAAGTAAGGAGACTTGAAGTACTTGCTTTCAGGCTCATACATTTCCTGTACTGCTAATTTCTCTCAATACATTTTAACCAGACTTCTTTGGCCACTTAAGTGTTCCAGGCATGAGCATCCAGGCTTTATGTTCTAATCTTTCTCATTTTTCCCCTTTTTCTTTTTTTGTTTTTTAACTCTTTCCCCCGCATGTCAATTCTGGCATTGCCATATTACATATGCACTTATGTGAATAACAATAGAAAATAATAAATGAGAAAGAAAATAAAATGTGGCACTCCTGGTTACAAAGAAACCAGTTTTTGTGCAGTAAAGCATAAAAGTCCCTCTTTAAGAATTTTTTTTAAATTATTATTATTGTCATTTTAAAGGACCTTTTGGAGGTTGTTATATATAGGTAAACCAGCTGCTGTTACAATTACAACTGCAACTGTTACCACTGTGGTTAATGTTAATGTAGCATTTGTTACTACAAGCATGATTCTGTCAACCCTTTGGAACAACTTATATTGATAGTATTAAATAATTAGATTACAAATTATACATCCAAATACAGTTAAATAAAACAAAGGCTTTAAGAAGGTAACACAGGCTCATGCCAAATACTGAACAAGTGGCAACCCTGAGGACTACAAAGTGAAGCCAGTGCCAAAAACTGCAGTTCTTCTAGTGACCACATGGGGCTGGCTCCAATAGTGAACCAATAGACTCCCATATTAAAATGTCCACTTTTGCAACATTAAGAAAACATTTTTTTAAACTTTATAATATGTTTAAAATATCAGGTTTAGGCTTAAATTTAGGGGCCTGGGATGTGCCACTATAAGCAGCTATTACCTGCACTTGTGTGAATTATTGAACTCGACCTCTCAGCCATATTTGCACCATGTTGGTGCCTTATGGAACATTTTTAATTGAATTATCAGGCGAATAATATGTTGTGCTGCATGGTACTGGCCGTCCACAAAGTTATTGTTATTGAAATTCTAGTGTATTAGTCTGAAACCATCAACCACCAAATCAAAAGTCAAGTTTGCGAGCTAGCTAATAACATCACTCCACCGCTTTGTCCAAGAAGGGTCACTTCAAAACGGACATGGCTGAAATGCTAACACTGAGGGTTCAATATGTAGAATCCAGTTAATATACTTGGACTAGGGTAAGGCTAGCAAGCAGCATTCATAAATTGTATGGGTGCAACAACACATACATTTATGTGCTTATTAGCCCTAAGTCACAGGCTAACAAAAGCCAACAGTGGACTTGAGATGTCGTGTTCAGTGACTTCAGTTAGTGAAGGTGAGGCCTTGCAGAAAGGCCCCACCTGTTAAAGAAAGCACCCTCACCCCTAATGCTAAGCTACAGAAAAAAGATCAAGAAAAAAATCTCCCAGCATAATAGTTACAATGGTGAACGCTATCTGCAGAGGCCAACCTGGAAAAATGGTGATTTTTATTGTAAAGTTTTAATAAGGATGTTAAACTGGGAATTGAGGCAGCCTCAAGTGGCCATTTGAGGAATTACACTCTCTATTTATATAGACATGCTGTAATAAAAAAAAAGTGAAGCAAAAATAATAATAAAAAGAATGAATCTGAGAATGGTCGCTCACTCTGTGGGCAATATTCACTTTTAAGAGAAAAGAGCTGTATTTTGTATGTAAGCATTATGTAGCAGCAGGTAATGGATAACAGGTATTGATTATTATATAACATTTTACTACAGTATGTTTCTAACTAACCAGGCAGCTCATTCTCTTTCTTTTGACAGTTCTTTCGTTAAAGTTAGAACACATTTTGGTTCAGCTTGAAGAAAAGCAGGTGTGAAATGTAAAAATGAGATCAGAGGTCAAACGTGACATGATATTTGGATGCAAGCTATAATGTGATATTTAGAATCTCCATATACCGGTATCATTTCTTATTTGTTGCCAATACAAACACGGGCAGTAGGTTTTAAAGAAAACAGGCATTTTATGAAAGTTTTCAGCCAACAAATTGTTAACTTGACCTCGAAGACCTTTGTGGATGTTGGTGGAAATTTTGGATTATTAACATGACCCCACTCCACACACCTACAAAGTTTTATCAGCATTTATTCATAACTTTTTGAACATTCTTTTTTAAAGTAAGACAGAATGAGACGTAACCAAAAAGATCCCCTCCTTGGTAGGTCATTTTAGCCCAGCTCATTCTTAATAATTTAAATGATTAAATAATAATCTGCTAATTAAGCATTTCGATTGTATGTCCCTTGGTGTGAGACAAACCGTAGGCGGTGTATATGACTTAGTTTAATATGGAAAAAAACAGCGTTAAGACCATTTGCTGTACATCTAATGTTAAAAAGCGCTTCCTTCTTGGCAGAGGGAGTATGTGGGCAGCGGCGAAGGCTTGTTCCTTTAAGGGTGGTGTCAGCGGCAGGCGGAGGAGGAGGAGTGTAGCTGTCTGCGCTCACTTCTCCACAGCGAGGGGACTCCGAGAATAAACAATTTCCACAGAATACGCGCTCCACACCTCGGCTCGCTCACAGGCGCAGCATTAATTTGTAGAATTAAAAAATCATATCAAATCAAAACGAGGCTTATTAGAAATTATTTCGGACTTGATTTTTTCCTCCCTCGAAGCCTGCCTCGCCATTTCTGCTTCCTGCCAAAAGTGTCGCGACCGTTTTCATTGGATTTGCCTCCTCCTGTCGAATGATAACGATGCGCCTCTCCGGCTGACTGTGGGGTGGACGAACGCAGGTAAGGGAATCTGTACACGAGCGCACTGTCACGTCTGGACAATGTTATTATTATACTGCTGCGGGTGGAAACGTACACGGGTGCGCGTATGTCGGGCAGTGGTTAGATCGTGCGCTTTTTTTCTCTGTGTGTGTGTGTGTGTGTGTATGTGTGTGTTTGTGTCGGGGATCGGTAACGCTGTTCGTGTGTCGCACGGCGGCCAGGGGCGCTTATGGATGTGTCGCTGAAATCGCTGCATAAAGAAGCGGGGGATAAACCTGCCCGTGTGGCTTTCCATTTAGCCGCACAGCCGCTCAGTGACGGTAGCCAGTGCCCGTATCCTTCGGATCAGTGGCTCAAATTAGGCCCACGATAGAGGCATTTCTCTATAAATGTTTCTCCCCATTCACGCACACACCGCCTCTGAATCTCCTGAAACCCTCCTGCTAATTTTCACAGTGTATTCTGGGCTGTCAGTCTGCTTGGCAGCACGAACACCGAATGACTAATGTCACCCGTTGGCTTAATTTAATAACAGTGCGCACCGTCTTCTGCTTGGAGCACGGCAGCTGTAATGTAACGTTAGTACAGTTAATGTAGTTCATCACGTCGGGTCAAAACACTGCACAGCCCCCCATCTTGTAGTTTTAGCACCACCAAAGGGAAACGCTTCACAGTTGCACCGGTGTGTAGATTACAGTTGGCAAGTCTTAAGGGATTTTTAATGGCCCTCCGAGCGTAAAGGGTCTTATAGTTGACTCATATGTGATTGTTTCAAGGTGTTAAAAGCCACCTGTGTCCACTGGGTGTAAAAATGAATTTGGGTTGAATATTCATTGAGAAAGACTTTGCATGTGTCACTGCAGTAGCACTCAGGGGAAAGCAGGGACAGTGACACTAACCCCTGAGCATGTACAGTAAACACAGTGTAGGCGAAGGTTGTTAAAAATGTTGCAAAGCAGTGTTGCTACAACAACTTTATTACACAGTCAGAATCAAGGTAATGCTTTTTTTAATGCACTCAAAAAGGTGCGCACTTGATGTGTGGCTTAGTTGGTGATTCCCATTAATACTCGTTGTTTTTTTGCTTGTTACTTACACCACCTCTGAAAATGTTGAATACCTTTACCCTCCCCAGGGTCCTTTGATAGAGATTAGTCTAGTCTGCAGACTAAAACACCCATCATTTCAAGTTGGTCTGTTGCAGCCTGTCACATCACCTGGCCGTCATGTCAGATGTGTTTTGATAGATCTCAAAGGCTTGGATGTTTTCTCGGCGAGAGTTTCTGAGTGGCCTTTATGTAGGTGTTCCTTTTTTTCACAAATATCTTATTGCTTCATTGGACTTTGGATCCGTGTGGAGGCAAAAGGTCAGGGGCTGAAGTTTTCTGAGAGTTACCGGAAAGAGGGCAGAGTACAAGCTGCAGTTCAGCTTCTGAAATAACCTGTTTGGATGTTGGAATATGAGGCTTTTTAAAAAAGGTTCAGTTAATTTTCTGCCTTCCACATAACTGCTTAGGCTACCAATCTAAAGTAACGCAGAG
This sequence comes from Oreochromis niloticus, assembly GCF_001858045.2. Lineage (NCBI taxonomy): Eukaryota > Metazoa > Chordata > Actinopteri > Cichliformes > Cichlidae > Oreochromis > Oreochromis niloticus. Next base: position 3,174,740 of record NC_031975.2, read on the forward strand.
AAGAGTCAAACTTTCTTAAAGCCTTCTAAATACTGCCTGTGTCTGGGGGTCTGTCTCTTAGCCTCTCTTTTGTTGAACATTTAAGCTGCTTAATTATTTGACCTGAACTTACACAAGATGTTCAAGGTAGTTCAACTTGTCCTCTGTTGCCACAGATAACGTAAAACCTCCACGTTTATAGCCCAACTTTTTAAGTTGTGCTTTGTGAGTGTTTGAGTGTCTGGCCTGCGTGCTGTAATTCAAAGGATCCTCTGTGTTGGACGGGGCTTGATTTGACTCTGCCATCTGCTGTTGTCCCGGGAGCTGCTGTTGAGTGATGTGCAGTAGCCTGCAACAGAACCAGAGGACATTCAAATGGCCAAATGCAAATGATGCCGAGGCTGCTCAACAGTCACAAGACTGGACTCTGAACTCTCTCCTCTCTTGTCCACTGGCTGCCTTTCATTACTGCAGAATCTTATCTGCCATCAAAACACTGCTGCCGCCGCCGCCGCTGCTGCTGCTGCTGTATGAAAGTGGCAAGTTTTGACATGAGAGTGTGTGTGTGTGTGTGTGTGTGTGTGTGTGTGTGTGTGTGTGTGCTCTTGCAGGTGTGTTCTGCACATCTCTTTTGCACATCGTGGAAAACACAAAGTAATTTCAGAATCCCCCTGCTTGTTGCTACTTTGTGACTTTGAATTATGTAAAGGAGAAATCGCTGTAATAAAATGTATTTTTTTTCACAGGATGACTCCACAGAGTACTTGCCCAGCCACTTACCTCTACTAACAGCTTCCCTAACTACTGCCACTGTGCCAGCTCAAACTCTTACTGTTTGGAAATCTGTCATAGACCACAGCACGAGCACAGGGTGGACAGAAATTGAGAGTGGCGTCCGCTTTTTGATTGCTGAGATACTCGGCAGCAAGAAAAAAAAAAAAGAAAAACTAATGTGCAATCTACCAGAACAAGTGTCATGCATTTACTGCAGAGTTTTTGATTTATTATAGACCTGGGAGATGCCCAGCACTTGTGTTGTTGGCCACCGAACATTGTTCAAGGGCACTTTGACAGTAGATGTGAGGAGCAGAAGTGCATTTCTCATCTACTTACAGGCCCGCGCTCTTGTCGGCCCACTGAGGATTCAAAACCAGACACCTTTGGGCCACAAACTCATTTCTCTAATTGTTTGGGCTCCATAATGCCAGCGCGGGGCGTGCATTAAACCAAATCATTTTATTGTTCCATTTATCGTTTGTTTGTTCAGCAGACACTCTTCTAATAACAATGGTCAGAAGTGCTGCTGTAACAGGAAAAAGATTTACACGTGACAGTTGTGCTGTAAATTTCACAGTCAGAATGAAACATTTATCTCTAATTAACAAGACAGAAGTCAGTGTTGTGTTCAATCAACAAGCTGAAATGATCACTTTTCTCTGATTTACTATTAAGTAGTGCTAATCTTCTCTGTCCCCTCTTCCGTACAAATTCTTGCCCAGTGCCTGTGTCACAAATAAAGGTTTGCTCGATACTCCATATTTATACTTTTTCGGTCCTTTCTTGTTATGTTTACCATTTTTTAGAGAAATGCACAAACCTTACCTACACGCCAAACCCCCCCTCCAACCTGTAATCTGTAATGACATTTCTCCTTTTTTTTTTCCTGTCTTGTAATGTGATTATTTTTCATACTAAATTCAAAATCTGAGTAACTACAGCCTGAACCCCCCCCCCCCCCCCCCCCAATTAAAGGCCCAAACTGATATCAGTAAATGCAGTCTTATCTGCTGATAACTTATCGGCCGATATTCAGCTGATCTGTCAGTGCATCCCTGGCTCCGATCGTCTGTCAGTGGCTTTTACATAAGCAAATTTCTTGAAAATGATTGTAATGAGCACTAGGCTAAAATATCAGGGCTTGAGTGACTAATGCATAAATACAGACTGATGGAAACCAACAGTGCTGAATTGAAATAGACATTCAAATTACTACTGGAACACCGCTATTCTAAACCAAGCAGAAATGGGTCACGCAGATAAGCACACATAAAGATGCATGTGTACCGTTTACTGATCGGGGTGTATTTTCAGTGCATCTTCTCCGATTTTTCTCCCCCTAGAATGCCTACACAGTCAGAAAGTGATGTGGAACTACAGAAGTTTGCTGTTGCTTTTGGAAATGACATCACCGTGGGGGCAGTTGTGGTGTCTTCCCACTTAAAAGATTTCTGCTCTCAGTCATAGCGAGCCGCTGTGTCTCATTCAGAGACAGCGCTCCTGCTTCTGTCACGAGCAGAAGGCAGCCAAAGTCAATGAGACTCATTTTGATGACAAAGCAGTAACTGCTAAACGCTGCTTTACAGCCACCGCTCCTGGATGCAGGCTGGAATGACGAAATGTGAGGAAGAAAGATGGACTCCTTCTCTGCAATCCCTGAAAGCTATACTAGCCAGAACTCATCTGTTGAATGATTCGTGCCCCCCTGCACCCACCACCGCCTCCTCCTCCCTTTTGGCTTTCGCCTTCACCTCCAACTCTCCGCCCCTCTGCCTTCACACTTCACCTTGGCCTTGGCTGCAATGACAGGCCCTTCAATTATCTCCCCCAATTGATCGCTGCTGATTGCAGTTGCCGTGAATTATTTAGACTTTGCTGAAATTACTCGCTAATCGAGGACGGAAGGCTGAAAGAGCGAGATACTACGGGTCAAATAAATTACCCACATGAAGCATCGGCCCCTTTCGAAAACAACCACCGCCGAGGCCCAGTGTGCAGATCAATGAAGCGGAGGAGGGAAACGGCATCAAGCTAGCCTGTAGTGTGGTAACATCAAGTCTCCACTGTACCACTCCTCTGGTACGTTAAGTAAAGACTGAGGAGATGTAGCGTGGAGCAGCAGACCTCCTGGGTGATGTGAGAGAAGCTGACTCTTTTCCTGGCCGGGCTGGTGCGGTCACAGCAGCGGAGCGGAGTGGAACTGACTTCCCCCTCCCTCTGCTCTCTCCCTCCATCTCTGGCTCTCTTTGCCTCTCTTGCACCTATAGCAGAGCTGCCGCCCCGGGGGCTGTAGAGGTGCAGTAGGGAGGTTTTCTCTACTCTTGTGGTGAGTTTGCAGCCAGGATGCTGCTGCAGTCAGATGAGGGGGGGAAAGTGCTTCGACACAAGCAGGCCAGTGTCACAGGCGTGTCAGAGTGGGCAGGCTGCAAAAGGGAATGAGGACAGATGCTCATAGACGGCAGGCATGCCCAGCCTGCGTGCGTGCACGTGATGGAGAATGTCTGCCGTGTTGTCCTGCAGTGGCATAAACAGCATAATGCCAGTAGATGCTTGTCTGTGTGTTTGTAGCTTTTGTTAGAATTGTTTAGCTGCAACAGTCGGAGGATGGATGTAATTAAGTCTGTGATAATCCCGAGCATCACAGCAAACGTGGATTCACTCGAGCGTGTGCGATGACTCAAACAAAACACTTTCTGACAGGCATCTTGTGCACTAAATGCTATTTATGCGACCTCCCCATGTGTTGTAGCAAAGCCCCCCCCCCCCCGGGGTGGTGGAAGAAACCTGAGGGTTGAGGGCTAGAACGATGGGTCACAGAGTCCAGTGACTGAGGTCAACTGTTCTTCAACTGTGTCTTATTTTAAGCAGGTTATGTGGCAGGACTACAGGGGAGAAGCTGGGGCTAAGTGAAAATGCCACTCATTCCTGAAGAGTCCCTGGCCTCGTCAAGGTTAGTGCCTTGTCTTTGTAAGTTGAGGGATTGATGCATGAGCCTGTCTGGCGCTGAATTCAAAGTCCAAGGCTGTCACAAGCAGCAACCCACCCTCCCGTCTACCCTCTCTTTTTTTTGCAGGCTATCACAGAGCCCTGTCCTTCCTAACTTCTTAGCAGCCTGTCCTTTTGGGAACCTTGAGCAGCCCAGGCAAGGACACAGCGTCTGGTGCAGTAAGCCTGTGCAGAGGGGGAGGCTTTACGTAACGTTCTGCTTTAAACATGGGTGTATGACTTCCCTGACACGGAGCAGTGCGGTGCAGAGCTCCACAGCTCACAGCACACGTCCCCTTGGCACCCCTGGACGGGGGGTGGGGGGGCGGGCAGAGAGATCCCTGCAACTTAATTATATCTTTCTCTTTTAAAAGCTTTCGTTTGAAATTAAATTTTCCCAGGCAATTAACTAAAGAGGAGTTTTCAGAATTTATGAATGAATGATGGATATATTGCACAGCACAGTGGAGGGGTGGGCGGGGGGTGAGTGGTGGCGGTGGAGGAGGAGAGAGGGAGCAGGGCATACATATATATACTATAAGCTCTGAGCTTGTGTTTCCAGATTGAGGCTTTGTTAAACTTTTGTTGTATCCGGGAGCAACGGCTGGACGCCGTCAGCCCAACGACACCTCCCCTGCAGGGCGGTGTTGTCACCCAGCGAGCATTCACACACGTTGCTTGGTTCCTGCTGGAGGAAAATGCATCATCTGGGGTTTCCCCGCTTCCTTATTCAGTCAGACCCACACCTTATGAAAGATGGCTATATCTCGCTTAATAACGTTGCACACCTCTAACCCTTGTTTGGCTTGAACTGTAATTGTGTAACTTTTTGGCTTCTAGTGATGAGCTGAATTGTTGCTGAGCAACAAGAGACCTGTGCGGGTGGCCGTGGAGAGTCGAGCTGTGCGAGTTCAGATAGATCTGCAGCACATTATCTGTCTTTTTTTTTTTTCTTTTTTAAATAGAGGAATGTCAAAAAATTTCCCTTGAAACACTCAGTGTCTTGCATGCAATTCCAAGGTAGATATTTGTCATTCATCCAAGATAATATTCCATTAGAGCTGCGTGGAGAGCAGCCTTCTAATGGCTTGGACATTACAGATTCCCTTCGGTCCATTTAAAAATTGTCAGCGAAGAGAAATGATTCATTGCACTTTCAATAAATATCTTTTTAACAGAATGTGGCTAAATAGGTGGTACACAGCTAAATGAGAAACGAATGCATGCCCGTGCCGCAAAGGAAGGGCTGAGGACATTTGGCATAACCCCAGCCTCCCTCCTTCACTCACAGTTGTCTCTCGAATTTCTGAAACATGCCGTCCTTTTGTGAACCTTCAGCCCACTTGTAAATCCATTAGCGAGGTGACGTTATTCACTGTAGTCCTCACTACAGCCGGGTAAACAGACCGAGAGACTGGGATTCAGCAGCACAGCTTTCTCATAACTGTGTTAGAAGGCTTCCAGTGGTAGAGAGGCCATTTGAGAGGAGATGGAAAGCACTGGGCTGATGACTGGAGGCAGCCATATGACCTATTACTTAGGGAAAATGGACTGGTGACCAGAAGATTGCTGGCTCATACACTGCTCACCCTCTGCCCTTGAGCAAAGGTAATTAACCTGGATTCCTCCAGTAAATATCCAGCAGTAGAAATGGAAAGAGATGTGCAAGAGTGATAATCGTGTAAGTGACTTTGAATAAAAGTGTCCACTAAGCAGGAAGATTAATACAGCTAATAGAATCATAACTTGTGTTTTCGAGTTGTCAAGGACCCAGGACTGCTGAACATGTAGTCATTCCTCCTCCCCTCTCTATTTGTGCACTCTTCCATAACACACACACACGCGCACGCACATTCACAGACTTCTCTCTTTTCCTTTGGCATTAGGGCTAGAACATGACCTTGACCTGATTGCTGAGGAGGCTCTTTAAGTAACTCTCCAGAAGGAGATCCAATCATGTGACACCCTTCACCCAGCCTCACCCCCTGTCCTCTCTCCCAACCTTGTATGTCTACCAGGATGAGGGGGCGGAGACGCTCGCTACAGGCATGTGTGTCGCCGCGGGGGCCGTCGTTCAGTTTGGTAATCGCTCCCAAGGTCAAACGGGGTCGAGGTTGTGTCAGACCCAGCAGTGCGGCTCCAGTGAGCCTTTATCTGAATTTGAGAATGGCTACTACAAGTTTCCACTCTGACTGTGCTGACGAAAGGAGCAGGTTTAGTCATCTACTCGATTCTCAATCACTGATACCAGCATATGTCAGGGAAAGGTCGTTTCATGTCCAGAGTGATTCATGTCCAGAGCGAGCTGGCTGCTAGGATGTGTGTTATTGCAGTTGCCTTCCCTCGCTCCCCACAGCTGCCCCGCTGTTTTAAACCATGCTGGCTCACTGTCTCACTTTAGAGCATGCTCCTGTCTCTGCTTCAGAGTATTTTTATGCTCAAATGTTAACATATCTGGCCCCTGGATACGTTTACCATATGGCTGTGTAAATAGGGATCCCAGCCCACTTTGTTAAAGCTGCTTTAATAAACCTTAGGCAAATGACATGGGGTCCCCCCCCCCAGAAACTTGTCTTGATATTACGCTGGGAGAACTGGACAGTCAACGAGAGCCACTGTTTCTCAGGCTAATTGGGACCTGTTACGATGCTGAGTTTCAATGTTGTGTGTGTGTGGTGACAGAAAATGGGACTCTTATTTATTCCTTAAATTCCAGGATGCTTTTGTATCAGGAGCAACTTGGTTCTTTCAGAGATAACTGATATCACGATATTTCATTAAATGAGTCCTAAATTTAGGATCAAAATGCAAAAAGAATGAATCCGGGCAGCATCTACATTTATATGATGATTTGTTTACCTGTCTACCCACGATATGAGCGTGAATGCTGCTTCAGTGGCACCTGGTATCTGTGGCAGCTTTACAAAGAGCCAACGACTAATTTTCCTGTCTTGTTTTCATGACAGGAACGTACTCTTCCTCCTTCTTCTCTGCGGAGCTCATTCTCATCTGTTTGTGCCTCTCATCTCGCTCATTATTAGAAAGCAGACTGTGGCATACCATATTCTAACTGATCCCCTTACAGGAGCGAGTTGGGCGTTATACAAGACTGTGTTCATTAGCTCCTTTATGGCTGCATGTAGTTCTGGTTTTTTACTGTCACAGTGGTGGGTGTTCATATTAAACATGGCTTCATGACATATGTGATCCCTATGAGCCAAAGGTTTGGGATTATCGCTGCTCTATTTGTTCTGTTTCAAACCTTTTTTTCTACTCTTGGCTCTGTTTGATGTCACTATATGGTTTACGAAGGGCAGCCAATCAGAAGAAAGTTCACCTAAAGTGTGCCTGATCGTAAAAGGAGCTGAAGCGGCTTTTTGAGACAGCAGAGCTGAACTGAGTGGCTGCACCGAGGCCAAGAAATAAGGATTATTTTAAACTGTAAATCATGCAAATCTACTCAAGTGAAGTCCACAAATAAAACTTTGAGTTTAGACATTAGCCAAATTAGTCCCCTTTAAGTGCACCAGATAATACCCATCGGCAAATAGTTTATGCCACTGGAAGAAAAGTGAGAATGTTTATCCAAAACAACCAAAAAATATGAATAGGTTTACTTTTCATACATGGTGTAGTAATCTCTACTCCAAGTAAATATTGGTTGTCAGAACCATTTTTCTTTGTACCTGCATCAGGGTCTTCCACCTGTCTAAGGGCCAAACAGTCTGCTGCAGCAACAGCCAATATGTCGACTAATATCTGCGCATCAGCAAATGAGAAAATGCTGATATTTACCTGTTGTCAGTTTTGGCCAGTAATTTTGAAATCAAGATTTTGAAATGAAGATAAAATGAAAACATCAAAATTAATAGAAAAAAATATCAATTTTGGTATTGATATTGGCTGTTTGCATCAGCATCTGTGTGTCCTCGGTATTTTGAGATGCATAATTTCTTCTTTTAAAGTTAACTTCAGCGTATGAATAATACTTTTTAAAAATTTGGATAAAAAGTGAAAATTAGAAATCAGCACTTGTTTGTATTTTTTAATCACAGATAACCCCCAGCCCCCACCACCCAGTGGGCCTCCCCTGCAGTCCCAACTGCTCAGAAGCTTTCTTGATTAAGTGCAGGGAGTTCGCTTGTTAGGAGCAACTTAAATTAAGGCGATCACCCGCCAGGATGTGACATTTTAAAATCAGACATCAGCCGCCACCCGCCTGACACGCTTTTAGCTCACGTACACACAAGACAAACCTGTAGCTTGTATAATTCGGTTGATTGTTTACAGCATCAGCCAATCGGAGATGTTCTTCACCTGTAACTGTGTTATGTAGAATAAAACAAGTGTCACCAACTTATATGCCATTAAACAGGGAGCGTTTGGACTGTTAAAGCAACAGTCAAGCTTTTGTAACGTGTGTGATGGGTTTTTTTTCCACACACACACACACGCACACACACACCTAGTGTTATCACTGAGGAGCTGTGTGCTTGTGTAACTTTGTTTACACGTCTAGGGCCAGCGCTGGCACAAGAGCCAGACGAATGTGGTTTATCCAGGGCCTCTTTCTGTCTAAGCCACCTTCCCCTTCCATTCAGTGTTGACCTCACGAAGAGGCAGGGCTTGACCTACATCCACCCACTTAGCTAGAACCTCCACCAACCCCCGTTGAATAAAGAGACCTGACACCCGATTCTGCTTTTTTTCTCCTTTTTTCCAACAGCCATTTGCTCTCTGGTCATATTTGGTGCACTTAGAGGGATACAGCACAGCTCTGCTGTTTTTGCAGCATTTCTGGCAGCATGGGAAAGTGGAGCAGCGTTCTTCATAGCTTGTCTCTGAGGCACCAACATGTCTGTGTGCACTAGGTCGCCATTAGCACGCAGGGGCTTAGCACCAAGCTGGTGAGAGTTTAGTGGCAGGTCAACCCTCCTCTGGTTTTTAAAAGTGTCAAACTGTGGCTGATGCAAATGAGTACACGCGAAACACATGTCGTCACTAGCATCTGGCGGGCCTAATATTCTAGCGTGGGCACACTGTGACGCCGGGGTGCCAGCATAAGGCACGCTAATGTCAGGAGAGCTATTCGACAGTCTATTTGTAAGAGATTTGTGTAACCAAATGCTCTGCAAGTCATCCTGTGGTTTTAAAAGGCCTAACGTGTAAAATGCACGGTAACAAGTGGCTTACTGCAGCAATAAAAACGAAGTGGAACACTATCATTCAAACTGAACTGTTCAGTAAGTCGCTTTAAAGGTTTTTAAAGGTAATTGTCAGTTTGCCTCCTACAAATATAGGTCTCGAGGAGAAGCTAAGCTAAAAGGTTGCTAAGCTACAGCAAGTAGTGACTGATGATTGGTGATTTATTTATTTATTTTTTGACAGGTGCATTCATATTTAAATCAGCAGCAAAAAACCGTGTGCTTTGGCGAGATATTTCACTGTGGCTTCAAGCAGGAATCAACACTGAAAACGCAGCGAGTCCCACAACAAACGTTTCTAAATGAATGAAACTCTCAGCTGTTCTTCACTAACCTCAGAGAGAGGGAGGGAGAGAGTCATGATGTACTGCGGGTGCAGCTTGCTGAGGATTGCATGAGAGGACCATGCATGTGATCTCAGAAATCTTATGAGCTGGGCTAACTGGCGGAGACATTCAGAGAGCATGCTACCAGGCATTAAGGCAGCTCCTGGCTTCAGCTAGCCTTCTAGTAAAGCCACCCACCACCCCGGGAAAAATTTTTTTAGGCTGTATGACAGGTCATCCTTTCATGGGTGTCAAATGACTGCAAAGTAGCTCGTGTGCGTCTGCGTTTAAATAAGGCAAAGGGTTCCTATTTAGTATTCCCAGTAAGACGGGAGATAATGGCCACCTGGAAGAGGAGAGGTAGAAGTGGGAAGGGGGAATGGTAGAGGCCTGTAGATGTATTTAACCTCAGGAGCAGTTGTTGTTTCAAGGCGTGGGAGGGTTTTTTGCCAAACATGCAGCAGGCCAGCTGATAACGGTCGGCTGTAATCCAAAGGCCGCCAGAATGTGGGGAATGATCAGAGAGAAGTCTGAGCCTGTCTTTTTAACTTCTTTTATTCCTTTGTTTCCCCCTCTCTCTCTCTCTATATCTTTCGCCCTCACCCTTTCACTGTCTCCCTCGATCATGCTCTGCAGAACTCCTTGCACGACGTTAGGGAGGGGAGAGAAAAGAGAAGAAAAAAAGAAGAAAAGTGGGTCAGGGCGACCTATTTTTTTTTCCCACAGTTCACGAAGGCAGAGGGTGGTGGTGTTATCGTCAGTTAGACGAGGAGCAGGGCCTGATGGGGAGGCAGGGCCTTGTCGCGAGACGCAGCCACTCAGAACTGGGTCAGCAGCAGAGGCTATGTCTTGTAAACGGCTTGTCATACCGGGGAGAAAAGCTGCAAATGAACCATAGATTATACGCCCCAAGCTGAGCGCTGAGGTCTCTCCTCACTCCCCAGCCCCACACTTCAAAACACACACACACACACACACACACACACACACACACACACACACACATGCGCGTATAGTATAAGTCTTACAGTAGTGCACGAGTCTCTAAAGTACTGCCACCTCCTATAAGTTCCTCTCTTCCCCTCTCAGTCTCCAGTAATAGCGTTTGATTTCTGCAGTCAGACCTGTCAGGCTCAAAGCCCGAGCCACACACGCTTTTAAGCAAAGGCTCTTTTCTGGTTCTTTTCTCTGACATACGGGCTGCTGTTTGCTAAATATAGCCTGCCTTCTCCAGGATTTTCTTGACTTTATTCGGGTCAGGTTATTTACTGTACCGAGTTCAACTGTGGTTTAGAGGAGCAGCGCACATGCTTGTTCAGCTGGACTGACATGGTTGTCAAGCATGGCTGCAATTTCTCCTAACTACAGGTTAATTTTTAAGACGCTCGAATTAGGGTTCGGTCAATTTTGCTCGTGCTGATTGTTGGCAAAAGGACCCAGTGTGGCAGAGAAAGGGACTAGCCGCAGTAAGCATGTGTTTTTGATATCGATCCTACACGTTGCTTGTTATTTCATAGCCTTTGTGTCTTCCCGCTGTGCCTCAGACAGACAAAGCGGGATAAACACTGGGCTTGATCTCCTCCTCGCAAATAATTGCCGCGGTTGTCGTACTGAGCTAAGACCTTTAGGACTGAAAATCGGGGTTTCATTCTGGCGTCGGGGCCTGCTTATGGAGCAATGCAATTTTCAGGCAGTAGAGCTCACTCATATTTCACTATGTGGAACAAATCTGCCTGTAATGAATCTCTCAGGACACTGTGGTGCCTCCACAAACGAGTCTGTTTTTTTGGCTCTTCTGGAGTTAGGGGGGAGGGAGGGAGGGGTGCAGGGGGAATCTATAGTGGGCCTTTTAATATTTCAGCACATCCATCTCCCTGATATGAAAAAAAAATCTGTTTTCTTTGCCTGTATCAGTCCTGGCTAATGTTAATCTTATTGGTTTCGCTCTCTGTAAAAACAGCCTTATTAGCAGAGGTGTCACACTAACAAACATAACATAATATCCCGAGGTGGGGCTAAACATGGCGGGGGATTGGATTAGCAGGAAAGACTCCGTGTTAGTCCGCACATGCAGCTCCCCTCTGTGGCTCCCGAGCTCTTTCTGCCGCTGCCGGGAAGCAGACCTGCCTAATGTTATTCTTAGCCCCAGAACTTCGTGTCTCTGCGCGAAAGCCCCTTAACAGTAATCGAGGAGAGCGCTTGTGGCTCATGTCGCTCAACAACAACCTCTGAGGGCGTGTGTGCGTGGCCCCGTCTGTTTTTCTACGTGTGTGTTTGTGTGTGTGAAGGTGAGACACGCTGAGCAGTAAACCAGTCGGAACCAGTGCTCGGCCAATATAGCCGGTGTTTCCTTTTTTTCTTTTTCTTTTTGGTGATAGGGAGCCACCACATTGCCTTTAGCAGATGGTTTCCAGCAGGCCTGCATATGACATGTGATAATATTACAGTTTTGAAAGGTCAGGCATGAAGAGAACCAGTAGGAGGGTTAGAAGGAGGGCCTGTCCTCTGTGCACACACTGTTCTGCAGCGTATTAGTGTTACATTCAAGAGAAATGTCCTTTTATGAATTTCCAGCTCAGTATTGAACATACTGCCTGTAACGGGGCGATGCAAATATTTACAGTATCACTTGAACCTTGGTGGCCTGAGTCGCCGTCGCAGGGAGGGTGGCCCAGTGTTTACTGCTGATTTAAAAAAAAAAAAAATCTCCTTTGTGCTTTACAGTAGACTTACTCAGCTCTCGGGCAATAGCAAGAGTTGGACAGCGCAGAGTCAGACTTTGGACTGTGGACTGTGGTGTTTACTTTAGAAAATCAGAGGTCCTCACTGGGACCCAGCAGGTCATCATCAACCTGTCAAAACACTGGTTCTGATTCACCGCCCCCTCTCTCGAGGCCCGAGATCCTTGATTGGTCATTAAGCTGGCACTTGTTCCCGAAACAGAGGCCGGGACATTTGTTTTGAAGCTATGGGTCACTGTGTGTGCTAAAGGCTCAGAGCAGAGCCAGGAGGGGAACGGTCTGGAATTTCCATATACGTAAACAACACCTCTGGAGTGGATGGCAGTCTCATCACACAGGTGTATTCCATAAAGCAACCCTTCACCCTTCACCCACACAGACACACACACACCCTTCTCCAAACCCCTTTCCTGAAATGGCACGGGGCTTGTGCATGGAGGAGGAGGAGGAGGTTTAAAAATAAATCTGCGCAGGGCCGGTCAGACATTTTGAAATTCTGTTTCTATCTCCGTCTGATAGAGAGGTTAAAGATACAGCATCCTGATAAATCTCTTCCCACCAGGGGGAACAGATAAGGAGTGGCGTAGATTGAATAAAAGAGCTGAGGAGAAAGGGGAGGATAGGTGCGGGGGGCAGGAGGAGGAGGGCTGAGATGTCTATCAGGCCGCATGAAGGGTTTTTTCTCCCCCGTTTTTTTTTTTTTTTTTTTTTTTTGTCTTGCAGATCCAGTTCAAGGGCGCCCGCAGGCGAGGCAGCTCTCGCTCTTGCCGTGCCAACGCTGCTGCTCAAGGTCATATGAGCCAGCCCTGTGACATTAAAGAGGAACAGGAAAGGGGACTGGAAAGGAGGGGGGGCGGGTGCAAAAACCATCATCCACAGACAAGCACACACAGTCGCATGTGACTTGAGTTGTAAGAGGGGTGAAAAAGTAGCCTTTATTAACTCTTTTGAGTCTTTCCTGTGACTTTCTGTGCCGGTGTCTGGGTCTACAGTGGATTTTGTGAGGGCAAGAGCTTTTTAAGGGCAGTAATGAGAGTGTCTTATTCTCTCTGCACAGAGCCAAGAGATGCTTGGCTAACTGCTTTGTAGTTGCCAGCCACACATACAGGCAGGGTTTGTGTGTGTGTGTGAAAGAGAGGAGGGGGAGAGAGAGGAGAAGATGGAAGAGAGAAGAGTCACTGTGATAAACCTCGGGGGAGGGAGGTAGAGAAGAGAAAAGGGGTCTCAAAGTTATTTAAAGGGACAGGGAACCAATGGCAAGTGCCCTTCAGTTCTGAGTTTGAGCTGAAAGGTAGTCTTAGCATTTGTGAATCTAACCTGCAAAGAGCGCACGCTGCTGTCCGGGCTAAGTATAGTGCACCAGCAGGTGGTTTCAGATGGGAAGTAGCGTTGCGGTGGCACATCCAGGAGTTTCATGCTTTTAACTGTTGCTCTTATTCCAAATTAAACTGTTTTCCAGCTGCAGCTAAGCACCTGCAATCTGAATAATTACTCAGCAGTTTAATGTAAAAAAAAACTAGGCTGTCCTTCAGAATCCGGCAGGTTCCTAAAGTGCTCCTTTCAACATCAGTGTTTGGAGTTTTGAGTGTGACGAGTTTGAAATATAGGTGTAGTCAGGTCAGGGGAAAATGTGACAACAGGCCGTGGCCGTTTGACACTACGGTGTCAGAGACAGAGGTGTCAGAAAAATTAATGGCGACTTCTTCAATGGGAATGTTATCATGACACAAATGACATAAAACTGTTAGCATGTGTGTGCGTAACTGTATAACATGATACAGGAAAAGTGTAGCTCTCTCTTGTTTATGTTTAATGTAGTCGAGCCTGGAAGCTATATTACTCCTTAGATATTACCAGTAAATAGTGGTCTGCTGAAGACATGTAATCATCCACGTGCCCAGTGTCCATTATGCACTTGGATATGAGATTTTATTACATTTAGAGATGACTTCTTCACATACTGTGGTGCAACAGTTCTGAGCTAATTCATGCTAACTGATGCTTCCAGCCAACATTTGCGCTTAAAAAATGCCATCAGAACTTGCATTTTTGGGCCTCTCTCACCTGTTTCCCAACAGGGGAGTGATTTAACATAATCTACATTATGGTATTTATTTATTATCTGTTTGTTTTTTGCTTCACGTCCACATTACCGTAGTCAAAAAATGCACAATGTTGTCTCAATATCTCTTGATATTATTGCATGATATCGAATATTAGCAATAATGCTGTCATTCCTCTGTAACTCTGCGTTCTGTGTTACCTTTTATGGCAAATTAATCAAAGTCAAAATCCATGTACATGGAGGTGGAGGGGATCTTCACTGTAAAAACATACAAAGAGCAGCTACATTATCATATCTGCATTACTGCCACAATATCAGGCTTTGATTTTAAAATGACACAGTTACAGTTATCCTGACACCTCTGTCCTGGGTAGATCCTAGGTTTCTGTTTGCAATATTAAACGCGGTCTTCCTTTTGGTACACGTCTTGCTGTCATAATAACCAAAGAGAACATTAGTGAGTGTCATTAATAGAGTGTGTGTGTGTGGGAGTGGGTAGGGGGGTATTGTAGTATCTATAGGCTCACCAGCTCATGTGCTGCTTGTTTACACTGTCATCATGTGTTCGCTGGTCAATCAGGTGTCGGTTTGCGGCGCCAATTACGCTGTGTGAGAATATGGCCTTGTCCTACAATAGCACACAGCTGTACATATCAGCAGGGCTCGCAAAATTTCAAAATCTCTGGTAGCCCTTCGGGCAGGCACTCTTCAGTCTTTGGTAGCCCAAAATAAATTTAAGTAGCCCGAATAAAAAAGAGAGCAATTTTTTAATGTTTTGTTTCCTTTACAATATTATACATTAAAGTATAATATTGTAACAGAAACAAAAATTAATCAGAAAATTGTTAAATACAAATCACAACTGTATAAAAATTACAATCATCAACTCGAATACTTGTTTCTAATTGAACAGAAATTTCTATGAACTTGTAAGAACTGTGTAGAACATGAATCTGTGTCAGATCCTGAATCTGAAATTTCCACTGAAGTCACGGGTAAGGGGTGAGTGGAACCAAGATCGAGGCCATTTGCTTTTTGAAGTTTGCAAAACTGCTAAATTTGGCCAATGGTGGTTCACTCAACATAGTACGCTTTTGAAAGATTTTTCAGGACTTCTGCTTGTGCTTGGTTTATTTTTAGTATGTTTTTTGCAATTGCTGTTTGTTCTGGGAAAGATATTGCAGACTGGGCAATAATGCATTTCTTGCGTTTCTCATGAGTTCTGATGGGGGTCTTTCTTAAAATTACTGGTCCCAGTAACAAAGGCGCTTGTCGACTCAAATGAAATGAAACTCACGACACACCCGGCAGAACATCATGTTATTTAGCTCGTCATATTCCAGCCACATAAATTCTTTTGTCCATGAAACCAAAAGAGCTGAGCTTTCTTTTTGCCTCATAGTCTGATTTGTCATAACTTTTCCGTTTTGTGGTCGGCTTTCTATTTGGCTGTCCCTTCTTCACCCTGACCTGTCTTATTTGGCTCAGCAGAACTAAAATACCGGCGTAAATCCTGCTGCTTTTACACAGGTACTTACATAACGGTCAGCGATTCTCTGCGCAATCAACCTCTCACATGTTTAAACTTGCTGTGGGAGATTTCACTTGTCACGTTTGAATAGTAGCTAATGAGTGATAAGACGACGTCAGAGGAATTGGTGCGTAATTAATCGTCACTCACCAATCAGTGCTGCTGCTCTCTACACACCGTTCGCACGATCGCAAAGTGAACGGATCGCAAAAAACAAGCGCAAATTCAAACGCGATTTCGATATGTCACATATTGACAGAGGCTCATCGATGCCAATAGCATAATTACTCAGCTACATTTGCGAAAGAAAATGCAAAAGCATTGACACATATTTTTCCTTCCTATGATAGCCCGACGGGCAGGGCTGAGATAGATTTTGGTAGCCCGACTGGAAAAATCGCTAGCCCGGGACGTCGGGCTAGCGATTTTGCGAGCCCCGATCAGGATTTCACTTAGGGCAGCGGGCTCGTGGTTGACTTAAGCCTGAGGATCTGGGTTCAAGTCCTTGTTTTTGGCACGATGCTACGCTGATTTGTCCTGGGGCCCTATTACGTAGTTGACCTCTGACCTCCCTGTGACAGGAAAATATGGGGAGGATTTCACTCATTAAAGACTCACATGATGAACAGAATCCATTTAGTGTATTATTCTATGCAATTTAGCTTCAAGAGAGTATATTTTGCTCCTGAGCTAGTCCATCTATTGCCTCCTCATCTGTTATTTTACACCAATATACAACTATTGGAAAAGAAGTACAAGGTGAATGTAATGGAGAATGATTTTTGGACGGAGATAAGGCTATGTTTTCTGGAACAGAACTAATAGCCCCACTATCATCTAAATTTCCTTGTAGATGTAAAAGTACAGGCAGACATTGTATGAGTCCACAAAGTCAGTCTCCCGGGCCGCTAATGGAGCTGCTTCAGGCTATGCATCAATATGACATCACAGATTACAATCTTTAGACTTTGGGAGCACTTTAGGTACTTTCAGTGCTGGAAGAACGCAGGAAGAACTGGCCGACAAAACACTGAGTCATTATAATAACAATCACAGAGATGGGTGGAGCTGTGCAGTGATACGGCCTGACAGAAATTACTAAAGTATACCCACGGGGACTTGTAGTGAGTCTGCTGGGCTTCATAGAGATTTTGCAGTGACATTAATAGTGGACTCTTTAGTCTCATTTGGTACCACTGTGTTGTTTCTGGAATGATCCAAGATGCAGGCAAACAAATCTTTTTCATTATTACAAAATGCAGAATGTAAGGAGATCTGGAGTCGGTGTGTGGTACGTTGTAAAACTATTTCTGTCGCACAAATATCTTTTGGGGTTGCGTCAGGAAAGGCATCCAGTGTAAAACTCACATCAAACATGTGGATCCTTTGTCACAAGGAAAGTAACTTTTAATAACACATACCAGATTCGTGTTGCTTTTTTAGAATGGTTACTTAATTGCTTCTGATTATTCAGAAGCAAAAGGCATGAAAAACATACAACTCCAAATCCTAATTTATGAGTAGCCAGCAGCTGATGTGGCTGCTGCAAAAACCATGATGCAAAACTCAGTGATGTTGTAGTTGTAGCAATACTGTTTTCCCGCACTGTGATATCCATGTAGGGCTATTAATGTTAAAGCATGCTAGCCTGGCAAAAGCCGTAATGTTTGAAGCTCTTCAGGCTGAACTTGTAATAACTCATGGACTCCAATCGTGATCCAGTGGCCTCTGGTAAAAAAGTCCCCCAGTTTGGTTCAAGTCAGTTACTTTTCCACATAAGGCCAGGTAGGTTTGGATAGCCCGTTTCCCTTAATAAATGAAATGTATCAATTAAAAACTAGAAAGTCATTGTTTTTTTGTTTTTTTCTGTTTTTACCAACTCGGGTTATCGTTGTCTAATATTAAAGTTAGTTTGATCATCTGAATCATTTAAGTGTGAGAAATATGCAAGAAAATAAGAAGTCAGGAAGGGGCAAATACTTCACAGCATTGTATGACATCTAGCTTAAGTCCCCGTGAACTGTACTCTCTACTCAGACAGGATTTACTGGATAAGTGTCCCTCACACTTGTGACGCAATCCTTTTTAACCACTCAAAGCTGGATTTGAAGCTCTACTGAACCCTGCTGAACTTTGACATTTTAAGGTATTACTAAGGAAGACGCAAGTACGGAAAGAGCCTCCTCTCACCAACTAAGAATCCCTCTGTGCCCTAGACCCGAGGCTCGATCACACCTGTTCATCACCCAGCTGGCATAGTACCATTTTGACTCTTTCTTTTGATTAAACGAAAAAGCATTTAGACTAAACAATCAATAGGTACAGGCTTGAGTCTGGAATCGCTCTGGCATAAATCTTCCTGCTGCCTGGCGTGGAGTCGTCTCTGTATCATTTTTGCTGATTAGTTTTCCCATTACTCAAAACAGACGCGTTTGCTGGTGATGAATGATCCAATTATGGGATATTTGTCACCCATTTGATATCTGCTGCTAGTCTGTGACTGTAAAGAATTTCAGTGTAACTCTACCTGCTCAAACCTACAGTCCACCGTGGGGTTAGTGTCGACCGGCCTTTGGATTTGTTTTTTTTAACAGCCAATTGGCTATTAGCCAATGATTATCTGTTGGGGGGTTATTTTTTTTAATTTCCCAAGGAGCATCTAACCACTTCTCCCCGATCATCTCATTAATTTTGTGGTTACACATAAAAGCGATACTCAAGAGTGTTTTCAGCACTTTTGTCATTTTAAGATTTCTAGCATCTCTTCTCTTCTAAAGTCTGCCCCCCCATCACCACTGACATACTTCAGACAGCAGTCCTACATGTCTAAACTGAAGTTGACCTCATCCAACTGCTACACACACACACACACACACACACTCCCAAACAATACACAGACACTCACAGCTGAAAGGATTCATGTACACTCCCCCACCACACCCCTGTGTCTGTGGACAGTAGGCTGATTCTGCAGCCTCCCTCCCTCTCGGGCTCTCTCTCCTGCTCTGCTGTGTTGAGCTGTGTGTGTGTGTGACAGCTGCTTAATTGGGCATTCTCCCCTCGTCGGAGAGCCTCCTTTCTCTCTCTCTCTCTCTCTCTCTCTCCTCCAGCTTGGGCCGGGGCTGCTGACGAATGGCAGCGGATTACAGATGAGGACACGGTGACCCACCTGACCTTGCTGCACAGCCGCGGGGGTGGGGTAGTGGTGGTGATGGGGAAGGGAGGGAAGAGGGGGGAGCAGTGAGAGCTAGCGATGGGGCTGACAGGGTACTGCAGAGAGGCAGAGGTGGTGGCAATGGGCATGGGTGCTGTAGTGGGGGAGGGGGAGGGTGGTGGGTACCTGTGCCAGGTCAGGGAATATGAGGTCGCACGAAGGTGGGTGATATATCGGCACAAGGGGGGGGTGCATTTGCCAGGTGGCCAGGAGGGCAGGCGGGTGATCAGGTGAATGACAGGAGTGTCACATGACACCCTCCCCCCTTCCACCCGTGTCAGTATGTCAAGGGCACGAGCCCCTGCTGGCAACCGCCACTGCGACATTTTCCTAACACTTCTTCTCTTCTTTTTAAGTTCTTTTTTTTTTTAATGTGTTTTTATGCGTCTATCAGGCGAGCAGCTCCTATATGACTGCTGGCTTGCCTCCACGCACCCTCGGGCCGCGATGTGGTCGGTCAAAAGGAGGCGGCGGGTCCTTGAGTGTGGTGAATTTTAATTTCAGTGCGCGCTATAGATATTTTCATCTCCCCCACCCCCACCCCCACCTTCCTGCTGTGCGTGTGAGACTGCCAAGGTGAGGTTGTGTCCTCTTGTTAAGAGCGATTAATGGCACTCGTTATGTACATAATGAAATATCCCTGCTGATGCATAGGGTGGCGTTGTCTCCTCTTTTTCTGAAACACACACACCCACCCACACACCTATATATATATATACATATATATACACTTCTGTGAGTGTGTGTGTGTGTGTGTGTGTGTGTGTGTGTGTGTAGCACAACACTGAGGATGCTTTGTTACAGCCTCCAGGCAACTCCAGCATGTGTTTGATATGGTGTAGAGACCCCTCCCCTCCCCTCTTGTTGTAAGCCATCTCCCCAAATGAAAAACGAACTGGAATTAAGGCCCTGTCAATTCGCAGTCGAGTTTGTTCCTCTTCCGCTTTAGATGCACACAACACTGCGGCTCCCTGCGTGACATGTGTTCTGAGAGATAGAGATGGGTGGCTCGCCACTGAGTCCCGTTTTGACTGGCGGAGCAAATTTAGATCTAATCTTCTTGTGTGTGTTCTTTTATAGCCCGAGAATGTTCACCTAACATCAGCTTTTAAGTTGACCTTGTTGTGTTGTTTGCTCGTCTGAGGCTCGTGTGTGCATGTGTGTTTCTAGGACAAGACACTGCTGGCTTCTTTTTTTTTGCTTTAAATTTTTGATCTTGTGCAAGTGTATGTGCACGCGCTACCACCATTCAGCGCCTGAGTCAAGCTGTGCAAGCTCTTTTAATCCCACGCCCCGGTGCACGTAGGCTTGATTAGTGGCAGCAGTTATCTGTGCAGAAGACAGCCCGCCCTCCTTTAGCATTTGGTCAGGTCTGGGGCACCAGGGGGGTTGGGGGTGTCAAGTCATGAGAAAGGTGAACAAGAAAGGAGAAAGGCAGAGGGGGCAGCAGTGGAGGAATGGCTAGAATGAGGGAAGAAACCTGATTAGTATTCTAAAGGAGCACTCCTGCCAGTGGAG
Organism: Oreochromis niloticus; assembly: GCF_001858045.2. Lineage (NCBI taxonomy): Eukaryota > Metazoa > Chordata > Actinopteri > Cichliformes > Cichlidae > Oreochromis > Oreochromis niloticus. The sequence goes on from NC_031975.2 coordinate 3,195,080, forward strand.
CAAATTGATTACTGCACTTTACCTGTATCAGCCTCCTCAGCTAAGGATGACAAGGTACGGGAGCATGATGTGTGTCTGCATTCGCCCCACAGCCACGGCACAATAGGGGTGTTAAACCCACACTAGGCAAAATGCTTTTTTGCTACCCTCTTTTTTTACTTTTTTCCACCACTGGATCGTCTTTTCTCAGTCACATTCAATACAGGAAACGATATGCCCGCTGCGGTTGGGTGCTAGCCTCGTCAGTCTCTCGGTCTGATTTAACAGTCAGTGATTGACTGAGGGAAGGGCATGCTTGTTTCCTGCAGGTCTTGGCCCTTTTAGGCTGCATTTAGGCTGATAATTAGCAGGTTTCTCTTAGTTACAGTAAAGGCAATTACAAAAAAAAAGAATATTTTTCTTTCTACTGCACAATTTCATCAACACGGTGTTAATGATGGGTATGGTTCTGCTTTAGAGCCCTGCTGGGTTTCATTCTGGCTACTCAATCAAGCGCTGATTACACCTGGGCTGCCAGGTGAAGGCAATTAATTGCAATTAACCTCTGCTTAGATGGAAAAGCAGCAGCAGTTTGAGGAATGACAACCAGAAAGAAAGCTTGGAGGCTTTGTTCAGGCTGCGGGGAAATCAAATTTGTTTCTCAAATCACATCTGTAGAGACAGATCGTGCAGACTGCTATTTGCAAGTGATCAGATCAGATTTGTGTGTGGTCATCACTAGCCCAATGGGATAGGTTGCTGCGGTAACAGCCGAGGGGTCAGTAACTACGAAGCTAAGGTTGGCTGTACACAAACCCCAGCAGATATACCCCTGGTGCTCTAACAGCAGCCCGAGCTCTGCGTCTGTCACTCCTGGCATGATGTATGTTGCAAATGAGAAAAAGTATTTAGTACAAATTTGTGGCTTGACCCAGCAGCGTCTAAAAGGAACGAGATTTGTTGTATATTTTTCTTTTTTTTTTAATTTGTTGTCGAAGTGCACAACATCGTTTCAGTTAGTTTGCCTCCCTTTAGTCTAGTTTTCCATTTGTATTTCTAAAATGATTTTTTTTCACATTTAGTTGTGTTTAAATGTAATATTCTTGATCCACAGCTGTAGAAATCCAACTGGAGTTGCATTTCAAACTTTCTTTTCTGTTCACGTGTTCTAAAATCAGTCTGAATGTGCAGCGAAACAGATTTGTGTTGGCGGCCCGAATAAAGCTGAATAGTTTGTCTAATTAAACCAGATATGCAAAAGGATATAGATATTCAGTGTTAGATGTGTATAATTTTTCTTTTTTCCCCCTTAGCCCAGTGCATGCATTCCACTATGAAATTTAAATTCCAAGCCAATTACACCAATCTGTTCAGCCTGTCAGTGGCATTCACTGTGCTGTCAATACTGAGCAGGCATTGCAAGTATGTTTATATTCTCCGTGTGTAATAGGCAGGGCCCAAATCATGAACTCTCCAATCACTGACAGAATGTGACCAATAAAAGTTGATTAAGCCAAATTGACCTGATGCATATATTTAAGAGGACCCAGTATAAAAACAGGAAAGCACGGCCTTCATTCATTTGGGCAAAATCGCTAAAATTAGAAACATCCTGTCTAAAACAGTTGATGCATTTATTACTTCTATTTTAATTCATTATTATAAGGCTGCTCTGAAAACCCTTCAGTTGAACCATGTACCATATTATCCTAACAGAGCACTTTGCTTTCAAATTGTATTCTTACTTTTGGTTTCAAAAGTAGAATGGGATGTAGACTCTCCTCTCTACTGTGGAACGAAGTCTGAGTTTGGTTTCGAGAGACAGACGCTCTCTCTACTTATAGTTACTGCTGGATCGGGTGATCCTGAGCCATTAGTTATGCTGCAATAGGCCTGGGCTGCTGGGGGCTTCCCATCATGCACCGTGTTTCATCTTAACTCATCTCCTTTCACTCCCTGCTTGTTTTTCAACAGTACTGTATTTAGTCATCAGCAAATATTAAAATCTGCTTCTTTCTCCCATAGTATGTTTTTTTTCCTCCCTCCCTTTACCCTCAAGCTTCATGGCAGATGGCCCCGCCCCTCCCTGAGCCTGGTTCTGCCAGATGTTTCTTCCTGTTAAAACTGAGTTTTTCCTTCCCACTGTTGCAAAGTGCTTGCTTATAGGTGGTCATGTGACTGAGATTCGTTAGCTTACAATATAAAGCACTTTGGGCCACATGTTGTTGTGCATTGGTGCTATATAAATAAAATTGAATTGATATAGGGAGTTCTATTATTAAAGTTGTTTATTTCACTAGTATATGAATAGTTTATTTTCCAAACACTCTACTCAATAAACATGGCTTGTGTCAACTCTATTGTGGGATATTTATGTAAATATAAACCTGAAAAATATTTTGTACTCCAACATTAGAAATTAGTTCCTAACTAGGGCAGCTCACAAGTCCTGGACAGGCAGAGGGCAGCTCAGGCAGGGCCTCGCTGCTTCTTTATTCTAGCACTCAAGTGACCCTGCTGTAGTTAGTAAGTAGTGCAGCCCACTGCTTAGACTCACCGGTGAGGGGAAGGCTTAAATATAAGGAGAAGGTCAAGCTAAATAAAGTTTGTTTTGCCCTGGTGTCTATAGGATATGGATTTATCTACAGCTCAGCAGAGATCATGAGGATCTTGGCACACATCTAGAAAAAGGTCTTATAGCAGGGAGTTTGTTGCACAGTTTAACACTAGCTTGCTGCTACATTTAAAAGACTGCATTTTATCTAATGTGTTTTTGTCATTTGTATAATATTTTGCAGTAAAATCATATGGGGGTTTTCATTATTGATGAAACGCTAAATGGGAAAGGATTGTTAAAAATAGGAAATCTCCTTTTGCTTTTTTTTGTCTGTCAACCCGAAACTATCTAATTTCTTTCCAAATCGTTAGTTAAGAAAAAAAATCTTTAAAATAATTTCTCACTTAGTTAACCTGACGGCGCATGTATGAAGTTGGATTGATCATTTATCTGATTTGAACCAGACAAAGTTCAGGTGACTGTGCGTAGTTAAGTCTCCTAAAAGAGATTTAAAATCACAACACTTTCAGTTTCTGTTTAAAGGTTTTAAAAGTGAGAGTGAGTCGCAGGTGTGCTGCACACCATCCATCTCCAGTAGTGCAAACACGTTTTTCCTGCTGTGTGTTAAATATGAAAAATATCCCGGCCTCATTCTTGTCTGAAGTTCACATCTAAGCATTTTAAAGAAAAGCTTTACTGCCACTGTTCTATCGAAATTTAAAACGAATGTCCTCATGTGGATCTGATTTTTCTCAGAAACAAAAATTAGAGAAAAAAAAAGGGAAAAAAATCAGGTAATTCTTTGCTTTTACATTCATCAGGTCCCAATCAGCCCAAATAGCAAAGAGAAGTTAAAAATGCATGACCTGAGTTCAGGTCTTAGGAGGTTAATGCAACAGATGCAACAAGTCGGCAATAATATTTTTCTCATTTTATATAAATGATTTATTTCAGGGATGGAAACCTTTCAAATGAGTTTGTGCGTTGGCTGTAAAGCTGTATGTGTCCTAAAAGTCAGAGCAGATGGGCATGTATGGGCTGTCAGCAGTCTCTCCTCTCTTCTGTGATATTTAGTTTTCCAACCATCTTTGTCATCTTTTCTTCAATATTAGTCCATCTCACAACTGCAAAGTAGCGCTCCGCCACCACGTTATTGTCATCATCTTTCAGCCCTGTTGTTGCCTGTGCCTACAAACAGGTAGTGACCGTGTCATTTAGAGCTCAGTGTTTTCTTTTTCCAGCAAAAATATGTCCTATCACATTATGGTGATATCAACACATTCTACCAGTATATAAATTATTCAGTATGAAATGTGCTTTATTTTGGCTCAGTGGAACATTTAACGTTATCTAGGACACCTGATTTTTTTTAAAAACGGCTTTTTAGAATTTCCAAATGAAACTGCAGCAGCCTTTGCCCATAGGGCAGTGTTGGCAAGTATGCCTTTATAATCTCCAGTGTAATTGATCGGGGTTATCTCGGCTTAGAAATTGGTTAAAATCCGTTCTCTCGGTGTTTTGCTTGAAAAGAAATCACACGCGGACTGTAACACAAGTTTAAATAGCTGAGGTTGTGTGTCCGCAGCTTATAATTGAGGTTTCTCCAGGTTGTGTAACAAAAGATTGCACGGTGGCACAAGGTCCTTTGAGGTTGCAGGATGGCAAGCATACAGCAGCTTGTTTCCATCAGTGTTATCTAAAGCTCTTGCCTGGTATATTTAAAGTATAGTTACCTTTTTAAGTTATTAACTGTCTTCGACGCCTTACTGTCCCTTTGTAATTTCAGCCACAACGAAATATATACAAACTGATTATCACATTACAAAGTTGCACATAAACGTGGTTCATTTGTTTATGTTAAACTTGGATGTTGCTCCCGGGTGTGAAAAATGAAACCCTTGTCAGCGTCTGAAGCCTCCACTTTTCTCTAGTGGTCAGCAGGAATGCTACTTTTTATATTTCCGAAAACAGTTTGCTCCTGTGGGGTCCGTGCTGTGGAGTGGATCTGTTTTTGTGGTTGCCTCAGCTCTAGCCGTGTGAGCACCGGTCAGGCTTTAAGGCCAGGTGTAGGACTAATCTTATTGAAATCTCTTGCTCATTGGCTTGCGCTCAGCTCTGCCCTGCCAAGTGGATTGGTGCTGCTTGAGAGGTTTTTCTCAGAAAAAAGGTTGCGCATAATTGTTTTATACTTTATTGGGTTAAATGTGTCTAATTGATTTAAAAGATGCCCTTAATTGTGGAACTTTGAATAGCCCTGCATTCTTGCTGATCTAGAGGAAAAACAAAAAAAGAAGTTGTGTTTTTGATGATTCTAATGGAATGTCCCTTCACAGGCCATTATGCCCTGCGATATCGTTCTCCGGCTTCACTCGGAGCAAGCATTAGGATGATTTAAAAACTAGAAAGTAGGTCAATGGGAGCATTATGAAAGGCAGAATGATAGCAGAGATGTGTCCTCTTCTTTTTCTGTCACTTAGACCTCTGTCACACACTATAATACTCCAAACCATCCTATATCACTTACAGTAAAAGAAAAAAGAAGCAGGACTCTCTTTAACCCAATAAAGCCAGACTTCTTGCTGACTCATAGCACCAGCCTTCTTAGGGATGATGCCAAGGATATTATGGAAATGATCCATTAAAGGCCAAGGTTTTTTAGCTGGTTTTATCCAGCTTTCAGGGCAGTCTGACAGTGGGACATTTGATCTCAATTGCAAAGTGACTGCAGTCTGTTTCAAGGGCCTAGCTCTGCCTTTTGGTGAGCTGGCCGTGGGGCAATCAGCTGTTCCTATTTCCAGCGACAGTGTTTACAAATGGAAAATGTGTGTTGTTTCGGGAGGGAAATGAGCGCCATTTCAGACAGGCGATGTAAGCAGAAGATTACCTCGGAGCCCAATAGAAACGAATCAGGTATAGATTGATGGCAGCCACGGCTCATTAACAAGGAATGTGTGTGAGTGTGTTTAATTGATGCACTAATTCTCAGCCACTCAGGAAATGGCCCTTGGGTGGGTCTTCCAAATGGCACACAAATATTTACTATGGACGCAAACACTTTGGTAAGCACATCCACGCGAGCCTGGGCATGTAAGGTAAAGAGTGTCCGACGCTGTGATACAGTGCAGGGATGCACAGGCTAGTTTGGCTAGCTGCTCAGCTGGGCTATGAAGTGCTTGGATGACTCATCAGCATGCATGAATTCCTCTATCCTGTCTCTCTCTCAACCCTAAGAACTCTTTGTACTGATGAAGTTAAATTCCGCCCCCGCTCCTCATCCAAGGCCAGATGCAGGCTGAGAAGTTTAGCACTCTGGTCCCATTTTCTGAAATGTCCCCCGCACACTCTGAGTAGGATGTTCCAGCAGGCAACCTGTGCTGCTTAAGTCAAGAAATCTGACTTTCCTGCACTCCCGTATCCCGTTTCCTCTATGTGGGGTGCATCCATGGGTTTGAGCGCGCTCACACGGGGGGTGTGTGCGGGCTATGCATGACTTGTTTGGTCAATGCATCCTAAGAAGTGGGTCAGTATGCCCTAGTTCTCATTGTGTGGGTGTGCGTGTTTCTGTGTATTGTGTTTCAGTGTTATTTTGTCCCGATTGACTTATCTGCAAAAGCATTTTCTTGCTCTAGCTCTCCCGCTGTTCAGTAGCATGTTTATCCTCTTGTTTACCTTTCTCAAGGTGAACACGAGCTTTTTAATTCAACTTTCCTCTCGTGGACTCGTTCGCTTACGGAAGGCTCGGAGCAACTGCATTTGGTCAGGTAGCTTATGTTTTGTCTTATTTAATCATGTCAGGCCATATTGAATTTACAAATAGCGGTCACGCTGCATGTGTAAGTGAGCTACCCTGTTGAGTATGTGCAGCAGGGCTGGGCTGCAGATTACATGATATAATAGTGTTTAGGCATTGCCTCTCCTTTTAAATTCCTTTAACCTTGACTCCCCTTTAATGCAGGGAGAACACATCTGCCAGGCTGGTGTCAGACATTAGTAATACACACCGCTCAGGCAGCATTGTCACTTTTTATTAACGCCCAGAGCTTTGCATGGACACCAGCTGTTGCATCAAGTGGAAAAGCCTTGGCGGCATGGATGACCTTGACTTTAACTGCCGCTCCTTTGGCTCTTACCCCCGTTTTAATTCTTTTGTTTGGTCTCATACATTTTAAATGGCTTAAGTGGATTACCATTGCTGACGATGAAGGTCGTTTAGAAACTCGCTTTTTTTAAAGATTGGGAAAGGGGAAAAACACTGGATTACCAAGAAGTGTGTTTGTTTGTTCCTGGTGGCGGTGGTGGAGGAAGTGTAATCTGGGGGTTAGGGGAGGAGAGCGAAGCTCACGTTTTGTCACTTAATCCGAGATATCTGCATCGACACGTTCAGTCGACCTTCTGGTGCCACCGAGAGTGCAGTGACCTTTCCTGTTCAGAGTGTCTTTTAAGTACCAGAGGAGTGAAACGGAGAGAGAAATAGATGAAGAGTCAACCAGCCAAGGGATGATGAAGCCTCGCCCCCATCCCCATCATTTGCCCTCCCCCGCGCATGTACGTGGCTGACTGTAGGGGTAAAAATCATTTTAGAATGGTGCCTGCTCTGTCATTGGCTGACATTGTCAAGGATAATGGATAATCACCACAGAAACCATACAGCAGCTCATCGGTGCTGTGGGAGGAGGGGGTGGAGGTCAGGCATTTTGGGTGCCACCACCAATGAGATGACATGTTAACAGATGTGTAAGGTCATTTTCAATGTATACACCAGGGGAGAGCATGTAAAAGTAATGCACGCATTGTGAAAGCGGAGAGGAAGAGGGTCGTGTGCTTTAGGGGCTCAGGATGGAGGACAGCTTTGCCTATATTAAGGTCATTTATTTGTTAACAGAGCCGTGTCACTGAGCAGAACGCATTTTCCCGTGCCCTTCCCATGGCAGGGCTTTTTGACACCGGCTCTGTCATTAAATGCATCTCGAGAGCCTGAAGGGCCTCGCTTTTGTTTCAAGTAATTTGTGCTTTATGTGATGCAGTGAATGCAGCAGCTTGTATATATACTGCTATAGTGCAGTGTCAGTGTGTCCCCGTGCTACCTTGTCTGCTCTGTATAGAAGTGTCTTTGGGCAAAAACATAGACAAGGTCAACTGTAATTCCAAAGGTTCATTGCCAGCAGCAGAGATTAACAGAATTCCCTGTGTTAAAACTGTCAGTGCTCTTTTTGTTTCCCTTTCTCTCACTGTGGGGCTGACTCCCAGCATATTAGTAATGCTGCCAGGCTGTGTGGAAGGTAAACATGCAGACATGTTTACTGTGCCCATCAAACGTGTCTTTACAGGCCGTTCTATTATGATTGTGCTAAGCAGGCTGGCAGGAAAATAGTCTAATCCTGAGCATCTAAGATTAGCATGACAACAGACGTCAGATGGCCCAGTGTGACCAGGTTGGCTTTTGTTGTTGTCAGATTTAGGTCACCAGCTTAAAGATGGCCTTGAACTGTAATTGACGCTGATGGGCCAGTCTCAGTTAAGTTATTCAGTTCTATGCAGTGCCCCCGCAAACAGTCTAATCAACCTATTGCAGACCTTTGGTATGAAAAGGTCTTTTTAAATTGCCAAGCTGATTGTTTTCCTACTGCTGCTCAGACTTACTTGCTCACTGATCATCTTAAATCCAGCGTCTAATCCCAGCTCACTTCCAAGGTGGCATTAAAAGTGCCACCTTGTTGCCCTTACTGTCATGACAACCTGTGGACCTTGGCCCCGAGGATGGATTTCAGGCTGATTAGAAGCCTGCCACCTTGTTGTTTCTGGCCCTCGCTGTTGCCCTCTGTGTGAAATATTCAGCCCGGTGACTGTGTGGTGGGTTGCCATGGCCTTTCGTCATAATCACTGGCTGCTGTCCTGTCGTGTGACCCGCTATGTCGGTCCACTCAGCGGACACCAAAGGTGAGGACGGCATCGGGAAAGGACACGGACAGCAGCTGAGACGAGGTGGAAACTGTATTAATTAACCTTTACGGGATGCGGCCAGGACTGTCGGCGGTGCCCTGTATCCACGGAAACCACGCTGACAGGGTTCAGAGCAGAGGTCTCCCAGAGCAGCACTGCTGACACTGTCATGGCAACTGGCACAATGTTCACCCCAGTGTCACTGGCTCTGCCCTCCTGACAGTGGTGTGGTGTGACAGGTGCACCTGAACCTTAAGCCACCCCCACCCAATAATATAGACGTGCTCGACAGTTAAGTGCACCTTGTCTGTTATATCCTTGATGCAGCTCTGCTCTGTTTATGTGCACTGCACTGTAAACCTCCCAAAATTTGCAGAACAGTTAGAATAGTAAGAGTTGAGCTTACTATTATAAAGCTGACTTTTATAAGCTGATTATAAAAGTCAAATGTTTTCAGAATGTAAATGTTGTCTCATAGTTCATATGACTTATTTAGTCTCTCTTTTTTATTCGTTTAATTGTTAAAAAGTGGTGTAGCACTGTAATTCTATTACTTTAGGTATGCACGAGCAATGTAACTCATTACATGCTACAATCAAAGGGAATTAAATGACAATTACTGATGCAGAACAAGAATGATTCTCCGCTCTTGTTCTGCATGTGAAAGATACTGAAATTCATTACAAATATTATTTTTTTCACACTGAAGAGAGTGAAAAATTGTTATCAATGATGGGAAGTGACGCCACAACCTGCTTCACTTGTGGCTCTACAGCTAAAACACAACCTGAACAATTTACAGTAGATTTAAAAGAAAGAAAACATGGCTAAATGCACAAAATGAATAAAGACGTACAACTATAAAATCTGCTATAGGGAGAAAATGTCACACAAGCTCACAAAAACAAGTTCACAGTGCACAATGTGTGAACCTTTGAGTTTATTTGGGTAATACTGTGGCGTGATGGTTAGCGCTGTTGCCTCAGAGCAAAACGGTCCCAAGGTTTCCCGCCTTTCTGTGTGGAGCTGTGCATGTTCTCCCCATGTTTGCGCAGGTTCTCTCCAGGTACTCTGGCTTCCTCCCACAGTCCAAAGACATGCAGTTAGTGGGGTTAGATTAACTGGTGATTCTAAATTGCCCCTAGGTGTGAATGTGAGTGTGAATGGTTGTCTGTTTTTCTGCTAGCCCTGTGGCAGACCTGTCTGTACCCTGCCTCTTGCCCCCTGGCAGCTGGGACCCTGATTTGGAGAAGTGAATGGATGGATTATTTGTAGCTCACATCACTCCTCCCATAAGTCAAGTTACTTCTGGTTTTGCACTTCTGATTAAAGGAAAAAGAATCGGGGTCAAAAACGCTAAGCCCAGCTGGCCAGGTGTTAATAAAGATAACGCAGCAGTAAGATTATACATGCGTGTATATGTGCCTCCGTGAACACATTCGTTCCTATGTCTAGGCATGAACGCTTAAAGGCTTACTAGTGTGCATGTGACACGGGGAGCGGGTGGGTGGCTCATGCTTTATGTAGTCCAAGGTTTGTGTCGTGTGCGATGCTGCTCAAGTGCATAAGGAGCAGGGGGCGGTGGGGGTGGTGGGGATAATCCACTGAAATGACAAGCTGCATAAGGAATTATTCACAGCTCTCACAAGGCCCTTTGCTTTTGAAAGACATTGCTGCGAGGGGCTTACTGCTCGAGACCTGAATGTTTTCAAGGTAGTGGGCCTGAATTTTCAATTTGGATCCAATCAGGCCTAATCTACATTTGTCGTCTGTTTGGTGGCTGTGAGGGGAGAGTGCAGAGAGGAGAAGGAGCCGTGTGCAGTCAATCTGAAATGTTGCTAAGTAACAGAGATGGCAGACAAGGTGGTGAAATGAATGTGATATAGTGCTGTGTAAATCCCTGCTTCTCACACAGTTTCTCCCTTTTTCTCTTTTTTCTCCCCCCCACTCTACCCAACCTTCTCCTCCTCCCTCTTTTCTGTCTCTCGCTCACTGCCATAGGTCCCCCCCATGTGAGATCTGCAAAGCTGAAAGGCGCCACTGACAGAACCACAGCCAGGCCATAGGACAGACATCCCAAACATCCACAGCCACGGAATGTGTCAACATCTTTGTGGTGAAATCCCGCTGACTCCTCAGTTGCTTTTCACATAAGCCTCAAGCTGGGCCTTCTGGGATCCTGCGGCGTTTAAAGGCATACAGCAATGCCTGGGAGGCCTACCTGCCCCGGATTGTCTCCAGCCATGGTTGCTGTTTTAACACAGTGCTGACTGTGCCCACTACAGAGAGGATCACATCCATCTAGTGCATCCACCCCTCCCCTCTGCCGTACACTGACTCGGTGAAATACCCTGCCCACTTTTTGGTATTTAGGAAGTACATGCCACTGTCAACCAGATGACCTAGTGGACATATTTCCCAGTAAGAAGTGCTGAGCCATACGAGGGGATCCTAGTATTGAACATGACTCATGGGGAGGAGCCTGGCCCTGAGACACACAAGGATTCAGCTGTTCTAACTTATCTGGAAGGTTTACTGATGCATCCAGTGGTGGCCGGGCCTGGGGCCACGGCAAGTGGGAGGTCTGAGGCTGCCCACAGCAATCAGGAGCAGGGTGATAAGGTGGGTGGGCCTTTCCAACTGCCCAACCATGGCCCCACAGCTCCCAAGGGTGGAACCAATGGGCCCACGCTGGGTTCTTCTCAGCACCTCAAGAAAGCCCGCTTACTGCGCTCGGGAGCTTGGAATGATCCAGGGAACCAGCGAATGAGCTCACCCCCAGCGGAGCTGAATGGCCAAGCGGGAGGGATGCAGAATGGAGCACTAGAGGGATCTCCTCATGCTGGAGAGAGCACCCTGCTGGCGTCACTGCTTCAGTCATTTAGCTCACGACTTCAGAGCGTGGCGATGTCTCAGCACTCTAATAAACCCCCAAGTGAGTGTTCGTCTCCATCCAAGGCGCCACCGGCAGACAAAGAGCCACTACCTGTGTATGGGACCGCTTCAAGCCGCTTAAAGGGCCTGATGAGAAAGAGCAAACTTCAGAATCATAGCAACACACCTTACAGTCGTCGTGGACACAGCCAGGACAGACCCCCAGAGTCACCTCGCTCAGCACACAGTGCCACGCCTCCTGCTGCTCCTACAGCTGCAGATTCAGTTTCCTGTGCAGAGCGACTCAAGGCAGTGGCTAACATGGTGAAAATCCGCTCTAGTCCGGCGCCTTCACCTAAGCCCAGTGTCGCCTGCAGTCAGCTGGCCCTGCTGCTGTCCAGCGAAGCCCATCTGCAGCAGTATTCCAGGGAGCATGCGCTCAAAGCACAGCTCTCTGGAAGATCAGCCAGCGAAAGACTAGCTGCCATGGCAAACCAGCAGCACAACCAGGACAAAAGGCCACCTAGTCTGCCCGGAGCTCCAGACACGCTAAGCTCCTTAACAACCCAAAATGGAATGACAACAACCACCACAGTAACGACAACACTCCCTCGAATGGCCCTGTCAAATCCACAGAGCCCCTCTTTGCTGCGTGGCCACAGCCAAAGCTCCCCACCCACTCCCCCACGTGCTCCAAGCCACACTCACAGCCAGCCACCTCGGGAGAAACGAGGCTTTGACTCGCGTCCAGCCCGCCCACCCCAGACATGTAGTAGCTTGCTGCTGCTGCTGCTGAACAATCACAACAACCAGAAGCAGCTGACCAAGAATGGGCATTTGGAGGACAGCTGTGGCATTCTGCCACCAAGTGGCTCCTCTTCAGTCACCTCAGACAGCGAATGCTCCACCCAGGAGCGGAGCCTGACCAAGGACAGCAGCGATGCTGAGAGCTCCTACTCAAGTTGCTCTCCAATTGACCTCTCCATGAGAAGCCGTGTCAGTATGCAAGATGGAGGGCTCAAAACAGTTCCCTCTTCCTCCACCTCTTTCACCTCTACCCTCTCTACTTCCACCCCAGGTGCATTCTCTCCTCAAGCTTCTGCTCAGCCCTCCACCACAACTTTATCTCCATCTTCTACTGTTGTCTCCTCTGTTTCCACCTCTATTTCTTCATCTTCCTCTTCCTGTATCTCTACCTCTTCCCTGGACAAACTCACAGAATCTTTAATAAACAAGTGGAAGCCAGAGCCATCAGGATCAAAGGTGTCCAAGGGCAAGGACCCTGAAATGAGCCCAGACCTAAAGTCCCACCCTAAGGTCACACTCATGCAGCTTCTTCTTGAGCGCAGAAATAATGAGATGGTTAAGAAAAATGTAGGTAACCAAGATTCACCTCTTGATGTAACTGTAGCCACCATGTCTCGAAACCAGCCAAAAGGACTGGTACCTTGGGAAGAGGCGAGGACAAAAAGCCCCATAGATAGGTCTGTAGCTCCAGCTCAGCCCCTCTACTCACTTGGCCGTGACCCAAGCGGTGCTCTGTCCCCATATTCCTACCCTTCCCCCAACGTCCAATCCAGCCCACTGGATTTGTGTAAATCTAAAACCTTTCCTGCTGAGAAGGCCTCAGAGCCCGCCTTCAGTGCTAGTAAACTGTTACAGAATCTGGCTCAGTGTGGGACAGCTTCTTCCCCACCCACCCCCACTGGTAAAGGGCTGGGCCAGGAGCACGATGCCAGCAGGCCCCTTGCCCTTTTGGAAAGACTCAATGCTCCAATCGGCAGGACCACCACCACCACTCCACTCTCTGATGGAGCCTCAGGTAGTGGCACACCCTTCAGTAGGAAGGAAGCTTCTCCTCCTTCATCACAGATTGAGAACCTTCTGGAAAGGCGCACCGTGCTGCAGCTCCTTCTAGGAACAAACTCAGCTACAGTGACGGTGAGCCGCAAAGACAGGCCTAGTGGCAGTGGCAGGAGGAGTGTGGAGGCAGCGGGGGGATGCAGTGAGAAGAACCCTGGTGCTCACGTCACCTGCGACAGCTCCAATGGCCCCCCTCTGGATGTAAAGGTCAAATCGGAGCTCATGGAGGACGTGGGACCATCATCTGCCATGTCTGAGGACGTGATTGGCAGAAAGAGGCTGAGTTGCTATGAGAAGAATAGCCTCGTCTCAGATTCCCAGCAGGACTTAAAGGCTGAACCGCGGCCTGCAGAGGTCATAGCAAAATATGGCCTCCTCAGCCAGTTGCTTAAACAACAGACTGCTACCTACTATACCAGTGCTGCTATGCAGGCTGACACACAGCCCAGACAGGTTAAAGAGGAACAGAGGGAGTATCCGAGCCCGAGCCCTAAGAAGCGGCGGCTCTGTTCAGATCGGACTGATAATTTGAGTAACATCAGCTCTCCTAGAGCAGTGGACAGTGGTGACACAAATATTTTTGCCTCCTCTGCTGTTCCGGTAGAGCCTGAGCAGCAGAGGACTCTAAAGGAAGAAGAGGTTCCTCCAAAGAGCCCACCGAGTGAAACCCTTACGCGAGAGAGCCGGGGCTTCAATGTGCTCAAACAGCTGCTGCTCTCCGACAACTGCCTAAAGGAGCTGTCCCAGCAGCCCCGGGGGGCGCCCAGTCCCTCCGTCCTCCAGACCAACGGCAAGGCCAACGGTAGCATTCTCACTCAGCCTGCCCAAAATCACAGCTTCCTCCAACTGCCCAGCTGGCATCCCCACGGTTCCCTCAACTCAGGGTTTCCAAGTAATCTCAGACCACTGCCCACCCCTCCTCCAGGTGACAGTTCTCTGCGCTCCCCTTGGAGTCGCCACCCGTCCCCGTGGCCCATCACTCAAAAACGGGAGACGCCTACTTTAGTCAAACAGGAGCCTGAGAGCCCCGTGCGGTGGAGTAGTCAAGAGAACGAAGAGGAGGACGAGGGTTGTGACTCAAACCCAGACTCTCCACGGCTCTCGCGGTCCAACCCTATCCTATATTACATGCTGCAGAAGGGCAGCATCCAGCTAAGGAAGGAGGTGAGAGATCAGGCAGAGGGAGCCCATTCTGTGGTCAGAGTTAAAGAAGAGCCTATCAGTGACATGCATGCCTATGAACGCAGCCTGAGCTCTACCCCTCAATCACCCGCCCACAATGACAAGCACAGCCATGAGAGCCAGGGGCTGAGCCAGTCGTCTGAGTAGAACTTGTATCAACTGCAGAAAAATAGAAATGGAAAGAAATTCACTGACTCTGTTTGTTTTTCATTTTTTGAATGACTTGCCAAATTGGTCTGATGAGACAAATGACAAAGAATGCAAATTGAATGATTTTTTTTTGTCAGGTGGCATAGAGCAAATTCAGATGCACTTCTGCATCGCTTTTTCGATTTTTAAATAGTGAGGTCATGGAACGGTACAAAACAGCTGTATCTTAGCAGAATGCCACAAAAGCCAAAACTGTGCATCAGTCACAGTTCAAACCTTCCCATCACTGATTGTCATGCACTACATTTTGTACTACATTTTGTTAATTACGGAGCCCTCCTTTATTATTTTTTTTTTTTTTACACTTTCTTACTATTTGAACTGTACACATATCACTACTCCAAGTCCTCCTGTTGCCTGCCATAAAACATTTAGAAAGAACATTTCAAGCAACATCCATTATTGATGACTCTAAAAATGTTAGTGCTCAGTTCAGTGGACATTTATTTATTTTCTCCATCAGAACATTTCCAGATAGACAGAGTCCCATCAATTTTAGATAAGGTTCCAAATAGTCACGGCGGTCTATTACAACAGTGTCCGTGTTAAAGTCATTCAGAGGACCTCAAAAACGGCATTCGGCGAAGATCCCGCCGCGACGAATGCTTTGTTCCTCGGGATTCACAGTGTGGCACAATTACCAGTGGAGAAGGAATATATCGTTGGCGCTTTAAACGGTCACAACTCATTGTTTTCGCTTTTATTTGAAGTGCGTGTTTTGAGGCCAATATTCGACAGTGCAAATTCAGGGCACTATGTTTGCAGATTGAGCCGTTTGGAGCAGATGGGTCAACAGAGCGAGCGCGGCGCTTACAGTTGAGCAACTGCGTGTAAGCAGGTTTCTAGAGCAACAGTTAAAAGGCAGTGTGTGAGAAACTTATCTTGCGACCCTGGTTAAACCCAAGGCACTTTTCTTCATGCACACAGAAACTTTTGAGTGTGAAGCACATGGCTTTTTCCTTTTCATTTCACTTTAAAGGAGTACCCAGACTTTGCACTATCGAGTCCTTGGAGTCCTTTTCAGAATCATTTAATGGCATGTGATAATAAAAAAGAAAAAACAGTCAGTATTGTTATCTGTTGAGAATTTGACAGTTTGTGATTTTTTTTTCCTTTATTTCTTCACTATTGTGGTTTATAGATTTTTTTTATTGTTATTATTATTTGTTTGTGGCAGTCTCTATCTCATAAAATGTCAAAAGAATTGCATGATAATAAAGAGAAGACCACAGGTACATCTTTGTTTTGAAAGCAGCTGGATGTGTGTACCTGCCCCCAGCAATCACCAAGACCTTTTGGTGTCTTGAGGGATATCTGGTTGATCTAGCTCCTTATTTTTGGATCGTACTGTACTCTTTTCAGTTGATCTCACATACTGCTTTATCGATTTTAGTCTCGTGATCTTTTTACTACATATGAAGTATGTCTCTTCAATTATTAATACATTTTCACAATGGTTAAATATATTTGTGTAAATAGTACTTTCAGTATGAAAGATGACTATTTTGTAATGTTTAAGAAAAGATATTACCCTAGTTTTTAATGCCCTGATATGTAAATATGAATTATATGCGTACAAGTGTACATACAAAGGCCGAGGATGCTATGCCCATCGTTTTTCTTTTTTCTTTGTTTTTTTCTTTTGGTTGGTTTGTTCTCTGCATGTGTCTCTATGTGGTAAATGATAATCTATCCTGCGCTGTGTTGTGTAATAATGTCTGACTTTCCTCACTGCTGCCTGTTGCATGCAGACGCATGGGAACTACCTGTGTATCCCTACTGGTGATGGGGGAAAATGTCAAGTCTTAAAATAGGTCTTTTATATCACAGAGAGAGAGAGAGGCTGGTTTAGAATATGAACAGTCCCTAAATAACCACAGACTGTTGAGCAAGTTGATTTAAAAAAAAAAATGTGTGGAAAAATAAATGTGCATTGAATATTTTTGTGATTATTCTTTTCTGTTACTGGTTAACAAAGCTCTGTGGAAGAGTTTGGGGATCTAGTTGGGGGATTGACGTACAATCATAGATCTGCATTGTGCATCTAAGAAATACATTTGTAGCAGCAAATATATATATAAATATATATATTAAAAAAAGGATGTTTCATTTTTTTCATGTGAAGACCTGAAACATTATTTCATTTTTTTATGTTTTCATTTTTGGTGTTCATTTGCACTGATATCTGAAAAATAAAGGACTAAAATGCATGACCTAGTATGAATGTGTTCCTCTCTTTCCAGCAGTGTGCTGGGACAAATGTCGGGACGGGACTGTTTACTCATTTGTAGCGCCCCTCTTCTTTTAACAAAGTCAAATAGTGAATGTGTAGAAGCTGAGGAGACCAGAGGCTGAACTGATGGAGGCGTGCTGTCCTATACTGTTCCAGCAGATCAACAGTGCGGTCTTTTTTCTCATGATGCACAAAATGTTTTCAGTTTCAGGGCAGGCCAGTTCACCTGTGATCTTCTACTATGTTGCTGGTGGAATTGTGTATCTGCCTTTTCATTGAGCCTCATTTACTAAGCTTACATTGTGATTTATTAATATTTTCATACCTGAATTTTTTGTACTTTAGAAACAACTTTAAAAGTCTTTCTGACCATGTATACAAACAGATGATAGCCTGTTTGCCTTTAAATTTGAATACTACTACTACTAATAATAATAACACTACAATGGGAAAAAAGAACATATGTAAATGACATATAGCATTAGCAGCTTCAAATAGCACTCTTCTAGTGGGAAAAGCATTTTGAAACTACATGCTACATTTGCATACACAGATTGATACTACGAATGCACTGCAAACACTTTAGTCTCCCTCACAGCCACAGTCAGTTGAGAATTACCCCAACGTGCATGTCTTTGCACAGGGAAAACATGCAAACCGTACAGAAAGGGTCAGACCAGGCCGCAGTACTAACCAGTCCTCCACATGCCATGTTTGATTTAACCTACTAAACTTTCTCTCTTTAATTAATTTTATTTAATAAGGCATTCTGGGATCATAAAAAGATGACTTTTTTAGCCAAAATTAGACACAACCACATCTTTTTAAGGCTGCAACAGGCCGATTAGATTTAGCCCAGATGTTGCTTCATTGACATGATCGGCCTAGTTGTTGTGAGCAGTCACTTTTACACAACCAAAGCAACTAGCAGGGAAACTGAACAACTACTGCACCCCGATATCACACTAAGGTTTAATGTTAAAGCACACTATTATTTAAAGAAAATGCCATCAAAGCCAAACAGCGCTGCGTGCAATCAAAGAGTCTGGTCTATTAAAAGAGAGTGAGAGGATGTCCTGTATTTGCCTCTAAACCCCTGCTTCTGAGTTGGCTGCTGTTCACTGTGTTGCCGAGTCTTTAACAAAGGCAGGAAAGACACTGAAAGAAGGGAGGACACGTGAAGGTCACCAGATGCACAGCGAGTGCCCAAGGATGTGCCCTACACAAATGGAACATATATCTTTGATTTAGAGCCTACAATAGATTTCTTTGTGCAGTCGTTACAAAACCTTAATTCTCGTGTCCCATCTGGAAAATTGTCCATTTAGCGATAGTTTTCTCGACTTGAGAAAAAACAGCCTGTAGCGTGAGATTTCCTAAAGGTGAGGACAAGTTCAAACTAAACTTCCCCTGCACCGTCTGAATATGAAGTCCAGCGAGTGAACAGACAGCTTTTTGTCTGCAGTGCACTTTTGAAATTGCAGCACAGTTCCTCAGCCCTGACTTCCCTTTTATTTAATCCTCCCCATGACTGACTGCACTCTCTTTAAACTCCCAGTAACCTTTCCCCTCAGTGAACTTCTCCATTTCAAGATTCTTATCAAGGCTGAACTACCAGTAACCTCTCGATTTCCTCTGATTGCCGGAGCAGCGGCAAGCTTAAAGTAGGCGGCTGCGAGTTTAAGCTGAGGTCAAGGTGTAAAACTTGACAATCGACAGTTTGTCTGTGGCTTCGCTCTTTGATTTCCTGACCTCAGCATGAGGCCAAAAGGATGTGAACGCTGCAGATAAGGCCGCCAGCGACTCAACTGCAGGCCGAGGACTTGGAAGTCCCACGACAGACGTTTTCATAGTTACGAGATGTCCAGAAATGATTTCCTGGCATTACAGATGCTTAGTCTCTGACAAACAACTTAATGACTGCACTTAACGTGCTGGGCCAAGGGTTTATCTGCATGGGAACTTGTTCGAAACAGCAAGCCTGACGACTTTAGTGTAAATGAGATGCTTTCCTCTTTATGTGCTTTGTTTATTCACATGGAGGCCATACAGAGCTAACACTTGTCACCAGTCGTCTTAGTGATGGGTGTGATAAATCCGCTCACAGATGTTTCATCGCCCTCTTCTTAGTGAAGCCTTTGAACTTTGAGCATGTGATTTGACCTCAAATGTTATGTAAACATACGTGTGCACACACACACACACACACACACACACTCTGTGTCACACACACAATTTAATTAGCATTTTATGGGTCTCATGTCCCCATTTGGAGTGTCATTAAAGTAGAATATATAAATAAAAGGCTGATATGCCTCACAGATACCAGTCCAACTGTTTCTGTACTTTGCCTTGAGGTGATGTTTCTCCAGCGGCTGGATGAGCAGAGCCACAAGTCAGACTGCATTCAAAAGGACTGAAGCGAAACACCTGGGGAAACTCCCAACAGAAACGTCCCATCGTTTGATTTCACAACCTTATTCTAGCCCTCCCTCCCCGAGGCTTTTGAAGATGTACCTCTTTGTGAAGTCTTTCCCTTAACCCCCTCCGGGGTCATGACCTCTTGCCTCACCTCCCTCGACCTGACCTGGCTGATCCCGTTTTCCGGGACAGGATCAACTGTTGGCCCCGCAGCTGTAGCTCCCCCTCCCCTCTCTTCCTAACCCCCCGACACCTCCTCTGCACACATATGCACTCAAACCACAAACCACATCTCCCTGTTTCCGCTCCCCAGCAATACACTCAGGCCACTCTCGCAATCTCTCATGTAAATATGACAAGTGGCGGCATGGCTCAAGCCCTTTCTTTTCTTTTGGGCTCGATAGCCTCTTGACCCTCACTGTTTCCCATGGCCTCACAGTCCTCATACATGATGTGGTAATTATTCACGAATGACTAATAGTCCAAATGTGCAGAGAGGCTGCAGAGTGGGTGAACACTGCAAGTGAAAATACAGCAGCTCTGATCAGTGGTAGCAGTTTTATAAAGCTTCCTTACTTATGTCCATACGAAAGACTGTAAACAGGCCCGATGTAATATTCATGATGAGTGAGAGTCCCTGTAGTCCACAGAGCAGGCTGTCAGCTTGAGGGATCTTGGCTGACACTAAAAGAACATGGATGGTATTTGCCATGTCAGATAAGCACAGGGGTAAATGTTTTACAAACTGGCTAGGGAGAGCTAGCAGTGTCAGTCTCCTGTCTGCTGGCGTCTTGTATTGCTTCTGATCGCCTCAGAAAGTTTCTCCTTTCAAAGAAGTTCTTGTTTACACATCCTGAGGTATTCGATCAGTAATGACGGGAGCAAGCCATTCCTGTTTTCATAGGCGATTAAGCTCAAGCTTGATCTGAGTGATCTTAATTTTCTCAGTTCGAAATCGAGTGACAGCAAACAATGAACTGCCATCTCTTTATTTTCCACCTCTCTCATGTGAACGATGTCATCTTCGAGAAACGTTTTTACCACTAATTTCCTGTATGAATCGTGACACTGTGGTTGATCTGCAGGGTCATGAACTTTTCAAGTAAACATCTCTCAAAATCCCCGCTACAGTGAGAAAGGGCAGTTTAGTGTCAACCAGGCTGGCTAAGACCAGCTTGGGATGCGAACTTTGTGCAGACTTAGGATGAAGCCTGCCAAACTTAACTCTGTTGAATTAGCATTCTAATATTCAACTCAGTGTGAAGTCATAAAGGGAAAAAACCAGAATGAAGCTGTATTTGGCAGTCAGAGGGGATTTGGTTGCATTTCAGGAAGTGAAGATGTTATGTTAAGAGCACTTATTAGTTTGACAGCATGATACAATATTTAGAAGGGAAGACGATCCATAAGACACGTGGAGGAACACCAGTTTATCTTTATATAGGAATATAATAGCTCCAGATTATAAATGCTGCCCCTGTACTCGTGTGGCATGCCTCATATTTTAATTATTAACTTGTTTGTTTACTGTTGAGTTTTTTAGCCTGCCAGCAGCAGGAGTTTATGGACGACAAAGTCTTCATGTTGCTATGAAATTTTGCACAGATGTCTACGTTTCAGAGGAGATTGATGAACTTTAACTCTAGGGCCACCAGCAGAGACTGAATTTTTTCTCTTTTGCATTTAAATATGACATTTTACGTCATGGTTTCCAGGTTATGTATGACCAATGATCTTGACAATCCCACAACTCTTCATTCATCACTGGGGTTCTCAAACTGGGCCCCACAGCAACTGCAGATGGAGCATAGATGCCCATTTTTGTAGGACAAATTAATCTTGATTTTTTCTTTATTGTTAAAAACTTACTTTGTTTAGGAAAATCTTGCCGTGTAGCTTTAATCTGGGTGATTGCCATGTTACTGTTTAAAGGCTGGATGAGTGAGGTATAGAGCTAACAAAGGAACTGGGGGACACAGTCTAGAAAACTGTTACAGGGTAAAGTATACATGTCCTTAATTTACCTTAATTTACAATATTAAGATCATGTTGTTTGAAATAAAACTTGAAGCTAGTAAATGAAACTATTAACCAATTAGGAAAGTATTTACTGAAGAGGGAGCCTAAGGGTCATGTTCCAACAGACTTTCATTCACAAAAGTCATCCCTTTCTGGTCATTAGAAGTCAAGTTCAAGGCAGTGCCTCACTGGCATCACGTGTCAGACCCAGCATTCATCTTTTTAACAGATCAGATGTGACTGAGGAAATTTGGGGGACAAATTTACGAACACATTACGCCAGCACAAACTGGGTTTTGGTGTAAAAAAAACAAAAAAAGTGACAACAGAATATTTAAAGTGCCCAAACTGATTTTCTAATGTTTTCTAATGTTTGCAAGATGCAATTTACTGCCAGCTGGACTTTTTCTTTGTATAGAAATGAAATGACTGTGCTTCAGAAAATAGCACAACTTATGTGAATCACCTCTAAAACTAACCACACCTATCAGCGCTCAGACACTATGTTGCCACGTTTGTTAAATCTGGAGTTCTGAATTTCTGAAGCCGCATTTATGTGCTTTAGATCAGCGGCCCCCAACCTTTTTTTGCGCCACAGACCGGTTTATGTCTGACAATATTTTCACGGACCGGCCTTTAAGGTGTTATGGATAAATACAACAAAATAAAACCAGTACCGGTACCAAAAAAAGAAGATTTATTCATAACACACGTGAAAAGACCCAGGGAAACTGAGTTAACGATAAAAACTATAAAAATAATAACGTTAAAAACAGATAAAAACCCTGAGAACCATCAATTTCACACCCGAGCCTCAACTCTCGCAGCCTGGTACCAAACGACTCACGGACCGGTACTGGTCCGTGGCCCGGGGGTTGGGAACCACTGCTTTAGATGGAAAGACAATGGGGTCATCATAAAGAGTGTGGTTAATTTTATTGTTCAGAACTGTTGTATGATCGTCTGCATTATGAACTGCCTTCATTCTGGATGTCATAGATTCAACAAGATGCTGGAAGCATCACTTACAGATACTGGTCCTTTTTAACATGTTAGTGTCAACGCAGCTCAAGGAGCCAGTTTGTGATTATTTAAATTTTGTAACCTGCTCATGGTCAGTAACAACACTCGGGTACGTTGTGGTCATTAAATGATGCGGAAAATTTCATGTTTCTATGATTTCTATGGTGAACAAATTAATTTTTGTTGAGATGACGTGATGCAATCTAGCAAGAGTGGTTAGTTGCCTGGACTCACAATATCATAAGATCACACGAGATTTATTCACTGAGGTTATAAGAGGCAGAAAAGCATACGCACACCACGTGTATGCTATTGCTATTTATTGTAGTTTAACCTGTCAAGGACAAAAATGTGAAGAAAATTCTGTATCAAGCCTTGTAATCATAGCTTCCCTCCTTTTTTTTAAGCTTTGAGTGACAGCTCTGTGGCGCAGTGGTTAGAACTTTGGCCTCACAGAAAGAAGATCCTGAGTTTGAATCCACCATCTGGCCAAGGCCTTTCAAGGACAACTATGTGAATTTGTTATAAATTGGAGGGGAAAAAAGGTGTGCATGACAAATTTTATGTTAACATGTCAAAAAATACCTCCTTAAATGAACTTAAAATAATCACAGAAAGGATTTCTGCACTAATAAATGGATTTCTATTAGCATTAAGTATTTTTGTTGGGCTAATGTAATGTAATGGGTTGGATCAACTCAATGAATTTGGACTCAACTACAGTAAATAAGTCGATTCATCATTAATTAATTAAGTTGGCTTAACTCAAGTAAATTAAGTTGAAATGACAGAATCAGTCCCATGGAAATCCTTTCCATTTTTTTATGTGAATCCAAATAATTTTTTAGTGCAGGGAGTGTGAGTTAATTCTATACACAAAGAAGATGATACTAAACAATCCTCATGTAATTTCTGTTAACAAGGTCGAGATGAGCGGTAAAACACAGACTAATGCTGCTTTTGTCAAGCTTTAAAAAAAAAAGTACTAAATTTGAAACATAGTTTATTTGGGAAGTGGTGAATGTCCTGCCCATTATCTGGGAAAGACACCTAGAAAATGGCTGAAATCCTCAAAAACAATGATCTTGTCAGGATACCCGACATCGAGCCACGACAGAGTTTAACTACTTCATTCTTTACGCTGTCATAAAATCAATGCTCCTGCTGCACTCTAAGCTTCAAAAAAGCAAAGGGGAAAAACACAATCAGTGTTATTTTAAAATGAAACAAGCTTTGTGTTATTGTTGGCACGACTGCTCCCGAAAAAATGCAGTTATATGTCTTCACTGCCTGTAAACGCTGCTGTGCTGCGACGGTTTAAGGCACCTGATCATTTCCGTATCATATAGGAACATCTATGGTGGTCCCATTGAGTCTGTATTCTAATTTACTTAATAAGAAAATCAGATCCCGAGATGTCTATGGATGTTGCTTATTTCCAGAGGAGGACCATATATATATATGGTCCTGCTTTAGGTTGAAGAAAAATGCTTTCAGATGACCCATCAGTTTTTACAGTTTCATGTTTTATGATAGATAAATTTGCTGTTGGGGAACAATAAGTCAGTAGTGTTGAAAACGACCACTGAGGTTTGCTGCATGAAAAACAAAGACTGGATTTGATTGATTTACTGATTGGCCGTCTGCTTTCCTTTGCAGCTTCCGTAGATGTATTGTATTTTCTTTTCCTGTTTATAAGTTACCCTCACATTAGTGAATTTAAGATTGAAATTAGGTTTAACTGAATACCTTGTATTAACAAATAAGCCTTCAAAACAAATGATGTGTTTCAGTGCGATCGGAAAACCTGCACTCCTCGCAGTTATATGTAATTTTATGCTGACTCTTTTTCTTAAAGACGTTATGGACTCATAAAAAATTCAGACAGATAGATAGACTTTAAACCAAATCATTCTTGGACACTGGCTCGTGTCTAAAACCCCTGAGGAAAAAAACTGAAGAAAACCTGGCAGATACAAAAGCAGACTCAAGAGCAGCACATGGCCCATAACCATACAGGTATTTCAACATTTTGTTTCCAAAACATTGTTGCAATATAATGTGTATACAGAAAGTCTGCTTGAAGCCAGCCCAACCTGGTCTGTTTGCAAAGGGTCTTATTTTAGCCACACATGAAGCATCATAGTTGGTTCATTTGCTTAAAGAGGGAGATCCTGGGGGGAAGTGGGCACGTCTCAAAACATTTTTAAGCATTCATTTTCTAGTTCGGCTTATTTTTATTACCTTTCAGGTCCCACGGAGCTGGTGTAGCCAGAACATTTGCTAAAATAAAGAAGCAAAACTGACAGCTAAAATCGGTGCGTTCATGGAAGAACTGAATTCTACAATACAATAACATGCAACTGTTTTATTCAGTATGTGGGGTAAACCTTTATCCCACATACTGATGTGGCAGGTTTGCCCAAAAGGCAGGTCTATGTGCTGGGGCGACGGCTCGTCATGTTGTTGCATTTTCACATGTATTAGAAATTTAAATACATTTGAATAACAGTATGTATCCCAGCAGTGGCTTCGATGTTTATATGACTCAGAAGTGAATCCAGTTGTATCTCTGTGACAAGATGCAAGAAAGTATCAACATTTTACTCCTTTGTGAAGTCATTTATGCGATGGATGTGTCTGCAAAGTGTGGCAGTTACAGTGGAGTCATTTATAGAGCCAAATTGTCAATTAAATGCTCAGCTGTTCTTGAGGTGGTAGCACTGGCATCACTACACAGGAGTGTAAATATTTCTGGATCTCGGCATGTAGTTTGGATCAAACTTTAAATAGGTTATTATAAAATGTTTGTTGGAGTTCAGATTAGACCATATGGGCCCCATGAATTAACATGAATGCTACACCCTTGTGTTAAAGGACAGTTGTAATGTACATGCGTTGCAGTTGTGTTAGATTACTGTATCGGGCAGAGCGAGAAGGAGGATTTTCAGTGTCCTGGTGTGAGTGGAGCTATTATCATACAGCCCTCGGGCTCACTTTCGGGATCTGTTTTGATCCTCAACAAACAAGCAGACATCAGCTTGTCAGCCAAGGATCTATTCAGACTGCAGCGGCTTCTGTTTGACTTTGCCAATTGATTCATCAACTTATTTTCTGATTGGTTTCCTGACAGCTTCCCCGATTCTCTGACTGATAGCTCTACTTTTTGCCTTGAGGTCAAACTGTGTGATGTGTCTGCTCAGACAAGAAGGCTGTTTTAAGAGGCTGCCCTGGGTGTTTAAGGTAACCTTCACACACTCTGTGGTGGTCAGTGAATATTTCAGCACACTGCACATAGAAGTATAAAATATTGATTAAGGCACCGTGCTGAAAAATGAAAACAGACTCTGTGATTTATAATGCTACTTGATTTGGCAAGTGGAATCATTTTCATGTTTCATTCCTTTTTCCACATTTCTGCTGCGGCTGTGTGGAGCTGTTATTATGCAAGCTGGCGCTCCAAATGAGGATGTTGCCATCTGCTGGGAGAAAAGCTGAATAGCATGTGGTAACAGCACAACTTTGATTTGTTGCTATGACAAAATAATGTATTAATACTTATATATATACATATATATATATGACTATATGTTTATGGATATAAATTCAATTCAAACTCAGTTTGAGCTAAATCGCAGTTATTGTTATAATGAAACTACAAAATATACACTGATGAAATCCTGTTTACGTCCTCAGTTCTGTTGCTAGATCCTTCTTCCAGTGCCATCATAAAGTTCTGACGATTCCCATTAATATTTATATGTACTAGTTAGATGACACAGTTCATGTTAACAAAGCATGCTGACAGCTACAGTTATAACTATTACAACAATGCTATTCCTGAACATCTAAAGGATGACCCAGTTCTGTGTGAGAGGACTGTTCTCTTCCATCTTGCACTGAATTAATAACAGCTGACAGACTTGAATGCCCAGTGTTTGGATGTTGGTGTTATTATCTCGGTCTGAATAATTAGGACAGAATGTGGACAGCTGAATTCAGTGCCTTACACTTGTAAGACCCCCACGCTGGTGTTCACAAACTATGAAATACCACAAAGGTAATGGATGTCATGAGCTTTGAAATGTTGCTGTGATGGGAGAAAATGATCATAACTGTCCCTAATAAATGAACAAACCAGGAATGTTGTCAGTCATCTTTAGCCTGACAAGCAGCCTTTTTATCCCTATCATCCTTTCATGGAAGGGGATGGCATTTTTTGCTCCAGAACCCTGAGTTAAACCCGGGGTTTGGAAATTTGACTGTTATATAATTGTAAAGTAGCACCTCCTTGAGGCCAAATGATTCCTCTCATCTTACGGGAGGTAAGAATGAGGAGTAGAAGGTGAACACTGGGCACCAAGCATGAAGGCATACTAAAAGGAAAGGCTGTTTTCAATATATGAGAATTAAAGTGAATCTGATACTAATACATCCCAAAAAACAACAAAAAACAAGACTCAGATAGAGCAAACCACTGCAGCTCAGTCTAGGCAATATTTACTTTTTAGGGAATAACATTATACATTTTCTATATATTCAGCTTATTTTCTATGTTTTTTTTTTAATGTAGTTTAAGAAGTTTGTAGTGGAGTAAAAAACAAATTCCATGCTTTGTCATTTGCCACCTACTAAAGATCCATTTTAATATACTTTAACACAACCAGCAGATGTGAAACATACAGTGGCTTGCAAAAGTATTCGGCCCCCTTGAACTTTTCCACATTTTGTCACATTACAGCCACAAACATGAATCAATTTTATTGGAATTCCAGGTGAAAGACCAATACAAAGTGGTGTACATGTGAGAAGTGGAACGGAAATCATACATCATTCCAAACATTTTTTACAAATAAATAACTGAAAAGTGGGGTGTGCGTAATTATTCAGCCCCCTGAGTCAATACTTTGTAGAACCACCTTTTGCTGCAGTTACAGCTGCCAGTCTTTTAGGGTATGTCTCTACCAGCTTTGCACATCTACAGACTGAAATCCTTGCCCATTCTTCTTTGCAAAACAGCTCCAGCTCAGTCAGATTAGATGGACAGCGTTTGTAAACAGCAGTTTTCAGATCTTGCCACAGATTCTCGATTGGATTTAGATCTGGACTTTGACTGGGCCATTCTAACACATGGATATGTTTTGTTTTAAACCATTCCATTGTTGCCCTGGCTTTATGTTTAGGGTGGTTGTCCTGCTGGAAGGTGAACCTCCGCCCCAGTCTCAAGTCTTTTGCAGACTCCAAGAGGTTTTCTTCCAAGATTGCCCTGTATTTGGCTCCATCCATCTTCCCATCAACTCTGACCAGCTTCCCTGTCCCTGCTGAAGAGAAGCACCCCCAGAGCATGATGCTGCCACCACCATATGTGAATTGAAATTTATTTCAGTCAACAACAACACAACAAATTATAATTTTACATAAAAGTACTCAAATAGTAACCGAAAAAGGAATAGGCTGAAGCCTTGTGGCTTATACTTATCCTATCCCTTACCCCCATAGAAATAATCAAATCCTTAACCTAGAAAATAAATAGCATTGATAAATAAGTTGTATAACAGTTTAAAAAGAAAACAATGATAAATCAAAAAAAATTTTAAACCATCACAAACAATTTTTAACAAACCAAATTTCTATAACCTTGTATAATACAAATTTTTAAAATCCTCCTGAAGAATGACAAAGAAAAACACATCTTCAGTTCATCATTAAGTCCATTCCATAATTTAACTCCCAAAACTGACACACATCTATACTTAACATTGGTTCTCACTTTAGGTATTTCAAACTTATAAGACCCCCTCAAATCATATTTTCCATCTCTTAGTTGAAACATACTTAAAATACAAATTGGAACATTCTTTTTCATCACACGATATATCATTTCTAAAGTTTTAGAATATATAATGTCCATGAATTTTAACATAGATGATCCTACAAAAAACTGGTTGGTGGGCTCCCTATATCCAACTTTATTTATTATTCTAATAGCTCTTTTTTGCAATTTAAATATTGAATCCAAATATGTTTTATAAGTGTTCCCCCAAATTTCTACACAGTAGGTCATATAAGGCAAACAAAGGGAAGTATACAATAAATAAAGATAGTTCTTATTCAAAAAATCTTTTGTTTTATAAAGAATAGAAATAGACTTGGATAATTTCCGTTTCACATATTCTATGTGGGGCTTCCAACAAAGTTTATCATCAATAATTACTCCTAAAAATTTTGTCTCATATACTCTTTCAATTTCAACATTATTTAAATTCAATTTTACCTTAATATTACTTTTACTACCTCCAAACAACATAAATTTTGTTTTACTTTCATTCAATGATAGTTTATTAAATACAAACCATCTATTTAGCTTCATGAGTTCTGTTTCCACTGTTTTCAGTAATTTCTTTATGTCTTTTCCAGAGCAAAATAAGTTTGTATCATCAGCAAACATCACATATTTTAAAATATCACTAGCTGTACAAATATCATTTATATAAAGTAAAAATAACTTAGGTCCCAAAACAGATCCTTGCGGAACTCCACAAGTTACTTTTCTAAGTTTAGATTTCATGTTATTAATACTCACATATTGGAACCTATTATTCAAGTAACTATTTAACCAAAACTGTACAACACCTCTTAAACCATACCTTTCACACTTCTGTAAAAGTAAAGAATGATCTATCGTATCAAAAGCTTTACGTAAATCAATAAACACACCTATTCAGTGGGGATGGTGTGTTCAGAGTGATGTGCAGTGTTAGTTTTCTGCCACACATAGCGTTTTGCATTTTGGCCAAAAAGTTCCATTTTGGTCTGATCTGACCAGAGCACCTTCTTCCACATGTTTGCTGTGTCCCCCACATGGCTTGTGGCAAACTGCAAACGGGACTTCTTATGGTTTTCTGTTAACAATGGCTTTCTTCTTGCCACTCTTCCATAAAGGCCAACTTTGTGCAGTGTACGACTAATAGTTGTCCTATGGACAGATTCCCCCACCTGAGCTGTAGATCTCTGCAGCTCGTCCAGAGTCACCATGGGCCTCTTGGCTGCATTTCTGATCAGCACTCTCCTTGTTCGGCCTGTGAGTTTAGGTGGACGGCCTTGTCTTGGTAGGTTTACAGTTGTGCCATACTCCTTCCATTTCTGAATGATGGCTTGAACAGTGCTCCGTGGGATGTTCAAGGCTTGGGAAATCTTTTCGTAGCCTAAGCCTGCTTTAAATTTCTCAACAACTTTATCCCTGACCTGTCTGGTGTCTAAATCCAATCGAGAATCTGTGGCAAGATCTGAAAACTGCTGTTCGCAAACGCTGTCCATCTAATCTGACTGAGCTGGAGCTGTTTTGCAAAGAAGAATGGGCAAGGATTTCAGTCTGTAGATGTGCAAAGCTGGTAGAGACATACCCTAAAAGACTGGCAGCTGGAATTGCAGCAAAAGGTTGTTCTACAAAGTATTGACTCAGGGGGCTGAATAATTATGCACACCCCACTTTTCAGTTATTTATTTGTAAAAAATGTTTGGAATGATGTATGATTTTCGTTCCTCTTCTCACGTGTTCACCACTTTGTATTGGTCTTTCACCTGGAATTCCAATAAAATTGATTCATGTTTGTGGCTGTAATGTGACAAAATGTGGAAAAGTTCAAGGGGGCCGAATACTTTTGCAAGCCACTGTAAAAACGTGATCAGAGGTCAAATGTGACATCATATTCAGATTCAAATTTAATGTGATATTTAAACTCACCATACACCAGTATCATTTCCTAAATGTTGCCAATACAAACAAAGGCAGCAGAACTTTAAACAACATTTGAGAGATAGCGGACATTTTATCCAAATTTGACCCTATTTAACCACAAAGAAGAGGCCAGAGGTTCAAAGTAACGTGATACTTAGAATTTCCATATATAGTTCCCTATATGCCTATATGTTTTCAATGCAAACAATGACAGTAAGAAACATATTTTTTAAATAGCTGTGTATAGGATTATTAGCACTTTGAGCTTCGGGTCACTCTATTGACCTTTTAGAAAAGGTCAGAGGTCAGATTTTAAGTCTTTGTACTTTCTATTCGTTGACAAGACACCAAGCTTGTAAGATAAAAGGTTCTAAATTATAAGGCTTTTTGTCTGTTTTTGACTGATAAATCATTAAGTTGACCTTGAAGACCTCAGTGGATGTCAGCCAAATTTTAGTAGATTGTTAACATGACCCTACTCTACACCCCTCCAAAGTTTTATCATAATTCATTCAAAACCTTTCTAGTGGTCATGTTTACAGACAGAATGACACGCATGCAAACAGTACCAAAAACATAAATTCCTTGGAGGAAAAAGAAAAAGGCAGCTGCCCAGAATGTGTGGATCAGATGAAAACTATGAAGTCAGAGCATGCCCAACACAAACGCTTTAACATTGAATCTGTGTGTGTATTTCACACCCAAGGATTATTGCTAACAGTGACTGTATGTTTTACTGCTACCTGACTTTATAATGAGAAATTGGACCAGTACATCACTGTACAAACTGTGAATGTAAGTTGAAGGAGGTATGCCTTATTTAAAGGCATAGTTTTAGAACTTGTCTATCATTATAATGTCACATTTTAGTGTAAGGACTGATACTTATCTAGCACTTTTCTACTCTAGCTGGGCACTGTGTCTAAGATTCGCAGTCATAATGATGCATCGGGGCAATGGGGTTCAGTGTCTTGGCCAAAGAAGCGGGGATCGAACACCCGACCCATTAGAAGAGCAGTTGTAACTCCAGTGTAACCTACATCTTACAAATCAACAAAAGCGATTTTTTAAAATCATTTTAATTTTAATATATACATCTATAATACTCACCAAATGATTTTTCCTAGAAATTCTGTTTTCAAGGAAACTAAAACACAAACAAAATATCAAGAATTCCTTTGCAATATGGTGCATTAAAAAAGGTGCTGAAGCTAAGCAAAAGCAATGTGGTTAAAATGAATCGCAAAATTTCTGGCTATAATTGTAGTTTACATTCATTTTCCCCAAAAGTCCCGTTCGTGACGGTAACCTAGTTCAACAGACCTGAGTAATCGATCCCAGCTCACAGGCAGCGAAGAGCAATGTTTTCATGCCTGCTGACGACTTGCGCTAGTCACTCTGCCATGGCGCCCGTAATGTCGCTGATTAAGGAGGGGACATCGTAGCATCTCCTTTTTATATCGCTTTGGTTAACGGTATATCGTGCATTTTGCTACTTCTGGTTTGAATTGAACAAAATTTCCCACTGAACCGGCCATGACCGTGGAGCAGAATGTCCTCCAGCAGCATTCTCAGAAGGTAAGCTGCCATATGATAACTTGGTGGCTAGCTAACTTTAGCTTAACTGTATTCCTACATAGTTTAAGAGCTCAAAGAACGCAGAGGGTGGGTAAATTAGTTCCATGGTTGGTTGGGTGTACCTTGAATTGTTGTTTAAAGACGTCGTGCGTGACCCTTTTGTGAAGAACCGTTTGTAAATCCCACATAACTGCATGTAAGCTGGGCCTTACGTTACCCTGGGTCAGTGCTTTATTCAATATTTTGCTAGCCAGTGTACGTGCTAATGTAGCCGTTAGCGAGAGCTAACGGCTACCACGTAAAGTTAACTGAAACCCCAACATCGTCCTTTACGCTGGGTTGCGTTTAACAGAAGCTAGCTATTCATATATTATAACTTGATGCTCTGCATGGTAACGTCATCACTATGGGCTATCCGTGTCGTCAATTAAAATAAACATGGCTAAGTGACAGTGACAGATTTAACGTTAGCTTGTCGACGTCCTCATAGTAAGTAAATCTTTGATTTCTCCGAGGTGTTTAGCAGAAGTCTTCTGATAAACTAGCCCCCCCACCATCACCACCAAAGAAGATAATGTTTAGTTTGATCAAGTGCTTACTCTTTGTTTGTGTGAGCAAATGTTTCCCAGGTTACTCATCTGATACCTTTGTTTACAAAGCATGTCCAACGGCGAAGGTGGAAACCCACCCGAGCAACGATGCTTGGCGGGGATTGAGTGTTCGGATTGCAAGCCAGGCGTGTGACAGTTCATAACCGGGAAGGCAGATTATTATGTTACATTTGATCACACCGCTCTCATTTTACCAAAGTGCATTAAGATCCGCTGCTTAGACGCCTAGTTATGCGATTTAGTCCGGCCACCATGCCCAGTACCGCATAGCTCTGGTTACTTATGTAACCACTTGAGTGATGTTGCTTAATCATAGGTTAGATGTTTGCTCCGCTGGTCCAGAGGAAAAGAACTCATATTTTGGCAAAAGTCTTATATAATTGCAGCGATGCTTTACTACACTTCATACAGTCCAGGAGCTCTGCAGCGCAGGCCTGCTGTGTTCAACTAAACCAGCTCCCCAGCCTTTAAAACATGAGTAAGCACCATCAGGCATATGGTGGGCTCATTACACAAGTTACGGTCTTAGGCAAAGGAAATACTTGAGCCTCTGTAATGGCTCACACTTCAGATTTTTCTGTTATTGAGCAGCCTGGCCTTATTAGTGGCTGACATCACACTACAACAACAGCCGTTAAAATGTAGTACATTGTTTATCTTGTGTTAATAAATATGTAGGGTTTCTGCTGATTCTGATTGCAGCATATGTATAAAGTAGTTTGGGTCTGATTTGTTTTGAAAGCAGATTAGTGTGTTTTGGGATATTGTTGTAGTCAGTTGTGCTCCATCAACACTCAGGGTGTGGTGCTGGTTTTCATGTAGAGACCTGTAGATAGCAAGATGAGAATATTTCAGAGGACTTCTGATCCTGTCTGTACAATTTCTTTTCTTCTTTTTTGGTTGCCCCCCCCCCCCTCTTTTTTTAAACTGCTTTAAAACTTGTGCGCATGTGTGTGTCTGAGCAACTGTTCTTGTGGTAGTCTTGGCCCATATCTGTCACAGGTGCAACTTCCTTCACATTTCTTGTCCTGGGCTACTTCCACATATACATGGGTATCTTTTTGTTTTTAAACAAGGATTTTCTACTTTCATTTTCAAAAGAATCTACATCCATGTGAAAATGCAAAGGAACAATGTCATGGGCATACCAAAGCAACAGGTGGTGAAATGTCAGCCAGTCAAAAGCCTAACGGGAACAACAAAAAAACAAAAACAAGATACAGAGTTCTTGCGTCAAAAAAAGACAGATGCATAGGTTTTTAAGGAATGCAAGACAAGAGCTTCATTTTCCTTATCCATATGTAAACACAAAAATGAGAGTTTCCAAAGGTCTTTGCTCTGGGACAACCTTTTCAGAAGCTCTGTTTTCATTAGCTTAAAATGCAGTTTGTGTGGACAAAAGGTCAAAATGCTTAGAGAAAGCTACTTTCCCCAA
The DNA here is from genome assembly GCF_001858045.2 of Oreochromis niloticus. Classification (NCBI taxonomy): domain Eukaryota; kingdom Metazoa; phylum Chordata; class Actinopteri; order Cichliformes; family Cichlidae; genus Oreochromis; species Oreochromis niloticus. The sequence continues at coordinate 3,228,743 of NC_031975.2, forward strand.
ATATCCATGTACATTTTGACAGGAGAGGGCGTCCAGTTGTTGTCTTTATCTTTATTCTGCAGTGGTTTTAATAGGATAGGTGCATGAGCCACCGCACTACGACTACCTTTGTATCAGTGCTTTCTTTACCACTCACCATGGCTTACCATTAACAACAGGCCTGCTGTAACAGAAGCCTTACAGAAAAGCTGTCTTCACTGTGGTCTTACAAATATTGTTTAAATGTTATGACAACTGAAGCGGGTGTGAGGAAGCATATGAACAGTTTCTGACTCATGTTTTATTTTAGACATTGGTCCTCGCAAGTTAGTACTTGTTAAGCTTAAGTAAGATTAGTTGTTCTCTGTAGTGACAGGCCACAAGTCAGAGTATCACTTCCTCTAGAAGGTTGATAGGAAGCGTGTATTCCTGTCAGCTGCGTATTCTTGTTTTATAAACTTGAAAGGTTATTGCAGACAAATTGGACTTGTTGTATATTCTGTTGCTGCAAGATGTTAACTTTCCTTCATTCTCTACATTGTCTGACTCTGCAAAAACATTTTCTCTTGAGGGTTGACAGGGGCACAGGGAAAATCACATAAGATCCATCAGAAACAGAAGTTAAGCCTCCGACCTTGTAGAGAAAAACCTCCTTAGAGCTGGAGGAAGTAAGTATCTTACTTGAGGATAATAAGATATGGCTGATGCAGGTCTGATGTTTTTTACTGAACAGTCTTAGTCTTAGAGCTGTCTTAGTCTCAAAATTATATCATGATATTTCAAGGAAATCTGTGGTAATTATATGATGACACAGTAAAAAACAAACCAAAGTTCTATTGGTGTTTGTAGCCTTCAGGCAGGAGCATTTATTACTACAAACAAAGTGAGGGGAGTTTTCCATCCTCCTTTTCTAAGGAGCTACAGTCATTGATGACACAGTACCTAATCTGAAGTGTGAATCTGTTGCTACAAGTTACCAGCAGCATTATAGACAATAGTAGTGACAGAGCAAATGTAGGCGGACAAGTAGACTTTGTAGTGTTTGGAAATGTTTACGTAGAAGTATAACATACCTAGAGCTGGGCGATATAAGATTTTTTTCATATCACGATATGTTTTTTTCATTTCAGGCGATAACGATATATATCATGATATAAGCCAAATAACTATATTTGTAAGATTTAAATGTGCCGTTGCTCACAAGTAAAATGTAAAATAATCAGCAGCTTGTTTTGATTTAAATATCTATTTCCCATAATAAGTTCAACAGGGCAGATGTACTTAAGGAACATGAGACTTCAGTTTCAGATAAATAAAGTCAAATATTGCAAACTACACAAAAGGCAGCCGCTAAAGCATTTAAGTTTCAAAATAGAACAAACAAAACAGACCACTAAATTGTCAATTCCACTTAGAAACAAAATATTAATTCTAAAAATAAATCTTACTTTGTTTTACAGAAGAACAGACAAAATTGACTAACTAATTGGCATTCGTTATGTCGTTATGTCTCTTAGCTTTTTTGTCATATGGTAAGACGCTGGAGAAAGCCGACTCAATTGACTGTTGCTGCTTCGCAGGGATTCTCCTGGTTGTTTTCGATGACAAATTAGCATTTTCAGTCTACGGAACTTCTCTGGCCCTTCCTTTCGACAATCTCTCTGGCATTGGAACCGTCATCTGTGTTCTCTTCGGTAATCTGGTCACCCAAGCTCTCGGTTGATTTTTCTCTAGTGGGCGCACTCATTTACTCCATTACCCGGCCGGCACGGCAGCTGGCTGCTTCCCAAACAAATACTCATGTGCGGCTTGGCACTTGTGCTGTACGTAACAAGTGACGTGACGTGACGTGACGTGACGCTGCGGCTGTGATTGGTTCGGCTATGCGCTACTTAATTTGGATTGGCTGTTCTTTTTTTTTTTTAAGACAGGAAGAGAGAGAGGGATGAGGTCTATCGCAATAGTTTCATTTTTCTATCGAGAAAAAGTTATTTCGCAATACATATCGTTATCGTTCTATCGCCCAGCTCTAAACATACCTGATTAACACTTTGAAACTTTTTGGTTATTGTGGATGTCATGATATGGCACAGTCCTACTTTTGATCATCATGCATTCTGATGATGATACATATTTCTTACCAGTTAATAAACTCACATTAGGGCTATTCGATATGACCAAAATCTCATATCCCGATATAAGACATTTGTCGTCCTGACAACGATATAAATCACAAAAATGCAACATTTTCTATAAATTCTGTGAATCTCGGGCAACTCAACTTGCGTGAAGTGTTTCCAGCTGGGCTTCCTTTACCTGGAGTGTTTTAACCCAGCGGTCCCCAACCCCCGGGCCTCGGACCGGTACCGGTCCGTGAGTCGTTTGGTACCGGGCCGCGAGAGTTGAGGCTCGGGTGTGAAATGTATTGTTTTCAGGGTTTTTATCGGTTTTCAGCATTATTTTGTTATCGTTTTTATCGTTAACTCGGTTTTCCTGGGTCTTTTCACGTGTGTTATGAATAAATCTTCTTTTTTTCGGTACCGGTACTAGTTTTATTTTGTTGTATTTATCCGCGACACCTTAAAGGCCGGTCCGTGAAAATATTGTCGGGCATAAACCGGTCCGTGCCGCAAAAAAGGTTGGGGACCGCTGTTTTAACCGATGCATGAAACTATATATTTTTAGACATAAGTTGTAACGGCCACTATTTTCTTTCAGAGTTTGAGTCTAAGGTTTATTTTTTAGCACCTGACGGCTCTTTTTTGCTTCTCATTGGTAAACTCTCTGCATACTCTTTCACGTGATTCAGTTTATTTTGAAAAGTCTCAACAGGATCTTGAGCTTTATTGTGAAAGGTTTACGTGGAAAACAAACAAGCGGACAGCGGAGCCACGCGATGGTTTTAGCATCATCTGTCAGTGCGCCCCAGGGTGGCTGTGGCTACAATGTAGCTTGCCATCACCAGTGTGTGAATGGGTGGATGACTGGATATGTAAAGCGCTTTGGGGTCCTTAGGGACTATTAAAGCGCTATATAAATACAGGCCATTTACCATTTACCATCATTGTTGCTAACGACAACACGTAAAAACAGGCGCTTGTCCATCCGTAGTGTGGTTTTATTAAATATAAGAGAAAGACAGAACTTTAAGAAATTAATATAGCCACTACAGTGACCATCAAAACGATGAAAAAATATTGCTGTAAACAGTTTATTTTACGACACCATGAAACAAACGATAGCGTAATAGGAAACGATAGACGTTTTTATATCGTCATCCGATATATATCGTTATATCGAACAGCCCTAACTCACATTTCTTGTTTTATAGTAGTTTAACTGAAGAATCAGCTTGAGACAGTTACTATAACATAAGTCAGGCCATTTTGCGCCCACATAAATGGAATCCTCATTGCTGAATTTTGCTGATCAGCTTGTATGGCATTTGCACGGTTGTTTACACTTGAATTGTACATTTTTATTATCAGTATTTTAGATCTCATGTCAACATGCTGCAACTAAAGATTATTTTGGTGGTCAACTAATCTAACAATTTTCCTTCAATGTATTGATTAGTCAGCAATTATTTCAAGAACTGTTATCTCTGCTTCCTGTGGGCAAAAAACCTCCTGTTCTATGCTCCAGTGTCTCACCTGCTCAGGTCTGCCCACCTGTCAATATCACCCTGTTGTCTTATCCCAAATGAAAATTGGAAACATATGTATGAATTAATTTTTAACATTACTCAATGGGACCCTCAGAAAACAAATGAAATGAGTAAGGATAATGCAAATTAAAGTGGTAGTGGTATTTAAATGGTAAATGGCCTGTATTTATATAGCGCTTTCTAGTCCCTAAGGACCCCAAAGCGCTTTACATATCCAGTCATTCACCCATCCACACACACATTCACACACTGGTGATGGCAAGCTACGTTGTAGCCACAGCCACCCTGGGGCGCACTGACAGAGGCGAGGCTGCCGGACACTGGCGCCACCGGGCCCTCTGACCACCACCAGTAGGCAACGGGTGAAGTGTCTTGCCCAAGGACACAACGACCGAGACTGTCCGAGCCGGGGCTCGAACCGGCAACCTTCCGATTACAAGGCGAACTCCCAACTCTTGAGCCACGATTGCCCATTTAAACAAAAAATATTTAAACAAAAAATAATGTGCAAATAGGAAAATAAAATGGTTTCTGTCCATAAGTTCAAATAAAGCTTCAATTAAATCAAAAAGATTTTTTTTCCCAGTCTAAAATAACACGTTTCCAAAGCTTACAGATGATTCAGTTCATGAATTCACGATTGCAGTGGACATGTTCTGGAGTAGGGCTGCCACGATTAGTCGACTAGTCACGATTACGTCGACTATTAAAATCGTCGACGACTAATTTAATAGTCGACACGTCGTTTGAAGCTTTGTAAGATCCCAAAAGACGCAGGAATAAGTAGTAGTATTTAAGAGTGTAATAACGGACTGAAACAGAAGATGGCAGCACTGCATGTGTAAGGATGCCAGCTGCCGTTAAACCCCGAAGAAGAAGAAGCGGTGTCCCAGAATTCATAGCGCGGCCCAGCGCAGTTGTCAACAATGGCGGCAGCTAGTTAGTTTTAATATTACTCTTATTATTTTGGGGGGGGGTCACAAAATAAAGTTTAACATATTTTCAGGCCAGAATGTAGCTGTTTAACCTCAAATATCTGCTCAGTTTATCAAGACACCACGTATTTTCAAAAGCACTCCGACGTTTTCAGAGACGTCTGTTACCCACCAGCTCGATAGTTAGCCAGGGTTCAAGGCTCACTAGAGCCTGTGAGAACAACGGACTCCCGGCAAATCGTTTTCAAACCCACCGCTGTCTTTCTCTACTCAGGTTAAACATGTAATATAAGTCACTTAGATAACTTAAAAATGTTATTGTTTGGCTTTTTTTAGTATTTTATTTGTTCCTGAGTAAATCCGTTTGGCTGAGAAAAGTTATAGGTTTTACACAGCTGAATAAACGTCAAGCAGACAACTGATTATCAGAAGTGTGAGATGCTCGAGAGTATACTCTGGTGTCCTGTTACATTTTAGATAGCAAGGAGCAGACGGCTGAGTTTATTAAACTCCACCGAAACAATCTGCAAATGTCATTAAAATTTAATAAACTATCATCTTGTCTTTATTTTTAGTTAGCACATACCTTAAACACTTAAAGCTGTAAGCTAATGATAGTTATATAAGAGCAGATGCATGCTGGTGCAATAAACTGTACGTTTTACGTTCAATGGATGCATGATCTGATTAGTCGACTAATCGCAGAAATAATCGGTGACTAGTCGACTATCAAAATAATCGTTTGTGGCAGCCCTATTCTGGAGTGAGGCTTGGTCTTATCTTTCAGATGATGTTCCCAGCTGCTGAAAACCTGCTAAAGATGCTTTCTCTCATGACTTCAGCCATTTGAGAGGTGCATGAGCCTCCTTACAGGGCAAATTCATCTATACACCTTTGCTTAATACTAGTAAAACAACAAAACAGAATCAGAAAAGACCATGACCAGTGTGTTTCTCAGATGGTGTAGTGTTTAATGCCAGTTAAACTGTTTATTTGATTATATATATATATATATATATAATTAGGTGGTGTTGTCCAACCCACAGACTAACTACCTAACGTTAGGTGGAAGAGGTTTACTATTCAGAATAAACGCTAAAATTAATTTGAGGAAAAAACGAACAAAGAGACAGCATAACTACTCCCGTTTAATGGTTTACTATCGCATTTCACTCATTAGCTAACAAAACTGAAATGGTGTTCGCTTAGCAACCATCATCCTGAGAAGTTTCCGACTGTATAATATTAACATAAACAAAGTATCAACGCGACACACTAAAATGGACCCATTCACGTTTGAGGTCACAGCTCCAGGGTGCTGGCGTTTGAAACACTCATGCACTGCAGTAGTGCTGTCATGGAAGGAAAGTTCCACTTTGCACAGTCAGTAGTTAGCTGTTAGTTTTCTGTTAAGTGCATACATTTTGTAAAATCTCTGTCTCCTCCTGTTTTGCCGCTCATGCTATGTCCTTCTTCGTTAGCATTGAGTGCAGTCTTGGCAGACGATAGAGGTGATACTGCCCCCATAGCTTCCTGTAGTGTATTGCAGTTACAGAAACACAACTACATGGTATTAGTATACGATACATCAACAAGCTTTCCAGCTCTGATATCTAAGATTAAGAATTCAGTACTTTTGGTAATTGGAGTTGTTGTCCTGGTTTGTTTACCTTTATTGTGCAACAGCATAGCTCAGAACACCTGCTGCTTTGTGATATGCCATGCTCCTAGACATCACTCTTTTTCACTGCTTTTTGTGTCGTAGCTGGAGCAACACCATTGAAAGTGTTTAGAAATGTTTTTTGCATAGGTGGTTCATAACGTTGCCATGGATGTTTGTTGTGCAATTAGCTTATGGTGTGTGTAAATAACCTACAATAATGAGTCCTAAACCATGAAAGAGCCCTTTAAACGAATTTTCTTGTCAGTCGCCTGTTCCACCTGCTACAGTACTGCTCTGTAGACCTCTCAGTCAAGACTTATGACTTCTGCATCGGATGTGGAAAAGTATGTTTGCCTAGTATTAATAGTGCATTTACTCAAGCATTGTATAGCAGATTAAGTGTGTGTGATAGGGCCATGCAGTCCAGATGGGTTTGACATCATCCGCAAATCCGTTTACAGGAATGAGCATTGTCAGGGCTCTTCCACTAGATATTGTATGAGTTCCTCAAGTACAAGTCGGATGTGTAGAGCAATTGTTAACATTGTGATTGGACATAAAAGTGAACCTGTTGAGCTGATCCTTCTTTTCTCTCATTTGTACTATTACAGTGGCTCATATTAGACAACAAAAGTTTCAAATAATATTGACAGTAAATGTAATGCCTTTAAAACAAAAGCTCATGCTTCATTTACTACAGTTAATACAGTGATTCCACATTATGGTTGAGCAGACTTCTCAGATATGAGGTTTCATCTCTTAAAGACACTTACATGATTGGTTTACTAATAATTTACTTGTTTGTAAAGTTCCATCATGGCTAAGCAGCTAGCTAGTCTTTTCTCTGTGGTAGGCAGGTTAAGTTGCTGTTGTGGCAGTCCTCAGTGTCATTCAGCTGTCTCAAGTCTTGGTTCTCACTGTTGCCCAAACACACACTCTGCCATCTTGGACTGCAGATGGTGACAATCCTTGTTCTGCTCTGGAGACCTGCACTGAGCTCAGCACTGAGCTGAGCTGAAGGGCATCTCTAATCTGAACCTACACCAAGTGGAGAACTGGTGTCGCTACACTGTAGATCACTAAGCCCGCAGAGCATTACAACGGGTGCTGTCACCAGCTGCCACCCAGAACAGTGGAGCTGAAGTTAACACAGACATAAGAAACTAATTCAAGTTGTTTATCATTACAAAATGTACATGATATTAATTATTTCATAAACCACAGGTGCACTGCCTTTCACACTGTGCTGTTACTGCAACAAACACAATCCAGAAACCTTGCCTGATGTGGTCTTAGGCACACACCAAAGCTCCAACCACCTGCTGTTATTGATTTCAAGAGGCAGCCAATCAAATGAAAGCAGACTTTTAGTGGGGAGTGTTTTTTGTTTAGGGGGCCGCAACAAGGTCCAGGAGAAAATAAGTAAGAATCGTTTTTGAACTTTGAGTTTTGAAAAGCTACTATAGTTGAGTTAAAGAATTGTATCTGTCTGTCTGTCTGTAATAGACTATCTATCTATTGACCTATCAATAGACAGACAGTCTATTATCATCATCAATATTATTGTTATTATTATTATTACTACTATAATACAGTCTACATAAATAGTGTCCTGACTGCAGCTGTTAGCCTCATATCATGTAAGAGAACTGTTCAAGATAATTTAAAGAAAAAAAAGTGTTTAACTGAACATTGATTAATCAATAACAACCACAGCCACACCAAAGTCACTTTTGCCTCACATTAATTGGGCTGGCCTTTTTTTTTTTTTTTAACCTTTTATTGGACAGCATAGTTGAGAGTACATGGGACTGTGAAACAGGTAACACTGTCCCAGTGTTACCTGCTCAACCGGGTGAGCTGTAGGAGCGCTCAAGATAGTTAAACCCTCCTGATAATTTTAATCAGTCTCTGAGGAACACTGTGGACAGCTAGTGCAATGTTTGTCGGTGCCTTCCCCTGAGGAATCCAGCTAATGAAAATTTTGTTATTGTTCATCTGCCTATTTTTTTTTTCTTAATCATTTTATCCATGAAGTGACAGGGACACTGAAGACTATAATTTCCCGAAGACCATTATGATAAAATCATTAAATGATTAAACAACTCCCACTAAATATCGAGCCTTCCCGTATACCGTTAGATGGGATTGATTAACATGCTGTGCTTTTTGTAAATCATCTAGCTGCCAATAAATGTTTGTACATTCTTATGAGTTAAGAGTAAGTTATTTATTGATTTAATTGAGTTGTTGGCTTTTTCATGCCAGTGATGTGGGTTTGGGGTTTTTGTTTTTGTTTTGTTATTTTTAAGAAGTTGGACCTGTAAAATATAGTTTCCATCACTTTCAGGCTCTTGATGATTTTTCTCCTTCAACAGCACCAGCAGACACTACTGAACCAGTTGAGAGAGGTCACAGGCACCACAGATGTACAGCTGCTTCAGCAGGCCCTGCAGGTACATTTTGAAACACAGGCTCAAAATTGGAAAAGTCAGGTATACTGTGTGTATACAGTAGACAGTTTGTTTGTTTGTTTTTATCAGTGTGAAATGTGAAAGTTTTCTGTCTCAAACTTATGTTCAGTTTATTCACATGGGATTGTTGACGCAAGTTACACTGTGCAGTCATTTCTCCCAGAGCAAAGTTTTACTTTCTATTAAATGCAGGCGTTTTTAGGTTCTCTAATCTTTCGTTGCAGCTAATAATTTTCTTAAAATTATATGGAGACATTAACCTAAACATGCTGTTGCTGCAGGTGAGTAATGGAGACCTGGGTGAAGCCGTGGCCTTTCTGACAGAGAAGAATGCCAAGGTTCCTCAACAAGATGAGACTACTTACTACCAGACGTCCCAGGTAGCCAGCGACAGATACATCAGCGTGGGCAGCCAGGCAGACACGAGTGAGTAGCTTGGTTCAAGTTTTGGTGCTGTTATAGTTTCAGAACAGCACGTCCGCATTCAACATCCAGTGGTCCCACAAATAGACATATTCACTTCACCACTCACATAAATTAAGAGCTGACTAAGCTAATCAAGTATATTTGGCAACTTTGGGGAATTTTAGTATTTTGATGTTTAAACAATCCTGTTCTTATTTTCAAAAGTCAGTCACTGCTAACAAGCATCCCTTTCACATCTTGGGTTGTTTCATCACATGATTTGCTGAACAAGTTACTGCTGTTGGAGTCCTTCATATCATTCAGCTTGGTTTTTTTCCAGTCTCTCATAGCATGGCTGGACTGTCTGCAAGTCCATATTTTTGGACTGTACTTGCTACAGTAGTCTTGAATAGCCCAGGAGATTCTCTATAACCAGACCATGCACCAGGTACCAGTGTGGTTGGGCTATGTCTGCAGGTCAAGGGTTGTCACTGGATGGGTAGCTGGCTGATTCAGTTGGCAAACCCGAGCATTTTATAAATGTTGTTAACATTAACTAATATGAGAGCATACATTTGCCTCCTGTTATGCGTGCACATGTATCCGGATCCTGTCACAGTTAGAATTTAAATGTATGAGAAACTTGGATATCTGTATTAAAATGTCATGTTTGCCATGTTTCAAATCATTATTGTTTTATTCAACACACCGCACTTGACCATCACAAAGTTTTAGTCCAGAACACTAAGTATCCCCAGTGTAAATGATGGTTGCATGTTAGTGGTGATCCAAACCAAATTGCTGCCCGTGTGTGCTTTGTTGATGCAGACGTGATTGACCTGACTGGAGATGATAAAGATGACTTACAGAGGGCCATTGCCCTCAGCTTGGAGGAGTCCAACCGGGCATTCAGGGAGACGGGCATCACTGATGAAGAGCAGGCCATCAGCAGGTATCAGTGACTGACAACAACTTTGACAGTATTTTAAGAAATCCACACTTTACTTCACCCACACGGTCTCCATCTTTACCCCGGGTGTGATGAAAGTACTATACTTACTCTTGTATTGTGAAACACATGATCCCTGTTGTAATAAATAGAACTAGGTCAGGTCAAATAGTTGCTGTGTCTTTGCAGCATATGTTATCGTTCTAATGGTAAATAATTTATATCAAAGAGAAAATTAATGCGTTACACAACAGTCTGTTTCTCAGCAGTAATACTGCAGTGACTATTTGACCACTCTGAATAATCTAATTTTATTTATTTATATATTTTTGGTCACCATCCAGAATGGTCCACTACTATGTAATGAGTATGTGGAAGTTATTATGCATTTTAAACCCCAGTCCAACAACACAGTGGCCATCAAGATGAGCCTTTTTGTCCGACTGTGTTCACGTTCCTGTTCTTTTGAACTGTACACTAGTGTGTGGGTTTTTTAGCAGATGAGTAGAGTGAAAGAAATTTGACCTTTTGGTAAATAGAGCAGAGTAAATAACCAGCAGCAGGTGATGTAGTGACCCTCACACAAGTTCATTTCCTCTATCTTGTTTTTATTTCCTTCCTGCTTTTCCAGGGTTTTGGAGGCTAGTATAGCAGAAAACAAAGCGAGTCTGAAGCGCACTCACACAGAGGTATGGAGCGACTCACCCAACCCACACGACAGGAAGAGGATAGACAACTGCCCCGTGGGTCTGAAAAATGTCGGCAATACCTGCTGGTTCAGCGCAGTCATTCAGGTAGGCACGCACAAGTGGACACATGTACTTCCTGAGGGCACAAAAGCAAGTGAACAGGATTGTTTCAAATTTTTGTTTGTCAGCTGGACTATTTGCTGTTTCTTTTACTGCTATTTATTAACTTTTTTAAATTGTTTTTGCTAAAGGAGATTTATGAAGGCATTTGAGTTCTTGGCCTTGACATTCCTTAATGCATCCCTGCTTATCAAGCAAATATCACTGCTTTAATCTGCAGCAGTCAGCTTAAGTAGGAGTGAATAGAGAGTTAAAGAGTCTAAATCCTTAATGCTGGGTGCAAGAAAATGTCAACAAGACCCAGCTTCTTGTATGCTGAGGAACTGAGTGGTAAAATGTGACCTAAGGTGAAATATGGTAGATCAACATTGGATACACTATCACATGGTGCTTGGCACCAGTGTTTAATATTACCCCTACCATGGAGTAGAAGGCGCTCCTTAAACCTGACACCAGTGCAGTTAGAAGAACAGGAGTAAACAAGTTTCTCTTTTCTAAATTCACATTATGATAATGTTTGATGTTCAAAGATCTTCAGTGGACTTTTTTAAAAAGAAACATATTTAAAATGGTTTTAATTTTAAAAAATGGCATTTACAAAACATCAATAAATTTGCTGCAAACTCTGCAATACATCAAATTTGTAACAAGTCGGACCTGAGTCTGATGTAATGATCATTTCCTCTTTAGTGTCTTTTATCACAGTATTTAATGGGGTGGGCCATGATAGCTGGAAGGGGAGTTGGAATGTAATGTAAACAACTTAAGCTTTCAATGAAAGCATTTGTTTTATTTAGGAAGTTGTAAAAAATAAACCCAACGTGACCCAAGGAGTCGGCTCTCTGCTAAAGCTTCTGTGTAATAACAAAGATTTGAAGCCATGTCAGGCAAATACAGATCAGTTTTCAGTTTATTTACAGGTTTTCTGAATTAATAAAACATTAAATCCTATTATGGGAACCAAACGTGATTTCCTTTGGAGGGAATCACCATTCTGGGGAAAGGTTAAATCATTTTCACCTAGTTAAGCAGAATTTGCAGGTGAAATTTCTAAATCTCACGAGATAAAGCAACATACGTGTGATCCATAATTTTAACCAAAGTCATTTTCTCTGTCTTGTTGCCAATATAGTTCAGCTCACCAATATAATTTAATGGTGAGCTGAAAGGTGATTCCAGCAGTGGAGGGAAATGGTGTCAGAGGTAGAAGAGGATGAGGTTGAAAGGGGAAAATAATTATAGATGAAATATGATATCTCTGATAGACAGTGTTCTTGTCTGTATAATAACAACATGTATGAAAAAAGGAATAAAAGGGTATGAGTATATCCCATTCCCTTCTATGGTAAATGTTTGTTTTACATATTTAAGTACTTACAGGCTGTGCCTCATTAACACTAATCATTTAATGTACTTAAATGTTTACTGGATTTATTCAAATTCTGGTTGTATAACTATTACATCTGGCAAATGCAAAAGACATTCATGGATAAATCAGTATATCATAAAAGTGTACACTGACTGGCCACTTTATTAGGTGTACCTTGTTAATATTGAGTTAGAAACCCGTTTGGCTTCATAGCTTCTTTAATTCTTTGTGGTATAAATTCAACTATATGCTGGAAACAGTCCTCAGAGATTTTTGTGCATGTTGATATGACACCATCACACAGTTGTTGCACATTTTTCTTAGTAATAATAATAATAAATACATATCTTCCTGTATGTAAGATTTCACTCATCTTTCTTCATCCTTCTTCAACCTCAAGTCTCTGTTCAACTTGCTCGAGTTCCAGAGGCTGGTGCTCAATTACTCGCCGCCAGCCAGAGTCCACGACCTGCCTCGTAATCAGAAGGTGAGAGCCCTACCTCTTCTCACAGATCCGACAGGGTAAAGTGAAGCACCGATTATTAAGTCTGCGCATGATGTCGTCCGAGGCTTTCAAGTTCAGTTGACTGCCCTGCTTCATATCCCATTTATATAATAGCAGTGCCTCTACAGCCTGTCACAGCTAGCAGTGCTTTAGCTCTGAGGGTTTGACCTTCTTAGAAACATTTGCCATCATTCAACAGCTGGTGATCGTGCCCTAAGGTCACTCCAGCTTATCATTTTGCCCCCGATAGTTAACTTAACTGACTGCTAGCAAGCTGTAAGAAGTGCCTACTGGTGTGAAATGTTTGAAGTCTTGGTATTTATCTGCCAGGATAGAGCTCAGCATGCAGAGCCGATGTGTTATGATTGATCCAAATTTCAAATTTGTCTTGTCACACACACCGTACACCAATGTACTAGCAGTGTAGTTCCCAGGATGTCTTCACACCTTTTCCTTGCAGAGCCCTCACCGTAGGTTTAGTCGCCTGTTGCTAATCTGGTCTAAGCCTCTGCTCTAGAAGCATAGTTTGGGGTGGTCATCCCTTCATCTCACTTCCCTCTGTTTTAATCACTGACCTTTTTGGTTTAGCGCTACATTGCTACAGGCTGGAATCTAATCTTTACATAAACATCCCTGAACAGAAAAACAAGTGAGCTTTTTTTAATCTGCTTTCAAACCCTGTATCTTGTTGGCATTATGTCATTGTGCTGTCATTGCTGATGTTAAAGATAAGGAACTCAAAGTCAAAATGTATAATTTCCTTACTTAAAGATACTTAAAAGATGTATTTTTTCTTTGTTTTGACATTTTATGAAAATACAGTTAAAGCTATTATAAAGTCACAAAAATATATATTTAAAATATTATGCAAGAACACAAACCTACGTTGAGTAATATTAAAATGTAAAATTTGAAAGGATGGTAAAAGAAGGCCCCCATGAAACCTTCTCAATATTTGAAACCTCAGAGTTTTTGTTTTGGCCACTGCTGTGTTGTTTTCATGGTGACCACATGTCAGCCAGAGGGTGGAACACTAACTAGCTAGTGGCATAGCAGCTAATTAGAGGTAATTGACAGATTACTAAAATATTACAGTTTTATTCAAACTGCAGCTCAGACTGCTTGGACTGCTCATACATCATAGCAAGCCATATTATTTGTCAGGCACCTGACAGGAATAAAGAACGCTTCAAAAGGAACAAAAAGATGGATATCAGGGCCAGTTCAGTCTCTCCATTCATTTAAAATGAAACCTAGCATTCGTTTTTGGCTATTAATGGAAACATAGTTTTTGATACTTTAGCTTTGCCTTCATTTTTTAATAATAAATGAGAAGATGCCGTTTGTTTGTTACCTAGATTGCTTGTCTTCAGCAAGTTTGATCCACTTCATTGTTGACATGGATTGTGTTCTTTGTCCAGGAGCACAGGAACCTGCCCTTCATGCAGGAGCTGAGGAACCTTTTCTCTCTCATGGTGGGCTCCAAGAGGAAATATGTAGATCCATCACGAGCTGTGGAAATCCTCAAAGATGCCTTTAAGTCGAGTGAGTCACAGCAGGTAAGCCTCTTTCTGTTACAACCTGCTTTGCAGAATAGCACTCCAATGAAAAGACCTTTTTTCCAAGGAGGTCAGAGATTATGTTCTTAGTCCTGTGTTAGCCTCTCAAACACATCGAATCAAAGCGACTAAAAGCATTTTTCGATTTTACGGTGCTGTGAAAAACTGTTTGCCTGGTTTCTTGCAAAACTGTCAAATTTACACGTTTCAGAGCATTAAAGATTAAGATAACCCGAGTAAATGCAAAAGGTTTTAAATAATGATTTCATGTATTAGGGGAAAAAGCTATCTAAGGCTACCTGGCAAGTGAAAAGGTAATTGCCGCCTTTGTTAAATCATGAATGAACTGTAATTAACCACATTTTTGGACAGCTGAGTTTAAGGCTTTGGGGCTCTAGTGAACCACTGCCAGAGCCGTTATCCACAAATGGAGAAAATGTAGAACAGTGGTGAACCTTCTCAGGAGTGACCCACCTACCAAAATTAAATTCTGTAGACTGACGAGATGAAAGTTGCACTTTTTGAAAGGTCTGAGCTCTGTTACACCTGGCAGAAAATTAATATAGTATTTCATCTGAAAAAAACCCAAAACATCTTACCAGCGGAAAACATGGTTGTAGTAGTGTGACGCTGTGGGGCTGCTTTACCTGGACCAGGATGTTCAGGACCTGGACGACTTGCTGTAATTGACAGAACCATGAATTCTGCTCTTTACCAGAAAATTCTGAAAGGAAATGTCCAGTTATCAGTTTGTACCCTGAAGCGGATCGCGTTAACGCATTGACGCCGTGCAGCCCCACGCACAGGGCGATCCACGATAACTCACTAATGGAGATTTGCTGCATTAATTGGGGTTATGGCGTTAAGGTCATTTTAATGAGATTAACGCTGACAGCACTAGTATTATAGCATTAATGGCATCAGTGGGGAATACTGGGAAAGAAAACCCCAAACGGTTAACCTCCTTTATTTAGTGACTATTAACCTTCATCGTCCCCTCTGAAGTCTGCCACAAAAGTTATGTTGGCCATTAATTATCTGTTTTGTGTGTTCATCCACTAAATGTGATAGACATGCATAAAATGTACGAAACTGTGCATTTGTTCTTCTTACATAGACATTCTTGCTAGGCCAGAGGTTAACTGAGGTCAGCCCTGTGGCCCGTGTGCTCATCAGTCATGTCTCTCCTTTGTATTACTCAGGCTGGATAGACATTAACCTGAATTACTAGATGACATTGATGTCTACCAAAGAGTGCCCTCGAGGCATACGGCTTACCATTGAAGTTCACCAGGTTGCGAGATTGTCCACTAAGACATCTGCTGTTATATCCAAAGTGCACGTCAGCGGATGACATTGATTTGAATGACCTCCATAATATTGGTTGTCAGTACTCTTATTTGTTTACTCTTATCTGTGCTTCGCTCAACAGCAGGATGTTAGTGAGTTCACCCACAAGCTGCTGGACTGGTTGGAGGATGCCTTCCAGATGAAGGCAGAAGAAGACAGGTAAGCGCAGCTGTACCTGGATTCACAGGTTGCTGTGGAAACAGCGGTCCCATAGTCAGGCAGGTCTGACTTGGTGACTGCACAGTATTTTCAAGTGATATGACAGTCACTGTGTCAGATTAGACTATTAGAGTCAGGTTTAGAGAGCTGAATGGTAGGGAATGAACAAAAACACTGAACTCTGGTGAGGGAAATAACGGAACCATTGTGCCAAACAAGCTGAGGTAAACAGTAATTTGGTGCACAAAGCAGCCATTTTTGTTCCCAAACCAAATCAGCGGCTTTCTTCATGTGGGCTGTGTCATAATCAGACTGATTATTGTTTAATCTGATCCCGACATTAGAATGTGACACATTTTAAAGGGCACAATAAAAATTTTCCTTGTTTACATGAAATATGAAGAAGTGAGGCCTGTAACATTATCCTGATTTTTCTCCAGGGAGGGTGAGAAGCCAAAGAACCCAATGGTGGAGCTTTTCTATGGTCGTTTCCTTGCTGTGGGTGTCCATGAAGGTGAGATGGGGTGTTTAATTGAAACCAATAAAGAGAAAAAGAAGAGGCATACTTGGTCGTATCACAGAGAAATACAGTGTTAGCATAGTCTGATTGCAGCAGCCACAAAGCAAAGCAAGTCCTTGCCCCTAGTAATGAAAGGTGACCTTGTCTTAATGAGATGTGATCCATGCAAAAGAGGAGAGTGTTTGCATTGATTGTGGAAGACCTCGACGGCTGATTGACATTGTGCTTATTACGCATGACAGTACTGGCCCAGAGCCACCAAAAGCTGGGCCCATGGACTCTGCTGCTCACAAAACGACCTTAATACCTCATCTGCATGTCCCCTAGCAACTCCTCTCCTGCTCCTTTTTTTTTTTAAGTCACTTCCTCACCCTAGTCACTGTGAGGATGTAGGTGCTGAACAAGTAAAAAATCACCTCAGATGTAAAGGAGTATAAAAGGCACCATGCACCTTTGTCTTTCTTTTAAAATTTCCAACACCTTTAACATAAGCATGTATGCAGAATGTTGGGAGATAATATAATATACTTGGCATCATGGACACTTCCCTAATAAAATGAGATCTGGCACCAGAAGACCATTAAAGCAAGTGACCAACCTGACTTAAGTTTACCTCCCGATGACTTATTGGATATTTCTTTAATGCAATAGCTAAAACATTTATGTATTATAATTTAAATGACAGATCTCCCTTAATTGAGAATATCATTAAATTATGGCCCATGCTTTGGAATGAGATGTGGCTCTTTGATTGAGGTTACTTCTATGGTAATACAGTATCCATCTTTTATGTACAGTTTGTGGTCTAGCTGTTTTACATTTTAGTATAACTTTTTTTCCCCTCTGAGGTTTATGTTATTTTTTTCCCCTTTCCAGTTTGAAGCTATTTTCCCAAAATTCCTTAACTGAAAGATGTGGTTCAGGAGCTGCACTACATTCTCAAAACATGTTTTCCTAACACTGCATGCAAAACCAGCCACACTATTCAGAGCTACTAGTTAATAAACACCCCAGTGAACTCTAATACAATCCCTTTATGGTATTTTAAAGAGAAGGAGATGGCGACAAAAAGACAAAAAAAGTGAGTCAGAGAGCAGATTTAAAAAACAAAACTAGTCTGAACAATGGGCGAGTGTCCCTTCAGAAATTTGTGCAGCACTGACATTGTGCTTACTGAAGAGGATTCAGTCTGTGGTCCAGAACAAAGGTGGAAATACAAAGCCTTAAGAAAATAAAAGATTTACATGCTTCCTGCTGTTCCCAGTACGGGGCCAGTATTTAATATAAAAAATATGAACTGTTGCTTTTTGTAATTACAGAATAACACAGTTAATCCCTGAAGTGATGTAATTATTGGAATTTGATTCATGCAACATGTAAGTGATATTGCAAAGTGATGTTCATACCTCTACTGTTGCATTTTGGGGGCATAGGCCACACAGTAGGCACTTAGTGTGCACTCTGGTTTTTCTCAGGCGCTCGTTCAAGTGCGCTCATCTGTTCATGTCTGTTGTTTGTGTGCAATCCCACAGGTAAAAAATTTGAAAACACAGAGATGTTTGGACAGTACCCCTTGCAGGTCAATGGGTTCAAGGACCTACACGAGTGTCTTGAGGCAGCAATGATCGAGGGTGAGATCGAGTCCCTGCACTCAGCAGAGAATTCTGCCAGGTCTGGACAAGAAGTAAGTGCCAGAGCTCGCTGACAACTGTTAAGCTCCTGCAGAAGAACTTTAGATTTAGATTGCTTTTCCATCATAAAGGTTTTTATACATCACAAAAAATCTCTAATATCTGTCTGATCTTTCCATCTTGGAAACCACATTAAATAGAAACACCTGCATATGGAACATTTGCTTTACATGTTTGCATCAATATTTATATATATGTTCCACAATTCTATTTGCCATCTTCACCTCTCAGTGGCACAGAGAAGGCAATCAGGTTAAAAGTGAGAGATTATGTGCTGGATCCTCTCCAAAGGGCTAACCTCTTTGCCCTTATGTGACACCTGTACTATTTTGGGTTTGACCTCAGCTTAGCTGTAGCCTTGACTGCGCTGTCCCAGAGCTGCTGGGAGCAGCTAATTATCAGGCCAGCAGGTTTGCAGATGAGTATGGCACCCAGCCCTCTGGAAAAAACACCAGCCACCAGCATTGGAAATGAAAGGAGACAATGCCATTCACATCATACACAGTAGCAGGGTTTCCCAGAGTACTTACTTAGGACTAACTTAGGACAGGTGAGAAGTGCAAAGTCACAAAATGTGTTAGCTGGTAACTGAGCCAACTAACTTGGTCATCTAAAGCCACAACAAGCTGTTTTATTTGTAGAAGTAGCCAATCAGACAAAAGCTGGCTTTAAGGCACGGGGAAGGGAAATAATGAACTTAGACAAAAGAAAACCTCAAAGACCGAGGCAAAGCCAAGGATTTGTATCAAACTCATTCAAATATATTTAACAACCCTTTAGATTGGTTTTAATGGCTCAGCATGGGGAAAAAAGATCCCAGCACACATTCATTTCTATTGAGAGCTCCAGCACATTTTCCTCCAACACAGTGCTTTACTTTACATCACAGTACAGCAGGGTAACCTTTTTATCCTGCATGACGTTGTCCCCCATTTCTATTGTGGGGACAGATAAATTCAAGTATTTGAAACACAAAGTAAGTATAGATCAGTTTGTTTTCCAGGACGTTTCACATTCTGATACAGATCCAGTGTCTCATTTTAAAAATGAGAACGTGATATGTGATCATTAAACTTCCAGTTTATCAAATGCTGCTGAGTATCTGAGGGTCTGTAATAGATCGTTTTTGAATAACGCCCTTACCAAAATTCGTCAACATCCAATTTTCTTACAGCACTGGTTCACAGAACTCCCTCCTGTTTTGACCTTTGAACTGTCAAGATTTGAGTTCAACCAAGCACTCGGACGTCCTGAGAAGATTCACAACAAGCTCGAGTTCCCCTCTATGCTCTACATGGATAGGTAACGTAATCAGGCTTTCTTTTTTACCACCTCCGTTAGCCTCTAGTGTATATATATGCAATCCTGAAGCTCCTGATGTGATACATCTGCGTTGTCAGGTACATGGACAGGAACAGGGAAATAACCAGGATCAAGAGGGAGGAGATCAGACGGCTGAAAGAGCATCTGACACTCCTCCAACAGCGACTGGAGAGGTATGGCTTGTCCACTGATACCCCATTATTCAGCCAAGGTCAGCAGAACTCGCCAGACAGCCACAGTCATTTTTCACTCAAACTGCACCCTTTCATCTTCTGCCCTTTCCACTTTGTTGCTCTGTCATCCTCCCTCCATCTCTGCTACGTCTCTGTTTTTTCTCTCAGGTATCTGAGTTACGGCTCAGGCCCCAAGAGGTTTCCTCTGGCAGATGTCCTCCAGTACGCCATGGAGTTTGCGTCCAGCAAACCAGTGTGTACCTCCCCAGTGGAAGACATTGACACATCAGCACCCCCTGGTGGAACAACAGGACAACAACTGCCACCACCAAGGTGTGTTTTACAAAACAAAAATGGCCTGAAGTGTGTGTTGGAGTTGTACAAAGAAGATGAAGATGAACCAGTTGAAGATTAGATGGGTCAAAAAAACGTGATTAAAGCTTAATATTATCACACTTGCTTGCTCATGCAAGAATTTTACCAGAACAAACTTGTCCAGTCCTTCCACAGTTTTTTAAAATATATGGAACATGGGACATACAAGAGAAGGCTGTGTCACATGACACATGATGTGACGTCAAAATCGACGTGTGACACAGGCAACACGTCGAGCAAAATGGCAGTGTAAGAGAGAGCCCAGATGGTTAGAGGCAGAGGGCCTGGCACTCCTGTTGACAAATGTGGCTGTAGGGACATGGAATAAACTTTCCATTTAGAGTTTTTGATTTGATTCTTATGGTTCTGTTTTTTTATTGCAGTAGCTGTCATTTCAAACTATAAAATATCTGCAGTGTGAATTTTTTTTTTTTTTGAGATGTCATAAAGTTTACATTTCTAACCCTGCAGCACAGCTGAGCAAGACTCCTTACCTCCTCTGGAGAGCTCGGGCCTTGCGTCAGGTCCCGCCACTGCTCCCTCTGCAGCCCAGCAGCAGAGAGTACCCATTCATAAGCCCTTCACGCAGTCCCGTCTACCCCCCGACCTCCCCATGCACCCTGCCCCACGCCACATCACCGAAGAAGAGTTAAGAGTGCTTGAGGGCTGCTTGCACCGTTGGAGGAGTGAAGTGGAAAATGACACTCGTGGTAGGTCTATCCTCCTTCTATATCCAGTCATTTGCACTCAGTTGTGAAAGCATGAATGTATTTCAGCGTGACTGATCTGTCTACCACTATGCTAGACAGCAAAAGTAAACATTATTTTGGCACATGCTAATAGGTCGTATATGATCCTCTACTTCCAGATCTGCAGGGCAGTATTACCAGAATTCACAGAACCATTGAGCTGATGTACTCGGACAAATCTATGATGCAGGTGAGCAACCCAGTCTTTTCACCTTGCCTTGTAAAAATAAACCCAACCCTCACATTTCCTTGTTTGTGTTTCTGCAGGTTCCATATCGGCTTCACGCAGTGTTGGTCCATGAAGGCCAGGCCAATGCAGGCCACTACTGGGGCTTACATCTATGACCCACATCAGCGTTGCTGGATGAAGTACAATGATATTTCAGTGACAAAGTCGTCCTGGGAGGAGCTTGTCAGGGACTCTTTTTGGAGGCTACCGCAATGCTAGTGCCTACTGTCTCATGTACATCAATGACAAGAAGCCATTTCTCACAGAAGGTAAGAATGAACTCTTCTCCAGTGCTTGCATCTCTCTTTTGGTCGTCATATTAGAAAAGTGACTCATATCAGGATGTTGGCTGGACTGTCTTTTGACAGTGTGATCTAGATTTTGAGCTCTATATCACATTACTGTGTGTCATCGGCCTCTGTCTGTATCAATACCTAAATGTGTTTCTCTTTGCTGATAAAACAATACACATTCTTTTATTCTTTTATGTCACAAAATACCGATTTGGCCAGGTTACACCTGATACTTCTGAACTGAACTTATTCCTAAACAGACATTCAGGAAACGTCCCTATTTCTTTTTCCTAACTCTCCATTGTAGAGGAGTTTGACAAAGAAACGGGGCAGATCCTCAGCGGCATGGACAAACTGCCGCCTGACCTGAAGCAGTATGTGAAGGAGGACAATGAACAGTTCGATAAGGAGATTGAAGAGTGGGACATCATGCAGGCTCGCAAGGCCCAACAGGAGAAGCTGGCACTGGCCACAGCAGCGGCCGCCGCTGCTTCCGCGGCATCCAGCACTTCCACTTCCTCCTCTTCCCCTCAGCCCATGAGTATTGAGTCCAGCCCTCCAGACAATGCAGGTCAGGGCCATGACACTCACAATACAGAGTAGAATGCTTTATTAAGAAACAGCAGTATATATAAAATCCTTTGTTCCCTGAAGAGTTGTAAAACAGTCTGGAAATGAGCTGGCAATGTACGCTTGCAGCCTTGTGTGAAATTATACAATATTTATAGCATAAGAGAATAGGGATATTACAAAAAACTATAAATGTATTTCTGTTGTACTGAATTATGGTGGATACACCCTTAGACAGTGACGCATAGTTATTTGTTGTTATTCAGTCAAACAGGTAAAAGCACTTTTTAATCATGTTCCGGGTACCCCGCCAAAATAAGAGCATGGAGTCATATACATAAGAAAATGATGCAGAGTTGTCATTCCTTTAAAGTCCTTTCACACAAGAATGGATTGCCCTGCTCTAACCACTAGGTTGAGTGAACGGCCCAGAATTTGTGAATTACAATTAGTATGAAAGAATAAATTGGCTGTCAGTGTGTTTTTAATGCTGATAATTGGAGACTGATGTACTTCGGAGCCAGCCTGAAGTGGCCATTAAAAGAACTGCAGATTTTGTCATTTAGACTTTGGGCGTTGCTGCTTCTGTATGATGGTGGTGTGCTCCTTCTGTAGTGCCCCAGCAGGATCCTGAGTACATGGAGCAGCCATCACCCACGAATGACTCCAAGCACCTGCAGGAGGATACAGAGAGGGCCATCTCCAGGGCTGCTGCTGAACAGGAGGAGAAGAGCCCTGAAGCGTTACTAAATGCTGTATGTAAAACATGCAAAGACACACATTACAGAAGACTCACAACAAGTCATGCATGTGCTTTGTCATTCTAAACACGTCACATTCATAAATGTATTCAACAAAAAGCTATTTCAGTCGAGAGCTGTTACTTAAACACTGCTTTAATCAGTACTTTTATATTAACGGTGGGTCACGTGAATACCTCTGTGTTAGATATGTTCCTTATTTTGATGAATTCAAAGAGCCAGTGCCGTTCTGTTTAGTTCTCCTGGTTTACTCAGGCAGTTGGTTTAAAAAGAAATAGACTGTAACCTCCCCCGTACAAAACATACAAGCATCCAGCTGCACAGATACGAAGAAAAACCAGCTGATGAACATAAAGGAGCATTTAGTTAAATAAATAAATGTTGGATGGCTTTTTTACAATGGGACTCTACTGCCCCTACATCACATGGGTAGGTTAAGCACTTTTCACAGGCTCACTAAGTTTCTTAAAGTAAAGTGCACCATGGATGATACCTGCTTGACAACTTGGCCCACTGAAGTCTGTAGTGTGAATTTTTACATAAAATAAGACATTTAGAAGTTTTCCACAGCCAGTACTGAGAGGAGGAACAATTACAGCAACTCAAAAAGATTATTTCCCACCTAGGGGAAACACTGCTGTGTCATGCTTATTCAACTTTCTGCCCCACTTTTCCACAACTCTGCCCACCGAGTTTTAATAAGGATTCAGAGTTACTTGCATAGTTTAGAAAAGTCTTATAAAATGAGTTCATTTCATTAAAACTTTTTTCCTCTTCCTGTTTCACCTTTGCCCTTCATATATAATGTTCCTTCTGTTTCCATCAGTCCTCCATCGTTCCTGTTTCATCTGTCCCATTTTCTCTCCAGTCTCTTCCCCCTCCCACCTCCCCTCAGCCTGAGGTCCAGATGAACACTCCCGTAACCCCCCCTCCTGACCTGGTCACAGAGGATGAGTCCCCTGGCCAGCGCACAGTCGAGGTGGCCATTCCTAATGTGGGGACATTTGTCATTGAGTCAGAGGAGGGGGGGTATGATGATGAGGTAGCTCTGGCTCCATCAAGTTTTGTCTGAGCCTGTTTGATCTGTAGAATGAGAGGTTCATTGCCCAATCGTATTGGCTCCACATAGCATAAGGTTTTTCACAAATGCAGTGCAGTAAGGTTGGCCCCTGTGTTGGCCGCTCTGCATTACTCATGTGAAAAGTCTTTTGTTGAGCCATCGACGTCGCGGCACAAAGTCAGGTGGAGCCTGTGCACAAAGCTGGTGTGCTTCATGAACCACACACATCAACAGGCGAGACTGCTGCTTCATACTGTGATGCACATGTGCTCTTATGATGATGATGCTACTTGCACAAGAGCGCAAACCTCCGCCAAGGCAGCTAAATCTTATGTACTGTTAAGGAGGCAGTATTGTATTTTGTTCTTTTTAAGCATACTTTAAGAAGTTGTATGTAGCATGATAGACGTTACTTTGATTACACCAACATTATGTCGGAATAGGTGATGGATAAATAACCGGACTGATTAACTTGAGTTTATTATATAATGTGATGCTAAAGTATCTCTAACTAATGTAGAATAATATTCCTCCTTTCTTTCAACATGATTGTTAACATGACCCCACCTACAGCCCTACAAAGTTTTATCAGCATTTATTCAAATCTTCTCAAGCTGTCGTGTTTACAGACAGAATGACACGCACGCACACAAGTGCTACCAAAAACATAAAACTCTCCTTGGCAGAGGTAATAATCACAGATAGCTTTCACGCAGCTATCATGGAATCAATGTTTCTGTAAATGTTGGCGGTAGTTTGCTGGTCAGTGTGTACCGAGTGCTGAATTTCCTCTGTAGGGCTGCTGCTCCAGCCTGTCTTCCTGCACTCTGGGTTGTCTGTCACACACATTTTTCATAAGGCTGTCTTGGTTTTTACACATTATCCTTGTGAGGACCGTGAGTTCTGCTTCTTAAACTGGTGCATCCCTGCCAACTTTTGCCCGTCTAACCAACCGGTGCATGGACTGCTGAGTGATGTTTGGCATGTCCTGACTATGGTACGCCTTGCTGTAGAAAGTTAGAGCAGATAACACAGTGCCTGACCTTGCTCAGTTCATCACCAGGGCCTTGTTTAACATGGTTCCTGCTTCCTGGGCAGGCGATGATGACCCCCGACATGCAGGGTGTAATTATGGCCATTGGCAAATCCAGCAGCGTGTATGAAAAGAATGGGCCCGAGGCGGCCTTTTTTAAGGTACAACCTCTCTCTCCTTTCTGCTCTCACTCACTTCCTTCACCTTACCTCCTCTTTTGTTCCAGTGTAACATTGTTCCTCAGACCACTGCAGTGTTTCCCACAGATTTGGATTCTGTTTGTGATAGTGGAATAATTTTAAGGGCTTTTGCAGCACTCAGGTGTGCTGCTTCAATCAAGCTGTCATTTACTTAAGTATCTTCTCTCTCACACAGTGACAAGTAGCTTATTCTTCCTTTGTCTCTCTGTTCAGGCCATCAAGTTGGAGTATGCACGTCTCTTGAGATTTGCCCAAGAAGACACGCCGGTTGAGAATGACTACCGACTACAGCACATCATCGTTTACTTCATCCAAAACCAGGCACCCAAGAAGATTCTGGAGAGGACTCTGCTCACACAGTTTGCTGACAGGAACCTGGCCTTCGATGAGAGGTGCAGTCCTCACTCTGCCACAAGCTTGTAAATTAAAAAATTATCATGTTGCGTATTTGTTTTTTTCCCCTGGCTGTGTCAGAATCGAGTTGGATACCTGAAATCAGTTCTTCGTAATGACCAGCAGAGGGTAGCAGAGACTGTAAGAGCTCCCGGTTTACTCTCAGCACAGACTGTTTCTCATCAGAGCAACACTTTCATGCTGCTAATCCTCTCTGATCTGCACGCCTTCTGCCTTTTGTTCGAACACAAATCATACAAGGCACATGTCCAATACTGACTTTTTCTTTTCAAATCACCACTGCTGTATATCAAGATCCCCCCTCTTTTAACTCTGACATTTTGGTGTCATTAGGCTGTGTAATGTCCCTTACTATTTCTTAAAACTTTTCAGCTATGCTTGTTGGCCTCGATCCATATTCATGAGAGAAAAATTGATTTCTCCCTTCTCCTCTATTTTGAGCGAGATAATTAGATTTATGTGTGAATGTGGCCTCAATAGGAGCCTCTGGAGGAGTGCTTCACTAGTCCTCTCAGCACTAAAGAGTGATTCATTAAGCCACGTTAAGGCCTAGGGGCAGGGTGGAGCGTTTTATCTCCTGGAGTACCTCACGATGACTCACCATCTCCGTTCCTCTTCCTCTCACAGATGTAAGAGCATTATGAATGTGGCACGTGCCAAACTGGACCTGATTAAACCCGAGGAGGTCAACATGGATGAATATGAGGTCAGAAGTTGTGTCGTCTGTCTTTTGTACGTCTAAAACTGTACATTTGAGCAGATTTATACTGGCCGGACAATCTGACTTTGGCTTGTCTCCATCAGATATGGCATCAGGACTACAGGAACTTTCGTGAAAGCACCATCCTCATGGTGACTGGTTTGGAGCTCTTCCAGAAGACAAAGTATGTTGACGCCTCTTTTGCAAATGTATAAAAAACCTCAAACAAACAAACCCAGCGTCTCCTTAGAGATTTAACTGATTTAGCATTTTCCTTTATTTTCATGTAATTTCCCATCTTGGTGTTCTCCTGCAGGGGGCAGCAGCTTACAATCGTGCAGCTCCCCAGCTTTAAAGTTGTGCAGTGGGTTCACAGAGTTCATTTCTTGTGTGAAATGGTTTACTCTGTGAGCCGTCAGTGTGTCTTTGCTACAGTTTTATCTGAATGTAATATCTTTCTTTCCAGTTATGTGGAGGCTCTCATGTATCTGATTTACGCCTACCAGTACAACAAGGAGCTTTTGTTAAAAGGCCTGTACAGAGGGCACGACGAGGAGCTGCTCGGCCATTACCGTCGAGAGTGTTTGCTGGTGAGCCCTGTGTGACTTAAACAAAGCGATTTCAAAGAAGTCTGCTTTGGAACGGAAGCCTTTGCATCAAGCAGCACTTCTCTGTGATCTCCGTCTCTTCTGTGTCACTCCCTTTCCTCTCTGTCAAACTTCCTCTGCTAAAGTGACTCAGCAAAACTCTCACGGCTAGACGTTCCCCTCCGACACCGAGCAGGGCACCATAATCAAATTGCTTTTCCTGAGATATTGCTTTGGCTTGCTCGCAGCCCACAAAAGATTCCACTGAAGATTTTTCATCTGATACTGACAGATGAAAATCCTCTCAGCGTTGTGAAGTGAGCCCCTTTTCATTTCACTCCCACCAAGCTCCAGGCTATGCTCGGGTATTATTGGTTAGGGCTGGGGGTAGTTTGGTCTGATCAGCCTCATACTGGTCTTTAGCAGCCCTCTTGCTGCTGCACTCAGTAACCTTACACCGGCATTGTGCTCGTAATGTAATCATTGGAGTGGGAATAGGAAGCAGGAGGGCCAGTGAGTGTAAACACATTACCATGAGACACGAGCGTGTCCTCAGCTTACCTCAAACCTCAGGACTGTGCAGGGCGATCGCTCATCTTAGTTCTCTGGCCAGGACGTCTAGCTGTACACTCAGCTGTTTACCTTCAGCTCTTGTTTTAATTGAAAACACTGCTAACATTGACACAGTTAATGTATTTGGATGTTTTGCAATTCCACCCTGCAGTCTCTGATTCCAGACAGCTCGTTTCTTCAGAGACAAGTTCAGGGAGTTTGTCTGTGACAGCAAGGTGTTTGAGGCCTCGACCAAGAGAAAAGCTTACCTGTTCAAGAATGTCAGGATCCTTTAGTTCCAGCGACTTAAAGATATTCTGTGTATTAATGATGCCTGGGATTACTGTTGAGTACTCGTCTAACAGAAGAAAAGGAAACAACACAATTTAGAGTAAAAAATTTTTACTCAGTCTTTTGCTGAGGTTTTCCAACTGAAGGGGAGTTGATTTGTGAGGGAGCAGGGTGTGAAGGGACAGGTATGAGGCACAGATTCTGTGTAAGTCAGAGGGACGGGAGCACACCAGTGCACCACAAGAGGTTTGTTCTAGTTTAGCCTGCTCATCAATCCTCCTCTTAAGCCTGACGTCATTAGGCATTTCCAGGGCCAAACTCTTCTCCGTTTCCCGAAATGTTCAATGTGGCTTCTCTCTGGGGTGTTACGGTGAAGTTTGACATCATGGCATCCATGAAAAAGAGGATTTACGAGGTTTAATGGACTTGGAAATTAGCTCACTAGTTTCCATCTGAGGTTGATATACCATGTTCTGACTGAGGGATTTCTATAAAACTAAAACGTGCAGTTCTGCTATTACTTTGGAAATGAATGAAGATAGAAATCTAAACAGCAGCAATGTTTGTGGGGTTATTGACATTGGGCGAGCTGGCATATGTCAGTGTGAGGGTCCCTGATGGGCAGAGACAAATGCAATCATCCTGCAGGAAAAAGACACTGAAAACAGGCCATTCATCCCATTTAGTGAACCTCACAGATTCCTCAGGCATTTGTAAATCTATTTAAAAACATTAAATGTGCCCTTTTGTTTCAGTTTTCTTAAACCCCCTCTGCTGATAGATGGTATAGAAAAACTGGATGTAGCCACAGTGATGTCACCCACTGGTTTTGGATTATGCATTTTGAACGCTGGTATTTTGACTTATCAGCTAAAAACTTGCAGTAGACACACACACACACACACACAAACACACACACACACACACACACACAAACACACACACACAGCTGCTCATTAGTCCTAAGTAACAGACTAATAAAAGAAGAGAATTTTACTCTCCAAAACAAACTTCTTGGGTGGTCTGTACCACACAGCAAGCTATAATATTAGTCCAAGATGAATGTGTGAGTAACTAATAAAAGCTTTGATGTAAAAGACTCATCAGTGTCCCTCCCCCCGCCCCACAGAAACTAAATGAGCAAGCAGCCGCCATGTTTGAGTCGGGAGAAGAGCCTGAAGTGACCACAGGCCTGGGCATCATGAATGAGCTGGTGGTGCCCTGCATCCCTCTGCTGCTGGTCCATGAAGCAGAGAGAGACCTGTTGGCGGTGGAGGACATGAGGAACCGCTGGTGCTCCTACCTGGGCCAAGAGATGGAATGTGAGTCCTTAAGGGAGAAGGAGCACACTTAGCCTATTAGATATTTCTGGAGAGTTGAAGGCTTAGGTTACTAGTACATTCCCTCGTACCCCTGCCGAAGATCGCCATAATCAGGCCGCGGCTCAGGTCACGTATCAAAAGGCACAAGTCTGACAGAAAAAGATCACCGAAAGATAACATTTTATCCAATACTAATGTTTGTAAGTAGATAGAAATACTTATTTATTTGTGTATTTTATTGTGATTTCTCCTATGATGGCATTTCAGTGTCATGACAATACAACACAGCACTCTGCACTTATAAACACTTGGACCTGTATCTACTGTAGCTGTAAGATAAATGCTAGTCCTAAATCACAACAACGGTCACTCTAAATCAGCGGTCCTCAAACATTTTTGTGCCACAGACCAGTTTAATGTTAGACAATATTTTCACGGACCGGCCTTTAAGGTGTCGCAGATAAATACCACAAAACAAAATGATACAAAGACAAAAACTGTGGTATTTTGTAAATATAATAACAAATGTGAATTCACTGTGTAATTGTGTAACTTTATTAGCAGCGTCCTCCTGAAATGCGCCAACAACATTGAGAGTAACATCCTCCTCTCTGCCCCTTAATGCTCTCTGGTCGCTATGGTAACGCATAAATATTTCTTTCAAAATAAGACACACAACTACAACACGGGAAAAGACTCAGGGAAACAGAGTTAACGATAAAAACCCTGAAAACCATAAATTTCACACCCAAGCCTAAACTCTCGCAGCCCGGTACCAAATGACTCACGGACCGGCACCAGTCCGGGGCCCGGGGCTTGGGGACCGCTGGTCTAAATCACTTTATATTGTGGGGTAAAGACCCGCAAAAATAGAGAGAAACCCCCAACAGCAAGAACTTGGAGACAGTGAGAAGGAAAAACGCCCTTAAACATAAGACTTTTAAATCCATCTACTAAAAATCTCAGTGACCGTGACCAGAGGTCAGGTTTTCTGAAAATCCTGTAAATGTGATCACTTGAGAACAAGTAGGATTATGAAATTCAGACCATCCATAGACTGAGGGCTACGGCTGGCTGCTGCTGGTATTTTTTGTTTCCACTATTATCTGAGTACCTGTATATTGTTTACATGTTTGAAATAAATTACCAATCAATCTGATCATGAATGAGTTTATGACATAGAAATGAATAATCCACAATTAGATATCAACCCAGTTGTATTTCTAACTGACTGGTAAATGGAAGAAACTGAAATAACTGAAATGGTATTGTTGTATACTGGAAGTGATGACCTCATAACCAGATGTTTTGAGAGGATCCGAGAAGAAAGAATCATTTTTTGATGGATGGCTGCAGAGGGCTGAGCTGTTGCAGCATCAGTCGGCAGAGATGGTGACCTCTGTTCAGGAAAAGGAGATTATTGTCACCCAGACCCCAATTCTTGTGACTTTTACACATGCATTCACTTGTGAGACATCCTTTCTAACTAATAAAATGGCCCTGAAAATCTGATTTTCACTGCATGGTGAAGCCTGCACAGTTCCTTATTTTCTGTCTGTTCACTTCTTGACTGCAGCTAACCTCCAGGAGAAGCTGACAGACTTCCTCCCAAAGTTGCTGGACTGCTCAACGGAGATCAAAAGCTTCCACGACCCTCCCAAGCTGCCCACCTACTCCACCCTGGAGCTGTGCGAACGGTTCAGCCGCATCATGGCCGCCCTCGGCAGGGTGCCCACCGAGGGAAGATGAGCTCAGAGGGTCGCCGAGGCGCCTCTCCCTCATCGCAGGCCCGACACCCCGGGCAGAAATTCATGGACCTCTCTTTAACCCATGCCTTCCTTATCAATCCAGGGGTCACTCGCTTCTAGCTGTTATTCCTCTGTTACTCTTTTGCTGCTATAGGTTTTATCATTATAAATATTATTTCACTTTTATTTTAAGCAAAACACGATAGAGGACTCTGGAGGAGAGGGCAGACTGCTGGGAGGGGGAAACGTAATGTGAGAGAAGAAGTTGATGGATAAACGGTGGCGATCCTGAAGTGGTTGAAAGCCAAACACATTCTGCTTCGGCTTAGCAAAAACGAAACAAAACATACACACAAAAAAAAGTTTGAGGGTTTTTCCTAGTTTATTATTGTTGTTGTTGCAGTTTGATTCAAGCTTCCCTGATCGCACTCATAGCCCTTTCTAACGCACCCTTCTCAGTGTGAAAAGGATCACCCTGCCGCTCCGCCTCCAGTTTGGTACAGTATTTCCACGTTTTGTTTTATTTTTCTAAGGAAGTGAGAGCGAGGAAGAGAGCCTTCAGATTTATCAGCGGCTCAAGAGGATCTCAAATGGGTCTCATGTCTTTGTGGACTGCGCCAGAATGAGATGTTTTAAGTGCTGTGGTAGACGGTCATGGACTTCCTGTGGCTTGTTAATAAATTGAGAGAATAAAATTTTATTTATGGCCCTTTTAGGCCACATAAACATGTTTTTGCCTGATGTTGACTTTTCATTTGTTTGCACAAAAATCCCAATGCACTTCACTTCGTCTCTCCCCTCCGTGTTGTCCTGCTGCGCTGCTTCAGCTGCTATTCTGCAGCTTATTGGAAGCAGACTTTCATTAATGTGCGGATGCAAACGCCAAATGTGCAGCATGTGGCCGCAATAATAAGAATACGAAACGGGGACTCTGTTTTAGCAGCTTGAAAGTGGAGCTTTTTAATGATGTGACTTAGGTCTAATTTCCTGGAGTAATACTAATTTCCAGGAACACAGATTACTGCAAACAGCCCATGTGATGACGCCAGGAAGCATTCTCAGAAATCTTTCCCAAACATTGCTCCCAGCATTGCGCAGCATGGCGCAGCATCTCGAGAGATGATGTGCATCTTGAGAGATGTCGCGCCATGCTTCGGATTTTATTTCGAGCTTCCCGCTCCTGACTACATCGGTGAAGGAGCGCAGCTTTGTCCTTTCAGTCCTACCTGAAACTCATTTTTAGTGACACATTTTATTTATCAGCCCAATAAATCAGGAAGAATTCTTCTAAAGATTTAACGCCATTCAGATCACAACGTAAACCCTGCCGTAGTAAGGCAACGAGACGATGCAGTCTGTAAGGCATTGGAAAAAAATGGATTCATTTCATTACACTGGGAATGATTTGTAGAGAATTTGGTTTCTACAATATACCGGTTCCTCTGTATTGATATTAACAGCTGTGTAGGATCATAAAATAAGCCAAACTTTTGCATAAAGGCAAATAACTTTGGTGAAGGCTGAATAGCAGCTTGGCGAGCACACTCCAGTGGTTTGCATTTATGCTGTCTGTCATTGGCCCGGTATGAAGCACTGACAAGTTCCAATTGCTCGTGCATTCCTGCACGTCTGTCTGAACCAGTGCTCGGCTGTTAGTTGACACTTAGTCTGCTACAGTTGTGTCTGCCTCCTTTTACCTCTTTTTCTTTCTTTCTTTTTAGTCAATGAGCCACATTTTCAGCCACAGGCCTGTCACATCATTGGCCCTTTGATGGCTGAGCCAGTGCTGCTGTACATAAGCTGTTTGCACGGAGAACCTACAAGTGGAAACAGTTTGACTGTCAGCCATATTGACATGTTTGATCCTGCACAAGAGCTCAAGCTGTTTCGAGTCAAACGGATCCATCTTAAAGGGGCCCTATTGTGCTTTTTTCCAGCACTGTTTTTGTTGCTGTGGAGTAGTTTTGCTCGAGTTTAATACACACACACACACACACACACACACACACGTATATAAAATACTGACCTTTATGCAGCCTCCACAGAGCTAAAACCGCTTGTTTCAGAGGATGAACTGGAAATTAAACCCCCTCCGTCACAGAAGCCCACCTGATTCTGTTTGACTGCCCCTTTTCTAGCTTCCACAAACTGGGGGCAGTATTTTAAAGCTCCACCTTCTCATGTTGGAAATGACCATATCAGGAAACCAGTGCCAAGCTGGTATCGGCTCAACTCGGGGGTAGAAAATGATGAGCATTTAGGGCAGTTTGTAGCCTGATCTTTTGGCACATTGGCATTATTGGCAGCTATGCTGACTTAATCTTTGTCAAAAGTTTAAAACATTAAATAAGAACATTCACTGCTTATGAATGACAGTCTTTGAAGTGTTTAGGACCTTTTAAGTACCTGTGCTCACTTCCAAGAAAATGAACAGTCTATAATTTTTATGGTAGTTTTATTTTAAAGGAAAGAAACAAAACACATAGCATAAAAGATGTACATTTACTGGATGCCATTAAGTGAAAAAAAGTATTTTATCCCCAAGCAAAACATACAAACTTAGTACTTGGTGGTGAAACCCTCGGTGGCAAGCACAGCAGTAAGATGTTTCTTGTAGTTGATCACCAGGTTTGCACACATCTCGGGGGATTTTGTCCACTCATCTATACAGGAACTTTTTAATAGAAATATCCTTTATTGTCCCTCATTGGGGAAATTCACATCTTCCAGGTGACCACTGTTGTCTTGGTGGTATGTTTTGGGTTATTGTCATGCTGGAAAACACACCCATGACTGCTTCAGTGTTCAGGGGAAAAGGTTCTTATCAAAGATTTGATGGTGCACAGCAATGTCCACTGGCTTCTCAATGCGGAGAAGTCCTCCTGCACACTTAGCAGAGAAACAGTCCCAAACCATAATGTTTAAACCTCTGTGCGTGCATGTGATTCAAGCCTTCTCTGAATCACTTACATTTTCACAGGCAAACTTAAGGCAGGCCTGTACATGTGCCTTCCTGAGCAGGGGAATCACAGGCTCCTCCTGTGTAGTTTTGTGCTGATACTTTCTCCATGATCATCCTTAACCTTCAGGCAAGATCTTTGATGGAGCGCCACACTGAAGGCGACACATATATACAATCTCAATTGCAGATGGTGTTGTGCAGGTCTAAAATCTTGTCCCCGATGTCCTGTAACACCTCTTTGGTCTTGTCTATGGTGGTAGAGAAGTCGGAATGGAAGAAATTCTATTGTCAGGTGTGCTTTATACACAAAATGAGATCATGAGCATCTTGAGTAACTGATTGATTGCAATCTGTGTACCACATACGCACACAGCTAATCTGTGTGTGTCAGAAAGTGTAGGGGATCAACACTTATTTCACTAACTGAGTGCCCAGTCTGGGGTTTGGGTCATTCCAGAGGACCACAAGATAAATATGAGAGTCTGAACAGTTTGTTGTCACTGGCAGTAGTCTTTGCACTCACAGTTCTATTTTCTACACAAGTCCGGCTGAGGATCGACGATGCTTTTCAAAACTCAGCTTTAATGTTTGCTCACTGGTATGAGTTCAAAATTCAATTTAATTCAATTTTATTTATACAGCGCCAAATCACAACAACAGCCGCCTCAAGGCGCTTTATATTGTAAGCTAGACCCTACAATAATACACACAGAGAAAAACCCGACAATCATATGACCCCCTATGAGCAAGCACTTTGGTGACAGTGGGAAGGAAAAACTCCCTTTTAACAGGAAGTAACCTCTGTCTCTCTTCCACAGCATGTCTTTATCCTGTCTTCCTTCTCTCATCCCAACCGGTCGCAGCAGATGGCCAGAGATTAATAACAACTATGATTCAATGCACAGAGGTCTATTAACACATGTTCAGTGAGAAAGGTGACTGAAAAGGAAAAACTCAATGCAGCCAGTATCATTCTGGCACCGATGTGCTAGCCAGTGTCGTTTCTCTTATAGCATCGAAACTGTTAATATTAGTAGAAGAGAAAACTGTAACGAAGATGGTTTTTGTAACCTAACCAAAAGGGAATGAGGTATGTGCACTTTGAGTGTAAGGAAAGAATAGCCACATGTGGACAGAGAAACTGCTGGGCAAGAAAAGTAATTCTGCAAAATAACTTGAGATGACTTGTTTTCACTGTATCACCTTAGGCGATAAATAGAAAGTCACACTATTTACATGAGCTTGATTGTTCTTTAGTGTAAAGTGAATAATCTGATCAGGGGTTTTTTCCCCTTATGCACTTTAATATATTATAGTAAGACCAAGTTTCGGTATCGTTGCCTGTTTGTCACACAAAACCAAAAAGGAATCTCTTTTTTTACACACCTTTTTAATCAATATTAGACAGCGTGGAAATACATTAACATGCTCAAATCAGTCTGTCAAATAAACTACCATCTTTTAATTCCTCTGCTCTGAAATTTTCAGACAAGGCCACCTTGTCTGTGCTCTTCATTACATCTGATCCTCATCTCATCCCACAGTGTTTCATTTCTATGTAAAAATCAATAATCCACCTCTGTTTTCGAGTACTTTAACCTCTGTCATAGGACCTGAGAAGCAATACGAGTTGCTCTCTCTCTCTCTGCTGCGTGTGTTATCCTTATTTCACCCTTGCAGAAACAGCAGGCAGGGGCTCTCATCTGCATCGCTGTGCATGTGTGGTTTGTGTGTAACCACCTTTGAGTTGGCCTTTTGATTGACCTGTCTAAGTAGACCTTGTTAGGTTGCAAATGTTTATGGGGCATTAATTATCATTATTGGCAGAGGCATCCCCTAATTTTGCTCATTATTTCTATTGACTTAAAGTGGGGCATGAAGCCAAGCTCTGCTTTGATTATAGAGTAGAAACAGTGGCAGTTTATGTGGCCCATGATATTGATGGACAGGCTTAATTAGTGGTTTCAACTGGTTTTCCAACTGCATCCAAATTTAAGCCCCCACAGACCCAATTCATGACCTGCAGTTGTTAATAGGGAAAACAGCTGAAACAATATGCATGCACCTCTGCCAAGTCTGTCTAATTATGCAGTCAGGACCATAAGTATTTGGACAAGGACACGATTTTTGTGATTTTGCCTCACAATGAAGTGAAAAGAGGCAATCGACATATTTTAGTTCTAGTGGTTTGACAAAAATAATAATGTCATTTGTTGTAAAGACTCAATAATTCAACAAACAAGCTCAATTATGAATCTAAATAATATTATTCATACTTGCAAGCAAAGCCTTTGTGATTTACTGATGGACGGACTCTCCTGTCCAGCACCCTGGCGTAGATCTTCGTGGGGAGGCTGCGGAGTGTGATCCTCTTCTAGTTGCCCATTCAGAGGCACCTCCCCAGACCTCCACACAGCGTTGCAGAGACATGTCAGCCCTACAGGGCCTTTGGGAACTCTGGGCAAACCTCATCTACCCCAGGGTCCCGCCACCACAGAGCTTTTTAGCTAGTTCAAAAGCATTACTCAGCCACAGTAATGTGTGAGTCTTCCTCGTCGTCCACTGACTCTGCCACGGATTGAGGAGATCCTCAAAGTCTTCTTTCCACTGCCTGACCATATCCTCAGTTGAGTTCAGCAGCATCCCAGCAGCAACCCACGCCCAGTGCATGATGAAGACCAGCAATAAAACACCATTTGGGTTTAGATCAGGCTGTTCCTCGCAATCACACCCCTCCAATGTTGCAATGGAGTCCCCAGATGAAGCACTCTCCAGCACTCCACCCAGTGAGTCAAAGAAGGCTGGGCACTCTGAAGCATCTGAAATGAAACACACGGTTCAAACCTTCTGTTTGTGAGAGCTGTCAAAACAAAGCTGATACAAAGGAAGAGGAAAGAAAATAAAGTGATTTTGATTGTGAACAGTGAAACTTTCACGATAGTAATCTATTACACAAAGCCACTCAAGTCTAAGAATAAAAATAAAGCCAATGGTTGTAACTAATGTAACTAACATCTATCGTTCATCTATCTATGGATCTGCCTTCTGTATCAACATGTCACAGGAGCAGCTCATTAGGAATTCCTTAATTACCAGGTTAGACATTATGCTCTTCACATTTTTGTCCATGTACTGTAAAGTGTCAGTGTCTTACAAACAAAATCACAACATAGTTTAAATATGTGATCCTTTCACAAATGTTTGTAGAAGCAGTCTGCATGCCGAGGTGTTTGATTTCATACTCCTGTGGCCGTGGAAGTGATTGAAACACTCGAATTCAATGATAATGGGTGGGTGAGTGAGTAATTTGTCAATATCGTGTACATACAGTAGGACAAGGAAGTAACAACTGGCAGTTTGTAAGAGTGTAGGAATAGGATAACAGAGCCCAAACCCCTAATAATACTTGTAGTTCTACTAAAGATATGAAAAGTATCCTTTTATCTCTCGTTCTGCTTTATAGATGTTTGAGTATTATTAGGAAAAGGTAACTCGGGCTGCTCCCTCATTTTCCAGGGGGTTGCCAAAGTGCATATTTTACTTGGCAGAGACATGACGCTGGGCGTCCTTCCTGACACAGCTCTCCTGTTTATCCAGGCTTGGGATCAGCACTAGGAGTACACTAGCTTATGACCTCCTGAGGCTAAGTTTGTGTCTCCTTGAATCAAACCACTATTTTTCACACATAAGGCAAATGTTTACCACTACATCATGGAGCCACAAAGTCTTAACCAGTAAGTATCTGGTGGTGGTAAAAATGACGGCCTCACTTCAGAAGAATTACAGAATAAATGATTGAAAAGAAGCTGCAAGATGGTAAAATGGACTGATTCTTATATAGCGCTTTTCTACTCTCCCAGAGTACTCAAAGCACTCTATACAACATGTCTCATTCACACAAGCACTTTCTTCTGTCCTTTTTAGCAAACATTTACACTCAGATGGATGCATCAGAGAGTAACTGGGGGTTAGTATCTTACCTAAGGATATTTGGCATGCAGACCAGGGGGAGCCAGGGAATCGAACCACCAACCTTCCAATCAGTAGCCTACCTGCTCTACCACCTGAGCTACAGATGTGTTATGAAGGTCGTTTCTTCAACACCGCCATCACCAATTTCTCCAGTATGGGTCAGAGCATCCCTACATCTGCACAAGCTCTGCTCTCAACTGTGTTTGCCAACTTTTTTGTTTGCGTGGGAAGCAGCAGGTGCATGTCTCGAGAGCCTTTGTGTGCTCGCAGAGTGTATATCTTCATTTAGTCATTTCATACGTACAAGTCTCATTTGCCCATTAGAGCTTCAGTGTCGGTTGATGTTACATACTTTTGTCGTTGTTCAGCGTGTTGTTAAATGTATGCAGGTTAGACTAATAGTTGCTGCAACCAACAGTTTTTGCTTCCCATGCTAAACATGCAGGAACTCACACACTCCCACCCCGTCGTGCTACTGCAGTGACAGTGAGTGAACCCCTGGAAGCTGATAGAAAGTTGAGGGTTTAAACTCGTATATGTCATGCAAGCTTCCCTCACCAACTGTGAGACTCATCTTCCAGCTGAGTCGGCATTGTCAAAGAGTTTTAACTGTAGAAATGTGCAATAAATAAATAAATAAATGTGCAGCACAGGGGCTCAGCCTTCTGCTGCTGTAGTGGCTGATTCAGGAAAAGCTGTTCCAAGATCACACTGCAGGCAATTTGCAGCCGTCACATGAATAGAAAGCATCAGAGAGCATTCTTCACATCGCCATTCTGAGCACATATTTAACAGCTTTGTCCACGTAGGTCTTTAATCCCCCAAACTGAATATCAATTAACAGCCGCCTTCTTTATAGTCAGGTTTGAGAATAGCTTATGGTAAAGAAAGGGAGGTTGAAAAAGGGAGAAGAAGAAGAAGAGGGGGGATTTTAAATTGCTCTCTTTTCACTTAGCATTTAATGGTGCTTTTCTGAGGGTTCTGCCCTTGTTGGGTTGTGCTTTATGGTCAGATAAAAGTCGTGCAGGGGAAAAAATGCCATCTGGGCTCTGTGCCAAGGGGCTGGTGTTTCACAGCAGCTCCAGCCTCTCACCGGGATGTGATGAGAAACTTGGTGGGAGGGTGAGGGATGAGGTGGGGCGGGGAGCAGCCTCTCAAGGTGCCACTTCCATGGAGACGCAGCTGGG
This sequence comes from Oreochromis niloticus, assembly GCF_001858045.2. Classification (NCBI taxonomy): domain Eukaryota; kingdom Metazoa; phylum Chordata; class Actinopteri; order Cichliformes; family Cichlidae; genus Oreochromis; species Oreochromis niloticus. Next base: position 3,267,278 of record NC_031975.2, read on the forward strand.
CCAAACAAGACTTCCATCAGTCGACAAATAGGAGGTGAGGCGGCTGTCTGGCTCCCTCATTACTGAGAGCCCAGCAGCCTCTGTCAGACTGCTGAGATGTGCTTCTTTGGGCCGTCAGTGTGGGCAACGCTTATCAACATCTCGTGGTAATGAGTGATGTTGAGCATAAATCTTTTCTTGCGGGACTGGTTGTGTTGTTGCTCTCGGCTCTGTTGCCTAGGAAATAAGCATCTCACTGTAAAGGTGGCGGTCTGCGGTCTGTTTGCCCTTTTCCTCAAATTTTTTATTCGATCGGATTGAACTTTCACCTCAAAAGTGGACACGCTCACCATCATTATTCACCTCTGCCTTGACTTTCACGTGTCCACTCAGAAAGAAGGCAGCCATCTCACCCCTCCTGACTCTTCACATGTTCTCTAACTACACATTGGCAAGAAGAAATAAAGGCTACCTGTGTTCATGCAGGTTTGGCGCTGAAGAAGCCACAAAAGATGTATTTAAAATCAGGGTCAGGGTTCACAGGAGAGAGGACCCAAGTGTAGGATAACAGAGGCAGGTTCAATAAACAAAAAGTGAGCCTTTAATGGCTGATCCAATAACCAGTTAAACGCAAAGTCCAACCTGCAGGTACAAGGAAATAGGAGTCCAAGAAGAGTCTCATGAAACACAGCCAGCAAGAGAGCAAACAGTCCACACATAGGTGAAAAGAAACACAAGTAAAGCTCCACTGGAGACACACAGCTTTTCAAAATAAGACAAGAAGTAATTGAAAATGCAAAGGAACCAGAAAACCAACAGCAGACAGAGAGGGTACTGAGACAATAGATCCCCAGAAACGACTACCTCTGGGAACATGACCAACAGCTGTGTCACAGACATTCGTACGGGCTGCTGCAAAGCTGCAAATCATTATGCGAATCACAACGAGCGCAAACACAACATTACAAAAACAACAATCGTGAATATTCTGAAAAACAACAACAAAACTTTACTTTCCAAACTTATAAAAACACCCTGCAAATATATACAAAAATTGCAAAAGTTTTTTTTTTTTGCTAATATATATAATCTTTTTGGTAGCGTTGTTCTTTTGTTAAATGTTGCGTGTGTGTTTTATTTAATGTTGTATTTCCTGAGATGTTTTTGTGTTTTTCTTTTTGTCGTTGCTGTTTTGATGTTGTACTTAAAATGACACCGTAATTTTGACACATTGTTAACCAACAGTAAGGTAAAACAGGCCTGGTATGAATAAAATGTGTTCAAGAATAATGTGTACAAACTGTGACTGTAGTTACTTAAATAAATGCAAATCAGCATCCAATAGTGGCAGCTGTTACATGTTTTTTCATGACTGTAATTTGCCACTTCTTAGTCACTGCATTAAAGCACATTAGTTCTTCCGGTTATTCTCCTCTACTAAGTTTTTAATTGGTCTCTATAAGTAAGGCTAAAGTGGCAGTGAATACTTTCCTTTTTAGAAGCAGCCGCTAAGAAATGAAGTCACAAATGCACAGTGAAGAGGCCGCAGTGAGTACTCCAGATGTTCAGCATTCAGCTTCCCGTTTAGGCAAAGTCACAATCAGCAAAAAGTGCGTCTTGGCTTCCAGTCGATTAAAAAGAAAAAAAGAAGATGCTTTTAATATATGACGAAACATTCGCTGGATCCCGGGGCCATAAATCATTACCTTAAGCCCTTTCGGTCCACAGTGTTCTTCTTTAATTTGTCCCCCTCCCCCCACCAGCTCATGGCCCAGATCACCGAGGAGCTCACTAAGAGCATTGTCTTCCTGCCAGCTCACTTGGCATATCTAGTTTTATTTTGAACCCTCTGGCTGTTTGGCAGGAGGAGAGAATAAGCAATGTTAAAGGTATTTATGAGGCTGTCCTTAAAGAACCTTTCTTTATATCAACAGTTTGACTAATGCATGTGACAGGGAACTTGATATTGGCAGCAGCTATGAAAAACTTGTCTGCATGACTGATGCTGGGTACGATAGCTGCCAAGCCAACATGTATTAATTATAGTAGCTTTTAAACACACTGATTTTCACTACGTTTGGGAACTACCTAAATGACCGGGCCATTAATAATTACAAGTCTGCAAGAAGCTTATAATTAAGACAAAATCGATATTTTTTATGATGGCTTATGTGTATAAGCAGAAAACAGATTGTTGGACCATTCTGAAAAGCGAAGGGAGTTTGAGTGTTTGAGTGCAGGCACTTTTTTAGGATAGGTTTTTAGGCTATTCTGGATATATACAAATACCTAATCCTGCTTTGAAGGAATCTGGATATACTACACGGGGCACTCTGTAGGTATGAAGGATGAATGAAGGGTGGAGGCAGAAATAAAAGGCTTTTAAACAGCTCTATAGTCCGTTCTTTTTTATTCCTCTGTTTCTTCACACCGGTGAATTAGTGCAACACGTTTAAAGTCCGAACCAGGCTAAGCTGAAGAAAAGCTGAAGCTATGAAAAAGAATTCAACTAGTGAGAAAAGAATAACTAGGACTCTCTAACTTCACTCCGAAGATGGTGATCCAAAATCAGATCCAGTAACAGGGGAAGCCGTTTTGCACCTGGCTATACCCCATTTCAGCAGGACCCATGGCTGCACAGCTACTGTGGGGCCTGACACAGTCTGAAGAAAAGGTGAGAAGCAACAGACTAACCTTTGTAATCAGACTACCTTTGGCATTGTGTATGAAGGACATGCAAAAACCTTATTTGGTTTTTCAGCTGTATTTATATAGCGCCAAATCATAGCAACACTTGCCTCAAGACACTTTATATTGTAAAGTAAAGACACCTCAATAATACAGTGAAACCCCAACAATCATATCACCCTCTTTGAGCAACCACTTTGGCAACAGTGGGAAGAAAAAACTCCCTTTTAACAGGAAAAACTCTCCAGCAGAACCAGTTTTTTTTGGGGGGGGGGGCAACCATCTTCTGTGACCGGTTGGGGTGAGGGGGAGGATTTTTTCCACCATCTCTGTGCGGCTGCTATGGTGTCTGATCAAAACATGTCTACAGACAGATGATCTGAAGCCTGGGTTACAGTTAAGGAATATGACAATGAGCTCAAGGCGTTGACCTGGGCTCCAAGACACACTCACACCTCGCTAAACATGTCCGATCCTGGGAAGAGCCTGCATCTCTCAGCATGTCAAATGATCCCCACCACTAATCTAACATTACGTGCATATGTGTTTAAATGAAAAAAACTTTCCATTTACTTCACTAAGGTCTGACAAAAAGGTTATTAATAGGCGTAGTTTTGCGTTATTCACACCTCTTTCACAGGCAGCAATGTGACTGCTGGAGTGGAGCCCATGTAAGTACCTGTAAGCTTTAAATGCATTCCTGTTGTAAATATTTATAACACATCATTAATAGAGTTCAACACATTATCGGAACTGCTAATAGTTACTGTCGTAGCACATTTAAATGTGTACTGCACACACTACTGTACCATAGGTTATATATGAAGATTGTAAAAATGGAATTTTTTTTTATTTTAACATTTTTTATAGTGTCTAATATTATTATTCTATTTTTTAAATCAGGTACTAGCAAGTTGTTATTTTTCCAGGTTGATGTGAAACCACAGAGGTCACAAAAGTAAAAAAAAATACTGCATAGCCTGTGTAATTGTAGATAATGTAACAAAAAAAACCCTACATTTTCAAGGACCTATACACCTCTGCCAAATTTATCCTCGGCACTTTCTCAAATCAAAACTCTGCAAAAGCCCCAAAGCGTCCTCTACCAATGTCCCTCAGTCAGACCCCACAGAACACCTCCAGAGGTCCCACGCCTCACGGGCGTAAGTCCAGCCAACGCCACTGAATGGAATTTGACTTAGTCAAGGACTCTGAATCCGCCTTAAACCCTTTGTGATACATCTGAAGTTTGAATTGAAAAAGACTGGCAAATATTTTCACATGGACAGTGTACATATGATTTCTTGCACTAATGGAACCTTATAGCCAAGGACAAATGCATGTCTGAACCATAGAAAAAAACAGGAGAAAGAGAGAAATAGGAGACAAAATAACTTGGTAGACAGGAGGGATGACTCAGAATGACAAAACTGCAGAATAAAAACTTCCAGGTTTACAGGATACATATTTATTTTGATTCTTAGTAGTTATCACAGATAGTACAGTTATCCATAAAACTCTCTATCCCATTAACTGGGCTCTCTCACAGTTACATACAGCACCTTTGCACCAGGCCCTCTGCTCTGCCTGCTGTGACTGTCAGGTTGATGTATGATATACTACCTGTTAGCTGCAGCTAACCCTCTGCACTTTTCACATCTTTTTTCAGTGTTTCCCTGCATCTCTGAAAGACTCTTAACATCTTATTATGTATCTTATTTGTACTTTTATTTTTTTGGATCCTAATTTAAAGTGTAAATTTACATCAAAATTATAATTTTATTAATTGTTGCGTTAATTAGCTTAGCTTAAAATTTATCTAGTTTACCGGATGCATTAGCTGTGGAAAATTAGCAAACAGTTGCTAGCTTATATACCTCTCTTGTGGTTAAGTAATACATATAATATTATTATTAGAATAATTATACAGAGTTTGTAGAAGCGGGAGAGGTTTGCTTAACAATAAACTTTTATTTTATAGGTAGAATTAATTTGAAAGGTTGATATTGATGCGTAGAGCAAAGGCCATACATTTCTACAATGAAAAGCAGCACGAAAGCTGCCAGGAAAAATGCTGCATCAGCCAAGAAAGCTTGGATCCTTCCTCTCCCTCCTTTGGAGGAAAACAACAGAGGAAACTACAGGGTGAGTTCAGCCAGCCGCTGTTAGCAGTAAAATATCTTTTTCATCAGATAACTTTTCCTTTCTTCTATTTGCTGCTATTTTCGAGTTGAATTTGTCAAAGACACATTCTGGTCTAATCAAACAAAGGAAATTTGTCTTGACTTTCTGTTTTGTTCTGACCATCTCTGTTAAGGCTGCTGAAGATTTTGGCTTCTTTAATTTACTGAGAGACAGGGTTGAGAAGTTCCAACCAGAATCACAGGAAAAATACAAAATATTTTTCATTTGAGTTTTTTTAAATATCTTTTCTTCCAGTGTTTTTACTTATTCCGGCACAGATTCCCTTAAATGTTTGGGATTTCAGTGAATGATTTGAAATATGAATTCCCTGACACCAAAAAATATTGTGTATAACTCAGGTGTCCTCAGTCATTTTCAAGAGCCACAAAAATATAGAAAGAAAAATGTATAAATGATTGTAGCCCACAGCTTTCCACACACAGTTTGAATGTGTGATATACTTTAAAAGCTGAATACTGAAGAAAGTGAATTGAGGCACTGTACTAAGACCTACACATGACATCCTCTAATCTGCCCTCACTAAATGTCATTGTTTTCACAGCATGGAGAGCACAGTGATGCATCTCTGCTGTATCATGGTGCCGAGCTCATCGTTCATGTAAACAAGTAAGTTTTTCATTTTTATTGGCATTTGGATATTTCCCCCTTTCAACCCTGGATTGGCTCAGGAGAGGCACAGAGAAACTTTAAGATATTGCTAATGTGTGTTTGTGAGAAACAAAGGGACAGACTGTGTAGACTATGCTCCACACATTCCTTTGACTGTTTATGGACCAGGACTCGCTCTGCGTGTAGTATTTAAACACTCAGTTTTCCCATACAGCAGAGGAGGGCTGTGAGAGGTTTGAACACCTCCAAGCTGCCGTGAAATCTTAACAGTGATTGCGTCACACGTTAAGGATCAAATAAACAGATGCTGTCAGATGTTTCCTGCCCATGTTAGCGCAGGAAATTCAGCATGCTCTACATAAAATGATAATGAGAGAATAAAAATTTTAAGCACACAGTTTAGCTTTACTGTGTCCCAGTAAGGTTGGATCTGAATTATAATAGCATATCTTATATTTATTGTAAATATCCATCCAGCTCACGTGCTATATGAGCTATATGAATTTAAATTCCTGCAGAAGCACATGCATGTGAACAGTATTGGGACTATTTACTGCTTTTTCTCATTCAGCTGAACACTGACTGAATTGTGTGGCTGTTCATTACCTGTGGAGGGCAGCAGCAGGCTAGAGATATATCTGGGCTACCTCCAGAGTGAAAAGAAGAATAAGAACGGAGAAGGAGGACAAAAATGCCAATGCCGCTCTATACAACTTCAAACTTGGCCCGGCATTTTCACTACTGTTCTTTTTTTTGTGGCGGGGGGGAGGCAGAGCCGAAGCTAATCCAGTTTAGGCAGACTCACCATAGGACAATAAGGTTTAACTGTAGGCTATGTATTAATGTCCTGATCTATATGCAGTTGAAAAGGACAAGCAGAGAGAAGAGCGACCAGCACTTAGTACGAGGCTGAAAATTCAAAAACAGCAGAAAATGATTTTGTTCTTATTTTTAACTCCAATATGAAGAAACTGACCTCTGTGACTGCTGGAATAGGCTCTGGTCCCCGTGCAACTGTGAATTGGATAAGCAGAAGAAAATGGATGGATGACAAAATTGGATCATGGTAACATTAAAGCTTTCATGCATCACACAACAAGTGCTTTCACACGTTCAGTATCTTGCACAAGGATACTTTGGCATGCAGATTGGAGCAGCTAGGGATCAAACCATCAACCTTCCAATTAGTAGATGATTTCTACCTCCTGAGCCACAGTCACCTATTTAAACCAACGTCCAATCATATTATTTACTGGCAATATCCTTTTATTTGGCACAAATATGAATTTTAGTACTTTCATCCTTATGTCGAACACAACTTACCTTAAGTTTGTGTTCAAATTATCCTAATTCTTTCTTTATTGTAATTAGCATTTAGAGTTGCTTTTTCTCAAATTTCCATTAAGAAAAATTGTGGGGCAACAAATAATTTTCAAAGAAGTTTACATCTGTAGGTAACATGGCACAATCCAAAGCCTTTTACCGTATGAAGGATGGCTAGTTTTGTTCTGTTTGTTATAGGGAAGTATTCATTCAGTGTTTGTGACTCTTGGCTGTCAGTTTGGTTTCCAGGTGAATGATGATTCTGTCAGCAGAACAATACTACTGATGTTGTGAATGAAATTATGCAGAGAAAGCAGTAAAAGTCAAGGCAGGATGAGGTCCAAGAGACAACCCGAAGTTGTTCCACCAAATTGGACAAAAGACCAGAATCTTCCAGACAGTCATCACTGGTCAAAAACACATGAACCTGGCATTAAACAGAAATGATTTAATGGGAATGTCAATCAGCTGTATAGGCTGTAAAGAATAATATCATTTTTCATAATAGTTCAGTAACCTGTAACAATGTATTTTACATTTTACTCAGAAGATGGTGATGAATAATACATTTTTTTTATTGTTCTGCCTTGTGCTCACAGTCTTAAAAATGACTGTGGTCTAACACTGATGATAGGAGTTAATTAGCTTGGTGATCATATAGTGCTTTATATTGGAGGGTAAAGATCCAGAAATCATTATCATGAATAAAGTGGTCAATATTTATTATGATGATTAAAAGTAAATTTGAAATTTACAAAGTTTCACAAGAAAATATTCTCGGTTTACTAAACCTGTATTAGGTCGTTAATAGTTAGCTCACTTGTCAGCCATATTGGAAGGCTTCCAGCCAGTTTGTATTTGAAATATTGTCTAAATGAACTTTGATTTCAGTGGTAACCAAAACATTAAAACTGCATGCATACAGAATCCGTTTATTAAAGCTTTAAAAGTTATCCATTTTTTTTCTCCAAATAAGAATTTAAAAATGTTTTTCTTTTTTGAGAGCTGCGTCTCCCTCTCATAAAGTCTCAGTTGTGAACCATTTACTAATAAGCAGCTTTCTTTGCTTTAACAGAAATCTTTTAAAATCCTTCTTCTGCTTTCATTGTTGCCCTGAGAGGGCTAAAATGGACTCAAATATAGCGCGATAATATCTGTTTATTTTCACAATCTCTAAATATTTATCATCACACAGGCTAACAGGATTTTTCCTGCCTCAGAATGGCTCTTTGTGAAGCGACTGCACATTAGCACAACTGGCCTGCACTTAGTGAAGGCAGTGAGTGTTTTACAGGGTCACAGGAAAATCATGTATCTTCCTGTTCTACCTGCGGATTTAATGGACAAACATATATTCTGTGTAAATTGATGGACGCTCTTGTTATCACAATCCTGGTGATTTTTCTGTTAGCGGGAAAGCTAAAATCTTTTTAGGGTCATGTGATATATATATATGTATATGTATGTATGTATATATATATATATATATATATATATACATATATATATATATATATATATATATATATTTTTTTGTACAAAATCATTTTGTATTTGAAAACAAAATAATGGTTATGCAAGCTTCTTCAGAAATGCTAATATATGGAACCTGGGTTTTATGTAAGCATTTGAGTGTCCAATTGAGCAAGCCGTCTCCTTTTATGTGGGGTCCTGTAACCTCATTAAACCTCACTTTGTGATATGAGCACAGATGGGTCTTATAAGTGGATGCATAAAGTAAAGTATGCCTTTTATCACCCAGTCAGCGCTGTTCCGCTGGATGGAGACTGATGCACAAATATGAAATGTCAACTGGTAAGTGATACAATCCTTTTTTTTTAGCGTTTTGTTGTTCCGTCACTGATGTGTTTGAGTGTATGTGAGAGGCTTTTCACAGCTTTTCCATGTTAATTATCCATTACAGCAGCTGTATTGCTAACAGCTCATGGAGACTTTTGGTACTTTTTATTGATAAAAGGTGTCCATGTGGAGATGGAAGTCTTCAAAACAAAAGTAAATCTATAACATTTGCATTAATGATTTAAACAAAAAAAAACATCACTTAGTGACAATAGTAAACTGTCTGTAGCCCCGATGCAGTGTTTTTTGTTCATAAGCTATGGGGACTGTGTTCGTTTGAGGGATTGGCAAATAGCCGGGGGGGGGGGCAGGATGGAGCCGTATTAATAGGAACACTTGAATGAATTAGAAGAATAGGTTTTAAACATGCAGAATAGCCACAATACTGGGCGCCGACTGGAGGACTGTACCAGCTTGTCTCATTCAAATGATGCAAACCTGCCTGATTGGCGGGATTTAAACGCTTGTTTCAGCACACTGTCCAAGCAAAACCAAGTCCACTCCAGAGTGTGTGTGTGTGTATGTGTGTGTCTGTTTAACTGCCAGTAATCTGAAAGTAAAAGAACAAAAACTAACTTCAGCTCCAGCCGTGTCTCATGTCATCTTGGAATTGCTAAAAAAAAGAAAGATGGATGTCATTAACTTTTTTTTTGTTTGTTTTGCGTGCGTGTGTTGTTTACGATATTTGCCATTTGGAGTGGACTTTAAACAGCAAATGATGAAATTATGACATACGCGTGTAAATAAATTCCCAAATTGACACTCCTTTGTAAACCTGTGTGATTGAATGTGCTTCACTCCAACACTGGGCTGTCCAGAAACAGCAGCTTCTTCAGATTAATTCAGCAGAGCACCACGAGTGGATGTTTTAATTTGAGTTATTTGGTCATTTGGAAAGGTCCAGAACAATTTAATACAATTACTCTTATTGAGTGAAGGCACTAATTGTTGCCATGTAGCAGCAGTAAGTGTTACCCTGATTGCAGCAGTGGTGTAAGTGTCCACCAGTATTATCTCTGTCAAGTGGCTGTCCGGGTATGGTTATATGATCTTGTGAGGTAAAGCTGCCCCACAGATTTAGGTACACACAGACACAACTAAAAGCTCCCCACCCCTTTAACGTGTGCACACGCATACACACACACAGGGATATATATATATATGTACATATATATCTATCCGTGTGTGTGTATATATATATCTATATACGCTCTGCGTCTGACCTGCGGGTCAAGGTGCAGTGACTCTGAGGTTGTCTAACTGGGCCTCTTGAAACTCTTGCTTTGCATTCCTGCACCCAGTGGAGGGGGGTTGCCACAGACAGGGTTATTACTGGACTGAGAGACTGAAAGAAAGACTGATAGAGAGGGAGAGAAAAGCAATGGAGGGAGGGAGGGAGAGAGGGAGGGAGAAGGGGGGGTTGAAGGAAGCTGGAAGGTATTATGCACTATTTCCTTGCCTTCCTAGAAGCTCTCACTTGTTCCCTCCCACTCGGCCGGCAGAGTTCTGTGGCAAAGTAAAAGAAAACGCTGAAAACTTGAACCTGCTTATACTCGAGCTTCCTCGGCCTTCAAACAAGCTCACTTGTTTTCTTTCCCTACCCTTCCCCGCGTATGTTTCTCGCACTCTTTCTTGCTCCTTCGCCCTCTCTCTGTTCGCCTCTCTCTCTCTCTCTCTCTCTCCCTCTCTCTCTCTCTCTCTGGGCTGTGTGTAAGAGGATCACTTTGTTTCCGTTGCCTTTTTCCGCGGTGCTGCAGACACACATGGAGCAGAGGATTGGATTTGAGGAGATACTGACGAAGTGCACAGCTGCAATGGTCCCCTTCATCTCCACACCAGGACTAAGCCCCCCCACCGACCCTCCCCAGTGTGTGTGTGTGTGTGTGTGTTTGACTCTCTCCCTCTCTCTGTCGCGCTCTCTGCTATCCGGCTCTCCGTGGGGTGGGGGTTGCAATATAGTAACTCAGAAAAATGGAAGTGGATTGGAGATAGACAAGATAGGAAGCTTTCATTCTTGTGCTCGGACGTCAGGATCTATGTGGTAAGTGCTTTCCTCTTAGCACTTTTTACAAGTTCTGTCCCTAAGAAGAATCCATCTGCCTGAAATCTCAGGAGCACTCTTCCTGGCTCTATTGATTCATTTGTTGCCTGCTTTAACTTCTTTAGTCGGACTTTAAACTCTGTTCCTAAGTATTAACAACAGAAGCCTGATTTTCCTTATACCTGTTGTCAGTCTTAAATTAATTTGGTGACAGGAGAGGCTAGGCCTTTGAATTTTTGTACCAATGATTTTTAATGATTTTTAAATTTTTTTTATTTTATTTGGTGGGAGGGGGACAAGGTGGAGTGATGGGGTGGGGGCGGTTGACTGGGGGAAGGGATTTTGAAGAGGTCAAAGAGAATGGTTCAGACAGAACAATGGTTGTGAAAACTTTACTAGTCATTTAGTTACGCCTCTGTGAAACATGTGTCCGTTTGTAGCCATGGACCTGTGCTCGACTCCAAGGAGGCTTGCTGTGGAGGCCGTTTATTTTAGCTAATTCAATTTATCAGCGGCTCAGTAGCTTCGCTTTTTTATGAGTTTGGAATTTTTTAATTTGTTTTTTAAATGGGGTGGAGTGCAGTTGTGAGACACTGAACAGTATTTGAGACACCGTCAGCCTCACCAACTGACAAAACTGTCCATGTGTCGTGTATTTTAAACCGTCACTGCTTTTACAGGAACGAAATGATGAACAAGAGAAAAGAAATGACACAATGAGCAAATGTTTTGATCTAAAATCGTAGAGAGAGAGAAAGAGAAGTTTCCAAGTTTGCAGTGGATACGGCAGACTAAGCTTCGATCTACATTTCATCGGCCTTTGATGAAGTGCTTCAGATTCAGATTTTTTGTTGTAGTGCTGTTGAAGGAATAAATAATGCAGATTACAGTGAAAGTAATACTTTACTGCAAGCTCCCCGAATAACTCCATTGTGTGAAATGTTAGAAGGACCTCACATTTCACATATGTGAGAGGCACTGGACAAACATTTATAATAATTAATATTATTTATATATTTGAGATATATTTTTGCTCAATAATTAGTTGATAATAATATATTATAGGAATTAAGATTTTGTTTGAATTAAAAAATCCTCTGAATTGTAATTTAGAATGAATATTGTTACCTAATTATTTTAAAAGTAATGTTGTTCATTTTTCAAACTCACAAATGTTGGTGCAGATAAAAAAAACTAAATAATTTAAATCATCAGTTACATGAAATATATCACTAGCATCATTTAAAATTGACATTTTATTTTACTTTAATTTTTTTTGATGTGCAAATATTCTTTAAGGGTCTGACAAACTATGCAAAGTGTCAGTCTAATAAAGTAAGTCTTTTCACTTATTTGCACAGAGAAAGCTGTGGTTTGTGAGAGTCTTGAGAAATTAGCTGAGTTAAGTGAGGAACTCATTTTAAGAAGCTACTGAACTTTAGAGCCGTGATTTATGTGTCTCACCTTGATGGTTCACTGGCAGTTCGGGGTTTTTGACCTCACTCTTTGAGGAAATCAGAACCCGTTTCTCTGACCGCCTCACTCTGTGCCTCCCTCGTTCCCTTTGTTCATTAGACATCTCAGTAACGTGGGAATTAAGTGTCTCGACTGGCTGTAATGGGCTTATTTCTCCTGTGAAAGGTAGTTTTTAGAGCCACGTTTTAAAAGGCTCAGATGTGCCTCTTTTAATTTATTTATGGTGTTCTCTGAACACAGTTGAATTTATAGTATGCAGGATGAAGCCTAGCTGCTACCACAGCTCTTTTATGCATGCACGCGAGCTGTGTGCTGCAGGGTCTGGTTCTTTATTTTGATTATGTGGGTCACAGTGTTATGAAGGAGCACAGAACTGCACACCTTCTTGGAAAAAAAGTTGGATTTTGGTGGCGAAGGCTTCTTTTCCAGCTTCAGCAGCGTAATATGAGAGTAAATAGAAACTTAAAGTGACTGCTCAGCACTGAGGATCATTCTGTGGATCGTTTTCTTCTTGGTGAATGGCTCTTTACCACTTTCAGGTTTTGCTTTTCTCTCACAGTGTTAGCTTGAAAAAATATTAGAATAATGTAAAAATTCCAGCTGAGCTCAGAAATATTTTTTGACCCTTTTTAGGAGGTAAAATGACTTTTTTCTTTTTCTTTTTCTTTTCTTTTCTTTTCTTTTTTTTTTACAAATTATAAAATGCACTTAGTAAATACTAAAGTAAAAATCTGATTTGTGAGAAATGACAAAACACTTTACTTGAGTTTCTCAGCTCCCAGAATTCAGTGCTAGTGAAGAAGACTGCGTTTGTTTCTGGCTCACTATGACTCTTAATCAGTTGGTACGGTGCAGTTCATCGTCTAATCGGAAACCTTGGATTACTCGACTCTGGGATGCATTTGCGTATGTTTTCCAGTAGTATGTCTGCTGGCAATCTCCACTGCTGTTTTTTAAGCCAAGTAACGACATGTCGTCAGATAACCTGCCTGACCTCCCCGGGCCAATTTTAGCCTCTCCTACATGCCTGTTCTAGTTATAAATTAGCCTGGTTCTTGTGCGCAGGCAGTGAAAAGGAAAAGCTCACTTAGGAGCAGTGATTTATTAGTTGTTAGGCTTCCACTGTCATGTGACTGACAGAGGTGTCATTCAGGATGAAAACAGAAACCCAGAACGCAGGCGGGATCCGACTGGTTCAGGAAATAGGAGGTGGTTTCCTTTTCTGCCACTCAACCAGGAGAGAAGTTACATGATTTACATTTGAATATTCCTGCCAAGTGTTTGAGTCATTCTCAGAGCCTGTTAGTGCCACACTGTAATATTTACTATGATTTTCAGGGGTGTTAAGGTAATTGTCTGTGACGTTCCTAAGTTGTTTGTTTGTTAAAATCTATAACATGACAGACAAACAGGAAATAAAAATGAAATACTAAAATCTTTCTAAAACTTAAGTCTTTCCACTCAGTATCTACCTTGAATTGTCAGAGGGCATTTATCTAAATTAACTTTCATTAAGAACTGCATTCGTTGAATCCTTAGATCAAACACTTACTTATAAGGGTTTAAAAGCTTTAAAAAGCCCTTCCACCCACGTCTTCCACCCTGTTTGCTGTTGTGCATTTCCCCACTGACTTCATTTCAGCTATGCCATGTCTCCCTTATGTTTCAGATAAATATGTTTGTACCTCATCATAATGCAACCTGTGCGAACCTGTGTGCTGGTAATCATCTATGTGCTGTTGCCTGAAAACCGTGTTTTATTGTTCACAGCTGCTCACCTGGCTCCTTCTCTTTCCAAACACACCACTTTGCATGTGCTTCACTCTGTGACTCGTGTGGCAGCTGTATACATACTGTGCTATATGCTCTATATGTGGTCAGGGTCATCTAAAAATCGATTACTTATCCATTTCTGTAAATCGAGTTTTGCTTACTCCGACTACAGCCTTAATGCAAGTAAGATAATTTTGTTAAGATGTTTGTATGACAGTCCCAATAATGTGAGTATTGCCTTACTCGGGTTATGATCAAATTACTAGAGTGCATGTAAAACCAGTGAGTGGAAGCCCTGTTTGTCTCCGTTCTGTTTACCAAGCAGGCTGCTCCAGTTTTTACCTCTTACACATGAATTGTTGTAACAAAGCCTGATATCACCAGGCTGAATTCGGGGAGGCTCGTTCTGTTGCAAGTGTGGACAGTAAGAAGTTTTTAGTCGTCATTGCTTTGTTTGTTTGTTTTTGAGAATGGCTAACTAGGAGACAGCTTCTAGTTGAATTTTGCTGACTAATGTAGGCACACAGTGTGGCGTACAGTTAATTCATGCTGTTCCAGGAAGAAATATGATCAAAATAACTTCTCCAACAATGCAGCTGTTCATGCAGCAGGAGTTCGTACCCCCGAAGGCCAAGAAGAGAGGAGCTTTATAACTGCTTCTTAGGCCTGAGCAATGTGACGATCATGCATTGTGAGCAAACTTAACTTGGCATATCTACTTTAAAGTCATAAAGTTTACGTCATTAAATGACATTCCCTTCTCTGTGTGATGTAGACGAAAGCACGATTGGTTATGACTCCTTGGATCATTAATTAGAGTTTATTTGAAACCAGAGACAGTATGGCGGATGAAGAATAGCAGTGAGCAACAAAGGAGTCGCAAAAACAGCACTTCGGATCAGAACTTTCAAAATAAAAGCAATATACAAATTGAATGCAGAACTGGCCTTGAGTTTCGGTCAAGATTCGACTGCAAAAATAGGCCCAATCCAGCGTTTCTGTTATGATACTGATATCTGGGCTTAGGGAATTTCCTGATGCAAGCATTTAATAACAGTTTTCTTCATTTTGAGAGTCTGAATTATTCTAAATTATTGCTTTCATAACTTCATTACCTGATATGTCACAATTTATATCCAAGGATAAAAATTTACTGATTTTGCATTTGCTAGTAAATTAGTAAGTGAAAACAGGAATAATTAAAAAGTAATTACAACATAAAAATCATTGATATATTCTATAATATTATCAATAAATAATAATATTAATGAGATTATGTTTTATTTGCATTTATCACATTTCAGCTCAAAGTGAGAGTCTCTTATAGTTAGACGTTTTTCCTTTTTTATGTCTCTCACACTCACAGACACACACACACACACACACACACACACACACACACACACAAACACATCGGGCGTGGAGCTGACATCCATCCATTGATTTATTTTCTTAACCACTTATCCAGTTCAGGGGCACAGGAGGGTTGGGGCCTATTCCAGCTGTCATTGGCTGAGTGGCGGGGTACACCCTTGACAGGTTGCCATCCATTCCATAGTGAAGCAAACTAATATTAACTGAGTTGATGACAACACTTTCTGTTATTTTAAGTGGAATAAAATCTTCCCTGCAAGTGTTAAAATGAACCAAAGACCTTCTAGCTTCTGTTCGTAATTGCTGTCTCTCCCTGAAAGTTAATGAGAGAGAGAAAGAGAAGCCTTTTCAGTTGTGTCAGCTGTCTTGACCAAAGTTTGCAGTTAAGTAAAAAACTTTTTCAAACATAGAAAAAAAGGAGCATGAAATGGCTCCAAACTACTGATTTTACCATTCTACTTTAGCTTTCCAGGTGACTGTTACTCACGTAATAAGCAAAGAACAGCTTAGGATGCTTTCACTGATACATGATCCATTTTTTTGGGTCAGGGATCTAAATATTCCCTCTGTGAGTCCCAGCAGAGAGGACCATGTGGTCTACTGGCCAGACTGTAAAGATGGCGAAACACCACCAGCAAGTCTTCTCAGTGTTTACAGATACGATTGGTGCAATCGTGACTTCCACAGAAAGACATCTTCAGTTTCTTAATCGAGCTCAGATGGTGGCTCGTGCCTCATCCCAATAACACTGTCCAAAAAACACGATCATCCATATGAGTGCAATTGCAAACTGGGGTGGGACCCCCTGTAAAGCCAAACTTTTAAAATGACTGGCAAACTCCATCTTTCATGCACCAGCAGAAGCTTTTGAGCGTGCAACTGTTAGTACACCCATACAATGATAAATGAAGGGATTCTATTGCATTCTGTTCTATTCTATTAGCGCCATAGTTTCTGTCCAAGGTGGGAATCTGATTGGCTAATGTTACAAACATCACATTATGTTTCTTAAAAAGGTCACCTGCTGGATGTGTGTCTCTGAGATGCAGGTTTACTTATTTATGCATGCCAGTTTGATAAGTCTGTTTGTTTTACATTGTTGACACTCCCTTTTCTTTAGCCATGGCTCTCTGACTTTAGACATTGCTGTCTTTCTTAGCTATAGTGAGAATTCTCCCAGTACACAATGCACATGTAGCCCTTCACGAGGTTGATGCACTGTTAAACTGGCACCATTCATTCACATGTTAGGACGTATTCTTAGGACAGAGATTTCATTTTTTAGTCATCGCTCTGAGTGCGCAATAATTTGTCATTGGGTATTTTTTAATATTTAAGGAAGTCATAGGGGTTGTTTACTCGTTACTTATATGGTAAAAGAAAGTCATGACTTTATGGGCGATTAGCATGACTTACTTTGACAAATAGCACGAAGTGCAGGAGGATGCTAAATGTCATTCAACACTACAATAATGATGACCGATGATATGCGTCATAAGTCACTCATTATTGAATTATTAATGACCTGAGCCAAGTCTTGAGCATTGCCAGTGGAAAATAACACAGATGTTTAGTGTTTGGGATTGTTCGCTGTGATAAATTAATACCCATGGCTACAGTTTTCAGTCCAACCTATTATTACCACATGAAGAAGAAAAGTAGAACAACATGTCGGTCTTTGAACTTAAAGTGATGTGAAAAAAATAATATCTACAAAGCAAAGCAAGAGTAGATGCACACATACGCACGAGCACACATGCAGCACTGGATTCTGGCACAAATGGCCCCCAATGGGTTGTTTATAAAGGGGGTGATGTCATGTCTGTGATGGAGGCTGTGTCTCTTTACCGGTGATCCATTTCTTACCCAGCTGTCCTTTGTGCTACTTAGCAGAAAGGAAGAACAAAAGAAAGACGGATATAAAGATGCAAGATTATTTTACATTCCTTTCACCTCCAGCTCACTTTATACCTGCCATTAAAAGGTTTTAGTTATTGATACGATGGGTTTTTTCTTCATTTGTTTTTGCCCATTTGATATTTTCTGTCCTTTGCTGCACAAATGTAAGGAGGGAAATAAAAGAGCACAACTCAAACATTGTGTTTCTACTGTATAACACAAGGCGGTTGTTGGAGTGACCACGTCTAGGACGCTGATTAAACAGCATCCCAGTGATTACTGTGAGGTGCTCACACCAGACTGCTTCTGCAGCTTTGGTATTTGAACACCTTATTTGAAAGTGCTCATCTTTGTACTTTCACGAATCCAATTTACATATTTATTATCTTATTTGGTGTTTCAGCAATTTTATTCTGGACAGTTGCCCGTTTCCTGGGTCAAGAGATCATTGGCAATTTGTCTGCTTGTCTTTGAGCCAACAGGAGTTCGTTCTTGTTTGCAGACAAAGGGTTGCGGGACTTGTGTGTGTGTTTATGTGCGTGTGCGCATATGTCAGGTCTAGTGTTTCCAGCCCCTCGACTCTGCACTATTTTAAACAGCTTGGCTTCTTTAACCACCGCGCTCTCTATGGCGAGCACGCATATAAGTGCTGTGGGGGGGGTTGTTGGGGGAGGGGAGTCCATATAGAGCTCAAGGGGCTCCCTGGGAAATGGTTTCCATACATTTAGCGTTTCCTCTTTGTGGTGCAGCAGGGTTGTCGCGTCAAAGCTGTGGTACAAGGAGGGGTGGAGGTGTTGGATAATGCAGACACAATGGGCTAAGGCAAACATTAGGAGTGAGACAAAGGACACTCCGCTCAGGTCACAGGGGGGGCAGCTCTTCCCATTATCTAAGGGAAGTGATTTTAACTGAGGGACTTTCTAAACCCATCAGCAAATTAGGGGCAGCGCTGAGCTGCTGGTGTGCGTTCGGGTCATGATCAAAGCCTCGAGAGTGGGTCTGTTTAAAGAGGAAGGCCGTAAAGCAAAGGACAGCAGTCACAACACAGCACAACATGAGGCTGGGTTAGCGCTGAGAGTGCTATCATGACCGTGTTATCATTGTCACAGTCGGGGTATTTACTCATGGGAAGCAGAGGATAACTTCTTTCTCATCTGCACTAAAAACAGCACAAGCACCATATGTCATAAGGTCAGCTGAGTGTTTCTGCACCATACACACGTGTTTTAAGGCGATCCAAACTATAATCATGCTACACCTCTAATAAAAATTGGCATCAGTTATCTTTTTCTCTCTCTCTTTTTTTAAAGAGTAACAAAATTGTGTTTCAGTTTCATTGTGTCAAATTATCATCTAGGTTTTTGGAATTGTTTTCTTTGGATATAGTACAATATTAGGCTTTACCCATCTAGCATGTCTTTTTATAGTTGTTGTCTAATCTGCTGTTCATTTTTTTAAGTTCAGTGATTTGGGCTATACAGTATATTTAGGTTGAATTAATAATTTACTTAAATAATTTATCATTAAAATAACCACCAAATGAATTTTTTTTAACGTCACTAATTTATTTAGACACTCCCATGTTTCAGCTCTGCTAACCACTTTAGAGCTGAGACGTAGGTCAGCTTTTAGTATTTTTTATGAGCTAAGCAGCTTGTCAACTTCCACTCTAATTTATTGCTTGAAAACAAGGCGTCAATTACGTGGTAATTACACGCTGTTAAAGCTACTGCTTAACTGCTGGACATTATGAACATTTATGTCTTTGTTTCTCACTAAACATTTAATTTACTATTGGGGTGTTCAACCATAAGGAAACAGCGCGATCAAAACAATTAACCTGTCGTTAACGAATTTTAAAAGAATTCACTGAAAGATCACTGAAGAAAACTGATGGAGGGAAAAGATAGAAAAGAAAAGCAGAAATCTTTTTGCCAAAAAGCTCAACTAAATGTCTCCATATTCACTTATTGCGCTTCTCCTTTTTTTTTTTTTTTTTTTTGCATATGAAACCTTATGTGTGTTTGTGTGGCTGAAGGACCATTATGGGACAGGCTTTTAAGGGAGATCTGGGAAGTGGAAACCTAATACTGCCTGACTGCTGCTCTTGTGTACATGAACCCCACAGCTGCTGGACAGAGAGGGAGAGAAACTGGGGAGAGAAAAATGGAGGAAGAAAGGAGGAGGGGATAGAGGAGAGCACGGTGTGCTCGGTAATTAGTTGTCTGGTTTGGTATTGACCAGTCTGGTGCTTGGGCCTTGGGGACTGTTAAATTTGCTATTGAAACTGAAAGGATTATGCATCCAAAAGACATTAAACAGGAGCAATGAATAGATTGTGGGCCACATGGTGGACTACTTTCTTTCTTTCTTTCTTTTAATCTTCTTCCATCAGGTTTCAGTCTTCTTAGACAAGCTCGTACTTTCCTTGTGAGAAGCTGATGTTTTACATGTTACAGGTAAATTAAAAAATGTACCGTAGGGTCCTGACAGTTTTACATTGTGATAATGGCACCCCGTTTTAAGAGTCAACCATTACAAAAACAAACACTACACTGGTTCGAGTCATCATTCGGGGTCAGTTTATTAAAAGCAGACAAAGTCTGAAATCATTGCCACATGTTACCTGCTGCAGAGTGCGATGCGGTGCAAGTGTAACGAAATGTGTTTGAATGGAGACGTGGTGACCACGTGTGGGAATTGATGGCTCTTGCCTGAGCTGCCCAGGGGGGAAGGAAGATTTGTGTCTGTGTTTATTGGTGCTGAGGTTGCTCGTGCTTGCTGCAGTGGGCCCACAGAGTAGGTAACACCTTCCAAGTACTCGCTGAATCTTATGGCCCAGAGAGATTCCCTTTAGAATGGTGCAGCACGCCAAAAGTGACATCACCTTTGCCGCCGCAAGCCACACTTTGGTGTCGTTTCGGCCGGTCGTGAACCTCTTAACCTGCCAACACCACCAGAGTGAACACACGAGTGTACGGTTGTGTCAGTTTTTGCTGCTGGTTTAATGAAGCTCAGAGATTCACAGATCATACAGAGGGAGATGATGATGCAACAGTTTGAAACGATGAGGCTTTGACTTCTTCTCTTCCTATAATGTGGAGCTTTGTCTGAGTGGAAACGCTTATTGTTCAGGTGAGTACTGCAGTGAGTACTCGTGCCCTCAGAGCTGGTATAAATGGTACGGCCCTGTAGCAGCAATGTTACTGTTACTGGCAAGTATAATGGGCCCATCAAGCAGGCCAGACCTTACAGTGGGGAGGCAAAGGGTGACTTTTAAAAGGAGGCTATAATATGAAGGATCTCTTTGCTTCCATCTGCATCGAGCATTTGAACCTGCTGAACTCTGAGCCTTGAGTGTATCTTGTGGATGATAGAGGGGTGATGTCATGCTCTCTCTCACTGTTTGTGTAGCTGGCAGAGCCCGGCGTGCTGCTGGAGAGTCACACACTATGACTTAGTCAAGAGCAGAACAGCCCTGTGGGATGCTGCCAGAAAGTTCCTGCCTGCTCCAAAAACTCTGGTTTCTGCTTTTTCCTCTGATTCTGCTTTGACACGATGATTCGAAATCTTGTACCAACATTCCGTGTTTTTCATCTGTTCGAGTGTCCTGCGACATTTTGCGACCCAGAGCGGAGGAGGTACTCTTTGTAGATAAGACACACAATCTGGTCGAGATCCCGCTTTGTGATTATCACAACGTAAATACAGGAGAGCCTGTGCACAGGTGGCTGATGCTGGGCTGATGGTAACCAGACCAGACTGATGTGTGCATGGAAAAGAAATCACTGCTGTAATGTCACACATAAACAAAGCCTATTTTGTAAACCTTGCCATGTTCGCTTGAAACATCATACAGCTGAGCGTTTTCACATTGCCAGAACAATGAGCCAACTCCAAAACAGCAGCATGGGCAAACCTTTTAAAATATCATCAGTTTGAGTATGTTTTAAGGTCTCACAGCAACTGCTCTAACACATATTTACATATTTATATTTCTAATGCAAAGTTTTAAAAGCAAGGCAGGCAGGGGAGGGAAATCACTGCTGTTTCATTGGCTCTTTTCTAAATAAAAACATGTACGTCCACATCTGGCTGTATCCCAGTGATTAGCAGTGACAGATATTTCTCAGCTGCAGGGTTCCCTGTGCCTGACAGCCCAACAATATGTGTAACGCAGCCCAGTGTTAATCGCCACAAGAGAACAGAATCAGGAGGACTTTGGACCACAGCTTACTGACTGATTTACATTTGTGCAGTTAACTCACACAAAGGATGGTTAAAGGGAAATTACGCCGCACTAGTTTTGTAAAATAGCCTGTCTTTTTTTCTTCCACATTTACGTAAATATTTTCCCTAAACTTACAAAAATATGATCAGACAGAAACATCTTCTTTAAAAATAGCACTTTTCCTGCATTAATGCTTGAAATAAAAAAAATGACAACATAAAGATAAAATCAAATCTTTTCAATTGGAATTGTAGTTAAATTAAAAAATAAACCCAAATATGCTGCACATGTTAGGTGTTTATTATTCTAATATACTGTCATATAAGTGGTTGTATTTTTGTTTTAAAAAAACAAAAAAGAAAAACCACGGCCTTCCTGCAAAGGAAAACCAGAGTTAAAGTACTAGTATTTTTGTGTGTGTATTTTTATTTACTTACCAAATATGTTTTTGTTTTATATATCCAGAAATAACAGGAAATGCATTGTCTTATAAATAAGTGAGCCAACACAGCTCATTGCCCCAGTTATATATGTTTGTTAGTATCTTTGTACTCGCGCCCCAAAGGCCCATTTCTGAGCCTGGACAAACCCTGTAATATCTTCTAAATTGCCCTAAATGTTGTGAGGATTACTTTAATTTTCTGCACTATTAGGCATTTTACCTCAAGAAATGTGTCTGAAAGGCTTTGTGACATTTGTTCTGATGATATTAAATTTCTGGTTTAGTCTGTTCACTTCATCTTCATTCTCTGACTCAGCAGCCAACTCCCAGAGAAAGTTCAGATTTTCTATATTTTTTGATTATTTCAGGCAAAAACAGCTTTTTCAGACTGACTGCTGCATGCGGCACTCCATCGTCTGCTCGTCAGAATGAGGTGGCAGGTTTTGAGCTCCTGTGCTCATCTGCAGTTAAGAACCTTGCCAACTGAGACACCCCCACTCCCACACACACACACACCCCCCACCCCACCTTCTATTTGGGGGTCTCTGTCTCCCCTCCCCTCATCCCTCCTGGTAATAGATGGCCTCCTCGCTTTGAGCTTGAGCCCACCTTTAAACAGCTAGACAGGACTGGGGTTTGTCTCGGGCCAAACGGTGGAGTGGAACAATAGGAGTGTGTGACATTGTCTGGTGTGTGTTAGGAGACCGACGTCTGTCTGAAACATACGTACAAACACGTGATGGCGTTCTCTTCACACAGCTGCCTTTACCTGTGCCTGCCAGGTAGCAGAGAGGGGACACGGGACATCCAGGGTATGCACATCTGCACATTTTTTCCTCCTTTTCTTTTTAAGCCACTGCCGTTTGTCAAACGTGGCTTCGCGCCGAGGTGTCCGTCTCTACATCACGTTCATTGCCGTTTCCATGCTTCCCGCTGTTTGTCTTTGACGACAAACCCTTTGTCTGGCTGAAGCCTTTAATACAGAGAGGCTGGGATGGAGCCTCCGTGGATCTGTTCTTATGCCTGTGTATGTGTTTGTGTCCATTCACGATAGACCATCTCTGAATATGTATGTGTGTGTTTTTTTGATTCATAAGCTGCTAGACTGACGGCAGCATTGACCTTGGCTTCGTTGAAATGTGTGTGAGGAGAGCGTTCATGCATGTGTGAAAGGACTTTTTTCTTTTTTATTATTCTGTCTAAAAGTGCTTATGATGCCACGATTCCTGTTATTTGCAGTAAAGGAGCATGTAGAGTTCTCCCTGCAAATCTGTTTTCCCACCCTGCAGTGGCTCCATGGGACAAGGATCTTGCAGATTTTTCTTTTCCTTTTTTTTTGCTTTAGCATATTCTGCATTCATATGGAAATGGGGGGCAGATGAGGGACAGAATCTCACATCAATTTGATTGGGCCATGAATAGCTGCCAGTGTGTTTGGACTGACCCAGCGCTGGCTTAAAGGCACTGCCCAGCCTCCGCTCTCAGACCGCAGAGCCGAGCACATTTTCAGCTGCGACGCACACGTGTTTGTCCACACACACACGCGCGCTTCCACCAAAGATGAAAAAGCAGATGCTCATAATTGTACTCATACAATTAGTTACACTCGAGCACTTGGGAAGACAGAACGCTGTCTCATTCTCTGTCAGTGTCTCTGTTTTACACATATACAGACAGCCACGCCAAATCCCAGGGAGACGTTAGTGTTGCAATACGCTCGTCTTTTTTTTCTTCCTTTCTCGCAAATCCTTTTTTCTCTTTTTTATTAAATCCCCACTCACCCTCTTTTTCCCGGCAAAACTGATGTCATGATGATGGGCCTCCATTAGCATTATTAAGGAAGTTTAACTTTATGCTTAAATTTAGTTTTGGGCCAATGAAAGATGCTTAAAATATTTTATTACAATATTTCCCTACATCTTACAATTAAACAGGACAAATAGATCTCTTTACATAAATGCAGAGTTAGAGTTGCTGCAGTTAAAACACAAATATAATTTTCCATGTGAAATATAAAATATGCTCACAGTAAAAAAGAAAAGAAAATTTCAGCTTTAAGGTTTTTGTGGTTTTATGTTATGTAATACTGTAACCCTGAGAAAATGCACAGGCATGGTTGGATTAAGGTAAAATGCTTTTTCTATGCTGTCTGCGAATTAATATCGTATTTGAGGAGTCCCGTTTCTAATAAATTTTGAGTGTGTTTCCTTCCCGGGCACGTCTGGTACAATGGGCCTCCCAGACCGAACTATTGCAGTTGGATCTAGCAGCAGGAATCCATCAAACAAGATTTGTCTCGGTGGATATGCTGGTTTTGTGCTCAAGAATTAGCCCACCACCCATATTCAACCCTGGTCTGAGTTACTTTGTCTTTTATCAAACTAGACAGTCCCTGGAAGCGTGGCTGTAGAGTTTTAATTAATTTAGTAATGCATTGTCTCTCTCTTTTTTAAAATAATGGTTTTAAAATATGATAACTGCAATTAGGCTTATTTCAATAATATAGACATTATACAAGCTAAAAAATAAAGTCAAGTAAATAAAGTAGAAAGAACCGATTGGTTGTTCTTACTCGGTTTTATTAGGATAATAAAAGATTTTCTCACAAATATTCAGCACCTACTTTAAGATAAATTAATAACATTTATTTACAATTTTTTGTGCTTAATATTTAACCTTAAATTCAACTTTTTTTGCTATTAAATTTTCTTCATAAAAGCATTTGTTCTGCTGCTGTGCATTTCATCTGGTAGATTATCTTTGCTTTCTTCCTGGTGGCCGTTTTGTTCTGTTTTCCCAGTTTATGGTTAAATTTAGGCAGAGTTAAATATTTTGCCTGCTGCAGCATGGCATGTCCGCTTTAACACCAAGGTCCAGTCTATTAAAAGAGCAACGTGTTGAAGGAGGGCCTCAGTGTGTGTGCGTGCTGTTTTGTCTCTCCATTAGCACCCATTCAGAGACAAAGAGTTAGAGGAGCAGACGATGGGCTTGTTAACACACAGGCATTAGTGAATTAGTGCGTGTCTTTGTGAGGGCGGGGACACTCCTCTAGTGTTATGGGGCTTTCACCACCGATACACTACACTCCAATACCACAAGTGTCCAGCCACTGAATGGGGAGGATTTGTTGCTGCACACCTAATTAAATAGTGCTTTGGGTAGTGGTTGTGTTGAGGGGCCCTTTGTTCCAGTCCACCTTCTAAAGCACCTTGGAAAGCTTAGTGTTTGACTTTGGTGACAGTGGTGGTTAGCCCGAGACCCAGCCTCTCTGTGACAAATGCAGCAGCTGCCTTTCATATACGATGATCATAGCTTAAGACTGTTTGGGACCTACAGACATGCCCAGCGAATTGCTGCACATTTTTAACTTAATCACCCAATTAATAAAGTGATTGATTCATTAAAAAAAAAAACAAAAGAAATGTGAGTTTGTTTGTTTTTCCCTCCCACAGTGAAAATGTAGTGAAACAATGTGAGATAGATGACAGAGTGAAAACGTTGTGGGTTTTGAGCAGGACTCACTGCAGGGGGTTTAGGAGATTATGATGGCCTCTGCTTTGTGTAGCAGCCTATGGGCTTGACCTGAGGGAGGGAGGAAATGACTTTGTAGCCCTGAGAAGGGACAACACATCTGAAGTCGGTTCAGTTAGACAGAGTTTGCACTTTCTTTTGGATAGAATCTAGATTTGAGGTGGTAACTGTTCTCTAAAGTTATATTATTACAGTTTGTATAGACTCCAGTGTAACCTCTTTGTTATTGTTTGTTTCTCCACAAGTTAATTATTAAAGTTTTTGCCATCACCCGATATTTTAGTGCCTAGGAATTGGTCACGTTTCTCCCCTTGACAACCCTAAAAGAATAGCATTAGCTAGCACACAAGATATATGATATTTCCCTCAGTCCACCTTTAATTTATGACAGTGGTAATCCACATTGCTTCTGTTCTCCTGTGCACAGCTGACATTAAAGTGAATGGTAGTTTTTTAGATATGTAAGCTGCAGTCACAATCTCTGTTCAGGAATCTCTGACAGGGTCACTCAGAGATCGAGGGGCACGAAAATCACAAACTTCCCTGGTGTTTGGTTAGCTCTGCTGCCTCATCATGAGCTGTGAGAGCAGACGTGGTGGAGCAGCACTCTGGCATTCAGCTGCCACCGATTCCAGGCAGGACGATGGTGATGGTGGGTTGCTGGTTTACTTGTGTGTTCCGGGAAACATCTGCCAAAGCTGCTGTTTGGTTGAGTGCGTGCTGGTAAATGTGTGGTGCGGAGAAATCAAACACATTTATTTATTGTCTCATTTACTGCCAGTTTTAGTATGAACAGTGGAAAAATGATTTGCTTTTGGATCCTCTCCTCTGTAATATTTATATTACAGAGGAGAGGATAATTTCAGATGATAGAGAAGAAACACACACACACACTTGATCAAAAGGAATAAAAATGTATTTCTGTTTTTATTTCATCATGAGGTATTTTGAGACACATTCCAGAAATAACCACGTTTGGAATTGATTTAAAGAATTTAAAAAAATATTTTAGCTTTAAGGAAAAATATATAAAAAGCTTCCCTAATGTATATATTTTCACATTGTTTCATAATTCTGTTGTGTCTTTTTAAAGACTGGATCGTGTTAGTGTGTAACATGAGACAAGAATGTTGAGCTTGTCTTTGTGGCAGATTTGGCCGACTTGTCCCTGTCACTGTGTCGTATGTAGGTTCAGTGGAGAATCCCCTCCCCTCCACCCCATGGTCCCATCTCTGCCATTGTTCCTGCTAACATCAGTCAGCTCTGTTTTCTACATGCAGCCTTTTTTTGTTTCATATCCAGGATGAATAATGTCCTTTTTATTTTCAGGCCTTGTCTCATGTTGTTTATCTAGTTCATCTTCCCTTTTAGATTATTTTTAATGTAAAAAGCAATGAAATGAAAATGAATTTATGTTGCATATTTTACTCTTTTGTACATTTTAAAAACATTTTCTAAATACATAAGATTGAAAATAAATTATAATTTTTTAAAGCAATTTAATAATTTTGAAATTTATTACATTGTGTCTGTAGTGAGATGTCTATCATGCAGTTAGCAGCTATTATTTGTTTCAATCAACATTTTTAAAAATTATTCTTGTCAGTTTAATTTTTTTGTCACAACATAAGCTGGAACTGAGTTTAATCATAGAGACCCAGACTATAGAGGAGATGCACTGTTTGCAATCGGCTGGCAAACTGCTTTTTTTTGTCTGTTTAATTATAACATTTAAATTCACATGAAAGCAGATTTTTCTTCAAGCAGAGAGAGACCTCCAGCTGCTCTGGTTCTGTGCTGTTAGGATGTGGGCTCTGGCAGCAGCGGTATTTTCGGTAGTGCCCGGTAGTCGCTGTGGGATCAGCCTCGATTGTTGTGCGAACACAATGCCTTTGCGTCCTTCACTGCTTCTTTTGCTTTCCTTTCCCTGCCTTTGAATTTGCTCATTTTCTGCCCTGTTTTGTTCCCCCATCGCCCCCTTTGATTGGCCCCTACATAGCAACTTGTCACATGGAGCGTGTAGTCTATAACTGCATCATGTAGTCTATAACTGCTCCTCTCTGAACCTTTTGCTATTTTAAATTCAATGCTACGTGGTACGTTTGTGCACTTAATTTTTGTAACATGTTTTATCCGATTAAATGCAGTTAGAATCATTCTCTTAGCTTTAACTGTTTTTGAGTATTATTTTTTAACATTTAAAAAGATGTTAACACAATTAAATAAAATTCAAACCACTTATTAATGACGTTGAATCAAAAAATTATTGTAAAAAAGTATATAAGATAAAAAAAAACATCTAACAATTACTTTTCTACTTTAAAAATAAAAAGTAATCAAATAAAACCATAAACCCATGTGTGAAATAACAAAATGAGTTTTTCTTTATGAATCACAACAATCACCTTATATGACTGTACAATATTGATATGTTGACATTGATCGTGCCACCTTTTACTGTCATCAAGGCTCTCACTGCCTTCTCTCTTTGGCCCAGTCAAGTGCACATATGCTCATCCATAACCATTTACTGCAGCAGCTCAATATGTAAACACACACACACACACACACACACACACACACACACACACTCGACGTTAATAAAAGCACATCGTTTTTGCTGCCTTCACATAATGATTGTATTTAATTAATTACCAGGACTTGACAGGTCGAGTGGTTTTGACTTGAAATCAAATTGTCATTGGGTCTAATAATGAGCAGTAATGTTTGTGTTTACTTAATTTATATATTTTGTACATACAGCTAATTCCTCAGAATATAACTGAGCAGTTCATATTTTTTCTATTTTCTATTTTGTATAGTTGTTTTGTTCCTTACCTATGACTGGAGTCATTATTGTAAATAGTTTACATTTGTTTTACACATGTTGTAATTGCATTAAACAATTAATATTTAAGTGCTTTATGTCTATTTATAAATTTTAATTGCAGATATTTTTGAATCAACCAATTTTCCTTTTTGTTTTTTGTTTTTTGTTTTTAGACAATGAAGTTTTTTTTGCAGAAGTTTAATTAATTAATAACTAAAAATTCATTTGTAATTATAGGACGCTAATATAAATATAATACTATAGAATACTTTAGAAATCAAGCATGTTGGATCATCCAGTGATCAGTGAGGGGTGAAGAAAGCAACTCAGCTCTTTTCTGCATTCATCACTTTAACAAAATACCAGACCACATCAGGAATAAACTTGACAACAACTGCTAAAGATCACATTTTCTTTGCAAAAATACACACACATATATATATATATATAATTTTGAGGATAGATAGATATTCTTACAAGTATTAAGGAAAGAAATCACAGCTTTGGGCCCACAACACAAACCTGAGAAGAGAGGGGAAAAAAATGCTGGCTAAGCTATCCGTTTCACACACGCAGGGACAGAAGGTTCGATATTCATTCGATCGATGAATGAAAAGGCACAATGGCAAAATCGGACAGGCTCCTTTTCAAATCCACGTCTCCAGTGTCCCCCCCACCCACCCACCTCTCCCTGCCGCCCCTCCACAGTCTGCAGTCGCTGGGCGGCTGGTGTGGCAAACAGAGAGAGAAAGAGAGAGAGGGGAGAGCAAGGGTTACATCAAGGCTGCTCTCTGGACCGTGCAAACAAGTCTAGACCAGTGACCTGTTCAATGGCTCCTTTTGAGGAGTGGGGCAAGTTCGGTCAGAGCGAGGAGAAAGGCAGGCACAGCCTCTTTTCACTGCCGAAGCAGCTCACAGCTCGCGATCGACAGGAGGTAAGGAGGGCCGGGAGGGCAGGCATCTGCTTCCATGGTTACAGGCCGGGTATGGGGACCCTACAATTGAGGAAGCTCCGTTCTCATGCTCCCACAGAGGCAATGTCACGCATTTTAAAAATGCGTCAGGCCGGGGCGAGGACCACATCCACCAGCGGCAGAGTCGCTCTTTCAGTGTGGAAATAAAATGATAGCACGTCTGTTTGAGGGGTGCAAAAAGGGGGGGGGGCTTTGGGATGGGGGGGCAGCATGTGCTTGGAAAAGAAAGAAATGCGTCACATGATTGTGGCAAATCCTAATTCAAAGTAAGGTGTTTGGTTTTTTCCTGCGAGCTGCAGTGATTTTCACAAATGCGCCCGATGTGTGTTTTTTAGTGGCTTTGGCGGTGAAATGATGTAAGTTAGTAGCACAAATGATTTATCCTCAGAGGGAGCAAAGGTCAAGGTTTATGTGGTCAACTCCTTTGTTGAGAAGCAGATATCTTAATGAGGATTCTCCCAAAGCAGCAGAAAAATGGAAACAAAATAACCTTTTTTTTAATTTCTTCCGCAGGAAAGCCATTTTCATTTATTTCTTTTTTTTTCCTTTCTTTTTTTTGCCAGTGATTTCAAATTCAAATCAGCTCTAGTGAAATGTGCATATTTGTTACTTTAGCACAACGTGTGTGTGACGGTTTTGGATTGCAAACCAGTCAAATGTGAGGAGTCACATCTGTCTGTTTATTTGTTGATTTGTTTGTGTTTGGGCACAAGCTGTGTGTGCGTGTCTGTGTGCTCGTGTGCACGCGTGCGTGTGTGCCGAGTTGAATGGATGCTTTGGGCTTTTCTTCACGAAGGCGGGGTGTGTTGGAACGTTGAATTTGGTCATGCAGCTGACGCTTTACCCCTTAAAACACTCCAAACAGAATGAACAGATGGCCGGCCCTCAGGAAGGGCTTGGGGCGTTGGATTTGCTCTCAGACCGTGGGAAAGTCTTTGGCTGACTTCACCTGCTCAGGGAGCTGATGTGACTGGATTAAACGGCAGTGAAAGAAGTGAGAAATTAAAACTAACACAGAGCAC
Organism: Oreochromis niloticus; assembly: GCF_001858045.2. Lineage (NCBI taxonomy): Eukaryota > Metazoa > Chordata > Actinopteri > Cichliformes > Cichlidae > Oreochromis > Oreochromis niloticus. The sequence continues at coordinate 3,297,535 of NC_031975.2, forward strand.
AGTGCACGGAGCTTTGTACGAGTGCAAGCATTTGCCTCACATCTTGTTTAGGAGTGGAAAAAAGGGACAAACAGAGACCCGCAGAAACTGATTCAGTGTTTAAATTTAGAGCTTTTAAACGCAACAAACATGCTTTGTATATTGTTATTTTTCTTCGTATGTGTGCAAAGGAGAGCAGGGTGGATGGGTTCAGTCTATTTTTTGCATATGTCTTTGTAATCCTAATTGGAAACAGTTGATCCTCAGTTTGTTGAGACATTAGACATGATGTTTGGCCATCTCACCCTCTGCTTTTGATTATCTCTGTCTCAGAGAGACAGCCATGTGCAGGCTTTGATTTATTGTTATTAAAAAAGAATGGGGCTGTTTGTCAGCCTTCCATGTGATTGATGCTAAGATGCATGCACACTTCAATTTAATACTCTTAAAAAGAAAAAAAAGGGCCCACGTCTGTGCACTTAATGGCTCATTAATTATGTGTTTGAATGTGCAATAAACTTAGATGGATTATCTGCACTGAAACGTTGTGTTTTGTTCATTTCATTTAATGTGTGGATGCTGAAATTTATAAAGAAGCCACTTAAGGATGTGCTGACAGGTGTGAAACTCCATTTCAGACCTCACGAATGAATCATCGAAAACAAAAATCACAGCCACAGCTGAGATAATGATGGGTGTAGCGTGATGTCCGGACAGGTAGCTCTTTATTCACCGCTCAAGGATTCCCTTCCGTGATCCGATTGCAGCTTTCGGCAAAGGAGCAAAACGCGAAAAGATGATGTCCTTAGAGTTTGTGATTACCAGCAGGATGAATTTTTTCTTTCCCCCACAGTTTTTATTGGTAGTGGTTTTACTTGTGGCAGGGACTTCAATAGATATAGAAAATAAATTTGACAAGTGTCTTTGCACATGGGTAAATATTTGCCATATTGTTGTATTTATGACACCAGTTCAGTCATTTCCAAATGTCAACTGATAACCACAAGAATCCTTGGTTGGTGTTAGTCCAAGTGCTTTGCTCTCAATGAAATACTCCATTTCAGTTAAACTACAAAAAAGTAGAGTGCATAAGAGTTCAATTTAGGCAAGAGTCAAGTGCTCTCCATCTGAGAAGTGGGAAGGGAGGAGTTGTTGGGTAGTGGAGGAGGCTGTGGAGAACTAATCAGATGTGTTTATGTGCTGAGCAGCGTAGTCTGTGTTAGACAACAAATGTGAACTTGACTCCAGAGAGCCTTTGGGAGTATAGATGCATGTGCTCTTGAGATTTAGCCAAAGTTGGGTTATTTCTGGAAAGGGGTTTGCGCCATAAGGATTAGGTCATCCGGTTGTATATTCCATATTCATTTGTAACACATGCCCTAGCGGAGCAGCGATGATGTGACAGCGTCGGCAGCAATTAAAAAGAAATGGTTGTTTCTTTCTCTCTTTTTTTTTCTTTTTCAAGCTCTCGACCCGATTGGTCTAGCTAAGCACTTCATTCAACAAGAAGTGATGTTCCAGCTGTTTTTTTCTCCCGCTAATTGCATACGTGCGAGCTCATCTCTGCCTCTCAAAAATGTCTCATCTAAATTCAAAAAGTTCAAGAAAATACATTTTTCTGTGTGACTGCAGAGCCGCGGAGCATTGATAGAGCTGGGCTCTGACACTGGACCAACACTAATTGGGTTACTAGAGCTCGTTCCCTATTCGCTCATACCCTATATATAAATACACACTAAGAGACATTTTGTGCTCCGGCCTGGCTGACCTGTTCACATCATGGTTTATTTTTATAGTGGTAATTTGCCATTGGCCTGATGGTTTGGTTTCAGAGGCCCACATCATTAATCATGGAGGGCATTACTGCAGTGTAATTACACTTTCTCTCAGTGAACCTGCAACATATAACGCAAACACAGTTAGCTGCAAAGTATGCTCGGCACAACAGGAGACGGCAGGAGACGGCTGTTGTGTCTGTATTGTTAAAATATTGCACTCTAGTTTCGAACTAGAAAAGAGCGAGTTTAAAGGGTACCAGTGTGCTCAGAAAATGCAGTGGTCAAAATCCCTTTTAAGTACGTTTGTAGAGAGCGGCTGTGTTTCACCAGTAACTGTTGCTCATGATTGACTACGGTGGAACATCCTCTTAAGGAATGTTGTTTGAAGGTGGTGTTAAGAGCTTAAGAGTTGACAATAATTAAAACCACAAACACGCCAAGAAACAAATGGAAGTATGCATGTGTGTTGTGGGGGGGGGTGTGGAATCAGTGACAATGCCGAATAACCCCTTTAAGATCATTATTCCGCACAAAATGCACCCCCGGGGTGTGTGACACATTTGTGAATGGGCTCTTCCGCGGGATTTAACGGGTTAACAGCAGACAAAGGGAGCTGGGACCATGTAACCCAGCAGGGGAGACCCCAGTGGAAACACCAGGCTGCCTTATAATCCTCACGCTGTCCCATCCCGTTTGCTCTGCTCTGCAATCACAGATGACTGACATGCACTCTGTAAGTCAACATGGCTCTGGGGTGAGAGGAGCCACGTGTTTTCAGCTGGTCTCGGCAGAATTTCCTCCACCAACTCACACACACACACACACACACACACACACACACACACACACACACACACACACACACACACACACACACACACACCTCCAGGCTGTGTCAGCACACCTCACGCCTTTGTCCAAGTTGTCAATAAAAAATGATAATTAAAGACAATGCTTTGATTGCCTGTGGATGGACACGAACTTTGGACAGATGCCTGTCTTTATTGTCTTGACCAGCTGCATGTGATTTCATGCTGTAAGCCCTGATCTACCACACATATATGGAAGCATCATGCAGTCTATTCTAGGGCAACGTGTGCCGTAAGGATCTGGTTGTGTGCTGGAGATCATAGAGGCCAAGCAGAATAAATCCAGTTCATAATACAGCGTTACAGATGTCAGTTCCACTGATGTTTGCAGTACATCTTTTGCGTGTTATACTTGGCCAGTTACAGTCTGACTTGCTGTTTTTTTTTCTAATATCATAGCCTTTTCTGTCTGAATGACAAACTGCATTCTTTTAAAAAACATAAATTGTGGCAGGTTTATTTTCTTTGATTAGAGCCTGCAGAGATGTTTTTTCACTGGTAAAAGATCTTTTTGTTTTCAGGCAGTGATTCAGTCTTTCAAATGCACGGTCATGTTTCACTCGTTTAAAACATCGATTTTCACTTTCTTTGTGAGATTATGAAGCAGTTTAGGTCAGTAAGCCACATTTCATTGTTAGCAAACTATCTGGAGACGTTCTGTTTGTCGGCTCAAGGTATTTTAACTAACTTTAGTATTCACGTTGTGCCCTGTTTGTAGGACCAAGCATCGCTATGCACACGTCTTGAAAACTCAATTTGGTTTAAACCAAAGGCTCAAACCTTTGCTGTTGTGGTGGATTGTCATGAGAAATATGCTGATATAATAATATTTTGGGCATTATTTTCTATTGGGCAAGAAGTAATTAACTGCTTGAGCGTTGTTAATTATGAGGAGGGAAATTACAATCCTCAACTTGTAATGTTGCTCATTTGAAATTATTCACCCAGAGAAACGGACGCGGGTGTTTCTCGTAGGATTTCTGGAGCGTAACGGTTTCAAGCTACTGTTTGACCTTGCTGCTCTTAAGGTGCACCGTGGGCATCTTTAGATTTGCGACATGTTTCCGCACCCACTCAGATGTTGCTCGAGTACCCCTTTATGGTCATTTTCTTTGGAAGGCAGCGCTGATTCACCTGCTGATTTACCTGCTAGTCCCCAGCTGTATTTGCCACAATAAGAGCCGTGAAGGCTTCCCACTATCTGGTACCCGACTGTGAGTGAAAGTCATCTGAGCTCCAATAACCATTTAAAAATCATCAGATATTAATTCATCTCCTCTTGCTTTTGAGTTTTCAGCTTATTGACTGGTACCTCCTAATTGTGTCTGATTGTTTTGCAAGGGCCTAATTAAGGTCTTGAATCAGCAATCATTTTTCCATAGTCCTATACTAATTCCCGTAATTTCCAGTGTTCTCCTTCCCATTGTCAGACGATTGCTTTGATAATGAGCGGCTGTGCAGGAGGATTATCTTGGAGAAAGCATTTGGTGAGGACACACAGAGAAAAGGTATCATTATGATAACTGCTTTCTCTGCCTCCTAAATGAGAAGTCATCCTTAAAGTAGTCGATTACGGTCTGCGCCTCTAGAGAAAGCCTGCGCAAAATTATTTGTGCCATATAATGTTCTGAGGTTCTGTGAAATTTACACACCTGTCTCTATGATATTATGTGGCACAAAGAAGCAGAAGACCGACTCGTAGTTCGGCAGCATCTATAACTACAACACAGGACTGAATGGTCTCTGTAAGAGATGTACCAACCTCAAACTTAAATTAATAAAGAATAGCAGCGTCGCCCTTTGTGTCTCCTTCAGGGTGAAATGTTTTGGATATTTTGTGTTTACGAGTTCAGTTATAGCTCACCTGCACTGATGTTTTGCCTGATAATTCAGTAATACACCTACATATAAATGTTCCTTTGCTTTTTAATGTTGAGCACATAGATCATAGCACACAGCATCTTTCTAGTGAACGACAACATGAATGATGTTGAAATGTTCTGAAAAGCCTGTAATGATCAGAGAATGTATTGAAGTACAAGTTAATTATTTTAAAGCTGTTCACACTGTTTGAATCATATTTTAAAAGGTGGCTTCTTCAAAAATGGCTGTATTTTAAAAACTGATTGGATTTTTTGAACCGGATTTTTAATAGACATCAACATCTGTGACAAATCACATAAATGTTCACTAGCTCATCAGTAATTAGACCATTAGGGTTCAAATATTAGTGTATTTCTTTGAATGACAACATGCTTGTTTAGTGCTCTTTCCATCAGTATGTAAATGGTAACCTGAGCCTTTCGTGTCTCTATTGTTTTTACCATCTGAGCAGCCTGATAGGAGACAGCGGTAATTAAAGCACAGGGGTGGGCCGTGAGGGGAGCCAAACGCACAATAAAAAGCTTCTGTGAGATTCCAGGACGAAGGTGCCACGCAGTCTGATCCATTTTAATTGTCGTTTGAATTAATTTGAGAACGCTCAGGTCGATTAAAAAGATGCATTCCTCCGGCTGCGTGTGATGTCATATTCATTGATCCGTAGAGGTTACTTTATGCACTCGTGTAGGACACGTTTATGCTTCTGAAACTCGGCCGTTTGGAATTCATTAGCTATTGATCCCTTTTAGCGATGGTAAAAGCAGGGTCTGATAGCAGCCTTGTCTGAAGCCAGGTAATCAATTCAGTGCCATTCAGAAAACAAATGCCCTTTTACTTTATTATTGTTCTGCATCAACATTTGATACTCCAGCAAAAAAAACCAAAAAAACACCCACTCATATCTCTGTCACAGAGTGACTTTGAATTTACTGTTTATTTGTCGAGCTTTTCTTCTGCCTTTGCATTCTTTCCTCCTCTTGAGTTTGTACGAGGTTCGGTTGTCTCTGCACAGCCTCTTCCTCTCTCCTCTGCTCTCACTGACTGATTCTTGTCCTCCATCCATGCCTCCTTGCGCACTGATTGGCTGCCTGTTAGTCAGTTGCAGCCAATAAGCCATTTTGAAAATCTCAGTGTTTAGTCTGGTGCTAGGCAGTAGGATCAACAGACAGGTGGGTCGGGCAAAGTCATTGCCGCGGCTGGCTGCACAGAAAAGCTGCGTTAGCTTTTAAAGCAACATTACCCTAAGTTAATAGTAACACAGCAGTATTTCTGTAATCCCGAACAGGTTAGCCCATGTTTGTGAGCAACTGCTCTGTAAAGCCACAATGCTCAGAAGCATGTGCTCGACTCTTTCTTTTTGTTTTTCTGCCTAATTAAGCTGAATTTGTTGTTGCTCCTTACACATACATGTGTTTGCCTGTGTCGTAGGATTCAGTAGCAGGTTTCACACGCCTGACCATGTTACGTTTAATTCACTTGTTCATATCAGCTAATCATCTATTTTTAAAGTCATCTTTTTCCTTTGTCAGTCCTTGTAGCTGAACGCTGAGAAAGAGGCGCCAGAGCAGGGCACAGTAAGATGAGGCCTCTCTACAGGGGAAACAGAGAAAAAGTAAATCTTGTGTACTGCCTCAACTCTCTTCGCTTTCTTTGCCAGTAATAGTGTGCAGGGTTTTTTCCCAGTATACTAAAACACTCAGCAAACAGAGTTATCCAAAAATATTCCATGCACAATGTTAGATTTCAATATTTGGGTTTTTTATTGTGTTCTTGTCCTTGGCAAGATCAAGTCTCATACTCAGACACAATGAAGTGGCTGGATGGGTACGTTTCATTAATGCGAACTGTACAAACTCTGTCGGGATTAACCTGTTGACTGTTTTTCTGTCACGGCTTGAGGCAACATTAAATTAATGGAGATAAGAGCTTTGAGCCAAAAATAACCCCCTGTCTCTGGTGTGCCTGCAGAGAATAAAATAGCACAAATTATCTTCCTGCTTAGTTTTGGCTGCCAGTATGCAAAGTTTTGGTAAAGATAACAAAATGTATAGTTATAGTTATAGTTTTATACACTTTGAAAATGCCAGGTTTCTAAATGAATAGCTGCTTAACACAGCTTTTACATTTTCAAGCTTATAAAGATGTAATGCTTATTTTTTCCTTTCACAAAGGATGTCTCAGATGTAGTCTGGCTTGGCGATCATGTCCACTGATATAGTGTTTGTGTACCTACACAGATGTATGTTGCCTTCGCAGTATAACAGGGTTCCCATCAGTGTATAACAGGACATTTGATAAAAACAAACACTAGCTTTTCTCAGCCTTTCTTATATCCTCGCACATGTAAATCATGTTGTTTCCTCCCCCACTGACTTTATTGCATTTTGTGGATGACAGTGTTGATTTTTTCCACCCCTGTCTGGTTCACAATGGTACGTTCCATACCCTAGGGAAGTCCTTCAAACCCCCACCCCTCTGGTTCTCATTTGAACTTTGACCCTGGCCTTCTGCCTTTCAGGACATGAACTGACCCCCTCATCGGGGGAATGTTTTGGCTGAGCGTGGCTGACGTATCCGATGAGGCGCTCAGGTGGCCGCATGGCCATTTTGTTCTACATGGCAGAGCTAGCTGTCTCGTAGCTATGCAGACCAGTGCAAAGTATGTATTTGCACTTTTACATTTTGAAATGGACATTGTGGGGTGGTTAATAAAGATGACCTAATTATGGAGAAAGATGAAAACGGCACACCGCAGTTTCTCCAAGAAGAACATTAGGATGCCACCTTTTCCTATCAGTAAATAGCACCGTCAGTTCTAACTGAACAGTCTGAATTGTCGACAGAGAATTGTTGACGTTTGTGTGATTGTTTTGCACCAGCGAGGTGTTGACTGCACACGATTTAATCAATGTAACCACATTAGATTCTGATGATAGCGTTGCACAAGTTAGCCCAACAGGTGTAGCACGCTGCTGTCCTTCTTCTTTCTGTTTCCAGGGATTTAATCAAGTGAAGGTGAGTTGTTTGCTACAGGCTGCTCTTGATGACAAATAATGGGGGGAAACACACATTAATCTTCAGCTCAGAACAGACTGCTTACTGGCATTACAATCCCATTACGCTGGCATCTTTGATGTTGATCTATTGGTTGGAGCCTGATCGAAGTGTTTGCTCACGTTTATTCTGTACCGTCGTGTCAGTGTGGTGTGTTTCTGACTTGGTCTCATTTGTCACAAGAATATGATATGGGTAACATTAAAAAACAGATCATTTCTTGTTTTGTGTTTTTATTTGCATGCATCTCTCCTCCACCTGTGTTCTTATCACACTGTCTTCTCTAAATTTGATTCTGTTTTTCTTCTTTATTTTAATGCCAGTTTAGAATTGTCATTTCTTGGAGCAGGTCTACAGTTATAACTTCAAACTATGTCCTAATCCACTATGAAAATTAGCATCATATAATTTATATAAAGGCTAAGATATACACAGTAATATTTTATATGTTGCCGCTGCATCTTACTGTTTTATTCATCCATAGTGGTGAACTTTTCTTTGAATGACTGCTACTCTGTGGAAACAAAGGTTTTAGATTATGTGCAAAATGTGAAGTATTTTGTGTTAAATTAAAGTAACACGGTGATTGAAAATACAGAGGTCGGGAGTCATTGCTACACTGATCGTTTCCTTGAAGTCATGAGCAGAGCTGAGAAAGTAAGGCAGATGCTCAACAGTCTGCCGTTAAACTGAGTGAGGAGATGCTCTCAGCACAGAACTGTAGTGTGGTCTCTGGCGGATACCTTTCTCTTTAGTGAGTCACAGGTCCATGACATATGCTTGTGTTACTGTAACAAACCACCTGACTGTGCTTGGCTACTTTTGTGGCTAAACTGCAGAAGCGTGCGGCACAGGAAAACACGCTGCTGATGATGCATGAGCGATTGATACACTATATCCCAGCGTGTAAGACACAGCTTGTCTTGTCTGCTTGAAAAAAACATCGCTGAAGTTGCCAAGTGGATTATTCCATGAGATTCCTTATACTACCGAGTGTCCTTTTTTATGTTTTGTTAATACTTTCCAGCAAAGCCACATAAAGTGTTTTATTTGATGTATGATGAGTTTGATCCAGTGTTTGTGTTTACTGAAAGAGCTCACATGATTTTGATGAATAGTGTTTTAAAACAGAAGCATGTGAACTTTATTTCGATCAGGAGGTGCAGTGTGAGCGTGTCGTCAGTTTGTCATGTATCTAGACGATTGTATTTACTTTGTCAAGAAAAAAGAAAAATCTGGCATCGGCACTGAAATCTTAAGCAACCAGCACGCCCATGGAGTTGGCTTTGGAAGGCGATAAGCATTCCTGCTCCACTCCATATTAGCCCCTAGTTCTCGTGTGTTGGGCAGCCTGCCAGGTAGAGGTTGCTATGGCTTCTAACACCGCCCTTTACACTGGCTAACCCCCCACCCCCTCCCAGAAGGTGCCAGATTTTGGGAGGGGGCAGGCCACGCTTTGATTTAGACAAAAGATGTCTTTACAGTGTCAGCAGAATACTAACTGGGAATGCTGTGGCTTTCTGGTAGGAAATCATGTGATCTTTCCAGCCAAGGTTTTGTGATGGTGCCAGGCGAGGCAGAGGGAGAGAGAGACACACACACGGAGGGAGAAAAGGGGAAAACTTTGAATAATGATGCCAGCAAATCATTTTTATACAATTTTTTTTCTTCTACTTTGTTTCGGAGAAAATGGCGGACAGCACATCGCTGAACTGAAGCCGTGTTGTCAGTGAGCTCAGTTTAGAAGTGTCCCTCGGTCTTTTCATCATTCCTTCGTTTAGCAAAGTAATAAACCAACGGTCATAGCACCCACTGCGCATAGCTCACACCCAAGTAGAAAGTGTGGATACAGAAAGATAGAAACATAAAGTGTGAGAGAATAGTAGAGACGTAGGTAAGTGGCATTTTCTGTTCTCTTCTTATTCCAGGTTTTCCTTTGTCGCACTGCGGCCGTAGGAATATTCTGGTGTTTGTGGCTCTGTGGCACTGGCACAGTTAATGGTAGCTGACCGTGGCATGCTTGATTACACTGGCATCCCTCTCAGGCTCTGCTCTCTGCTATCTGCAGTCTTGACTAAGTTGAGCTAAGCTCTCACCACAGCCACATTGCTGTTGGCCAGGAGGAGGACCGCTCTGGCAGTTCTGTGGGCTAGTTTGGGATACAAGTCCACAGCAGATTGTTATTATTATGGATTTAATTTTGTAGCTGGGAACTGCAGAGACATGTGACACTCCCAAACTGAGGCACAGGAACTTACCGATATACACACATTTGTGTTTGTGTTTTTCTTTTTTCCCATGTGGATGTGATGTTGTTTGAACAGTTACTGACATGTAACTCTGAACCTTTCTTTTTTCTTTTCTCACAACGATAACAGTCATTGTTAAAAGTGAATCGTAGCATTAAGCTACAGGTCCTGACAGATGCATAGCATTGTGTGGTATTTAAAAGCAATTCTCTTTTCCTGTTTTTAGAAAATAAAATGGCCACCCTAGCGAACCCACTGGCCCAGCGACCCATCCGCAGAGCAAGATGCAGCCACGATGGGTAAGTTACCACAATGCTGTCACCATCTGTTTGATGAACTTTGATAGTGTGGGGCGAATGTCTTGCTGCTAGCTGCGGTGTATTCACTGGCACTGCTGTGATCTGCATGAATGCCAGTGTTCAGCACACGCGTCCTGTTTTTTTACACCTGTGTTGCTATAGCTGCGAGACAATATTAGTCCTTTATTGAATTATTTTGCTACTTTGGCCATAACCATTTGGCACAAACCCGTAGATCCGATCTTGTGGCAAATCTGACAGCACAAGCTCGCCTCTGTGGGTCTTTGTCATTGTGGTGTGATCGTCGTCCTTGAACCTTTTTTTTCTTTAATAATTTAGGTTTTAAACTGCTCCATATATGTAATATTCAATCTTTCTCCAATTTTGCAACATCTCCAAAGGTTAAACCTGAAATGTGGTGATAGTGATGAGACACAGTTTGGCTTGATGACTTTATTCAGTACATAGACGATAGGAACCCTAGTTGAAAATGTGTGCATCCGGGTTGAGGTAGTAGGTTGTATGGTTTAGAATTACACCCTGGGAGTTAACTGTACAACCTTCTAGCTTTCCTTGGAGTACACGTATGACATCAGTTTGCAGTTTGCTGAACATGCAGCACCACTAAAGTGATGCTGATCTTTAGAATAATGTGACTCTGGCTCACATGTGGTTTTTGTTTCATGGTGGGCCTGCCAGCTTGGCCCGAAACCTGCAGTTAGTTCTCACTATGGCCATGCTAGAGTTCTAGTTAGAACACATTGTACTTAGGCTTACTGCTTTTCTTCATCTGCCTCTTAAGTTCTAACATATTCAATCCTGGTAAAAGATGTTAGGAGTTGCTGGAGTTATAAACAGTTGTGAAATTCAGTACGAATTAAACAGGGTGCTAAAATATCTGCAGCTCTGCCACATTGTCTTATTTTGAAGTGCTTTCTACTCGCTGAGGTGTAATTGTGTGGTGGAACCTATTTCACACAGTGATGGCCTCGTGTTTCAAACCGCCGCTTCATCTTTGCGGCCTAGTATTACAAGTCGGCCTTTTTATTCAACACGGCTGTGGCGTCTTTCGAATGTGTGCTGCGTGCCAAATATTATGATACACAGAGGGTTCGCTGTAAACACAAAGTATAAAATATAATAATCAGACTTGTTATATTTAGCAGATCCTCTGTGATTGCCATTTGCACACATATTTTGCACAGCTGACTCAGGTTAGGTACTTCTTCAGAGAATTTAGGTCTAATTGACACACCAAACACTTCCTAAAACTGTCTACCCAACGCGGCCCCACTCTATTATTGCAGTTGGATGTTTATAGGTTGTTGCCAAGTCTTGTGATACATTGTCCACAGTTCCATACTATGTGCATTTGTGATATGAGGTCCAGTTTCAGGTTGAAGCTTGCCTCACTAGAGTCTCTGTTTACTGTGGACTTGTCCACTGACTGACTGCGTCAGACTTCATCTGTGTCTGGCATTCAGCCACAGCTTGTAAAATGACTCCAAAGCACCACACAAGAGAAAAACGGCCTGGCAGATCAGCTTGAGATTGTTACTCTTCAGGACGGTTTGATGTGAGCAAGCTGCCTGCTCAAGCTGGAGCATGCAGCTTTGTTGTAAATTCTGCTGTAGTTCTTCATCATTGTGATAGTGTTTTTTTAATTGATGACACTCCTTTTACAGTGTTTGGGGCTGAAGCTGAGCAGGCTACCCTTCTGCAACCTTTGTCATTTATCCAACGAGCTTGCATCTTTTTCATTGTTTGATGCTCAGAGTTTCCATTGAATTGTGTTCATGCTTAGCCAGATATGCTGTTCCACTCTGAAATATTTGATGTTAAGATGCTGAAGAATGTCTTTGTCTGCAAAATTCGCCTGCTTTTCCAGTGTGTGAACAATCGTGGAAAACCCCTTACTTGTTTCCTATCAGTGCAGCTATTGAATGGAATTAATTGGCTATTTTTAGATCATCGGTAATTAAATCTGGAGTGAAACTAACACCTCCGTTGAAATCCAGTGATCCTTGTCAGCATCGCATGGCCGGTAGAGTCACTGTCATCAAACAGGTTTCTGTGTGGGAATATGATCCTGGTAAATCCCTGGAAACCAAAGAAGGCCTTTTATCTTCCATTTTGTAATCCCACTGTCAGGAAGATCACGCCTCCTTATTCAGCTACACACCACCGGGTTTCACATTGCTGCTGCTGCTGCTGCTGTTCTGACCCACTCACAGGAAGAAGAGTCAGAAAAAGTGTTGAAAAGTGGACAGTGTGCTGAGGAACGCAGAGGGGATCTCGTGCCAGTCAGCTTGAAATGAAGAGTTAGTTCAGGCAGCACCAAATGTAGCTTCTTTATTTAATCACAAATGCAAACTTTGTTTCGTTCGCCTTTAGCTCTTACAAATTTAACAGAGTGTGGAGAATCAAGATGTGCCTCGCTAGTGTTTATTTCAAGAGCTGCGATTTTCTCATCTTTCCTCACCTCTGAACCTCAGTCGTTCCTCCAGATGTGTCGAGGAAAGCGTTGCTGCTGAGAATCATGCTGCCTCAGCACTCTTCTGTCCAGCTGCCCCAGCTGCTCAGCTAAAAGTCATTGGTTCCAGCTGGGCCTTCATTTATGGGATGGTTAAACAAATAAATTATGGGATTAGATAGGGCCGGTTTAGGTCGCTGATTTATTTATTTTTTTCTGTCCCCACTGCTATAACAGCCCCTTTGAGAAGTACGCTGGCAAGGAACTTCAAGGTTCTTCAGATGACTTTAAGAATTAATAAAATAAAGATTGCCTTGATTGAATTTGGTGTGCTGCAGTCCAAATGATGTACAGCAGGAAGAGCTGGCAGCACTGCACAGACAGCCAATCATGGAGCATCACATTTGCTCTACATTTCATCAGTGACGGCAGCCAGAAACCTAAAGAGTGCGTGTATTAGACCAGCAATAAGGAAAGTTGCTGAAACCCAGAATAATAATTCATTTTGGATGATTTTTCTTCTTATTTGGCCAATTTATAGTTGCTTCCTGTGGCATGTGTTCAGCTAAACTATAGCAAATGCTGCTGCTCTTTAAAGCTCCATATGAAGATAAATCTCACTGAGCTCAAAACAAAAATAAACAGTCCCTAAAGTGAATTTATGTTACCGCCTGTGGAGTGGATGCAGTGTTTACATTGTGATCACATTGCAGATTATCCTGCATTTTTGTTTCGATGTCAGAGAAACTGTATATTCGAAGCAATTGACCCAGCGCACAAGGCTAATACACTTTGTGATACTTCTCCTCAAAGTTCTGTGAGCCGTTTGGTTGTATCGCAGACAGTGACACTCGGCCACAAAACACTGGAAAATCAGCCAACTGCTGCTTACATCTGTAATCTCTGTGAGAGCAGAGATTGGCTTCTTGCTTTTGACGTCACCAATGGGTGGAAACCTTGGTAACAAATCGTCTGAGACCAGAACGCTGTCGGTTCTGGCCAGAACGCTACTCTAGCTCCCCAACTCATAAAATCTCACTTCCCTATAAAAATGAGCAGCCTCGAGCACCATTTCTTCCCAAGGAAACATATTCCCTTAATGCATTCGGGTTAATGGCAAATGAATAATCATAACTACTTTCACCCGCCCCCCAAACACACACAGACACACACACAGACACATGGGGGTGGGGTGTCATCGATCTGTCTGGAGTGCGCCCCTCTCTGCCTGCTGCATCAGCCACTCTCCCCCTATTGATACGCTCTTGCCCCTTGACCCCTGGGACAGATCGATGCAATTGATTGGAGAAGGGCAGGGACAAGGGCAAGATCTGCTGACTGGCTGACAGCTAGTGTGACAAGACATGATCGTCATTAATGTCCCGCTGGCTGGCTGGCTGGCTGGCTGGCGAGGTGCTGTGCATCACATATTCCCCGCCACCCACTCTCCTCCCCTTCCAGCCTCCATCTTTCTCCTCCACTCTTCTCTTTCCCTCCTCCTACTTGTGCTGCTCCATGTTCCCAGTCTGTGCTCCTTCAGCTGACTGAGATAACTCCATCAGTGGGATACCTGTCTAATGCTCGCCTGGCATCTGCCAGCACAGATATGCATCTCCAGGCTGCATGGAGATATTCTGAGCTGAGTGTAGAAACACGAACAGTGTCATTGTGAGTGTCTGCTGCATAATATCTTTGGGCTCATTGTGCGAGCTACTTACCAATCACAATGGAGCCGATCCTATTTTTGGCTGCTTTGAAAAGCTGTGTCTTGATGCAATTCAAAGCAAGTGTATCAGAATCTGCTTCATCTCTGTCAAAACAACTTTATGCATCCTCTGATTGGAGGTGAATCCCACCCTAATATTATACATGCATGCCCTGATTCTGAATCTGAGAATATGTAACTGATACACAATAGAAACTCAAACACATCTCTTTTTTCACTGTGTTTACTCTCATGGACCAGTTTCATCACGCTGCGGGATTCTATTTTCCAGTCTAGACTAGAAACAAGGCAGGCGATGTTTGCGTGTATTGTGGAGGGGTGATGGGCAGGATAACTCCAGACTCGGCTGTGGCACGGCTGTAATGGAGCTGATTGATCACCTATATGGCCGCCTGCCGGCCCCACTGGCTATAGCATACAACAAAATCCCAACCCCCCCGTCTCTGCGTCACCGCCACCATCGCCGAGCCGATCTGCAAGGACCAACCATCCCCCATAGACTTCATCCTGGCCACGATTTTGACATTGGCAGCAGGATTTACTTGTGCACCTCTTCGTCACTTAGCTCGCCATGTTTCTGTGTGTTTCCGCAGGACGGAAAGGTACAGACGAATTTGACATCTTTGATGAAGTGACATTTGCTGCGAGAGCCTTTTTCCTGCACTGCAGCAGAGTTGGGAAGCTGATGCTTTCCATTTGAATTAAAGGGCATAATCAATCAATGATAACATTTGCAGACCTCTCTCTCTCTTTCTCTGGCCCCTCTTTGTGACACAGGGTCGTAACCCTAATCTATCCACGGTGTTGAAGGTGATTAAGGTTCGAGATTAGAGCAAGCTGTCAAGGGCAGATCTGGTTCGGGCTGAATGAGAATGAGTAAAATGTCATATTTTTGAAATGTACTCTCTACGGGTTTGTCCCTCGGTATCTCTAACAAAATATCTTAATTACATAAAGACAAATATATGGTACATTTCTTTCTATTGTTGAGGTTTTTAAACATTAAAATGACCAAATGATGCTTTGGCTAGGAACAGTGAAGAATTCTGGCAAAGGGTAAAAGTAGGTTTGATTTTTTGTGACCCTTCGAGTTAATCAGTTTGACTCGAAATTATGCTTGCTGAGCTCCATTATGTATATTTCCACATAGACATAAATGTAGTAGTCGGGCGGCACAGTGACACGTTTCTGTATTTTGCGTGTGATCGTGCAGGATCCAAAAAACATGATCTGAAAATGTAACGCTTGACAAGAATGATGAGGAAATTCTTGGACCAGATATTTGCTTTTGTGTCTGACTCAAACAGCCGTGTGCCTTATGCTGCCGCTCGCTGCTGTCAAGCCTCGGTCACAATATTGTGACAGTGACAGTTTGTGTTCGTGCTTGTGCTGACCACATTGCTGTGTGTGTGTGTGTGTTAGAGAGAGAGAGCTAAGCAACGCAGCTGGAGTGTCACTCTGTCTCACTGTTCTCTGTCTGGTTTTTGGGGTGTGGGGGTCTTGTTAGTTTGTTGCTGCCTATGTTGTGTGTGTGTGTTTATCTGTGTGCAATGCCATTTGTGTGCTCTCTGTCTGAGATGGTAATTTTGTGTCAGTGGCTACCTCTATTGTGCATGTGTTTGGATGTGACTGTACCAGCTGCACCGATGCTACGAGACAGTGGGATAGCTACAGTGCATCCTCCACCACGGCCAACCAGTCCACTGCAGTGTGTGTGCGCGCGTGTGTGTGTGCTGCTGAAAAAGAGAAGAAATTGATCAGCACAGGGAGGAACGTGTTCACCAGCAAAGGCTGGATGGAGGGTGTGTGAGAGAGAGAGAGAGAGGGGGGAGAGAGAGGGAGAGGGAGAGAAAGAGCGAGGGCTGTCGCTGCAGACTCCTGCTGCAGTATCTCACTTTGGGCAAGCAGCTGCAGACAGGGAGAAACAGACAAGCGAGACAAGCAGACAGGTACAGACCTGGAGTGATGGGAGGGGATGGGTGGTGGGAGGGGGTGGGGTGGAGATAGTAATAGAAGGTAGGGCTTGGGGTGCAAGGGTCAGATGGGGGAGGGGGATGAGTGAAAGCAAAGTAGCGGGTTCCGGCGGCAGCTAGAGGGAGCAAATGTTTTGGGGCTTCTCGTTTTTATTTTTTTATATCCCGTTGTTTGTTTGGCGACGGCAGCGTGTCGCGACGGACCTGCGATGGGTACGAGAGAGAAGAAGAGAGGAAAGAAAAATAAAAGTAGAGGGTGTAGATAACAGTGTCACGACATGGCTGATGTCCCATCGTCATGAGCAGGTAGGAGGAGAATGAGTAGTTCTGGTGGTGGTGGTGCTGTGGAGGGGTGGGGGTTGAGATGCTGAGATGGAGCTGACAATGCAATTGGAAAGGAGTGATGCTCTGTGCTGGGGAGTAGTGGGTGGGGGTGAGGGTGAGGGGGTGGGGTGGCGGAGACGTCCCACCTCACTGACCTGCGTCTGGCTGCAGCTTCCCGCGGACACCTCAGCCTTTACCGGCACCCCGTGCCGCCCCCCACCACCACCCCCTTCTTCTGCCACTGCCCTTTTTTTCCCCCCTCTTTCTGTTCTTCATCATCCTCAGCTCAGAGGCGGATAACAAAAGGCGTAGTCGGTGGCAGACAGAAGAGTGAGCATGCGAGGCAACGCGTCGGGTGGCGCGGCGCATTCATTTCCGGAAGCCTCCACTTTGCCTGGCGTTCCCCAGAGAGAAGGAGACAGTCAGAGACATCTATCCGGCTGCTTTTTTTTTTTCTTCTCCTGGTCTGAGGAGGAGGAGTTGTGGGATGATTGGGAGGAGGGGGAAAGGGGGGGAGTGGGGGGGGCATTCACTGGTGTGTTTGGGTACACGACCGGTGAAAACGACATGGGAATGTTTTCAGTATTGCTTTAGCATTTACTGCAGTTTGGCATTTTTAAGTGCAGCTAAGTCTGGATTGTGACTGTTTGGCTCCGGCCGGGCTGGAGCTGCTTTCCAGTTAATTGTCTCGCTGAAGTGCCGTGCCTTTTGACACTGATAACTTATCGCCAAGCTTGCTGCCGTGGCGGCAGAGTTGGGCTGGTAGGTGGTAGAGTCTGGTGTCGAGGGTATTGCAGTCAGCAGTGGAAAGTGATATATGGGAAGGGAGGCAAGTTTGGTACCTGTGCTGAAGACGAGACCGCCCTTCTCTCGTTCGTACTGCTTTTGTGAAAAGATTTGTTTTTTCTGGAAATTTACCTGCATTCTGTGTAATGCTGAGCAGCTCAAAGTGCCGTGCGTTTTTTATTTTTTTGGATTCAGTGTCTAACCGTACCTATCCGTAGTGGCTGCTGTGATGGAAAGCCAGAGGGTGAGGCTGCTGCTGGTGGCTCTCTGCATCCATCAGTCAAGCAGGGAGTCTGCCAGCCAGGTCCTGGTCCCGCCACCCTGGAAGCAAGAAATTTAGACTGATGATCAGCTGATGCTCTTTAGGACAAAGGCGAGCCCAGCTGCTTGGCTAGGGGGCTTTTCCTTCCTCAGCACAAAGGCTAGTTAGCACAGAGCAGGCAGTGCAGGCTTGTCTGTTTGTCTGAGCCTCTGCTTCTGCTTCTGTCTGGGCACTGCCACGAAGATCATTTAGGTCTGGCCGTCTCCGGCGAAATCCCTGCTTTGTCTTTCTTTGTCATCTCTGCTGCCTACTGCTGCCACTGCTGCTGTCTGGTGCTTTGTTGTTTTTTAGTGTATTTAAACATATGCCTGAAAATCTGTCTACCTTTGCAGGTCTTTGTGTGCACAGGAATCAAACCAAGCCGTCGAGAAAAAAAAAAAAGTTGTCCGCAGTGGAAGAAAGGAGGAACGCTGGAGCATATATCTGTGCAGAGCTACTTTTTAATTTAATTTAATTACTGTTTTTTAATTGCAGCCCGTGCCTATAGCTAAAACGATATTTAAACTATAGATACTTTGTAGCTTTCGGTGCCTTTTGGTAGAAATTTGGTACGTTTAAGTGGCACTGGTTGACGAAGAGACAGTGTGTGTGTGTGAGTGGTGTGTGTTTGTGTGTGAGTGAGTAAGAGAGAAAGAAAGGTGTCAGTGCCACTCAGTGCCCTGCAGCTGACTGCGGCTCCTCAGTAGACTCTGTCGTACTTCACCTGCTCCCTGAGACCCTAACTTGTGAGCTCTCTTGATGAAAAATCACGGGTTAGGCTCTTGGGACGCGGGCGGACGGCACAATCGACTTTCTGCCGAATGTTCCAGGTGGAATCGGAAAGAATCAGCGGCTGATTTTCTTTTAAAAATGCATGTATGGATGGGACGGTGTAGAGAATGGCTGACACACAGAAAGGAAATAGCTGAGCGCAGTAAAAAAAGCACATATGTGTAGGGTTTGTGTTCTGTTGGCTCCTCCGTGACATCATGTAGGAACGCATTAAGCAAAACTGCAGCACTGATGCGACTGCATCTGCAGGGCTGCGCTTGTTTGAAATTTTTTTGTTGGTTTTTTCCCCAAAAATCACGAAGGATGCCTTTCGTAATGGCGCCAGTGCCGCCGCCATAAAAGCGAAAAATACTCATTGATTCTGCACTGCGCTGTCAACCGGCACCGTAATCTCTCTTTGTGTCAACATCTGTGTTTGAATACAATTCTAGTAACACATGATCTGATTAGAAATGACAGGACACCAACCAGTCCAAACCACCACACCCCAGGCTCATGTTGATTAACCCCTGTCACCACCTCCACACAGCCAATATATCTGATCCTCCATTACCAGAGCAGTCACTCTGAAATTGATAAGTCTAGACGCTATAGGAGCACGCTGAGACTAATGCCACATCTGCTGCTGCTGTTTGGAGCATTGGAGAGCTAAAACACACAAGTTCAAAAACATTTTTTTCTTAACATTTTTCATAGTTGATAATTTCACTTATCTGCTTCATAAATTGATACATTTCTCAGCCAACTGTCAGAAAGTGTTCAAATATTTTACGGTTAGAATATAAATTTTCTACATTAGCCTCAAAATAAGTCTTCTAATTATAATTCACTTCTAACTTTTTTTTTATTTTTAAAGTTAGAAGTATGCACATAAGCCAGATACATAAACAAAAAACACTAATGAATTTAACTGATTTTGAAAGCTCCCGATTGTTCAAATCAAGGGAAATAAAGAAAGGTATCATGCAGTATGTGAAATAAAAACCGATGGCCACGCTTTTAAAATGTGGAATCGGGTCAACAGAAATCGAGTTGCTCTCTTCATCTGAAGATTTCTGTTGAAATCTGCGATTGTGGTGAGATGTAACAACCAAATTGGTTAATGATCTCAATCAATATTTAAACGGGAGGCGTAGCTCAGCGCAGACAGACATCGTAATTCATTAAGACAGGCTCTTAAAGAGAAAAGGACAAGATTGAACGCTGAATAGAAAATGAAAACACTGGACCCGTCTCTTATAAACATGACTATAGAAGTGCAATTACAATAAATTAGGTCTGCGTAAAAAAAAAAAAAAAAAAAAAGTTCTTTTTCTTTTGTGCCAGAGAAAGGTGTGAATTCATTTACAATTACAGCTTGACCTGGTTTTTAAACTTTCAGTTTTTCCCAAGACGGCATGCTTTTCTGAAAACCTAATTTCTGCTAAATTACTCATATTAGGAATACAGTTCAAAACAATTGATTTTCTCTCTAATGCCCTCCTCTCCATCTCTCTCCCAGTCTCCAGTCTTTCTCTCTCTCTAATTATGTTTTTTTTTTCTCGTCTCCCCATTTGGTTTCATAGCGAACAATGCCGATGCCAACTAATAGTCTGTGCCTATGCCACAGAGCCCCCAGCAACAGCTGAAGGAGCGCCATGCCCCATGAATACCAAACAGCCAGGCACAGTGCGACAAGTGCTGAGCAGTCAGACGCAGCACAGGCAGAGCAGAGCTGGTGCCCACAAAACAGCCAGACAGTTTTATTAGGGTCTGTCTGACACGCAGCAAAGTCTGGCAGCACCCGAGCCCACTGATGAAACAACCCCCCGCCCCCCCAACAGTAACAAAGCAGCACGCTCAGAGCAATCCGCCAAGGATCCAATAAATATCACCCCGTAAAAATCAGCTCCCAGCTGGTTTGTAACTGTGCTCAATGGGGAATACAAACTTTGTTCAAAGTCAAACTAGTTCTCAATGAGCTACCGCTAAATTGATCTCGATCCTGCCATCCGAGTGACACGCACTGCATCGGACGTAGCAGCGAAGACAGGAAGTGTCGTTCAGGAGAATGGCGCTAAAGCTTTAATGCTGTAAAAGTCGTGATTTTATGGAAAGTGAACAGATCCAAGCCTGTAGGCATTTTAAGCAGAGTGCTGAGGGAAAACATTGACACTTTAGGATTAATATGTTCGCCATTAATAACGATCGATTTAGCAGGAAAGCAGACTTGGAAAGGTCTTTTATTTTGTCAGTGTCAGTTTTGTTATTACTTATTATTGAAGTGTATAAAATGTGACTTTAAAAAAAAAATGGGTTAATTTAAAATGAGAGCCGTGCTCACAATTTATCTGATTCAAATTGTTAAAACTATTTTTTTTTTTTTAATGAACTCTTAATTAGGGTGCAGTTATAGTAGATCTGAAAGTGTCTGTCAAGGTTGCACTATCTAACACCTTTTTCTGTTTTGGTTTTTTAAAATAAAAACATTTATGCAGCGTGTTTAAGCCCAGCCAATCAAAAGACTTCCTGGTGCCGGTTTATACACAGGATGTTAAATATTATGCTTGGACTGATTAAAGCGAAATAATTGAAATTGCTGCACGGATCAGCAGATCTCGTATATTAATATGTTGCGATGCGCTTTTATCTGCACTCGTGGTAAACAAACAGCTGTCGGTATGAGGTTTCTGTTCTCGGCAAGTCTTCAAGGTCCTGCAGGAAACATTGATCCAGACCTTGAATAGGTAGAGATAAACTAAAGACTCCAGCTGATGGCCCGAGTGTGTGTGAGAGATTACGCTCCATTGTTCAGAGGTGGTCATGTAACACACTCCGCCACCGCGTCGCTCAGCTATAAAAGCAATAAGGCCAGATTAACATTTATCCGGCACGTTAGGATTTGGGCTGGAGCCGACATGGAAATCAGGTGGATTTTGTGAATTAGATGGCTTGTTTTTTATTTTTGGTTGTTTTGTTTGTTTTCGATTGTCAGGCTTTCCTGTTGGAGGATCTCTTATCGCAGCAGGGTGGGGGAGGACGCGGAGGTGGTGGTGGTGGTCGGTGTGTGTGTGTAGGTGTGTGTGTTTGGGGGTGGGGGGTATCAGGTATGCCTGATAGTGGGGCAGTACAGAATGGTGGGGGGAGCGTCTGAGTTTCCAGACACTGCGGCAGGAGGCCAGACAGTCACCTAAACGCACACACGTAGAATTACGTTAGCGACAAAGTGACACGCACAAACCTGCAGAAATACACACATTTTTGTACACAGCCTATTCCATTTTGTTTTTAATTCAATCAAGGGGTATAAATCATAGTGCCACTTGTAATGCAATTATCCTCATGCATGGAAAGCACAAAAGTTTCTTTATTATTCTCAGGGCGACCGGGATGGGAGATAAACTCCATTAACTATTACAGATTAGTTAAGTGCTGTGGGAGGTGCGGCTGTCTGTTGAAAGGACAGCGATCTGAGCTGAGACTCGAGGATTTTCGTGGCGGGCCTGTGGGCACGGAGCAGGATTGTGGAAAAGTGGGGCCGATGATTAAAAAGCAAACAACAAAGCTCCGAGGGAGCAGACTGACGGCCTGGCAGAGCAGAGGTCTCGGCTTAGCCAACTGGAATGCTCGCAGACCTGGTTTGTTGCGTGTGTTTGTGCTGTGCGCAGGTCCACAGTATTCGAGGGTGTCTCCTGGCCCTGCTCCCCGCTCGGGTCCTGTGTTTTCTCGCCATTCTCTCTGATCTGCGATTCACTTCGGAGGCGTTGCCAGGGAAACCTGGTATCTGGCTAGCAGTTTGATGGAGTTATTGAACTGTAACTGGCTGGGATAATTACGCTCTGTCTTGCCGGCTGGCTGTCCAGTGGCTGGGACTTGAATGTGACCTATAGCTAGCCCGGCATTGCCACCGCAGGCTAAATGCTTTTAACCCCTTGGCTGCCGGACATTTGGGCTGTGGTAACTTTGGCACTGATGTCCAGTTTGAGTTTACACATACTGGGACTCCTGCTTTTGTAGCCACATCGTTGCCTTTGTAGCTAAAGATTCAGTTAAACCTACGACTGTAACTCCAGCAGACAATTGTTCAGGCTGCTTTGTGTTCATGCTGAAACAGGCCATGACTCGGAATTCCTCATGTGTCCTCAAGTGTATCCACTGATCCCCTGAGCAGGTGGATACTTAGATAATAAAACTGTGTTTCTTCAGAGTTTGCATGGATGGATTTGTATCTTTCACTACAAAAGGCTTGACGTTTCACAGATTCTCTTGTGTAAAAGAAGGTTGGTGGAGTTTCTGTGTTCCTACATTTATGCTAAATTGCTATCATTATCTCTCCTCGTCTAGGAGCCCCGGCAATTGTCTGCCGTTCTCCGTGCTTTAAGGTAAGACAGATACCACTTGCATCTGCAACACAATCAACAAAATCCTTACTTTTCTAGTCTTATTCAGTCTGATCCATTATGCCAGCAGACAGCAGCAGATGAGAGTTTAGTTGTGTGACTGCCTTGTTTTGCTTGCAGTAGACGAGTGAGTCAGTAAAAGTGTCAGACCGCCGTAACAGACGGCCTGCGCGAGATAATTAGCCCAGAGTCATTTGGAAGGCGCTCAGCTCTGCCCAGGTGCCCACTCCGCTCAGAAAGAGACCAGACGACCTTTTACTCAGCTCCGTCCCACTGCAGTCACTTAAAACAGTGATGGATGTTTCCCTTTACTCCCTGCTCCCTACTGGCTCTCATTCTCCTTTCCTCTTCACCCGTCCCTCTCCCATGTCACCATTTCCCTCACTTCTGTCCTCTGCTTGCAGCACCTTGTTTGTCCCTTCTCTTCTCCTTGTTTTTCTACCCTCGTCTGCCTCTTACAGCTCCCATTCTCTCTGTTCTTCCAAAGTGATGAGAGGGAAGAGGAGGAAGAAAGGTGTGGAGAAAAAGGGGAAGAGGGGGGATTTAAAGTGAAGTGGTGAAGGAGGCTTTTTTTTCCCCTGTCTATTTTTTTTTAATCCTGCCAGTTTGAGAAGAGCAGACTCGAGCCCCGCACCCCATCGGCTCCTCATTAGTATGCACCGGCTGTCGCTCAGGTGACATGGCCACTGGATTCCATCCCAACTGCAGGAACATGAGCGGCACGGTGGAGAGTGGGATAGCAGGTAAGGACAATGAGAACGGAACGGCGGGGAGGAAAGGAGAAGAAGAAGGTGGTGGGATGGGGACATGGACTTGTATACACTGTTGTAATCCAAATCCAGCTTCTTTAATTAAAGCGTCTACCGCTGTGAGCTGAGCCGTGCAAGTTAAGTCATCGTTTGTAAAGCACATCCACGCAGTTTTACTCGTTAATGAAATATCCCGCACTTCTCTGTACACAGTTTGAACAATTCATGAATTCATGAGCATTAAATGTAAATGCTGGAGCGTCTGCTCTTCTGCTGATTTTAATAAACACCTCTGTTGATTATGCTGTGTGTGTTTGGTTATTTCGAAATATAATATTTTTACTTCATGTCAGCAAACAGCGGAGGAATCCTGCAGTTTCCCCTCAAAACAGTTTCATTGTTTTCACTTGTGCGATTTTGATTCCCCGTGATATGTAGGATATTGGTTTTGTTGCCAAAGGCAGCAAATAGAGGGGCGTACTACACAAACACTCGCACTCTGTACGTGTGTGTGTCAGAGAAGCCAACAATATGAGAATAAGAAAGAGAGTGTGTGTGTGTGTGTGTGTGTGTGTGTGCGCATGCTTAGGTTTTTGTGTGTGTGTGAAGCAGAGACAAACTGTGCGTGTGTGTGTGTGTGTGTTTGGGGAGCAGTGCGGCCAGGCTGCAGATATCATCCATCTCCCTGTCACAGGCCCAAGGGTTGCTGGGAAAGTGGCAGACAGCTCCCTGGCTATGACAACAGAGGCTGCATCCTAATTTTCCGACAGAGAATGCCTGAAAAAAGCTGCGCCTCTCCTCCCTCACCGCCCAGTACGGAAAGCCATTAACCCCTCGATCTGGGAACAAAGCACGGAGCTCGGCCCGGGCCACCGTTGGCTGCGAGTCACATCGGCTCCCATCATCCTGCAGCCGTAACTCCGAGCAGAAACGTTCTGCTTGAACTCGTCTTTCCGAAGCGCTCCGGGCCTGCAGAGGTACGGCTGAGTGCGGCGAGGAGCACGGACCAGCTCTAAAGGCGGATCTGATGAGGAGCTCGCATTACTGACAGATACTTGATGACAGTGCAGTGATTTAATTTGCGAAGTGCATTTTCAAAATAAAAGACCTCGTGGCAAAAGCTGTTCTAACTGGATTACATGCTTTCTGCTTAGCCATGACTAATTTTGTTATAAAGCTGTTGTCAGATATTCTATGGCTTTTGTTACATACGCCAGCACTCTAAGTGTTTCTGCATCTCCTCCCTGGTCCTGGGAGTTAAACACTGGCACCAAGATTAAATCAGGACTCATTAACGTGAAGGAAGTGTGTGAACGTTAGTCTTTTTCCACTCGTGCCGACTTTGGTTTTAAAGTTTCAGCATTTTAAGGAAAACCAAGCATTCAGAGCCAAGTTAAGACGTGCAAATGTTTAATAGATTCCAGGTCTGATGAACATATGATGAATGATCAAACGTGCTTTGAGTTAAACACACAATAGAAAAGTGGAAGAATGTTAGTTAGTAAAGCCTTTTTTGTTACTTAAGTACATAGTTTAGTATCCAGTGTGTCAAACTTCTAAATTTATTTTTTAAGAGTTAAGCATCAAGTATTAATTTCACGAGTTTCACTAGAAATAAATGCTAAAATTACACACGGAGCTTATTTAGTTATTTTTCTGCAGACATAATCACATTTGATTCCAGCTCCTAGAATTTCCAGTGCAAGTGTTTTCTTTGTAAGCAACACTATTGTTGCGAGTAATAGACCCAAAAATGAAGTGGTTTTTCTCTCTGAAATTGCACTGCAGGATTTTGCAGTAGAGGATGCAGTAGTAGGATTCTGCAGTATTCTGCAGAATTCAGAATTTCAGTGGGAACTAAAAGAAGTCTTTTTAAATTTTCTTTAAAAGAAATGAAGCTGAGTGAAGAGTCGATGGTGCCAAATAAATTTTAATATTTTCTATGAAGACAGAAGATGGCAGTAAGCAGTTTAACAGAGAGTTTAATCTTGTCCCACATCAGGGCTGATATGGGAACATGTGCTGTAAAGAGCTTGAATTGATGAATTTATGATCAAAGACGCGAGGACGAGGCCCGCTTTAGATCTTTGATCACTGTTAACAAATCAGTGGAACGCAGCGTCGGGATCAAACGTGTTCGGTACCGAACAAAGACTCCACATGTTGGGTGGGAGGCACAGCGTGTTAGCCAGGTACTGTAGGGTACACAGAGGACTCGCCCTCTCCTGCATTCTTATTTTTCAGAACTCGCTCAGTGCGTTTGCAGGCAGATGTAACTCACACAGATAGTGAGTGTTGTTAAAGAATAACACTAATATATGTGTTCAGTGACATTTACCAGTTTGTACTTCATGTGGTAATGAAGTGCTCATTTATACTCTGGACAAACTCCACTGGCTGATGAAAGCCAGCAGCTGCAGCTGGAAGCCCAGGAAGAAATCTGGCACGGTAAGTGGCCCTCCAAGGTTTGAAACACATTTGTTGATCATTTTTGATTTGTTTGCTGATGGTTTTTTATCATTTTAACATTTTTTGAGTGTGTGAAACAGCACACACATAAATGCACTTAACAAAAAAGCCATAACATCATCTTGGAAATACGTTATTGTTTTATTAATGATTCACTTATTAAGTAGAATTTTAGGGTAAAATAAATTTCTGGTTCTCTATCAATAAACAATGAAAAACAGCACAGGTAAAAAGATGCTGCATTCAGGTCTTAAGGGTTAAGTAGTAAATCAGAGCTTCGTGCTTTTGGGTCATAAATGCTTCATGGGAAATGAGTTTCAGTCATACATGTCGATTGCGCCTCCCGAGTGTCAGCAACTATGAAATATGGTAAGTGGGGGGAGTGAAGTGATACATCCACATAAAATAAAATAAACCCAAAGAACTGCATGACCTCAGTCTCTCTCTCTCTGCTTTTTTTCCTGACATGAAGAGAGAGAAAAAACACGAGCGCATTGAGCTTTCTGGATTTGTCATTTGTGGTTTACATTTCTATGTTTGGCTCGCTGTAAAACATGAACTCCCTAATCAAGCGCACATGTGAAGGAGCTTACTTTACACACAGCTGCAATCACCGCGTCACTGCAGCCTCACAGCAGCTCCTCTGTGCGCTTTATTCCGACCAGCCATCTCCTCAGTCACGGGTGGAGTTGATGGCGCTTCGTGTGCAGCACTCCTCTGGATGTGCACGATGCTGATCGGGTCACAGGTCGGAAAAGCTGAGCCTGGGAATCCGCCGCTCAGCGCAAACGCAACTTTGATTTGTGATGAGTCACACAAACATGCTTGTACATGCGATTACAATCTGCTGACTGTGTCTGTGGAAGTGGCCTCGGGGATTCTCACACTCAGACTGAGGGGTTAAAATTCTCAGATGTTGCTAATGAGGTCGAAAATACACAAACTCAGCCACAGAAACTCTTCGTTTGCAAAACTACATTCATGAGCGTCTATGCTCAGATGATGAATCCACCCACTTTACAGTGGTGGGAGAAGGACTGAGTAATAGTAAGCGATGATGCAGCAATTCAGGTGGCTCATTTCCACAGAAGATACACAGTGCACATATTTTTTTTATTTTTTTTTAAACAGTAACAGTTTATTTACAATATATATATATTTAAAAATCCTAATATTATGATTGAAAGGACATCCAATGATCACAATTGAAAAGGTGGAATTTCCTTTGCATGAACCTAACCTAAATCACATTTTTAGCTCTACTTGTGTAAAACACACTGATGGATAAATTAAAACAAGGCACAGTTTCTTCCAAGAGAAAAATTATGATTTTTTTTTAAAAAGAAGTCAGGCAATCAAATAAATGCAGCAGAGTAAACAGCACAACATTTTCTTCAGAAAAAGTACATATTCCTACAGTTTTTTATAGTTTTCTGATGGTTTTCAGTTTTTGTGTATTTTATCCAAAGTGACTGCTCAGACTCTTTGTATTTATTTTTATTGTTATTTTCATTTACACAGTTATTTCCACATTAAGGACTGGGACTACAAAACTCCTGTAAATAATATAATTATTGCCACAATCACTGGAAGACAATTTCAAAGCTTTCTTTGTACCACTTTTGTAGCAGTGCTTTCAGCGTGCCTCCCCACAGCTTCCCCAGAGTGCAAATCATACTAACTTTAGTGAGCCCTCAGTTTTCCTGTGGTCCAAGCAAATGGTTGACATTTATTATATTCAGTGAATTAGCTTAACAAACGCACAGCTGCATAAGATTTTGAAGTTATCCATGTTCATGAACTTTCAACAGAGCACGAGCGTCATGAAAACCTGAGACTTTCACATGAGACACATAATAGACTGTTAGTACTGATGTGTCAGTGTGTGAGGGGCACGTTACCGCTGCAGCCATGTTTACAGGTAGTTTAGTGCCATTTCCGGGTCACAGGGTAAATCAGAGGGGTTGTGTGGTGATTAGGATGATTAATGAGGCAGGAAAAAAAACAAAGTTCTACTACTCAGATTTCTATTTATTTTTTCAGACATGGAGCTTCCTGCTTTCATATGAAATATCAGCCACGCTGACCTCTTTGGGCCTCAATCAGTTTTATTTAAAATGAAGCCACTGAGTGATGTTGTATCTCTGGTGGAGCATCTAACAGCTCTTAAACAGCACTGCTTTTGTAATCTAGTGTCGTTTATTCCACAGGCTAAACGACACTGAACATAAATACTATATATACAGTATATAAATCTTTCAGTATCAAATAGATATTAAAGAGTAAGAAATTTAGTCTCACCTAAAATATAAAGCATTAGAAAAATAAAGCAAACATGGAGAAAAGAAGTCTAATGACACACATCAGAAGCAAACAAACGTCTGCCAACATTATTATACCTGCTGAACACTGTCAGCACACAGCCTCACAAAGCTGCTAGCAGGTATAATACAAATACATAAATAAAAATAAATGACTTTTTAAAATTATTATTATTGTGTTTTTTTGGTTGTACTGAATAAGCCTTTTTTCACACTGTGATATAAAGAACACTATACAACAACATTATAGCTTCTCATAGCCTTAGGCAGTTTCTGCTTGACTGGCATTCCCGAGTTCAGAAACCAAAATGAGCCACCCTGGGCTCTGTGGAGCAGACACGTGTGGAAATGAAGGCTTTCTGCGTCCCATCAGCAGGTCAGAGCCAGACCTGAAAAAGTCCAGCAAAGTGACATTTTCACTTCTGCATATTGAAATCAGAGCATATAACATTCAGAATAAATAGCATCCTTCAAACTCTACAAAATGTCATGAAGCGCAACAACTGTTCCACGTTGATCGTCGTAACACTGGCCTGCCTCTCCTGTGCTGCAGTAAGCAATCTTTTATTCATGTATGTGTACAGTCTGGTACTGAGGCGCCTCCAGGGAGGAACGGGACACCTCATAGAGGCCATTTTTGTTTTTTTAAATACATCGACAAAATTGATTTTAATCCATTTGATCCATTCGTTTTTTCCATTCTTTTCTTTCCTGCCACACTCTCTAAAAGGCAGCTTTACTAAGATGGAAAATGACCTGTGATTTAAAATGACGTGAAAACCACGACTGCAACAACACAGAAGAAAATAAAATCACAGCATTTGTTTTAGGCCAGCAAACTCCTGCAGACTTCTGCACTAAAGACACACATATACATGAACATGTCCACATGTGTCACATCATGTGCATGTTCTATAGACAGCGTATCTCTGCAGTGTATTGATTCATCTTTATTTCACAGTCTCACACAACAATGATGGTGGCCACGGCTCGCCACGCAGCCAGGCGAGCGTGTACCTCCTCCTGTCCTGCCACGCACAGCGAGCAGCACGCCGCAGAAGTAGAAAGCTCGGATATACAGATGTTTCTGTCCCTCACAGGCTCACTGGTGCCTGCACACAGCGCTGCTGCTGCTTCTCAGACTACAGCCTGTCAGACGCTCATCCATCAGTGCAGAGACCGAGGGTACAGCACTGCGGCTCCGTCTGATGTGAACGACTGAGTGAGAGGACAGACTTGTGTCAGAATTAGCTGCTGGAACAGATAACACAGAGCTGCTGTGTTCTCGGTGTGTTAAGGAGGCGCTTTATCATGGAGATTCAGTGTGAAGATGATCACGTCTTCTCTGGCAGAGAATGTGACTGACAGCTCCTCACACTGCAGACCTCTGTACTCACTGAACACGTGTATAGTCTGTAAACCTCGCAGAAGGCATTTCAGTTGTCAGGCGCGGTAAATTTCCAAGTCAGATGTTCCTCAGCTTCAAATAGCGGTCATCGGTATCATAACACAGTCAGTGGTGTTATCTCTCAGGCCTGAGTGTTGTGAACATTGCACTGCCAGCTGATTGAGTGATAGACCTGCAGTGCTGTCTGCAGGGAGCTCTGGCACCATCTTGTGGCGCACTTTTCAAGGCAGAAACTGT
Source organism: Oreochromis niloticus (assembly GCF_001858045.2). NCBI lineage: Eukaryota > Metazoa > Chordata > Actinopteri > Cichliformes > Cichlidae > Oreochromis > Oreochromis niloticus. Next base: position 3,327,582 of record NC_031975.2, read on the forward strand.
AATAATAACAATAATAATTATTAGTAGTAGTTGTATTTAACATGACTAAACTGGAGATGCTCTAGTTTAAAGGAACAGGATTCATTTATGTAATAAGGATTTATAATGACAGGCTCAAACCCAGCAACACTACTGTAACCTTAAAAACGCCACATTCACTCACAAAGACAGGACAAGAACTGATGATATAAACTCTCTAGTTTCTCAGTTTTCTGTCTTAGTTATTGTTTTATTTATCTTTTCCTTTTTTTCTTTGTTTATGTCCTCAGTCCAGTTTATTTCTGCATTTTGTTCGCGCTATGCAAATGAGAGGTCTGCCATGATTTAAACCTGTCTACATCCAACACCAGCAGCAGAGTATGAAGGGGAAATGTTCTAAAAAAATGGCTGATAGAGGACATGCCAGACATTGGAGACTGGCCTCATATGACAACTGACAAATGGGAGCACAGACTGCTCTGCCAAGCTCCTAAAATGACAGGTCCTCAGTCATGCTTTCATTCAATTTGGAGGTTTTTCCAGAATAAGACAGACCATAGCGTAGACCAGTCCAGGTGCCATTGTTTCCTGAACTAACCTCGTGCATGGTGTGGAAGACAGCAAGCTATGACTATGCATGTATCTCTCTTGCATTGATCAAGGGTTACAAACCATTTCTAAGACTTTGAGACTCCAGTAAACCAGACTGGGAGCCACAAGGAAACTTAGAGCAGTGGCGAACCTTCCCTGGTTCACCACTGTCTCAGAGGAGTGACCATAACAGTGAAACTCACTTCCCAGGAGTGACCGGGATTCAAAAATTACTCCAAATATAACAATGATGTTGATGCACAACAACTGCTCTTACAGGAGGTCACAAAAGAACAACATCTGAAGAACTGCAACTCTCGCCCTATGATAGCTGGGATAGGCTCCAGACTCCATGTGATCCTGATAAGGATAAGCAAATGAGGACAGATGGATGAAACATAAAGGTAAGCTAACCCAGATAAATATGAGGATCTTGAATAGCGCCGGCCCCTGCTGTGTTTTGGTTGGACTTTTCTTAGTTTTCTTTTATTGGATGTTCGGAAGGATTTTTGGTTCTCTTTGTTTCTTTGAAGAAGGTTAAGGTATGGGGGAAGTCATCACTGAGCTTCAGCTTGTCAGCCCAGGCAGACTCGGCTCTTTTAGACAGGTCTCTTCTAACTTAGAAGTTGACAAAAGCCGTTTTGTCAACCCGCTGTGCTCCTCCTCGATTCAACTTGCGGTGCTGTTGCAGCTCCTTTTATGATGTTCATACAAAAGACATGCAACACATTTTAGCTTTAAATGTGGCAGAGTAAACAAGCATGCTGGGATTGTTCCCAGCTGTGGGAAGAATTGAGCGACCACAAAAAGCTTAAAGATGTAAATGAAGTTAATGTGCAGAACCGCTGTGTTTACAAGTTCAGAAGAAGAACAAGCTCTTCTTGCTGCCACGCTGTTAGCCTGTCATTGCTCTTCCTCACAGTGATCTACCAGCAGGTGACGGTAATGCACCTTTTTAAATCGTGACCGACTGCAATGGGTTTGTTTGTCACTGCAGCTGGGTTCAGTATGCCTCTTTATGCAAATACCCTCCCAAAGAGCTCGCCCTCTTCTTCAGTCTGATGTGGTGTGTATACTCTTATAAAGATGTATATCATTAACTTTGTGTCTCATCACTGATGTGTTTGCGAGAGCAGGGAGTGCTGGGACTGTCTGGGAATCAGTGCTCAATCAGCACAGCACCCCGTGAAGAAGAAGGAGAAAATGAAGTGAGCCGTCACTTTGCAGATTACTGAGTATTTACTCAAAGAAGTAAAGTGAACAGTTGTTCAAAGTTGGAGCACATCCCGAATCACTCCACAGAAGTCACACTGAAAGTTATACTGTGCATCTGATATCTGCAGCAAGCCTGAATGAGAATAATGTGTGCACAGATAATGGAGACTGAAATATTTCAGAAGATGAATCCCAGTGAATTCAACGATAAGCCCAACATTTCCTGTCATGGTGTTTGACTGAGTCCTGCTGATTTTCCCTCTGTCCCCAACATGATGCAGTAAAACCCGCCATTTAAGAGTTTGGGTAATGCTTCTTTGGTGTTTCTGTCACCTCTCTCAGTTCTCACTAAGGACTCAACTGTAAAATACAGTGAGTCAGACAGTGCTTGGAGTCCCTTGTCAAAAAAATGCATTGTTTGATTGTAATAGCAGTAGGATTAGCCACAAATTAAAGAAGCCATCTATGAGTTTCTCACATAAACACATTTTAGCAGGGTAAATGAACTGCTTCTTGCTTGACCGCCTTTCCACTCTGCGAGCACTCAGACTGCTTTCTATATAACATTGACACACAGATGAGCACATTGGGAGCAACTCTGATTTCAGCATCTTACTCGGGGATACTTTTGATAACCAACCTCCTGATGGCTCTGCCTCCTAACCTACAGCCACCGCTATGGTCTCGTAGACCAGTGGTCCTGGGGACGTTTGGAGTCGTTTGGTGAGAGTTGAGGCTCGGGTGTGAAATTTATGGTTTTCAGGGTTTTTATCGGTTTTTATCGTTAACTCGGTTTCCCTGGGTCTTTTCCTGTGTGTTATGAATAAATCTTCTTTTTCTTGGTACCGGTACTGGTTTTATTTTGTTGTATTTATCCGTGACACCTTAAAGGCAGGTCTGTGAAAATATTGTCGGACATAAACCGGTCCGTGGCGCAAATAAGGTTCGGGACCGATGTCATAGAGAGTATAAAAGATGAATGGAGCTACCACGACATCACTGTTTGTTTGATTGTAAAAAAAAAAAACAAAAGCTGGAAAAAATGGTCTGAGTGTGAAATCACCTATGCGTCATTGATAACTCATTAGCCAATAAGCATACAGTTTCATAGAACAGATAATCCTCCACTTTGAAACATGGTATGACTTAGATTTATGAACTCATTTTGTCTCATTTCTAGAGTGAGTGAGTCCATAAACTCAGCGGGAATGTGTTTAGAGCGATCGAGTCAGAAAGCTGTTTACTACAGACTTCTGTTCATGTGACATCATGCGCACACTGCTTTAGAGTTGTGCACCTTATTGGATGAGACACAACCATCGGTTGCTAGGGAAATATATGTGTTCCCTGACTGCTGCTGCACAAAAACCTCCCAGTGATTGCTTTGGTTACTAGCAGTTTGCACCAGTTGCCTGTAAACCAACTCGTGTTTGTCTGTAAACACTCCCTCACTGCTGGCTGAGCTGTGCGATGCAAGGAGAGAAGTAGAAGCTGTGCCTCAGTGCTGCACCCAACATCTTTCAAAAGGCACAATTTTGAACGCTATACCTGATCTTACATTCTAACACTGACAAAATGGTGGACAACTTAACATCATGTGTTAGCAGTCATGTATCAGCAAAGCCTTGAACTTAGGACCCAGTGTCTTTTTGTAGTGGGCTTTCACAGAATGCAGGTTTTTAGGTGCCTCTGCATTAGTTTCAGTTTTTCCAGCTTGGATGCTACGTCCATGTTTCACACTGTGCATGCATGTCATCAACGTCACCTGGTAACTGTTAAGCATTTTGTGTAACTCTGGAAATGATGGAGATTTGGTGTTTAAAGTGAATAATGATTTTACCATCTATCCATTTAGATGGTATATTTATTTTTTAAATGTGCAAATTTTGTTAATTTTTATAGTTACTTTATGCAACTACTGTGAACCAGTTACACTGACACTCTTTGCCAGTAATTTGTATCTTTTTATTAAGAAAAAGCTTTCATAACTTGTAAAATCAAAGACAAACCCTGTTTAGTCCTAGCATATATTATATCTGTCAAAGACTTTTATTGTAATGGGGAAGAACATGCATAAACAGATCTGGTAGGATAGGGTTCAAACGACCAACTTTAAACTATAACGCTTAAAATTACAGGTTTCCAATCAATCATTCTGAACTTGGAACTGGAACTTGGATTAGTGGACCTCTTAACCATGTTTGTTTCGTTGGTACCTTTTGGATTATTATTTTATTATTTATTGTCTTTGTACGCTTTGTTTTTCTTTGTAGGGTGTTTACCTTATGACACAAAGCGCAATGAGGCAACTGTTGTTGTGATTTAACACTTTGTAAATAAAACCGAATTGAATTATGGAACTGTGTGATGAATAATGTTGTTTTCTGTGAAGTACAGACCATACAGCTTTGCGTTGGTAAGCATTTTAGTGGTATTTTGTTAGACAGTTATAATAATAAGCAGATATGCATGCCTGTGTTTTTCACTCAGACAGTTAGCATGCTAACACCTTCATCTAGGAAGTTTTAGCACGCTAACAAACTAAGCTATTGTGAAGATATGTGAAGAGCACCATCTTAGCATTCTTTTTGGGGGCATTTTCCTTTAAGTGCTGCTGCATTGCTAAGGTAAGCTAAAACTTAGGTTAGCTAAAACAAGCTAATTTTTAAGGGGATACTTTTATATATACAGTAGTATTTGTTTTTGTTACGTGTGAAGTGATTAGGACTACATATTTACAACAACGTGGAATGACTACTTTTTAAATTCAAACTCCACAAAGAACCCATTACTTCTCCCAGATAATTACAGCACTGGAGCAGCAACTAGAGTAAGTGCCAGGTTGTTGAACTTTGAGCACTACATCACTGCCATCATTATTAAGATGAATAATTAATCATTTACCTTCTGAGGTAAGAAGCCAAATGTTCCTAGCACCATCTGTGGTGTCTGCACGGAGCAGAAATTTGTTTAGAACCTTTCAGAAAGTGCTGCAGGAGAGAGGTCACTTTGAAGCACTTTTCAAGTCAGGAAGTCGAAATGTGAGGATGAATAATGCTATGCTGCAATTTAACATTAACCATGATTTATGCCTGAAACTTAGTTAAAGTGGCACCTCTTAAATTTCTACTGACCTTGTTTTTGTCTGTGTGTAAGGTTTTCCATTGGTAATGCAGGTGTACCTCTTCTCTAATGCAGGTCATCCTAACCTTTTACTCATGCTGGTGGAGTGCTGACGGGAATTAGGAGTAAAAGGGCACTCAGGCAGAAGGGCTTGTGTCTTCTCTGGCTTTCCCCCCTTTTTACCAGAGTAAACTGGGACAGCAGAGTGACAATTCAGACTTTATCATAAAGCGTTGTGTTACAAGTCTAGCTGCAAGATTATACTTGAAGTTACACCGAGAGAATCTGAAGATTTTATTTATTTGTTTACTTCTGTTGTTCGTGCATCCCGTAGCTCCTGCTGCTTTATCCCCCGCATAAAAGAAACAATAAAGAGGGAGGTCGGATGCTGGGGAATATGGCAACAAACAAGGCAACAAACAACAGGCCATTATCTCTCACCAGCCTCTGGCTCTGTTTGTCCTAAAACTTGACACTGCTCTTGGCCTTCAAATATTCTACATCAAGTTTCAAGTTTTTCTGAGCATCAGGCAGTCAAGAGAGCAAATGCAATGCAGTCCATTAATACTGATTCTCTGAAAAGTGCATTCCTCCACGGAGCTGGTGTAGCTCGTTTCTGAAAGGACGATAGAGAGATCAGACTGAACAAGGCGCATCAGTGTTTTTCAAAGCAGACCTCTAGATTTGTCTGTAAAAATGTGGTTTATACACAAACATATTGGTATTCTCAACATGCTGTCAACAATAATAAATCACAAATACTCTCCATGACTTTGATAGTGCATGAACAGACTCATTTACAGAACCTGACACCAAAAATCAATGGCCTTTGTGCATCACAGTAGTCTTTGTACACTGCATCCTTATAGTTGATGGATGCTAACTAGGTGTGTCAGTGTCACCTGATCATCTTATTCTGGCTCCAAATTTCCAAGAGAACAGCAGACAAAACACTAAAACTGACTAAGACTTCAAATGTCAAGTCTAAAAATAAGGTGGGCTGTGAAAAGCTTATAAATAAAGTCATATTTATGACTTTCAATAAAATCTAATTTTGTGGCCACGTGAATGAGGTAGACAAGTTAGCAGGTCTTGTCTGTACCTGGGGAACTGCTGTAGTTTTACCGCAGCTTCAGGATGCTCCCATTATTTGGGTGTTTTTGTTTTTTTTATTGGATAGTTGACCCGACAAGACAAACTCAACAGTGGGGAGAAAAAGGAAAGATACACAGAAAAAGGCTGTAGGTCAAACTTGAAGCTGTGGTGCTGCATTTTGGCCATGTGGTAATGGTCACCTCCTCACCCAGTGAGCTAAAGTGCACGTTCCTTGACCCCAAACATGTTATTTTACAAAAAGTGTACTACATCATTGCAGAGTCACGCTGCTGGACTATGTGCAAAATGTGGTTTACCTGAAAAAGACATTTATGCAGTGTAATATTCACAGTGTTCTAATTAGAAGTAATGTAATAATGCAAAATTGCACAGAGCTATAATTATTTATTTTGCATACTCATTGAGACACGAACTCTACAAAATCTCTCAAAGTGTCTGTGAGATAAGGCACCTAGAGTTTAGCAGCACAGCATTTAGGTTGTGTAAGCTGCACGCTTTGCAGTGTAACATGGTGCAATATTCTGCTAAAAGAGGCCGCTTCCTACAGGGAATACTGCTGCCATGAAATCGTGTACGTGGTCTGCAACAGTGAAAGTAGCCCGTGTAAAAGTAACTTTCACATCAGTGCCAGAACCCAGCCGCACAATGTCCACACCATCACACTGCCCCAGTTTTGCCTTCTGCACACAGGGCATCCGGCTGTCATCTCCTCGGGTGAATGACATGCAATTACCCAGCTGTCCACGTCACCAATTACAAACGCTCATATGCAAATGCTGGAAAGATGATTCATGAAAACATCTGGAGTTACATTGAAGTGGTGAGACTTGTAACATAACAACAAACATGTATAGTGCTTAATTAGTAATGAGTCATGTTGATGTGATGCAATAATGCAGATGCATCCATTTTTCCTCTTTTAATGTTTATGTAATTAGGGTTAACAAATCAGTCAGTGACTTTAAATATAGATGCCACCAATTTAGCTGGAATCTAGTGAAATAGCAGCAGAGCTTATGTTTGTCTGAAAACAGTGCAATAACCAACACAGCAAAAATATTGAGCTGTTGTTATCAATCTGCTTACTTAGACTCAGACTTAGGTCCTCCTGCACCATTCGGCGCATTGGTCAAGTGCAGCTGCTTCAGCCTCATCCCATTAATATCTAATGTGCGTGGATCATCGATGGAGTTGAGCAGACGAATCTTCGTCGCCAGGTCGATCTTTGGGGTCGACCAGATGGAGCCTATCAATCTGCTTACCACATCCAAAAATCTGTGATCATCAGCTGCAGGTTTTCTGTGGGTTCATCACTATGAGAGATTCCTTTTTCAAGTCTTACACTCATGTGAAGACTAATGATACATCAGATCAACAAACCTCACTCGTGTGGATGCACACAGTGCTGTCACCATCTCACCAGTTGTTCTTCCTTAGTCTGGTTTAGATGCAAACCACCATATAAAGGGTCCAGAACACCTGCTGTTTTGATGATGCTCTGAGCCAGGATCATTCAGTCGCTGTCTTTTTCCTCTTCCAGCAAATCAGCTTCAAGAACTGGGTGTTCACTTGACAGGTGCCATTGTAACAACGTTTTTTATTGGAGATTATGTATCAAACACGCTCCTTCCGATTGTCATCTATATAGGTTCCCCCAGTTCTGCAAGCCGTTCATTCTCGTTTACGTGCCCCACCCTCCCTCCTTCACTTTTATTTAGTGCACGGGGATCTGCCAGGCCCGGGAGCCGTCCGTCGCCAGTCCCCTTTGAGGCCTTCCCCAAACCGCAGCTCAATTCATGTCCAAGCATCCACCTTTACCTACTAAAACGCTGTCAAACCTAAAATGAGGACGTGGGCCCAGCTAGTGAAATGTTATATGTGTTTAGTGCATATCCAGCACTAGCAGGTCAATAAGCACTGTCACTTTTTAGTTGGGGAACCCCTTTACGATAATCCAATCCAACGCTAGCCTAGAAATAAGCTGCTATTTAAAATCTAGTTTTATTTTCTTGTTAATTATTTGTTTTGATTATTGAACCAGTTCCTCAGATTCATCTAATTTAGTTTTCCTTTATTAACTGCAACTGGAATTCTCATCTCCAACTGATAACAGTCCATAACAAACTTCTCAGAGTCATCAGCAGCTGTTCACACTCATTTCAAGAGTTGTGCGTTTACTGATTCTCTGTTTCTTATTAAGTCAAACTTGTTGTCACTGTAGAGCGAGCTGAACAGAGTGAATTAACGAGTCAGCAAAATAAAAGAGTGTATTCAGTGTGCGTCCACCCAATCAGATGTTAGGGGCCAGGATGACTTACAGACTATATTATGTTTAGAACATCAGTACAAGCAAGACACATTTCAAACTGTCGTCTGGAACAACTGACGCTGAGCTAATGGGTGTCAGGGAGTCATTTGGCCTGTGCTGCCAGATCAGTTGGCTGATCTAACTTTTTTCTTTAGGGTTTCGAGACAAACACGGGAAAGAAAACAAATGACAAAGTGGAAATCACAACTGTAATCCAGTAATATTGTTGATTTAATGAAGCAGCAAAATAAACAGTATTTGGAAAAATTAGGGAGATTTTTTAATGAGCTTTATGGACCTAAACGTGCTGTGCTGTGCTGGTTATGACAGTCTGCCTCCTGGAGTGATTGATATGTGTATCCAGATTTGCCAGCTGTCGCGCTTCCAGCACGAGGAGCAGGCCTTTAATTTCAGTCACACCCTCCAACAATCTACCCGAATGGCTCTTATGTGAAATAAAGAGCAGCCTCAAATCCAGTCTCATGGGACAAAAACATGACACACACCTTTTCAGTGGTTAACAGCATTTTTAATCTTGACATCAGCTTTTTTCACATTTCATTAATAATGACACGCACCAGTGAATGGAGCCTAATCCTTCTTTGAGAAAACATTCATGGATCTGAAGATGTATTTGTGCTTCCAGCTGTTTGAGCTTATTGAATACCTGCAGCTTCATACACTACGTATTTGCGCCTCCAAGGTGAGAGATGTACAACACAGAGTAATGCCATTGTTAATTACTCATAACAATTATTAATTACTGAACACACAGAGACATAGGTTGCAGTCAACTAGCTAACTGAGTGAAGTGTCTGGGTTGCAGAGAGAAAAACAAATTCATTAAGCACTTAGCGAGGTATGTTGTTTATTACCTCCTTTAGTGTGTCTGTTTAAAGCAGCCAGGTAAAAATAAATGGTTCAAAGTGTTTGACGTTGTATTTTCAACACAGCAGACACACCTCAGCAACATCTGCCATCACACTCTCATAGATCCTAAACACATGTCGTCATCCTGTTAAATAAGCATGATGCAATGTAGCTTCCAAATTTAACTGAATATGGATTAAAGTGGAAAAGAGAAACCATTGTGTTTTATTTAACCAGACTGTATTTTCTCTGTTTTAGTCATCCAAATGCACTATCCAAGCATAATGTTTTTTGCATTTAAGGGTAGTTATTATAACTGTTGTTTGCTGCTCTTTGCCTTCGTGAAGCAGTGGCTCTGGCCTGTTATGTGCAGTATGTCAGTTTTACATCACTTTGTCTTCAGTGTTTAGTAGGAATGGAGTTGAGGGGGCACAAAAGCAACATGTGTCATGTTGACCAATATGTGCTTTTATAACACAGAAAGAGCCAACAATGGGCATGTGAGCATCAGAGCTGGTTTGATGGATGCCAGTAGAAGCAGTGTGATGCTTTGGGCAGTGTTCTGCTGGGAAGCCTTGGGACCTGTTATCCATGTGGATGTTGGTCTTTGAGTTTATTTTGTATTTTTGTTTTTCTTATGTTAGATTGCATTAATGTTAAGTTCTTGTGCTTTTTAGTTAGGGTTTAGTTGACTGATTTATTCTAGTTTATGTTTCATGCTTGCCTTCCTGTTTATGAGTCTTTTCCTGTCTTCTGTGTAAGTCTGTCTTGTCCTCCATGTTTAACGTTTAGTTATCCCCGTGCTTTCGTCTCCCTTATCTGTTTCCATGTGTCTCTCCTTGTGTTCTTTGCCTCCTCAGTCTGTCATGTGTGCGTGTTCCCATGTTCTATTGTCAAGCTCGTGTTGTCAGGTCTACGTCCCATTATGTTTCCTGTTTTTATTTTGAAAGGTCTGGTGTTTTCCATGTTCAGTGTGTTTAGTTTCACTTCCCCTGTAGCGTCATGTTCATTTGTGTCAGCTGTGTTTCTCCAGGTGTTTCCACTTCCCTCATTACCCTTCTTTGTATTAAAGTCCTGTCTTCCTCTGTTCAGTGTCAGGTTGTCTGTTGTCTTTGCATCAAGGCAGGTCAGAGAGTTTTTCTTACTAATGCTCAGGTTCAGGTTCAGGTTCATGTTTGTGTTTTGCATGTTCCTGTTCAGTTTCATGTTCTTGTCTCACGTCATTGTTTTCGTAGTTTGTTTAGTTCTTTCCCAGTTTAGGTTTTAGTTTAGTTTTGCCCTTGTTTTTCTGTTTTTGGTATTCAGCCAATTAAACGGCAAACTTTTTGTTAAACTTCTGTTTTTCTTTCCCGTGTCTGCATTTGGGTCAACTCCACCGCCGTGACAACTTTTCAGTGTTGAGCAAATTACTTTGAAAAAGTAATTAGATACAGTTACTAGTTACTTCTTCAAAAAAGTAAGAGTTACAATAATATAAAAATAACTAATTATTAGGAAAAGTAACTATTGTGTTACTTTGCAGGTTCAGGGTAGAATTGGCCATTTTTGACTCCTTTTGATTTTACCTCTACATTTCACCTTTAAAACCTAATTTACCTCGCCTTGTTTGGTATCATTTTTTTCAGCACAACCTCACACGTCTGAATTTACAGTTATTTTTTCATGTTGATATATTATATTAACACAATTGATCTAAAATCAGACAAAAACATAAAATCAGAGTAGAAAAAAAGTTATTTTTTACTGTATCAACCACAATTATGTTTAATGAATCGTTTTCATAACTTGAAATGCAAATAGAAATTGTAAATTTTAAAACCCTATGCACAAGTTTTGCAAACAACAAAGTTATATCCAACTATTTACCTAAAAATGCAGTA